>NC_132990.1:30399166-31012500 GCF_048564905.1 Vicugna pacos
TGCTGTCAGTCAAAAAGCATAACCGATATGCCTATTCTTCAGAAAGGCCACTTTAGCTTTCCTTGCTATACAGTATGATCTTTACAAGCAACCAAAACCTATGGAATAGAACTAAATAAGCAAAAATTACATGTTATTCTTAGGATGTGAGCTGTGATAAGCAACCTTTAACATCGAAATGCTTTTAAAGGCTTGTTTTGAGTTGATTATTCATACTGACCCTTGTTACAGAGTAGAAGCAGGATTTTTACTCACATTTTATGAGACAGGCCATTTATAATGTCCAGAGGCAATGTAAATGTGTGATTCATACTTATAAATGGCAACAGTGGCCACTGAGTTTGACATCATTTACCCAAAGGGAATAATAAGATTTTATGAATTTTTGCCAATATTTGCTTACTTACAGATGTGATTAGACAAGAGCAAGTGCCTTCTTGGTGCAGAGACTCTGTTGAGGAAAATCGAAGCACTGGAGTTCATGGTATAATAATAATAATAATAATAATAAAAGCTTATGGAGATTAATGGATTTTGAAAGGGAGTATTTACATGCCCAGATAAAAAGCTCACATTTGAAAGGTGTTTTGTTGGTGCATGGAATAAAAAAATGAAACTATTTTCAATAAACCTAGTGGCTAATAAAGGCTCTCAAAGTAGAGTATGTTCATTCATTCATTCTTCCACTCTTTCAACCAACCTTTATTAAACACTGGCTATGTGCTAGGTGCTGGGAATGAAAAGATGAACAAAGAAAGTCCTACAGAGGAGGTAATGTCTGTCTGATTTGAGTTTAGATAAATGAGCAGATTGTTTCAGCCCATGTAGATTAGTATAGTGTAACCATTAATTCTATTTTTTCCTCAATCAATAATTTATCAAAAATATGCAGTTAGCTTCTTCTCCGAGCAATTTATTATGTTAGATCCTTTGACACAGGCGAAAGGCACATCAAAGAAGCCTAAATCATGGTTCCTGCCCTAGAGAAGCTTATGGTTCACTTGGAGAGCTAATATGAAATTTTATAAGGTAAAAGAGAATGATACAAGAGAATTTATATCTCAGTAACTGACTGTGTAGTACAGGCTGCAAATGCTGTAAGAGTTCAGCGAAATGAAGTGTGTGCATGTATGATTGTGGAAGGCATCACAAAGGATATGGGATCAACACAGAATTGAAAGGGAAAAAAAAGCTCAGAAGTGGAAGTGAGCTTAGCTATATTTCCTGCATCTCCTCACCCTTGCCCTGCATCTTCTCTTCCAATTTTTCAGATTAAAAATCTGAGATACAGAGAGATTAAATGATTTGTACAAATATAGACAGCTAGTGAGTTACAGAGTCAAGATAACATTTAAAATCTTAAAAGATTTTGTTAGGAAGACAGGAAAGAGAGAGTTGTTGAGACTGTGTTGGGGAGTAGTGGGAAATAAAGATGGGGAGGTGAGGGAGGTGACTATGGAGGCTTTTGAAAGCAAGCAGAGTGGATAAGACTTGAGGTTGCAGGAAGGGAGATGCAATTGGAAAATTCTGAACACATAGTGGTTCTAACAACTTGGGAAGCTGTTTTGGAAAGATGAAAAGCAGGTGGTGATTAATTATAGACAAACTGAATTTGAGATTACAGTAATGGATCAGTAAGCAAATGGTAGCTTTCTCCCCACGTATTATAACATCAACAGTTGACAACATTCAAGAGACCTGATAATATTTACATATCATTTAATGTTTCATTTTAATGTTCAAAACCTTTTTCTTTCAGAAATTCATCATAAAATATAGCACCATCACATGAAAGAAGAATTTGGTAGGATGGATGAGGAAATGAGGAAGTCTTACAAGGATAAATGCCTTGGAAAAGCAAGTCTTGGTGGGAAATCTGATAAAATGTAAAGAGTTTAAAATAGAAAGGGAAAAGTAATCTACCACTAACTACAAACAATTGCATTATTTTGAATAAACATGTATTTCCATATTTTACTGAATTAAGATGTCATTTATAATAGGAGGCACCATCACTCAACGTATCATTTAAGAAAGAAAAATCACTACTAGTTAAAATACGATACAATATTAACATGTTATTGATTAAAAATGCACTTTAGTTTTAGAAATATTAAAATACAAAAATGTGAACATTTTAGAATCACTGAGAGACTATAAATATATAGCATTAATTAAGCCAGAATAAATTAAGTCTGTATGTTCCTCTTAGTAACTCTTATAACCTATACTATGGAAATAGCATGATGTGGGGGAACAGGCTTGGTTCAGTTAAGATCGACATAACGATAAATTCAGGTGTTTCCTTTAAAAAAACACTAACTACTAACTAAAAAAACAGTAACTACAGGACAAGTTAATTTCTCTGGGCTTCAGTTTCTACATAAGGAAAACAGGAATTATACAACTGCTACCTCACAATCTATGACAAGGATAGAAATAACATACATTAAATGCCTAGCATATCACTGACAGTATAAATAGTACTCAAAGATTATCAACTTAATAGGTTAATTCTTCTCACATTCTATAATTCCCATGAACTATAAGAAGACATCAGATACCTTTTAATTTCCTACTCCTATTTTGCTCCCACCTTCTCATCTGGCTGTTCACTCATATTTATTAATATCTTCTGTAATAAATTGGTAATCTAGTAAAAAAAAATCAGATAAATATTGAATTAGAGATTCTAATATAATATAGCCCACACTGAGGCCTTTATAAGTATATTCCAGTCTTAGAAAACTGGGACTATAAAATCTGGAGTGAGAGAAAACATAATTAAAGAATGATTTAATGCATTACCGAATAAATTCTCTCTTTATAACAGGTGTAATTTTAGGGTTCCTTTAACTAGCATTCCTTCCCTCAAAGTGCATTTAAAATATTACAAGTTTTACTTATATTTAATTTAAATAATAGTTTTCAAAACTATCTCTCTTTAAATAAAGAGATGGGAATCTTAAAGCTTATGGGAATAGAATTTCAAAACAGGAGGCAGGACAATAAAGAGTAAAGGTTTTTGATGGAAACAGTGCAAAGTTTAAACAGAAACTCTGAAACTTACTATTGAGTCATCTTAGGCAAGTTAACTACTCCAAATCTCAGTCAACTCACAAATGAAAACAATAATAGTCCCTACAACAAATGGTTGTTGCAAGGATTCAAGTTTAAATGAAATAAAAAATAGTAAATGTAGACACAGTTCCAGACACATACTATAGGCTAAATAAAAGATTAAATGGCAACTCATTCCTCACATATATTTTATCTTCTAAATTCCAGAAGAGACTAAGTTTAGGACTGCCTTTTTAACAATGATTTTGTTGTTGCTGTTGGAGATTTTTTAGATCGATGCACAATAATTAATCCTATAATACTCCTCCATTTATAGCACTTTAGGCTATCAGTCTGAAATTTGATTATCTTTC
This sequence comes from Vicugna pacos, assembly GCF_048564905.1. Classification (NCBI taxonomy): domain Eukaryota; kingdom Metazoa; phylum Chordata; class Mammalia; order Artiodactyla; family Camelidae; genus Vicugna; species Vicugna pacos. The sequence continues at coordinate 30,402,601 of NC_132990.1, forward strand.
CTACTCTTATCTAGGTAAGACTGTTCTCATTTTAATTACCTGGGGAGCAGGCTGGAAGAAGCAAAGTCCTGATGATATCTGTTGTATCAGGTGGGAACTACTGCTTTTCTGCAGCAGAGAAAAGGGAGGATGACAATCAAGGACATTATATTCTGTTGTGGTAGGTACACTCTGTTCTGAGTTCCATCAACATACTTATCTAGCCTTCAGCATCAACTGAGTTGGATTTACAGGAAAGGAGCCAAAAGACCAAATTTATTCACAATCTTATGCAGAATTGATTATGATGGCTTGTTGAGTAAATAAGCATTTGAATGGATACGTGAATGGATGGATGGGTAGATGAAAGGATGGAAGGATGAATATGAATAAAAAGTTCTACAACAAAGTCTGGATGCTTATTTTAAACATTTCTGAAATATACTCTTGTTTTAAATGGCATAGTTTATGTTTTCCCTCAAAAGTCAGAAACTTTCTAAAAAATGCATTTACTCTTCTAATGGATACCCAAAGGAAAAGGAAGAATGAGTTTGATTTGGATTTAGTTGGTGTTTGCTTGATGGCACTCTTCTAGTAAGAGGCAAGAGAGGAGTGAAAAATTAGTTAACTGAATTATTCATAAACATAAACTTTGAAACAAGACATAAGTGTTTCAAAGGAACATTTTAAGCAAAGTGGAGAATCCTTACCACATAATAATTTACTATTGATTGCGTTTGAGAATATCAGCAGGCGTAACGCAAAAGGTACATGGGATACATGGAGTTTCTCTTTTAAATACTACAATGTTACACAAAGAGAATTGAGTGTAAACTGATAGTTTAAAAAAAAAATTAGGCAAGTTTAAGCACTTAGTAGCTGCTTTGTAAGATAGATATTTGATAAGAGTAGGTACTGAGAAACCAATATTGATGTTTTACCATAATATTTGATTTGTTCACCATAAATATTTAGCTTGTTAAGTCACATTTAATAACCATAAAATGTAATTATACAGTAGTTACCAATGTCGTTTTGTTTCTTTCAAATCAGCCAGATTTACTCCACACAGCATAGACCCTAAATTACAATAGAGCTCTTAGAATAATCAATATTTAATTAACTTACAATTACTCATACTAACTGCCTTTTAAATGTAAATTAAATGCTACTATGTGACACTTAAAGAGATGATTATTTTTCCTATTAGGTCACTGCATAATATGTTTGTTGCTATAATTTATCCTTATTGCTAGTGAGAGTATTTGTAGTCTCAGAAGATGTATAAATTTACAGAATATTTAAAAAAAAAAAAACAAGGCACTAACAACTGTGTTGTATTATCTCCTAAAGTCATAATTTAGATGGAGAATAAAGAACAATTGTTTTTTTAATTTAACAGTTCTGATCTAGCTGACAGGTTATACTGACTGTTTGCTACTCAAACTTCCCAGGGTTTCAAAGGATTCCCTGCTTTACAACAGATGCCCTGATACCCTACAGAGACCAGTCTTGATCCAGGTGTGAACAGATTGCACTGATCCACTACAGATACTGCTCTTTGCTTGCAGCCTCCACTCCTTTGAAAGCTGTAGAAATTTTTTCAGCCCTCAGAGTGCCATTCAGGAGGTAGCTGTTTCAGTGCACTAAATGGTACTCTATTTGTTAGAAAGCATTTATCAAGTATCTGGAGTGGCAGGACTTATGAACAAGAGGTAGCTACAGCTAGTAGATTGGAAATGGCTTCTAATTAGACTGCTTATTTCTGAAAAGGCTAGTATTCAGTCTTACTATCTTTGGTATCCTTCACAGTGCCTAGATCCATGACTGGTCTATTGCAAGGGCCCTTCTGTTACTTAATTTGCTACACAATAGGAAACCCCAATGATTTATTCTTAAGGAAGGTCCCTTACATTCAACACCAAACCACTTTTGAGTCAAGCCACAATCAAGAAAACTGAATTCAAAGATGCCTATGAAATCAGGAGATCCCAAAGAAATGCTACAGTTTTCAACAGGGAGACCCAGGCCCCCAGTCTACTAGAAAGTGAATTCCAATTAGAAGAGCAAGACGCTACAGGTTCAGGAGAGGCTCCATTTATGGCAATGCCCTCAGGTGACGTAAGTGTCCAACGGCACGTAGCTACTGACACCAAGTTACAGTACTGCAGACACAGGAGGGAGAACTGGAGACTGTGGTGACTAGTAATGCAGAACTCATCTATAGGGAACAATTGTTATTAACTCCAACCAACCATTTGCATTCCTTCTAATTTTTCAAAAAAATCACGGACATCGAGATTTTTATGTAAAATCTGCCTCTATGGCCACTAATTTGAATTTTTTTAAAATATGAGTTTCCATTGTACAGGCAACATGAAATACAATTTTGGATTCTTTCTGGCTCATAGTGGTCAGTTGCAATCTCTACTCTGTTGTGCCTATCTCATATCCTTCACTCTAAACCAACAGCTTCCCAACAGCTCTCCAAGCCCCTCTAAGCTCCATGGACTTGAACATCTGTCATTTTCTCCACCACTTCCACATTAAACACATCATTCACTGGTTTGAATTTCTTTAGAGCTTCCCTATTGTCCAGAATAAGGTCAAATTTTTTGGTGAACTCCATTAGGTCCTACTTATGGTCTTAACTCTTACTACCCCAGGGCTCAAAGAACCTATACTCAAAAAACTCCAAACAATTCATAGCTTCCCAAGTATGCCATGCTGTTTTGCACACATACATGACTGCACATGCTATTCTAAGTGAAATGTCTCCCTGCTTCTGTCCCGTCTGCCTGGACAATTTCACTTAGTCTCCGGACCTTACAGTCAGCAACTCTCTCCATGAGGATTTCCCTACTTGTATCATTAGTTTCTCCTTCCTTTGTATTCCGTAGTTCCTTTAGCATTTATTACATTAGATTGTAAACATGTATTTATTTGTCTCTCTCTATTAGACAGTGAATTCTTTGAGAACAAAGAATAATCCCCTCTATCTTTGCATTCTCTGTGCCCAACAAAGCATCTGTTTTTTAAATTAACATTTTATGGATAAATGGGTAAATCCAATATCAATATCTTGATATTTCACTGGCAAAGCACAGACTTTGTAAAATATGAACTGTATTTAGGGATTATGCATTAGATATGTATGTGTTCATGGAAGAAATGAGTTAACAAGTAAATGATTCAGCCAAAATATAGCAGATGGGCTTTAAGAAGTACATACCATGTACTGGCCATTCCAGAGATATGCTGAAATGGCATTAAAGCAGGTCTGAAGGAGACTGTGAAGAAAGCCTAGCTTTAAGATAGAATGAATGGTCTTGAGATAAGTGCCAATATAGAAGTTTGACAGTGAAAACAGCCTGTGGAGACTGAAATGCTGGGTAATACCCAAGTTTTGATTAACCTAAGCCTTCCACATCCTGTCATCAAGTAGAAGTGTTTCTGGAATTTTGAACTCAATTCTGAGACTCACCCATAAGAGAAAAAAATAAGGATGGGTTGACAGACCTGCTAGGGGAGACAGAGATGAGGCTGGATAAAGGGTGATGAGTGTGCTGTGGTCCAAATGCTGAACAGGTAGTCTGGTTTTTGATCTACACCAACACAATGTGAACTTCAGGCAAAGCATTTTAATTCTTTTAGCTTTTATGTCTTCATTTGTAAAATAAAGGATTTTGATACAATATGCCAAAGATCCATTCCAACTCACTAGTCTATGATTCTGTTTAGTCTACGAACGTCTAAAGCACATCAGGAGGAAACTTCCTCGAGCCTAGAATTGCTCAACCTGAGGGTTAAAAAGACACAGGTGTACTGCAATAATACCGGGAGGTAAAATGCATGAGGGCAGGGATTTTTGTCTGTTCGGTTCACTCCTATAGGACCTACACCCAGAACAGTAATTGGCATATAGTAGGCTTTCAGTAAATATTTGATGATGGAGCAAACTGGGGAAATACTTCACAAAGACACTTCAAATCCTATTCTAAGCCTGGACATGCTCTATATGCCAGTCTTATTAATAAACTTCTCTGTGTGTGTATATATGTGTGTTCACCGGAAAATCTAGGTTTTATTCTTTCCGTTACCAATTTTTGGCAAAACTACTTCTCTTTGTGTTTTGAAACACTGCTATGTAGTATAGCCATGTGTAAAATGAGTCTCATTCTGTCCTAGATCTACCCTCAAATGTCCATTAAGACTATACCAGGTACTGCAGATTTCCTTCCTGGAACCAAGGTGAACCCAGACAAATAGATAATAGCATCTTCCTTCCTAGGAAATAGGCTTTAATCAATTTCAGCTCAGCAGTTTTCAAATTGTGCTCTTCGTGGCCCTTGAATTTCATGAAGTCACATGGAGAGCTGAGTGGGTAGGGCTCTGAGTTCTCCATCTCCTGCACTAACTGGAGAAGTATCATGTTTATCTATCGTATCTGTTGAATTTCCCATAAAATTTTCAACTAGAAGAACAAATTCACTGTTTTAAAAATGTTTGAAAAGTTCTACCAAATGTCCAAGTGCCTGTAAGTTAATAATAGTAATAACTAACACTAATGAGAACCTATTATGTGCTAGGCTAAGATCTAAGAACTTTTTGCGTTCATTCATTTAATCCTCACAACATCTCTAAGACACAGACATTGCTATTATTCTCATTTTTCAGATGCAGAAACTGAGGCACAAAGAGGTTAGAAAACTTGCTCAAAGTCATGCATAGCTAGTAATTAGCAAGACTGAGATTCAAAGTGAGGAGCGTGGGCTCCAGAATTCATGCTTTTAACTATTCCATTACACTACTGGGAACGAGTCAAAAGTAAGCACTCCTTGCCGGCTTCAAAGTAGGTTTTGCATTTGGAAATTTCTCTTAATAATTTTTGCAGGATGTCATCTTCCTTGAGAAACAAGATTTTCAACTAAAAACAAAAACTATATCTACCCAAGAACTTCAAAATTGCATTTGCTTCACTTTCCTCAGATTGAATCTCTTGGAATTAACAAATTGATATGGAACTTGAATTTGTCCCTGCACCATTTAGACTTAAAGGTTTAACTTAAATGGGGACAGCACCTCTATTATTCACCTAATTGGCTCTGGCCCTTTAAGGCCACCCATATGCTCAGATGCTACAGACTGATCAATGAAGAGTGATGAGCTAGAGATATCCAAAATCAATCTCTCTCGGCAACTCCATAGATCCTGCTAGTTAGTACCTTACCTGCTATCTTCTAAACCCTCTAAATCCTATCTCCTTTCTGCTGTGAACTCTTGTCTCTGAAACCCCTATTCCATCTTGCTCCAGGACCTAGGGCCTTAGTGTTGCCTCTTGGCTTGCCAGAATCTGATGGGCTCAGATCTGGCTTGTCTCTATAGCTATTTCAGCCAAGTATTGTCTCATTTTTGAATCCAGCTTTAGTCCCTATCCTTTAGAATACAATTTCACACTAACCAGTGTCCTGGTCCAAGATGCCCAAGCCCCTCTCCTTTACGGCTGGATGCAGATTTTGCTCTCTTCATTTTAGCCTAAATTCTAGTCTATTCTAGTTCACTCTGCAGGAGCTTTTCAGTATTCACCACAGCAAGAGTTGGGTCATTTATAACATGATTGGATCATCTGAGTAATGACAAAGTGAGACTGAATGAATCTTCTAGAGACTCTAAAAAAGGAGTAAGAAGATTATAAAGAAGACAAAAAGGTAACTGTAGTGCCTCACCTCCAACCTGATGGAACTGTAGAGAGTTTTTAAACAGGGGTTTCAAAACCAAGGCTCAGAGAAGTTAAAACTGAAGATGTACTCTGGGAAACGATCTCACCACTGGGGGATAGGGCACTGGAATAAGGCCTCTCCTAGATATTAATACATGTATACATTTAGCACTTTAGGTAATCTCAGAAATTTAAGGGAGTAATTTTTTAAAATTCAAATATTTATGATTCACCTGGCTGCTATACTAATACTCAACTCTTCAACCAAAGGAGAGAAAGAATCATAGAAAATGGCCTGGATGAATCTTGCTGCATGTGGATTTCCAAGAATTTCTAACTGCATTTTCTAGACCTAAAAGTCATTAAACATGATGCCCAACTATTAACTTCAGAGTCATAGTAAGGTAAATTGGGGTTAGGGTGTTTGGAAATTACTCTCCATTAGAATAAGAGAGAGATGGAGTGCCATATGCTTTCAGCTAATCTATGCTGATTTTCATTCAAGTGTAATATTGACAAAATCAGTATACCAGGCAGTTATGCATTAAAGGCATCACCTGAGTGGCATTTGCAATAAATGATTATCTGAGTAGCTTGCTCCCTGCTGGGTCAGTATAGAGTTCATTTTGTTTTATTAGTCTGCAATACTTAGAACACGTGACTGCTGAAAGAGACCCAGGATGCACTCACACTTAGAACAAAGAATAGAAGAGGTATGCAGAGTTTTTGAGGATGTTTGTTTTCTCTCAGAAAAATAGGTTAGGTGGAAAAGTCATAAGCTTTTATTGAAGTCCTACTAATTCTAGACAGTGCCCAAGGCATTTGTCATGGTCAGGAAAAGGTGTCTCTCAGATTTCTGCCATGAGAAGCAAGATTATCCTAGGCGTCAGAAGCTGCACTGCGAAATCCATCACTGCCTTCTCTTGGAGGTCATGTTTCCCATGAGCTCCTCCTAACCAACAATTGATCATGGCTGGATATTGAGGAGGGACCATTCTTGGGAGATGAGGAACTCTTCTGGTGGTTGACTTTGGCTCAAGGTCTTGCAGCCTAAGAATCTTCCACCCACCCCTCCTTCCTTCCCCCTCTTCTTCACAAGGGTCATTCCTAAACTACATTCTGATGGCTCTACAAGCTACCCTTTACTCCTTACCCAATTTCATTCCTTACAGTCATTTCTCTAATAAATCTCTTGCATATTTAATTCCAATTTAGTATCTGCTTCTCAGATGACTAAGACTTATGCAGTAGTTTTATATACATTGATTAATTTTACTCCCTATAAAAGGCTTATAAAATAGTTTATTAACTGGACTCATTTTAAAGCATACAAAAATAATTCTTTTTAACAAGTAAACATGTTCAAGAAGTGGTAACAGGTGGAAAGAATTATCATTTTTGTGTGTCTGTAAAGTCCCGGGGAAGATCCTCAGGCATGGCTGGGTCTGAGGGTTTGATCCATGTCATCAAGAATTAGTTTCTGACTATCTTTTGGGTCTGAAGTTTTCTGTTGAGGCTCTATTTTAAGAGAGCTTATGGTTTTGTGTTAACTCCAGGTTTACATCTTTCTCTTAGACACGCCAATGGTAGAGAGCTTCTATCTTCCCAGCAACTCCAGTCAAACTCCTAGACATGACTTACAGATCACTTACAGAAGTAATCACTGTGGCCTGGTGGGTGGGTAGAATATGATCCATGCTAAAACTGAAGGTGGGATCACTTCATTTAACCGCTTGGACTGAGAATAGGGAAGAGGTGATTTCCATAGTGGAAAATTAGTATGTTCATTTCAAAAGAAGGGGATCAGTTTCTGAGCATCATATGTTGATCATACAAATGTGTTACAAACTGGAAAATGGAAATTCAAAAATGTTAAACTATTTGCATAAGGAAGTGGGTCTTAAACTTTAAAGTACATCAGAATTACTTGGACAGCTTGTTAAAACACAGATTTCTGGGTTTACACTCAAGAGTTTCTGATTTAGTAGGTCTAGATTGAGTCACAAAAGTGTGCATCTAACAAGTTCCCAGGTGATGCTGATGTTGGTCCACACTTTGAAAACCACTGCTCTATATAAGTAAAAAGTGTTAAATCTTTCAAGGAATTACTAAGTTCCAGGAACTGTTATAAGGGTTACATACTTTATCTTATTTAGTCTTCACAATAACACTAGGAGGTAGTTACTATTATTAGCTCTATTTTAAAGTTTTGGGAAGCTAAAGTTCAAAAAGCCTAAGTAACTTCACCAAGGACACACATTAGAAAATGTCAAAGTTGGAACTGAAACTCAAATGGCTCCTAAAGTAAACTTCTGTAAGACAAACAGCCAGGAGGTTGACACCTACCTAAGGAAAATAGAAACCAACTAGTTCCCTACTATTGGGTTATCCAGGGCCTATGTGATTTGAAGTTTAAAAATCAATTAACTACTATTTCCCCAAGATCATTCATGTTAATTATATCTTAAACACAGATAGGCACATAAAGTGGTTATAAAAATGGTAATGGTTTCATGCCAGTTTATAACCCAGACCAGAATCCACACCATACAAACACCTAGAAAGGACATGTTTCCCTCAGATATTTTTTTCTTGAGCTCCTGCTGCAGTGTGAAATTTTAATATCTCATCAACTATATAGCAGTCATAAACCACCATCCCTTTTTATCTAGTTTCTAATGCAAGAAGAAGCACATTCTTAATAATGACCTAAACCTATCTTGTGAAATAATGCTCGAGGATGATGAACTCTAAATTATGAGTGACTGCTTTTAAATTCATGGCAACCTTCCTGAGCATTTTTACTACCTGCTTAATTTCTCCAGAAAACTATAGTCATTGTTACCCATAATACAAGCAGTCCATCTAGAGGAAGAAATTCCCAGTTTCCTTAAAGGTTTATTGAATTTTAAAGAAGAATTTATCATGTCAGATCATGGCATATTCTGCTACCAAGCCCAACCTTGTGTTTACCAAAACTGATTCATAACACATTACTAATTCTAGCCTCCAAATAGCCTGTATTTGAAATAGGGAAATCATAAAGGTCAGACATGAAGGGAAAAAGAAAAGAATTCATGACAACTAGAATTTTAAACTCTGAATATTATGAACTATGATTTAATCTCAGGAGCTTCATTTATTCATTTATTTTTATTATTATTATTTTTTAATGTGACACTGTTGACTTTGGGGGGGGGGGAGGAGAATTAGGTTTATTTATTTATACATGTATTTTTTTTTAATGGAAGTACCGGGGATTAAACCCAGGACCTTGTACATGCTAATCGCATACTCTACTATTGAGCTATACCCTTCCCCAGGAGCTGCATTTATTTAATAAGAATTGTAACAAATTTGCTACGCATGAGGCCCTATGCTAAACACTGCAGAGGATGCAAAAAAATATTAAACCATGAACACTTCCCTTAAAGAAAAAATAGCCTGATAAAGGAATTGACACAATGCCTATGGTTTCTGAAGAGCTATAACTAGCTGGATCTCATACTAGATATCTAGTTAGAGTAAAGGCTATCGTGCTCTATCAGTGATAGCCAAAAATGCAGTAGCTCATACAAGATGTCCAGGGTTGGCACCTGGCCTCTGCTCCAAGAATCAACAAGGGACCCAGAGCTAAAAAGAGAAATCTGTCATCTTACTAGCATCTAGAGTCAAGAATCTTGCCATCTGCATGGACAAAACACAAAGGTACCTCTCTATCATGGTTCTACTTGGAAGAAAGAAGAAAGAGACATGGAGACAACAGGCACAATGCCTTAAGGCCTAGGCCCAGAATTGGCACACTTTACTTCTGTTAATATTCCACTGGAAAGAATTTAGCCACATAGCCAGGCCTAGTCACATGGAAAGATAGAAAATGAGGTCTAGTATTGGGCCCAAGAAGAAGAAAGAATGGATTGTAGTAGTCAGGTAGCATTCTCTTCTCTAGAACTGCACATGATTATTTCACTTACTTCTTGCAACTATACAATGATGTACATATTTTTATTTCCCCATTGTATATGATGTAACTGAGGCTTAGAGAGTTTAAGCTATTGGTTCAAGCTCATGTTAAGCCGCTGAATAGAAGAACTGGAATTCAAACCACAACACAACATGACTTCCAGCCTGTCCATTCAGTCACAATGAAAGGTAACTACTATGATGCACTATTTTCTCATCATTCTAAATATGAATGGTTTTAATATTGTGTAGAGTGTGAAAAGAAGTTATTTTTCTTTTAATGTGAGAGTAGCTAATAGTAATGATGTAAATATGAGTTCATAACAGTTGTGAATCTTGACATGAGGCCAAAAAAGTATGGTCTGTGACTCACCTGCCAGGGACAGAGAGACATTTATTTCTCTACTGTTTGTATCCTGCAAATCTTTTTATCTGTTTTTGTATTTTATTGGGGGTAGTGTTAGGTAATGTTATTATAATTAAGTAGTTTCTAAATAGAAGGTGTTATTTTGCCAGAGCCAAGAGGAACTGCAATCAAGGCAGAGCTGGCTGTGAATGCCAAGTTGAAAACTATAACTGAGTTGCATGACATTTGAAAGATTGGGGAGTTGTTTTTATTGTCGTTTTGTTTCACAAGTGCAATTTGATTTCTACAGGCTTTTTTATTCACGATATTTCAAATGTCTGCCACCATGTGCCAAAGCAGACAGATATGTGGTGCCTGCAAAGGGGATCTTGGGCTGTCTGCCACTTGGAATATGAAGACAGGCATAGTGGCTCTTTATTTTTCAAGAGTATCTGCCACTTTCTGAAGGTAACTTATGAACATCTGCAGGACTGGGAATACAAAGAGAAAAATAAAATGAAGGATAATAGAGGGCATGCTTGAGGAAGGAAGAAAAGGTTTGGTAAATAACAGTGTTTTTAAAAATATCAAAGTAAATATTAAAGGGCTGAAGAATCATCTTGGATATTTGAGATTTTTTGTAAGTTCTTTAAGATGAGAGAGAATTCAGAACCTGGTGATTTTTCCTAGACAGCTCATCACGTTCTGCTTGGGAATGACATCTGCTAGGCAGCTAGTATTCAAAACTGGAAGGAGTGATTAGCTTGGGCTCACTGCACTGCCGTATAACCCTACCCATGGCTGGCAAAACAGCTATCAGAGAAATAGCAGCAGCAACAGCAGCAGTGGCAGCCCAGTCATCTCGAAGAAAGGAGGGATGGTGTTGGCTTATAAGTGACAGAAAGCTTGACATCAGGCCATTTATCATATGAAAACTCCAACAGACAAAAGGAAGTGCAGCAGACATGCAATCCTAGGACAATTCAGGTGAAATAAACCATCAAACCTCCCCCTCCATATTTCATATATGCATCCAGAGCAACGGGACAGACACTACATCACACTACGCTCTTCTCCAGCCTTGGGTCCTCCAAATGTTTTCATGGCCATGATTCACTTTCACAGTGTCCGAGCAGGTAGGTGCACAGTCTTTCGTTTCTCAATATCCTTCATAAGGCTATGACTCTACTTTAGGAGGCAGGGGATGCACTAGTCAAGAAGTAGCTTTTTTCAAATTAATTAAAGTATCTGTACACAATGGAAAATTCATCAGAAGCCAAGATAAGGTAGATACAAGGGATGGATATTGTTGGGAGACAAGTCTCCATGGATCTCTCACAGTTCTGCACACCCTGTAAGAAGAGGCAGCTTTTGTTCTAGATTATTTTTTAAATAGTATCTACATAGCAAAGAGCCTTGGAAGTTAGAGATAGTTTCTCCCTGTGGAGTAGACAGGTTTGTTTACTGTCCAGTATAATATAGATAATGTCTCCCTTGAGACAGAGGTTGGGTAGGTCTATTTGCAGCCTGTTATGAAGGATTTGGATTTCCTAATCTCAGGGTTCCTCAGCTGTGATATAACTCTATTGCATGTACTGCATTCCTTTGGCTTCTGCATCACTCCTGTGAGACTTGGGTGCCTTTGGCTTCTACATCACTCCTGTGAGACTTGGGTGAAAAGAGGAACCAATGTCAAAACAAAAGTCATGTTGTTTGCAGTGCCATGAGTAACAAAGTTCTTTGTCTCTGTCCCAGACATCTCATGTTTTCTGCTTGCATCCATGAAACTGTAGCAGGCTGACTTATTACATCACCAGTGGGGTAAAACTGCAGATCCTTCACAGTCTTGACAACCATCTCTCTATAGTCTTGCCTACCACTTAATCTTAACTTAATCCAAGAAGACTGTTTTTCCCTCATCTGTATACCTCTGATGTTTATACAAATCCTATTATGATACTTTGAAAGTCAATATTCAAATAAATTTCTTTCTCTCACATGGCTTTCTGCTCCATGCCTTAGTCATTTTTGTAACCTCAACTACTAGTATAAAATAGATGCTTAATAAATGAATCAAATTAGGGTATTTGAAACACCCAACTTAGTTCTTCAGATATTAGTTGTCTTCTTGGCATAGTAAACTCTCCATTTGGTTCCTATCTATGGATAAAGTTGTAAGATATTTCTGTCCAATGACAGATTCAGCCATCATGACAGTTGTTAGCACAAGCACTCAAGTCCCCACAATTTCATCTGGTGGTGGCAGGACTACAAGAATGATCTATAGCTGAGAGGCAGAAAGAGGCTATTGCAGTGATTCTGATAATAGGAAAATCCTAGCAAAAAGTCCTGCTGTAGGTAGGTATTTCTCCAAACATCTTTGCCTATATTCTAGGGAAACCACAATCTAGGAATAGACTGTTCTTACCAGGAATATGGCATCTTTTCTGAGATTCCAATGTCCCTACAACAAAGAAGGTAACAGTACCATGATTTCCAACTGTGATCCCTCCATAATTTCCTCAAGAATGACAAACTCATTTCTTTACCCTCCCATAGATCTTGATTCTCTTCAGCATCCTCTTCTCTCCTAACCACCCCCACCCCCTGCTCACAGGCTAATGGGTAGATTTGAATGACAGATGTTCAAAAAGGCAATAGTGGTTCCCACTGTTCCCACCAATAAAATACAGTGTCATTTTCTAAAAGGGGATATTAAGTGCGAACAAATCTCTGTGGGAAGAGATTTATAGTTAGAGTGAAATAGGAACCTTTTCTTTTCTCAAGATCTTTTCTTTTAAGGGAAATAAAAATTCCTTCTATGCAGGCATAGTTTGATCATAACTATTGTATTTGGCACAATTCAAAAACTCATTTTCCACAAAAGTGAAGAAATATATTTGAAACAAATTCCCCATTCCTCTCACTCTCACTCTCAAGAAAAAGCAAAGGGTATAAAATTTTGAAGATTCTACAACATCCTTTAGTTAAAAGAAACTGGACACATGTGTAAAACAGGTTTCTAGAGATGTATAAATTAATCTTATTAAAATGAAATCAAAGTCTCCCCAAACTCTATAAAGGATATAGGTAAGTACTGATCAAAAACAGTGTCTACTCCCACTTTTGAAGAGAGATTATAATGATATTTTAATTAAACAGCTTTACCCAGATTACCATATTTTAAGAACAAATAATTCACCTTTATTGCTGCTTCTGCGCCTTACTCCTCACCGATAACACTCCGTGATTTAAAATGATTTGGAACACTGCTTTCTAATATGAAAGAAGAAAGGAACAAATAGTATCCTCTAATAACTTAAAGGCCTGTTCTTGACTTTCAACTCAACCATTTACTAGTTTGGGGCAAGTTACTTGAGTTTAATTAGCCTTAGTTTCCTCATCTATAAAGTGTCAAATATATAGTGTCAAACTTAAGGGTTTTGTGGGAGTTAAATAAAATAATATAGAAGTGTTTCCATAGTATGTGTTACATGGTAAGTGTTCAAAGATTAATACTACTTACCATTAGGACATGCCAGGCACAATGCTATGACTTTACTATACAATAGCTTATTTAATAAAATAGATATTATTAAAAGTCCTATTTTACTAATGAGGACACTGGCATCAGAGAAATTACATAACTTACCTGAGGCCATAGAATTAGTCATTAACAGCACAAGGACAAAAGCTCAGCCAGATTTTCTGACATCGGGTCCAGGACTCTTTCCAATAAATACAAACAACTGGGAATAGATATGAACTGGTTCCATTTCATGTTTCAGTCTAGCCAAACAAACTGCCACTTGCTTTCCCATAAACATACCCCACAGCGTTACATCTTTACACATTTCATGAGTAAGTTTGATTTGGGATAACTTCTGATTCAGGGGCTGGGATTTACTGGTCTCTGCAGCCACATCTGCTTCCTGTGGCAGAAGTTAAGATCAAAGGCACCTATGCTGATGGGAGATAATAACTATCCTTAGAGCTGAGTGCAATAAAGCATTAAACTCCCCAAGGGAACCCCTTCTTCTCAGTGGTCTGCACTTGAATCTTAGGAATAGTTCACTGAGGACTTATTTCTCCCACTCCCAACCTTAGCATGTGGAATCTTTTCCCCTTTCCAGTCACACTCCTGCAAACATACTTTCATGCTTCTTAAATATAAACGGCTCTCTTCATAGTGGTCTTATGGCTGGTAGAGGCGCTGTCCATGTGCCCTACCCCTTACTCTGGGCTATTTTCACTGATGTTTGTATCAAGGGTCTAAACTCTAGCCTGATTTCCCCTATAATCCAGTTCATAGTTTCCGATTTATATTTTGTGTATATATTAAAAAATTGTCTAAAGGATTTTTGTAGTAAGAATAGGATATATTTCTTGGGAAATTTTCAAACAGTATATATACAAAAGTGGAAGTCAGCCCTCTAATCCTATTCTACTTTTTGAAGGTGAACACTATTAATAATTTAGTGTGTATCCTTCTAGACTCTTCTGTATATAAACACCTACCCAATTGCCTATAAATATGTATACAGTATATTGTGTATTATAAATACATATATTGTATATCACACATGAATATGTAGTAAATGAATACATACTATATATAATATATTGCATACTTATATAATTTCTTTAGATAAATGGAATTATAGATTCTACAATTTGCTTTTCAATAAACAAAATATCACAGACACCTTTCCATGCCAATACATATAGATACCTAATTCTTTTTGAGAACAGTATGATATTCTATTTTATTAGTGTACTATATTAACCAATTTCATACTGATAGGCATTCAGGTTGTTTCCAGTTTGAAAGCTATTATAACCAACACTGCAGTAAATATCCTTGTAAGTTAAGTATCTAAATACTTGTTAGAGTGTTTTTATAGGGTGGATTCCTAGAAGTGGAATTGCTGAATCAAAGGGTAGACCCAGTTAAAATTCTGATAGACAGTGTCAAACCACCCTCTTACCCACTGAATTTGAAAATGCGTATTTCCCAATATATTTTCCAACACTGGATATAATCAAAGTTTTCTTTTTTGACAATCTGATAGGCATAAAAGTCTTATTTGAATTTATAATTCATCAAATATTAATGAAATTCAATACTATAGTTTCAATTATACTCCCCATGAGGCTCTATTAGTGCTGCATCTTAATTCCAGTCTAGGTCTCCTGCTGATGTCCCTGACAACTTGACCCATCATTATCACATTTAAGACAGAAACCTTGATTATCTGCCATCCCCATCACTTTATAGGAGAAACTGAAGGACAGAGAGGTCAGAGACATGCCAGAGCTCAAGTTGATATACAGTGAAATTGAGGTGGGTCAGTGCAGTTACCTTCTTACTGGTTACTAGTTATTGTCCCAGGCAGATACCAAATTCTTACTCATTTTTATGCCCCTCCATTGTATCTGCTATGCTATAGTAAAAGGTAAGTAATTTTTTATTAAATAAATTAATTGAAATAAAACAAGGTTTTTGTTCTCTAGTGGTAAGAAGATGTATCAGTAGATGTCCCTAGTGACTGCAATATTGAAACCAAAAAGACAATACTAGGTTTTTATTCATTTCTTGTAATGCAATATCCAAATCATATCTGCACTAATACAGAAAAAGACAGATATGTACACAATGTTTAACATATAAGATTATTCAATGAAGTAGGTAATTATCAATCACATAAAGTGTCACTTTGTAGTTAAAAGCAAAGCCCTCAGAATGAGAACTAGGTTCCAGCACCACAGGGAGAACAATTGGAGTAGAAGGATCTGGCTAAATTATTTAAAGCAGGAAATGGTCAGACTCAGATTCTTCCTGAAGGAAAATCAGAGGAATATAGTGGAAGGAATCTAGCTATGAGCAAATAAATGCAGGTAGTTGGGCTCTAGGGAACAGCTGGGAATTGGGTCTGAAAAGCTTCTTCCTCTTTTCTTCCTGTACCCATGTAACCTAAAAACTGCATCATCCTCCATGTCCCATAATGTTCCATCATCCACACCACTCCCCCAATTCTAGGAGGACATCAACTGTACTCATTTTTACTGTTGTATATAACATTACCACAAACTTAGGAGTTTAAAACAATACCCATTTATTACCTCACAGCAATTTAGGTCAGAAGTCCAGGCATAGCATAGCTGGGCCTGGGGGTCCTTGCTTAGGGTTTTTGGTTTCATTCAGTCTTTTTACAAGGCTGAAATCAAGGTGTTGGCCAGGGCTTTGTTCTCATCTAGATCTTGGAGTCTTCATCCAAGTTCATTCACATTGTTGGCAGAATTCAGTTCATTGTCATTGTAGGACCTAAGTCCACATTTTCTTGCTGAGTGTTGACCAAGGGTCACAACTGGCTCCTAGAGGCTGCCCTCAGGTTATAGCTATGTGGCAGTATAGCACATGGCCATATGGCAATACATCGTATGGCCACATCACAGTATGGCAGCTTGCTTCTTCTAAGCCAGCAGGAGCATCTCTCTCCAGTCTACTATGACAGCAATATATATGACATAATATAATCATGAGAGTGACTGTCACCTTTGTCATATCGTATAACTTAACCAAGGGAGTAACTGCCTCATCATACTCACAATTCCCACCCATGCTCAATGCGATGGGATTTTACAAAGCATGAACTCCAGGGTGTGGGAATCCTGGGGAATACCTTAGAATTCTGCTTGCCACACAATTATAGCAGATAGAAGCCCAAAGTGACTTTGATGAAATACTCATGACTAGTAGGAATGACAAAAGATGCTCAGCCTCATTAACAGCCTAGAAAATGGGAGTAACAACAATAAGATTTCTAGCTGGAAAGGTTTTAAACAAGAAAATAATATGGTCAGAAAAGTCTGAATATATTTTGTTGGTTTGAAAATGATCATCTATAGTACATCTCAAGACAGAACTGAGATTTCAGAGTTTTCAAATCATCAAAAAATGGTATTACATCAACAATACATCAGTATTTAGTTACTTAAAAATAATTCGATATATCAAAATACTAGAAACCAGTATTACAATCACAAAATGTCTCCTGGACTTGGGGAAATAAATCAATGTTAAGCTTTTAAATTATTCTCCTATAAGAATTGCTACCTAAACACTAAATAAGCTTATTCATTTTCTAAATACGTACACTTTTTTTCAAACCCATGAAAACTCTGCCCTATTTCTTAGTCAGCTTAAATTCTTCTACAACTGATAATGGAGCATTTCTTCTTTTTTTGTACTCTTCCACATTCCATTGCATCTGTATTCTCATTCTACTTTCTTTGGTTTTTAATGAAGTCAGTCAGTCCTTCCCCTTTCCAGCTAATTTTTTTAAATAGAGTTTCACTGATGCTGAAACACCCACAGCCTGCTGTTACCCACAGGCAAGATCCTTACCACCTATAGGAAATGAGTGAATTGAAAATTTCAAACAAATCAACATAAACAGTTTAACTTGTGACACATTCTGACTTTGAATTACTAATTCATTAGCTTGGCTACATCCTTGGTTAGGCTGATTTGAGCTCAGCAACTTAAACCTGCTGTCCAGCAGAACAGAAATGAAATAATGGTTCTGTAAGGTAAGCATAAGAGCTGCCAAGGCCTGATCCTTTATTTTCTTTGCCTTGAATTATGTCTTATTGAGAACAAGATCTAAAAACATTCACTATTTATTTTTGGTAATTTCATTTTAAAATTTTATTACTGAAGTTTCAAACATAAACACCTCATGGTAATAGTACTATGAACTCAATGTGCTCATTTCATCACCTAACCTCAACAACGTATTAGCACATGACAAACTTGTTCTATTTTATTTTTACCCACTGCTCCCTCAATTATATTAGAGTAAATCTACCTATCATTTCATATTGCAGATATTTCAATATGTATCTCTAAAACAGGAGGTTCCTTCTAGAAAGCATAAAAATATAATTACACCTAATAAATTGACACTAGTCCCATACTATCATCCAATATCCAGAAAGTTTTCACATATCCTTGATTGTCTCAAATTTTTGAAACAGATAATTCAATAAATCAGGATTCAAAAAAGGTCCAACAGGGCTGGACCTGGAGATCATCATTCTGAGTGAAGTAAGCCAGAAAGAGAAAGAAAAATACCATATGATATCACTCATATGTGCAATCTAGAAAAAGAAAAAAAGAGGACAGTAATGAACTCATCTACAAAACAGAAACAGATTTACAAACAATCTTATGGTTACTGGGGGGAAGAGGGTGGAAAGGGATAAATTTGGGAGTTTGAGATTTGCGAATGTTAGCCACTCTATATAAAAATAGATTAAAAAAACATATTTCTTCTGTATAGCACAGGGAACTATATTCAATATCTTGTAAACCTTTAATGAAAAAGAATAGGAAAACAAATACATGTATTTATATGTGTGACTATGACATTGTGCTGTACACCAGAAATGGACACATTGTAACTGACTATTCTTCAATTGAAAAAAAAAAGGGTCCATACATTGAGATACCTGGTATGTCTTTTCAAGCCTTCTCCTTTTGTTTCTGTTTCTTGCATTTCTTTTTGTTGTTGTTAAAGGTACCAGGCCATTTATCCTGCAGAGTTTTCTAAAATATATCATGTTAACTACATACTAGTGATGTCATTTACTGAGTTTCTTTCTCACTTACATTTCCTATAAGTTAGTAGGTAAACCCAGATGCTTGATCAGATTCAGATTTTTTTTTTCTTTTCTAGGCAGATTTCCTTCATGGGCAATACTGCATACTTCTACCAAGATGTTATGTTGTCTTTTTTGATGTTATCAACTACTGATGATTATTACTTAAATCCATTAATCCATTGTAGAGGGTGGCAAAATACCCAGGGCTACATAATTAATGCTTTTGTATTTAAAACAATTTTTTTCCATTGAAGTACAGTCATTACTCTTCCAGAAGACCTCAAGAAGATGATGATCCAAGTACCTTTTCATATATGCATCTCCTGTAATATCTAACTTGGTCTTTGCATATAAGTGACACAGTAAAAATTAATTATGAGATAACCTGCATGCTATTGATTCTCAGGGCAAGAGAAGTTCAGAGAAAGACCAAAAAATTGGCCAATAGAAGTCAGAGAAAATATCTTCTCCTAAAAGAGGTAGAACTTGAGCCAGATTCTTAAATAAATAAGAAGTTATTTTTTTAAAAAAACATATTTACATATCCCAGTGGTTAGCAATACACATCCCCCTGCCCATCGCATTCAGAGTTTAAACCTATTTCCTAAAGTACAGCCTTAGGAAGAATAAGTACTACTCATTCATAGCCTCTCTCTATATATAAAAACACTTTTTAAATTACTTATTTAATATTTTTACTCCAGGCTCCAGCCCCTGCTCCACTTCTCATTTATGTTTTTAAAAGAACTTAGTAGGATCTTCCTTAGTCCAATGCTACAACACTTACTTATCTCATGAAAGTTGGATTATGATTAGATTTACTTGAAAATTGAAAACAGCCATCTAGCTAGACACTGCCCATTTATAAATCGGTGATAGCATAGCATAACAGGTCTTGGAGTGTGTTATAAGATTTGTCAAACTTTCCATAATCTTATCCTTTCCAATTTCCCTTTTTAAAATAACTGTTGTTCATTACAACTTACCTGAAACTATGATCGTACATTTACTTCTGCAAACCTTTCAGGATCCTGATGTATGATTTTCATGGCTCTGAAGAAATATGCTAGTTTATGGCACCTAACTGCTCTCCCACATGTGATCTTGTTTAAATCTCAGATACTCCTGAACCATGCTTGTTTTGCTCTTCCCAGTTTAAAGTTCACTTCTTCAGAGTCAAAAAAGAAAAAAGAAATCTGCAGTTGGTAAAAAGCATAGTTTAAAGAATGGACACTTGAAAACTGAAAAAATTAGGGTTTTTTTTCCCTTAGTTCAATCAGACTGTGTTTGTAACTTCAGGCAAAGCTCACAGACAATACTGACTTCATTTCCTCAACTGTATAAAGAAGCAAGAAAAGGTAACTATTGGATCCTTCCTCCGTGTTTGTCTTCAGTAAGTGTAATTCCCACTATCCAGTTGAGTTACAAATCTTTTAAAACAAATCTTTTAACACTTCACATCACCATCTTTTTTGGTAAAGTAAGTTTTCTCCTACCCTGAGGTTTTTCAGCCCATGTAATTGCTAGACAACCTACAGAATTCTCATAAAACATACAGATTAGTCGTTTTCCTCACTTACATGGTCATCTGCCTAGAAATCTCACATTCTTTTTTTTTTTCTTAAAGGTAAGCCCCTTGAGAGCAGTTTTTTGTTGTTTTTTTTTAAATTATAGTCAGTTATAACGTGTCAATTTATGGTGTACAGCACAATGCCCCAGTCATGCACATACATACATATATTTGTTTTCCTATTCTTTTACATTAAAGGTTATTACAAGATACTGTATATAGTTCCCTGTGCTATACAGAAGAAATATGTTTTTTAATGTATTTTTAATAGAGTGCCTAGCATTTGCAAATCTCAAACTTCCAAATATATCCCTTCCCACCCCCTTTCCCCTGGTAACCATAAGATTGTTCACCATGTCTGCGAATCTGTTTCTGTTTTGTAGATGAGTTCATTAGTGTCCTCTTTTTTTCTTTTTTTAGATTGCACATATGAGTGATATCATATGGTAGTTTTCTTTCCTTTCTGGCTTACTTCACTTAGAATGATGATCTCCAGGTCCATCTATGTTGCTGCAAATGGCATATCCCATGCTCTTGGACTGGAAGAATCAATATTGTTAAAATGGCCATACTATCCAAGGAAATTTAATGCAATTCCTGTCAAATTATGTATAACATTTTTCACAGAATTAAAACAAATAATCCTAAAACTTATATGGACTCAAAAAAGACCCAGAATTGCCAAAAAAATAACTGAAGAAAAAGAACAAAGCTGGAAGAATAACCCTCCCAGACTTCAGACAATACTACAGAGCTACAGTAATCAAAACAGCATGGTACTGGCATAAAAGCAGACATATGGATCAATGGAATAACCCACAAACCTACGGTCAATTAATCTTTGACAAAGGAGGCAAGAATATACTATGGAGAAAAGACAGTCTCTTCAGCAAGTTGTGCTGAGAAACTGGACAGTTGCATGTAATGAAGTTAGAACACTCACTCACATCATACACAAAAATAAACTCAAAATGGCTTAAAGACTTAAATATAAGACAAGACACATTAAACCCTCCAGAAGAAAACATAGGCAAAACATTCTCTGCCTACATCTTAGCTATGTTCTCCCAGGGAAGTCTATACAGGCAATAGAAATAAAAGCAAAAATTAACATATGGGACCTAATTAAACTTATAAGCTTTTGCACAGCAAAGGAAACCATACACAAAACAAAATGACAACCTACAGAATGGGAAAAAGTATTTGCAAATGATGAGATTGACAAAGGTTTAATTCCCAGAATATATAAACAGCTCATACAACTTTATAAGAAAAAAACCAAACAACCCAATCCAAAAATGGGCAGAAGACCTAAACAAGCAATTCTCCAATGAAGACATATGCATGACCAATAGGCACAGGAAAAAATGCTCAATATTGCTAAATATCAAAAAAATGCAAATCAAAACTACAATGAGGTATCACCTCACACCAATCAGAATAGCCATCATTAAAAAGTCCATGGACAATAAATGCTGGAGAGGGTGTGGAGAAAAGGGAACCCTCCCACACTGCTGGTGGGCTACTCTTCTCTCTGGATCTTGCAAGTACACACAAATAAAAACTGCCTGAGCCCTACTTCTACTGCTCCCTGTTAGTGAACTCCTTCACACTAGAAACACACACACCCCTCACGATGTAGTTGAGTCAGAAGGGTTTTAATATCAAACACAAGAACTTCTAAAACTAAGTGCCTCAGAGAGCAGAGAAATCCTCTCTTTCCCATTGCCCACTCCCCACTTTACTTAATTATAAAGCTTTACTGATGAATAACATAGAATAAACAATATCTAATTAAAATGTACAATTTGATGCTTTGACTTATATACACACCTGATGAGCCATCACCACAATTAAGATAAATAACATAACTATCATCGTTAAAAGTTTCCTCCAGCCCTTCCTCCATCTTACCCCATTCTCATGCACCCCTTTGCTGTTTCTGATATTTATAAGATGTTGCCATCCTTTGGGAATGGGGCCCAGAAATACTACTTTTAACTGGTTCCCCTAGAGATCCTCTACATACCAAGATTTGAAAACTTCTGCCTTGGGGGAGGAACTTTACATCTTCATTGAAACATTCAATTTTGGGCCTTTATCCATGAAAGCATATCCTTTTTTTCCTCACTCTAAATGTTCTTAAAAGTCTTTTTTTCCCATTGCTTGTGATATATATCCAACTATTCCAATCATTCTCTTCTTTCATTTTTTTAGAATTCCAAGTCAAGGCAGTCATATAGTCATAATCATTATAAATATATAGAACCATGATATATATAGTTCTAAGAGAAGATGGGGGATAATACATTGTGGAGACTACAGTGTAACCTAGACTCTGAATTTTACAAAGTTCTAAGTAGTTTTATAAAAGGCTTAAATTTTATCAAACAGAAATTTTCAAACATTTCCATATACAAAGTTTCCTAAAATGTACCATACACATTTTCAAGGGACATGACTCACTTCACAGTGCTAGATAATTCAGAGAGCTATTTTTTGAAAAGTGTTTATCATGGCTTTGTAAGTTAAAATTTCAAATTATTTGGACTTTGCTGAACATATGCAGTTGTCTAGTTCAAATAGGGCCTCTCTTCAATGGGAATATATATGGGGCATCAAATGTAATTACCAAAAATATTAGATAATTTATATTAGTAATACTAATATTGTTGACATTTTTCTTTATACTATTCTTGAAAATGTCTCCAAGGGGAATCAGATAAAACTACAGTATTTGGAAATTCCATTGAATGTGTTTATTACTTATTGTTGTAATAAAAACGAACTAAGTCCCACCTCCATCATTAATGCTTTAAGGTCTTATTTATTCTTTTGATGATTACAACCTCAGGCAAAATTTAGAAAACACAGAAAACCCTTAAATTTCAGGTAGAAGCATTATTATTTTACTCTTGAGTATAGAAAAGCACCATGAGTCATTGCCATCAAATGGAAAATGCCTTATGGTAAATAATGCTTCCTTATATTGTTGGTGTAAAAGTCCCAGCTCTGAGAGTAACCTAGGAGGCACTGCAAGTAGTTTTCTGTAAAAAGAAATAAAACCAAATGATCAATGTGGAGACAACAGTGTAACCTAGACTCAGAATCAAGCAGGAATTCTCATATCCTAGTTTTTATGGTCAGGCTGTCAAAAAATGTTAAAATTATATGGAGTAAGTAGGGTATAACTGGAGAATTTTGGCTTGTTTTCTCCCTCTCAAGGAAATCATGCAACCTCTCAAAGATATTTGATTCACTGTGTGATTATACATCCAAAATGCTTATCTGAATTGTACAGGTTTATTAAATCTCTATAACAGAGTAAGACACTCTCTAAGGTACTTCTGTCATTTCTAGAAGGGCTAAACTTAGTATGGCAAGATCCCTGATCACAGTGATTTGACATTTCTTATGTAACTGATTCTAAGTAAACCCAACTTATTTCATCAGCATTTCACTTTTAAAAGCTAAATTATTAAAAAAAAACTTGTTGGAAAGATGCAATCATTATTCATTTATTTAACAAAAATGTTTTGAATGTCCACTATGCCCACCTATAAGGTGCTGGAAGATTTACATCTCCTATTTATTTTCACTAAGGTAGTTTGTCCACTGTTGCTCTACAAAAGGGCAACAGAAGTCCTTACTACTTAACCTCTCATCAACAGATGCTTCTTCTATGAAGCTTTCCCTGATGATCTCAACTAGAAATAATGCCTCTCATCTCTCAACCATATGATTATATATCAGTCTTGTATTTTATCTAATCTAGTAGTATATCTCATCTTTCCATTTGTTCCATAAGCTCTTAGAGAGCAAGGGCCCCAACACTACACCCCTATTCATTCATTCATTCATTCATCCACCCACCCACCCATCCATCCACTCATTCATTTATTCAATAGGAAAGATACTGAGCCAGGCATTATGTGAAATATAAAGATAAGTAAGACCATCATCATCAATTTGATTTTAGTTCAGTTAGTGAAAGATACATACACGATTATTACACGATTCCTATAAATTTTTATACACCTAAAAATGTGTTAACTTGATTGAAGGCTTTCCCCAGCATTCCTGCCCCTTTCTTGTCTATATACCTCACATAATTTAACACAATGTCACAAAGTAGGGACTAAATAAACAGGTATTTGATGAACATTTGTTGAGAGAATTTTTTAAGATTTCACTGTTAGGCCAATCAGTTTTCCCTTTTTGTTTCTGCATTTCACAAAGCTACCTACTGTGATACTTTATTACATTTGCATTTTCAGATTCTGTTAGCTCATAACTAACTTAAGGAGACAGAAATCTTAGTAAAACTGTGAGGCAGCAATGTGTAGTGTGAAAAGCATCGAGCTTTGTTTCAGGGAATCTGCTCTGGACTTTGGTTCCCCTATTTCCTAGCTGTGTGAATTGAGTCTTAACCTCTGATTCCAGGTCTCAGTTTCTTTATTTGTAAAATAGGAATAACATTCGCCACCCAACAACGTTGTTATGAAGCAAAATGAATAAGCACATTTGAAAGTACTTGGAAAACTGAAAAACATTCTAAAAATTATATTATGAGCTCTCAGGCTGCTTATGGCCAGTAAAGAGTAGCATGTAGTCAAGGTACTACAGTAAGAACTTTTCTTGCTGCTATAGATTGTCAGGCTGACTTGCCACGGATACCTTATTTATTTAGAAAAGTCACATTTTGTAATTGAATTTCAGTCTTTCTTGCCACTACTTGAACAGATGCCTTATACAGGTAAAAGCTTAGCAGGATCCAGAATTTGATGATTCTAAAACTAGTTGTAAAATTTTCAGAAATCTTTATAGTAAAGGCAATAGGCAAGTATACCCGTGTTAGCCACACACTTAGAGTAGCTTTCAGTTACATAATGTTTTTTACGTGTGAGGCAAAGTGCAAAGTGCTGTAAAGATATTTTCTTAGCATAGTATGTGAACAGAAATCCCAAATTCCAGTTAGAAGAAGATGCCACATGACATGGACTACATCAGAGTTCTCAAGTCTGAAGATCTGGATTCAAGTCTAGTCCCTTAAACTAAATAAACATGGTTTCTTATCTTTTTTTTTTTAATGGGACCAGTGTTAGTCTCTGCCACAAAGGTTGTCGTGAGGATTGAATTTACTGATTAATGTAGAGCATATGCAGAGTGTCTGGTTCAATTTTTGGAATCAGGATTTTTTAAATCTCTTTCACCTAACAGCAAATTACCTTGAGCAAACTACCTAACCCCAGACCTTAATTTCCTTACCTGTAAAATGGGGATGATAATAGTTTTGGCACTGTACTATTGTATTACATTAGATAATGTACATCTGGAAAACATCACAGATAATTTCATTCATGTAACCACCTTATCCTCTTTCTTTTCTGCCACTTTACTCTTCATACTAACCACAGCAAACTATCAGGATATGCTTTTTGGAAGGAAATTCTGGAACAAATTAAAATTCCAAGAAAACTGTGCATTTTATCACCAGAAGTAGTTATCTCCCTTGGGCTATGTATGCTTCACATCAACAGCAGCCGCAGAGCCACCTAACCTGACAGAACAATGCTGTGTGGATTAGTGTCAGCAAACCTTGAGATGAAGTGGGCTGCAGGACACCTGGGTCCCATCTCCTCTTCTGCTGATTCTCTGGACAGTAGAGAACAGCATTCCCAGATGTTCAACCATGCAATATCCACCAGACCTAAAAAAGATTACAAGAGGGATCAATATGAGTTCCTTTCTCATGACAGTAATAAGGAGCAAGGGAGTAGAGAGGCATCCTGTTGAAGTGAATAAGTGTTATGGGAAGATTTGAAATAATTAAATCATTTTTTGCTCACAGCTCTAAAGGTCTGAGCTCACTGACGTGTACCTTAACAGCTTTTCCTTCTCAGCTATGTATATACATCAGACCTTCTAAGTTAAGAAGATTCAAGACACTGTGAAGTGTTATTTCTTGAAGAGAAGCTACGCTATTTATTCCTCATCTAATCAATACCAGTATCCAGACCTAAGGAAATATACTTCTTAAGAGCTCATATAGAACTCCTTGAATTTGATGAATGTAAACATTAGTATTAGGCTGTAAGAGTGGTTGATATAAGAACAGAATTTACTTAAACATCATTTTGAATGACATTTTCATTTTTGATTTATTTTAGGTTCTGAGTGAATGAGATACTGCAAGGACTCAATGTCGGTAGCCTGAAGCAGTATGGACATCCAGAGTATATACTAGCTGCCATTTTATACTACATCAACATCCTAGATAAATATATATATACACACATATACATATAAATGTATACACACACACATATACATACACGCAATCAGAAGCTGAGGAATCAGTAGTAAACTACTGTAATAAGTTTTAGAAAATCCCATTTTAGATCATTTTAAAGCCTATTTTTCAGGTTCTAATTATGTAAACTGTTAATATCAATACAGCCATACAAATAATGTATGTACCACCACTATTTAACTGCAAACCATGTTACCGAGTTTAGTTATTATATCTCTTAACCCTGCCCTAAGACAATGAAGCCATTAATATTTACATATTACTCAGCAGTCCACATGGTAGGCTTCTTTTAAGGTTCAACTTAAAGCATTCTTCCCCTTAGATTTAACTCATACGCCTCTATCTAATTAGAGATCGTCTTTTCCTATATTCTCACTAAATCTTCTTACTACCTCTAATATAACATTTGTCACAGCCTATAGGTATTAGATTTATGTTTATCCAGATAAAATCCTTAAAGTCTAGAAGGCAGCTCTATCCTGCTCATCTCTGTGTAAGCTACCCCCTGTACTTCTCTCCACTAGGAGTTTCCACCTAGCTGGTATTTAATGATTTTTTTAAATGATTTTTAAAAAAAATGTCACTGGTCATCTCATTTATATTGTAAGTATGGAGCTATTCATTTTGACCATTAAAATAAGACAATTACATAGCCTACCCTCACCCCTTATATAACTTTGTGGTTATCTACTAGGAACACATGCAACCAGATTTCTTTTTTTTTTTTTGCACTTTTCTCTCAGCTACATGGGACATCCTCTCCTGCAGTTCTTAGGGTGATACTTTCTCTCCATGCTGTCTGTGGTAAGTGGCAAGCAGTGCTTCTCCCTAGTGAGAAAGAAGTCAATAGGCTGTATTTTACTGTGACAGCTGGGCCATTTGACTTGAGTCTTATTACACTTGATGGCTACCTTTAGGGAATGTCTTTTTCAATTGTTTATTTTCCAAGCCTCTTGTCAGTTCAAACTACAGAAAACAAAAGGGGAACCCACATTTTACTAACATGAACTCATAACATGGAAAGCACTTTACCTAACACGGGCCCAAAAAGATATTTCAGTCTAATGAAATATACAGATATTTACCAGATATCACAAACAATATGAGAATGATACAAAAATTAATAAATGCTAACAGTTCACTTATGGGTATTATATTTAAGAAATAACAAGCATATAGATATAAAAATTTGCAATTATTTGAATTACTTAAAACAGAAGACTCCCCCACCCCTAAAATGCTAAAAATATCCAATTTGGGCAAGATTTCAATAATGGGCACTCTTTTTAGTAAGGTACTTAGGCTGTACCTGTCAAGCCATTTACTGAGTTTTTCAGTGGGGGAACTACTGATATTCAGCAAAGCAATCTTTATTGTATATGACTATAGTAAGCATTACTAGACACTTAGTATCCCTGGCCCCTAGACATTATCATTATGACAAACAAAAACACCTCTTATTATTTCCAAATGCCCTCTAGGACAACACCCCTCAGTTGTAAACCAAGTATATCAGTCAAAATAGGTTAAGTTATGCTACAGAAACAAACAACCTCAAACTTCAGGGACATAATATAACAAAGTTTATTTCTCTAACTCTACAGATACGAAACAGGTCAAGAGGCATATTGTGCTCATTACAACAACCAAGGATCAAGGCTAACGAGGCTCCACTGCAATGTGTACACACATAATCACTGTAGCAGCAGTGATCACACTAATGTGTGTTAGAAAGAAGAGACAGCAGAGTGAAGGCATCATTACAGCGGCAGATATCAGAATGAGTCAGCAAAGCATAATTTTTGAAGGTGAAGGGCACACCTTGAAATGTAAAACCTAATCCCTAGGTTTCATAGACCTAGTTTTGCTCCTTGCAGAAAAGAAATTAAAGTTAAATAAGGAAACCCATCAACAATTAATGTATGCAGGAAGCACACTCTCTGTGGTAGTGAAGAAGAAAAAAGACTTGATTAAAAAAAAAAAATCAAAAACCCCAAAGCTGCCTATTCCACTCACTGAGGAGAAAAGCAGGCTATATGAACGCACATAAGACTCTCTGAACCATGGGGATAATCCCAACTGGCCTGGAATTCAGTTCTGGCTCTGTTCTGATGTAAACCTACTCCTAATGGCTGGGGAAACTCACCTTAGGGAGCTAAGTCAGGATATTCAAAGATACACTAAGGAAAAAGAAAAAAAAAGGAAGAAATAAGAACAAAATAAATGGTAAATTCACAATAACATTCAGAAAAATATTGTCACGGAGCATGTAAAACTTATGACCAAATATTTCTCCCTGAATTTAAGAAGCAATCAACTCTATGAAAGAACTGCTCAAAGCAAGAACTTACAGACAAAATGATTATACAGCAGGAGAAGATAAAATACGAATTGACACAGCTGAAGAAAAGCAGTGGGACAAAAAAATATAACCATCAAATTTATAAGGACAAGGTAGAGAAGCAGAAGGGAGAACAGACACTATAAAGACACTATTAAAGAGAAAAGTTAAAATAAGTAAGAAAACAAATGAAAAGGATTTGTAAGAAAATTAAAGGAAATGAAATAGGTATATAATTGGAATTTTTTAAGAAAAAAGAAAAAATAGAACAACTATCTAAAGGGCAGATCCATTCTGGTGACAGTACAGCAGGAAGAAGGCCTGTTGAGTCCACACCAGGCTCCCAGGGCACAGGGGAGGGATCATAGCATATCACACTGCACCGCTCCTCTCCTACATGTGTCAGTGCTGCAGCCATGGCTCTCTGGCCATTGCCCATCCCAGGGTCTATGAAAGCAATGAAGATTCCCTCCAACATACTCGTCAACAAAGTAAAAGAAAAGATAGTTAGCTTCAGGGAAATAGGGAAAGGCTATTTCTTGTCACAAAAAGGCAGGCATATATCTTTCTGAATCCATGAGCTGACATGGTCTGAACAGGCCCATTTATCACTGGAACTGCAAATGGATCATTGAACAAAGCAGCTACTGTTCATTCAGGAGAGGTGGAAAAAGAAAAGCATCTGAAAGTATGAAAGTTCAACAGAATACGATCAAGGATGTTGCTCCTCATCTTTAGGCATCTCCAACCCTCTGCTGTGGAATTTAAAAGCCCAGGTCCTTTTCTCTTCTAGAAATGGAAGCCTACCACAGAGACACAGCAGCAGAAATTTAGGGGAGTCTTTCATGGGACTTATTTCTTAATTCAGCAACAGAATAAGTCAGCAGAGCCATGCATTAGAAACAAAGCTCCAAAAGATGATCAAATACTTATAAATGAGCAGATAACCAAACTGTATATCTAAAAAGGTACATGGAAAAAATTAAAAAATAAAGGCACATATGAAGTTCTTTGAGGCTAAGAATAAAAACAAACAAAAACCCAGGGAAAGCAAATAAACAATGAAAAGCTGGAAATACCAGTCTTCAAAAAGCTCTAATAAAAAAAAGGAGCCATAGGTAGATGCTGATTTACCAAAAAAATGAGTTATGGAGCTTATCACATTTAAAAACTTCAACTCATCAATCTGGCAGAAATTTGCAGCAAATATAGGGAAAACCAAGGACATACCAAAACCCAGTCTTCCCCTCTTTAATTTTGTATCTCTAAAATTTCTTCTCTTAGAGGAATATTCTTCTTGAGAATGGACTTTTGAAAGGACTTACAATTAAGTAAAATAGAAGAGCATGTTACAGGAAGGAAGGAGGAGAAATAACATAGTTGCACACCAATAACAACAACAACAACAACAACAACAACAACAACAACAACATACAGAAAATGGCCAGCCAGGGATACTCCCCAGAAGTACATAACCTGTCAGTACTTCAGGAGAAAAGGCAGATCCATGACTTAGGAAACTGTGAAATATGCAGCATATCTGATTTTTTGACTCAAGCTAAGGGTTTCAGACTTGGTAGACACTAAACTCTTAGAGGTTCAGTTTATCCTACTAGAAACCAAATGGTTACTGGGAACTCTTTTGCAAGAAACAATTATTTTTAAGGTTATAAATACATTAAAATGTTTTATGTAATCATCTATAGTGTCATAAAAGATAGTTCAATACCAAATTTTAATATAAAAGCCTCAGGTTCTCTGTATTCATTTTATTATGAAATTTTATTCAGTCATATGAAGTGTGTAAATTTCATACTTTTCTAGATAAAACTACACATAACACACTCTGAGCTACTTTAACATAAAAATAACATAAGAATAATAGAACTCTTTAAACTTCTATTTATGAGGAAAGAAACAAATGATTAGTTTTGCTCTTTTCTTAATTATCAGTTTACATAATTAATCAAGGTGCTTTTGTAAATTTAACTTTTTTGTTGCACAGTGCATTATTCTAAAATATGCAATGACTTATCCTTTTGTCTTTAATTATGAATGAGTGGAAGTAATGCTAGTTGGCCGTATTTGTTTATAAGAAAACAGTAAGTGTACTTTAAACAAGATACAATTCAGATAAACATTCTTGGAAAAAAGATAAGAATATCTATCTATCTACAGTTGTTTATGCCTGGGAAACTAAGCTAGGATAGTCCACAAATATATGTATCTAGTAAAGATGTTATTGGACTTCAACAACTTTAAGAAGAAAAGAAGGATGAAAGGAAGGTGGGAAGGAAAAAGGAGAAAGAAAAAAGAAAATCATTTTGGCATCTAAGCAAAAAAAATCTAGTCACTTAAATCAGAGAATAAATTGGCCTGGCCTCAGTATTCTCTACAACAATATTCAAAGTCAGAAAATAGTGGAGTAATACAAAATCCTTAAAAGAAAACGCTATCCCAAGTGGTTATACTTTGCTGCCTTAGCCTAGGTTCTTCAGAGTGCAGAGTCTGGAACAAAGGTTTAATCGAGTGCATTTTTTAGTTTCCTGTGGCTGCTATAACAAATTGTCACAAACTTGGTGGCTTAAGACAACAGAAATTCATTTTCTCACAGTGTGAAGGCCAGAGCCTAAATTCAGTATCACTGAACTGTAATGAAGGTACTGGCAGGGTTGTGTTCCCTCCAGAGGCTCTAGGGGAGAATTTTTCCCTTGCCTCTTCCAGTGAGTTTGGGAGGCTGCCAGCATTCCTTGACTTATGGCTACATCACTCCAATTTCTGCTTCTGTGGTCATACTGCCTTCTCTTTTATGAGTAATCTGCATGTTACTCATAAGGACACTTGTGATTGCACTTAGGGCCTGCCCAGGTAATCCAAGCATAATTACTCCATTTTAAGATCTTTAATTAATCATAGCTAAAACGATTTTTTGTTTGTTTTTCTATAAAAGGTAGCATTTACAGGTTCCACACAGATTATAAAGAAATTAAAGGAATTGTAAGAGACTACTTTTCTCAATTTAATGCAAATAAACTTGAAAACTGAGTTGAAGTAGTTAATATGTAAGCAATATATAATTTACCAGAACTATTTACAGCAAAATACATAAAATTTCCAAAATACAAATAGAGAAAAATGTCAAAGAACGTCCCTCTCCACTTTTCCTCCATCTGCCAAAATAATAAAGTGCCTGGATTAGACAATTTGACAGAGAAATTCTAACAAAACTTTAAAAAAGCAGGTTAATTCCAAAGATACTTTAACTATTCTAGAGTGCATAAAAAGAAGGAAATGTCTCCAAATTCTTTTTTTTTTTCAAAAAAAAATTTTTTTTTTGGTGGGGGTAGGTAGGTAATTAGGTTTATTTATTTTCTTTAATGGCAGTGCTGGGGATTGAACCCAGGACCTCATGCATGCTAGGTGTACACTCTACCACTGAGCTATACCCTTCCCCTCCAAATTCTTTTTATGAAGTGGGCATAAAAGTGATCCCTAAAATTAACAAGGATCTCACACACACACACAGGCAAAAACTATCAACCACATCTCAAAGGTTCAACAGAAGGCACTGCTAATTAGGATACATGGAAATCAATAGCCTTAGAGTCAAACAGCAGCCAGTTAGAAGACAGGACAGAAGGAAAAATCCCTTATTTTCAATAACAACGCAAAAGATCAAAATATGTGAGAGAAAGTGTGTGAGATCATTATGAAAAAGACTTTAAAATGATGCAGTAGAACACAGAATAAGCAATGAACAAAGAAAAAGCATTCCATGACCTTAGATAGGATGACTCAATACCATAAAGATGTCAATTCTCCCTAAATTAGCCTACAATTTTCACACTAGTCTAATAAAGATGTCAGTATCATTTTGTCAGAATAATCAAGCTGAGTCAAAAGTTCACGTGGGAAAACAAACAAGTAAAAATAGTCAAGAGAAGTTTGCAACAGAAGAGTAATACAGAGGGCTCAGTTTCCAAGTATTAATCCATTACAGAGCTTCAGTAATTAAAGTGGTGTGACACTAGCACATGGATAAAGAGACAAATCATGGAACAGAATATAAAGTCTAGAAAGAGAGATACATTTATACATAGTATTTTAGAAAAGGTGGCATTTCAAATAGGTGGGGAACAGGTGGCTTATTTAATAAAGCATGTTTAGGAAAATGGACCAGAGAAAAGAAAAGGAAAAGAAAAAGAAAATCTGACTCTATTCCTGATAACTAGAAATAGGAAAAATTCCAAATGTATTTAACTTTTAATTGTTAAAAAAGATTAAAGTACCAGGGAAAGCCATAGAAAGTGGGAGGCCTTTCTATGCATGACGTGAAGCTCAAAGGCTATAAAATTAAAGACTGATAAACTCAATTATATGTTTCAAAAAATGCACATGGTTTAAAATACAATAAGCAAATTCAAAAGGCAATTATCAAATTGGGAGAAAAATGAGAATCAATATCACAGGCAAAATGTTAATCTCACTAATTATAAAGAGTTCCTAGAAATCAATGAGAAAAAGACAATCCAATGAAAAAAATGGGCAAAAGTATTGACAGTTCACAGAATTGTCCTTCAATATACATAAAGAAGCTCACTCATAATAAGAAGAATAAAACCATTAAACCCTTAAACCATTTTCACCTATCAGATTGGCCGAGACAGTTCAATAATTCACTATTTGGGGGAATTGGGTGAGGAAACAGGTCTTCTCCTACTTGTTGGTGAGAATTAAATTGGTATGACTTCTGTGAAGAGCAATTTGATAATGTCTACCAAGTGTATAAATACAATACTCTTTTAGAAATATATTTTAAGATATACACATATATTTTTGATATTATGCACACACAAGGGTATTTACTGTGACACTATTTGTAATAGCAAAAGAATGGAAGCAGCCTAAATGCTTATTAACGTCTATCAATATATGAGTATAGTACATCCATACAATGGAATCATATAAAGCCATACAAAAGAATGAAGAAGCTCTTTACTCACTGACTGATATGGAATGATCTCCAAAATTATCGATGGAAAGAGCACAAAGGGGCACACAGACATCTCTGAAAAGACACACAGGAAACTGATAAGACTGGTTGTGTTGATGAAGGGGAAATGGGCAGCCGAGGGACAGAAGTGTGAAGGATACTTTTCAGTAAGTATCTTTTTATGCCTTTTGCATTTTTAGTCTTGTGAATCATAACTGCCAAAGTGAACTACAGAGATATTAGTGAAAGAAATCAATACAATAGAGAAAATGAGGTAAAGTTAGCTTTCAACCTTTTCCTCCTGTCTTTCCCCCAAGATGTGCAATTCTTCCTCCAATTAGTTTTGCTTGCTTCCATTGGCTTCTACCCTTATCCCCAAACCTTACTGTTTCATTTATCTTCAGAGGTTTCTTAACATTTCCAACATTTTTCCATCAAAGTTATGATTTGTACATCTCAATTTCATCTTGAACTATGTGCAGTTCTAGAACATGGACTCCACAGAAGCCACTGTGAGTTTTGAGAGACACCAAAATAGCAAAAAAGCCTAAAAATCATTCCCTTGAGGCAATCATAAGAGAACAAACACATCTTTTGGAAGGTACTCTAAAAAAAAAAGTGCTTAAAATAAAATCTTGCCTGTTATTTGCAAAATGTGTTATTGGCCATTCTAATAGTATTTGTTTGGAGAATTAAAGATGTCCTCCCCTAACATTCTTAACTGTTACAAGCATACTAAAGAACGTAAGCTTTTAGATAAAAGGAGGCCATTCTCCATGCCATATGGCCATCTCATAATGACAGAGCCAGGTAAGAACCCAGACTTCCCAAGCCTTTGTCCTTTTACTATACAATACATGGAGATAGACAAGTAAATGTTTATGTGTGTGTATATATACATATTTTGTTATACTTACATATGTAACAAAATAGGATCTTTGAAATTAAGCAGCAGGCCAACCCAGTATTCTCATATTATTTTCCCCTATGTATATTTATTTTTGTCTTTTTTTAACCTTTCCCAAAATCACATCCCATTTTAGAAAGTTGAATAGTGAATTTCTTTTTTTATCATGTTATTAAAACCATTCTAAAGGAGAAACGTTCAAATCTGAAGTTAACCCTGCTTTCACCCATCTGCTCAAACAGAAGTAACTTCTGAACTCTAAATGCTTTTCTTTCTTACCAACAATCCTCTGAAAACAACCTAACACAAGAAATATATGCCCATCCCTCCCCAAAGGAAAGGTAGGATGTGGAAGTGGATGATACAGAAACTGAATTGCACAGAAGCAGTAAGAATCAAAACTCCATGCTTTAAGGAATGGTAAGAATGTAAACCTGCAAGAATAGACCCTGTATTAAACTCCTCAAATCCATCAGCCTGATTTTGAGTTGAATTTTCTCCAAGGCTCTCAAAGCAGAAACAACACGTATAAGTATGACAAAACTGAGATTACGACATTAAGAAAAATGCTAAAGAAAAAGGGAAACTATGCATTCAGGTAACTCAAACCTATTTTTAATACCTGTCTTATATTTGTGTCGTCCCTTCACATTATGTACAGGTAGCGTTTGAAAAATTCGATTCTGTATTCACACAGACATTGGTTTCAACTATGGCTAAATCACCTAACCAGTTTTGTCATATACTGGGAAACATACCGTGTTGGGTTGGTAATATTAAATGGCATGACACTGATAATCGCTTAGCAAAGTGTCTAGTACATAGCTAAGCACAAAGATAAAAACTAAAAACCAACAAAAACAAACAAACAAACAAAAAAACCCTTGGAACTCTTTTTTTAGTCACACACCTCCACACAGGTGAGGTGACATGTCCGAGGTCTCACCTTTCGTGTCAGGACATTTAGAAAGCCAGGCTTTTCCTCTAAGGAGATTGAAAGTTGAGGCAATTAGGGAATTCGCTAAGTCAGTATCCTTAAAAGGACTAGGTGGGGGAAAGTGGCCTCCGGCACGGACAAAGTTTTCACCACAGAAAACCGCCACCACAGACCCTCTCGATCTTTCTCTCGTCCCGGGCAGGTACGAACTACACTTCCCAGCAGCCCTCAGGCTGCTTCCGGTGCAGCGCGCGCCAGCGCCCCGTTTTACGGCCGCATCTTTTACGTCAGTTCGATCCGTAAGCTCCTACGGCTGAAACCGAGTTCCTCGATATGGGTTCCTTCGTTTCCCAGCCTTTGGATTCCGCCAAGGTCGCTGCACCTCCTGAGGCTGCCTCCTCCGCCAAGCCCGCGCCCATCTCTGCACCCGGAGTGGCGACCTCTCCAGCGCAATCTCCTCTATTTAATAATTGCTGGAGCTGTCGCGTGCTCTCCGGGTCGGGGCTGATAGGGGCGGGCGGGTACGTGTACTGGGTGGCGCGGAAGCCCATGAAGCTGGGATACCCCCCCGGTCCAGGGACTATTGCACAGATGGTCTTCGGCATCAGTGAGAGTCGGGGCACTACTGTTGGGCTAGGGGAGAGGGAGATGAGGGGCGCGGCCACGTGGGTGGGGGAAGGGCGCTCGTTTTGGTCACGTGGCGGGAGGCAATTCCCCTCCCCCCGCCTTCTCCCCAGTAAGATACAGGGCGGGGAGAAATTGTTGAACGCTTTTCTTCTTTTTTTATTTTTTTCCCTTAAACCACAGTATTTTTTGAGAATTCTTAAGTAGCCTCAATCTTCTTAATCTTACCAAGAGCTATTAAAGATAGGTATGAGTATAGCAGTCCCATTTTCCTGTTGAATAAATCGAGGCACAGAGAAGAAATACCATGTCCAAGGTCAGACATCCAGGATAAGACACAGCTAGCTTTTGATCCCAGACTTATATGTCACCAAAACCTATGCTGCTTCTGTAGATTGTGGAGAAAGCCTGATTGAGAGCACTTGACCTTGGTTTAAGAACTTGGCTTTGAAGGCATGTTGTAGAGATTTGTTCAAAGCCCCCACACTAGGTCTACCACTGGGTACTGTGGCCACAGACTTTATTTGTACCATTACTAAGTTATTATCAAAATGTCTTCCAGTAAAATGTAGTGATTCTTTTAGCTCTTGAGACCAGTTGAGTGAATAGAATTTTAGGTTTTCAGACCTCTTACCTTCTTAACTAGATTGCTCAGATCAATTCCCTTTTAGTGCCTTGCTTTGGAGAAATAACAGGATTTTTTTTTTTCTTCTCAACTTTCTTCTTCTGAGCTTCACTCTTCTATAAGAAAGTTATAATGGTAATTGAATCTTCAAGGAGTATTGTGATAGTTATATAAGATGACATATGTGAAAGCACCTGGTAAACTGAAGTGCAGCATAACACATAAAGTACTGTTTTTGTTTTTTTTTTCCCCCCTAGGCATGGCTTGTTGGGGTGTGGTCATACTCTCAGACCCCAAAGGGAAGGCTTTCCGTGCTGGTTGAAAGTACCACCAGTGAATTTGTCATCTCTCCATGTCCCCATGACATAGAGCAAACATAAGATCATATGGATATTCTGGACAGAAACATGGACATTGACAGACTTCAGTCCTGCGGATACTACAAGACTGAAAAGACAAACATGATTGTCATTCATTGGCAGTGATTGCTTGTGGCCTTCTTTGCAGATTCCGCAGGGATCAATAAATCCCTCAGAGAAGAGAAGAGTTTCTACGTCTTATCTGGGGAGGGAGAGTATACTTTAAAAAAAAAAGGAAATGATAAACCAAATAGGAATGTGAGCTAAACTTATTTTAAATAGTTCTTTTACCCTCTCCCATAATTGGGTCAACACCTACTATCAACCTAATCCTGGATAGGCATCATGCAGTAAGCTGAAGTACAATTCAGTTATGTGATGTTAGTGCATATAGAAGTTTTAAGTTAGCAGGGACCATAGAGGACCCAAAGCAGGGTACTTCCTTAAAGGCCCATGACACATGGTCATCAACTAAAATACCAATGAAGACAAGTTACTACCTACTTAAAAGGCAGGCCATTCTATTGATGGACAGCTATAGTCCTGAAATTTTCTTAGGTTAAACCCAAATTACATAAATCTAACTTGCTGGTCTTGGCTTGACTTACTGAATACATAGAATAACACTTAAATACTATAATATAATTTTAATGTCTTTGCCAGAATCTGTACTATTGTGAATATTTAACCAAATAAGAGTTTTTCCAAATAAACTTGCCCACTCATCAGCTATATTGCCCAACTATGTTTGGTTCTTCCCAACTTGGAATCACTTAACCAGGTGTGAGCATGTTCCATCATGCCTATAGGCAGTTGGGAATAATGCCCCTCCCTTCCAAAAACAGGTTACTTAGAGTTTGTACTTAAAAATTTTGTTTTCCTTTTGAAGTGTGTTCTAAAATTTACTTTGATTTCTGCCAGAGCTATGTCAGAGATCCAAGGTTTCTTTTTAAGGATGAGTCTTCAGCGAGAAAAGAGACATGGCCTTAGTCCTGCAAGCAGGAAGTGCACTTAGTGCCCCTATTATCTTC
This sequence comes from Vicugna pacos, assembly GCF_048564905.1. Taxonomy (NCBI): domain Eukaryota; kingdom Metazoa; phylum Chordata; class Mammalia; order Artiodactyla; family Camelidae; genus Vicugna; species Vicugna pacos. The sequence goes on from NC_132990.1 coordinate 30,440,975, forward strand.
TCATTTCTTGGGGATGAAGTGGGGAGAGCAGGATTAACAGGCTCAAGAATCAGTGGATTATTACTCAGTAACTCAAGAATACCAGCTTAATTATGATTTATCAACTTTAGAACCTCTTTACAGCATGGAAATGAGAGTTTATAAAGGCTCATAATTACCTTTAGCAAAGAAGAGAAAAAGTACAAAAATGGGTAATTTAAAATGCACTTACAGTTATCTTTGGAACATAGATCAAAATGTGAACATACATGTGAACACTGACATTTCTCATGGTATCTAAGACTTATTAGCACAACCCTTACATAATGTAAACTTTGCTATCTCCAGATGATCAGGTAATCATTATACCATCTCTTGTTCCCTTTGTGTATTGCACTGACTCGTCTAGAATCCTGTGACCATCTAACAATAGGTCTGAACGTTTTAAAGGACTTGAATGTAGATTGATCCTTAGGATCTTGCTGTGTACTGGGGGGAGAGGTGTGGGGTCTCTTTGTTCCTAGGCCAACTGCTGGGACAGCTGTTGGCTGGCAGCACTGAAGTGTGCCAAATGCAGATTAATCTAACAAGTTCTGGAGTTCACCTGACCAGGACCAACTGCAGAGACAGCTGTTGCTGGTGGCCCTAGAGGTTAAGCATTTCAGCCATGATTTGTACTTTACCTCCACCCTCAGCTCAGCATTTGCTCCCTGCTCTTTTTTATTACTGGTTTCCCAGCCTGGCTGTGTCTGAATTAGGTGCCTCTTGAATGAAGCCACTTGATTTGACAACATAAAATATATTGCTCCTAAATTAAATATATGTTCAGGGCAAGCATATGTTCAACTACCCCTCAAAACAGACTTGGCCTCAACTGATTTACTGCCAGGGCTTCATTGATCAAACCGACATTCTCAAATCTTGAAGTGAGGAATAGTAAGCAATTCTGAGTTGAAAAGCTACTTTTTAAAATGACAGATAAATCCTTGCCTTGATCCAATGATTATACAGGTGTTAGGGGCAAAGAGTCAGAGGTGAAGGACCTATAATTACACATCACTAAGAGGTATCCTAAGAGCCTGAGGGGAAAAATATGTCACTCTTCTAGATGCATGTCACTTGTCCTTAGCGATATTCAACAACTTGTCATTCATATGTAAATGGAATGTAGAGAAATAGCCAAAAGGGCAAATGTTAAATGTAGCAATGCCTCTAAAAATCTCTGCTCAGTCCTAGGACTGAACTTGCATGTACTTCAGGAGCATGGTACGCAGGATTTTTAAGATGGTCTCCAGATTCCCAACCTCCAGATGTCCATACACCTTCTCCCAGTTATTCAGTCAAACACCATTCTAGGTACTGCTGTGAAGGAAATTTGCAGATATAATTAAGGTCTCAGATCAGTTGATCTTAAGGAGATTATCCAGATGGGCTAATCACATGAATCCATTAAATCTTGGTGCAGAGGTCATAGACCTGAGAAGCCAAGGATTAGAAGCAGGAGAGGTGGGGGGTCAATGCATGAAAAGTTCATTGGAGGCTGGAAGAAAGAAACCATCCACGTTGAAAACTGCCTGTGGGGGCCATATGACTGGGGACTGCAGGCAGCCTGGAGTGCTGAGAATGATCACCAGCCAACAGCTGAAAGAGAAACGAGGACCCTAGTTCCACAACTGGAAGGAAGTGAATTCTGCCAGCCACCTGTGAGCTTGGAAGAGGGCCGTGTGAGAACCAAGAACCGCAGCCCTGGTCAATACCTGTTTTCAGCCCAGTGAGACCTTAAGCAAAGTAACGTGAAACTGGGAGCTAGTAAATTTGTTTTAAGTTGCCAAGTTTGTGGTTATTTGTTATACGGCGTAGACAATGAATACCAGGAATCAGGAGTGTTCTGTGTTGTCATGGTCATAGTAGGTGGCACGCCATACCAAATACACACCCTCATTCTGGGTATTCAGGAAGTAGCCAGAAGGGGCCATCTGAATAGCATTTGCCTTTACAGTTATGGTCTTTGCTTGTTCTTTTACTGGTGTATTACTTGGATAGTTTGTATTTTCTGTTTTCTGGAACAATTGTTCCACTACTAAACATAAAAAAGAAATCTGACAGCAACCTTTTTATGTGCCAAGCATATCTGACTAAGTGCTCTGCAGGTATTGTTTAGTCCTCTCAGCAACCCTGTTTTACAGATAAGATGACTGAGGCCTGGAGCAGGTAAGAATTTTCCCAAAGCCTCAAGTGATGAATTTGGTTAAGCTTGGTTAAGAGCACTGTTTGGGAATTGGGAATTCATGCTGCTATAGTCATTTTCTCAACATCCATTCTCAAAATGTTTAGGTATCAAAATTAGAAATTTTAAATTCTGATTTTCCATTTTTTTCTTGGTTATCCCTTAGTTTAACATGCATCATTAATCCCTTGGTTTCTTCTTCTTTATAATTGAGATCATATCACTTACTACTCTGACAGCAATTTACTTGTTAATCCAGAACAAGAAATTCTCACCTCCCTAAGCAGGCTCAGACAATTCCCTGACTTTACCCTAGTTTGTCTCCTGACCTTAGATCATTCTCCTGAACCTCAGACTCTATTTTCCAGCCTCATCATGGCACGCTACATGTCTGACACCAGAGTCCCAGCTTGTCTCAGTAAACTCTTATCTCCCTCCTACCAATTAGTGCTCCTCTGTTTTCTATCTCCATCCATAGCACTTCCATCAGCTATCAAAGTCAGAAACTGTGGAATTATCTACCATTCTCTTTATTCTCATTCTTCTGATCTGTTAACAAGTCCTGGTTATTTTAACCCTTTACTGCTCTTTCCTATCCCTTCCCATTGCTGCTAACATCATTTCTCATTTAGATTACCATAATAGATTCTTAATTTCTCCTTGTTTCCTGGACTCCCCTCTCATCGGCCCTCCACACTCTAAACAGAGCAATCTTACAACATGTCTCAGTTTAAAACACTGCATTTAAAAGATTGCTCAGTAGTCAGTTATGCATCTGTCCCTCCCCACCAATTGTGTACTCCTCAAGAAGAGGATTGTGCTTTTTGCATCTTCATGTTACCCTTCCCCAGCCACAGCAGCAAACATGCCAGCCACTTGGTTGGTGTTTAGTAAATATTTGATGAATAAGTGAATGAAGGGCTGAACAAATTAATAAGGAAAGAAAAAAATACTTGTTTTATTTGACAACTTTAGAGTATTTCTGTGGCTCTTATCTCAGTTACCCATCACCCCTTGCCCAGCAGCATCAGCATTACTGGAAAACTCATTAGAAATGTAAATTCTTAGCCCTAAGCCAGACCTACACCCTAACTCAGGAGCCCTGGAATTGGAGCCTACCAACCTGTATTTTAACAAGCTCTCTAGATGATTCAAATGACTGCTTACATTTGAGAATCACTGGTGTGGTTGAACCTGGCTGATGTGTATAGAACATATTTCGGCTGTAACAGCGGGAAGAACACCTGAACATCTGGACATTTGACTCAGGCTCTAATCTCAGTTCTGCCACCAGCTCCTAATATGCTCTTGAGAAGACACGACCTTTTAGATCACAAATGTTATCACCCGTAAGTTCAGAAGGTCGGACTAGGTACTTTCTAAATTCCCTTTCAGCACTAAGAGCCTCTCTTTGCATAAGGAAGGAGATGTATTCTCAGGTTCTGAAGGACAGAGAGAGCAGTGGGGAGCTGAGGAAAAATGGAAACAGCACTCTCTGCAGGGATCCTGCGATGCTGCCGCAGAAGATCAGACCACTATTCCTGCAAGTTCACTCCCGAGAAACTTGCGGCTGCAAATGCCTGATACTTCACAGGAATTTAGCAAACCCTCACCCCACTTAGCACACTTGGCCAACCAAACAGCTCTACAGGGGAGGGGAGAGGTCCTTCCCAGCCTTCTTGTGATCACATCATGCTCTGAAGCATGAAATGTGATTACCCTTTTCTAGCCTGAATAACTGCCCAAGCGTTCAAAAGAAATAAGGGAAGCCAAGGAAGCACTGGGCGGGATGAAGGGGTGGTTGTCTGTATGTAGTCCCTTTCCACTTCCTAAGAACCCAAATAGGAAAATCCCTCCTTCAGTTTAACCCTGCATAATATTGATTTAATGATATGAATTAAATTAAACACATTATGTAGACTGTGTCTTGAATAATAACAAACTTCAGCAAAAGAAAAGATGCCATCAGTGAGTGGGCAAAGCAGACCAATAAAAAAATGCACATTCTGTCCTGTACCTGGAGGTACAAGATTGTGTGTGTGTGTGTGTATTAATGGTGTCCACCTAAGTATGAAGCTGAGTGCACACAATAAAACCCGAATGATGACTTTATCACTATAATGGCCAACTACAGAAATAGTCATTAGGCCAGGGACCAGGGGCCAGTTTTGGTGAAAACCCTAGATTCTGGTCATGTTACCACCAAAAAGGTCCTAATATCTAGAAGAAATCTGGCCTCATTTCCTTCAAGGGAATTACCATTTTCAGGCATTTCAGATGCATTGTGTTAAGATTCTGTCCAAATACGTATTTATTAGCCTTTGTTTATATGTCAAGTACTCTGCTAGGTGAGTTAGGAGTATGGCAGAGTCCTTGCTCAAAGAAGTTGACAGTCAATTGGGAGAGCCAGACTCTTTACAAAGTGATTGTGATATAAGCAAGTTTTATACACTGAGTACAGGAGAGCAAGGAAAAGGGACATTTTATATCTTCTTACACTGGCACAGTAATCAAGTCTGATATCTTACCCAGAGTAAAGCCTAGTCACCAGTGGGACAAACTTTTGACCTGGGTGCCACCCAGCAGGAGGATGAATAAAGTAGACACATGCCAAGAAGCCAGGCTACCCACACTCCTATCCAGGCAGGTCATCAAACCGAAACTCTAAGGGGGTATACTCTAAGTTCCTGACTTGGGGTGGTTTTAAGCGGCATGCTGTGCAGCCATGCTTAGAACTGTGTGACAGAGAACTGCAAAACGCCTGTCAAAACCTTGACAAGTGAAAGACAGGCAAACTGGAGGGAGGCCTGCTCTCCATCCTCATCATCCCGTGAACACCTGTTACCAGCAGAGCAAGCTGAAAGACACATTTGGCACGTGTTGGCAGCACCAGCAGAATCAGCACTTCCTCATGATTTAGTGAAAACGTGATCCTTTCTCCATGGCTTCTGCTGCACAAACCCATTATAGTTTCCTTTGCTGTATACTTATTATAAGTGAGAGGCGGAGATAAGTAAACTCCTCGAGTAGATTTTACTGTGGTTGAAATAGGGATACTGAAAATTCTGGCTACATTTTTTTTTTTTTCAAATGAGGAAAAAAAAATCACACTAACCCCGCATGTAGGGAGTTTTTCAATTGACAAGTCATTTCCTTTCATTCATTCACACACTTGGGTCTACAGCAGGGCAAGAGAATAAGCTGGGCATCTCCCATAGTTCCCATTTTACATATGAAGAAATGGAGGTGGTTTGGGGGAGTCGAGGGACTGTGTAATCACCAGTAACAAGCAGACTGGTCATGTGAGCTCAGGTCTTTGGAACCTTTGCAGGATGCTCCTCCCACACTGCTTCTCTAAGAATTCAAGGAGGTGTGCCTATTCTAACCAGCTTTCTTTCTGGTAGGGAGCAGTTTAGGTTGCGCCTCCTAAAACAACAGAAGTTCAATTTGTCTGCCTCAGATTAAGTGCAGTGACTCCGTCTTTGCAAGCCCGAGGTTCAGAGGGACAAGGACAATGCAGACAAAATGTGTGCTTTAGAGCCAGCTAGTTGGAAGCTGCTTGTCCCTAAACAAACTACGTTATTTGAGTCTCAGCTCCCTGATCTATAAGAAGTGAACAGTCACACCCCGAGCTTTCATGGGGACTCATGTGTTCAATGACTGTCATGTACTAAGCAGTCAATAACTGATTACTGATACTGTTTTTAATAGTATATTTTGATATAATTGTATAATTGTATAAATATTTAATTAGTATAAAAACTCCTCTTGTCAGCTGAGGACTCAGGCTCTGGATGTGGGAAAGGGGCTGCCACACTAGTGTCCAAGGGTTGGGTGTTTGGGGTCACATCGTGCAGATGCCAGGAAGACAGAATTTTTTTTTTTGAATGTAAAATCCAAGTCACATTTGTGTTTGCGATTTGGCTCAGTTCATTCCAATTTTTTATTTTAAAATGTTTCACTTAGTTAGAAATGTAACTTTAAAATAAAGAGCAAATGAAAAATAAAAAATAGAAAAGACAAAGTCTATCTAGAAAGAAGTGTTCCTCTGAGGGGGCCCCAGAGTTGGCTCTATGAATATGCCAGCTGCCAGTTTGTTTAATTATTACGTGGTTTAAATATATCCCTGTCTGAGAGGGAGGAGGGCAACTGACAGCAGCCTCAACTTCCTGCGACGCTAGATGCTTATTTCACCAAGCTGGCTGTGGGACTGACACGCTTTCCCTTGACATGTGCACTACATGACTCCCCTGTGTTGAACCCTTTCTCCACCACTTAGTGACTGTCTCACTTCCTCATCTGGAAAACAGGGATGTTCCTGCCTGTCTTGCCCATCCTGTGGCTTTTTCATGTAGATCAAATAAAATAAATGAGTATGTGTAAGTCTTTGAAACTGTACATAATACCTTCTCAGTGTTACCCACATCTTATTTACTTGTAATTTTTCAAACATAGGCAGTGCAACTCAGAAAATGGAGTTACACTAGTGGTGCCGCTACACATCCCAAATCCAAGATCTCTCAGGTTATCCCATTTCTCTGTAATATTAGACATTTTCATTTGCCACCAGTTTAGCTCTTCAAAAACACCACTGTGATGCTGATCCTAGAATAAACATTATGATTTCTTGGAGCTTGCCATCTAATAAAGGCATACCTCGGAGATATTGTGTGTTTGGTTCTAGACCAAAGCAATAAAGTGAGTCACACAAGTTTTTTGGTTTCCCACTGCATGTAAAAGTTATGTTTACACAATACTGCAGTCTATTAAATGTACAATAGCATTATGTCTAAAAAATGTACATACCTTAATTAAATAGTACTTTATTGCTAAAAAAAATGCTAACTATCATCTGATCATTCTGCAAATGTAATCTTTTTGCAATAGTAACATCAAGGAACGCTAAACACAGATCATGGTAACAAATGTAATGATAATGAAAAAGTTTGAAAAATTGCAGAATTACCAAAATGTGACAGAAGGGCAAAGTAAACAAATACATTGGGAAAATGGCACCCATTAGACTTCCTTGATGCAAAGTTGCCACAAACATTCAATATGTAAAAAAAGGCAGTATCTGAAGTGCAGTAAAACTAGGCATGCCTACTATTTACAATAGCCAAACATGGAAACAGCCTAAATGACCATCAACAGATGACTGGATAAAGAAGATGTGGTATATTTATACAATGGAATACTATTCAGCCATAAAACCAACAACATAACACCATTTGCAGCAACATAGATGTTCCTGGAGAATGTCATTCTAAGTGAAGTAAGCCAGAAAGAGAAAGAAAAATACCATATGAGATTGCTCATATGTGGAATCTAAAAAAAAAAAAAAAAAAAAAGAAAGAAAGAAAAAGAACATAAATACAAAACAGAAACAGACTCATAGACATAGAATACAAACTTGTGGTTGCCAAGGGGGTGGAGGGTGGGAAGGGACAGAGTGGGATTTCAAAATTCATAGATACTGACAGGCATATGTAGAATAGATAAACAAGATTATACTGTATAGCACAGGGAAATATATAAAAGATCTTGTGGTAGCTCACAGCGAAAAAAAAAGTGACAATAAGTATATGTATGTCCATGTATAACTAAAAAACTGTGCTCTACATTGGAATTTGACACAACATTGTAAAATGACTATAACTCAATAAAAAAATTTTTAAATGAAAATTTTTTTAAAATCTGAAAAAAGGAAAAAAAAAAAAAAACTAGGCATGCCTGTAGACAATATTGTTAAATTAGACTTTCAGCTTTGAATCCTTTGAATCAGAGGATTAACCATCAGCCGTGCTCCCTCCTTCTGCCAATAATTCACATACTGTTCCATGATTCCACTCCCCTTTATTAACCATCAGCCGTGCTCCCTCCTTCTGCCAATAATTCACATACTGTTCCATGATTCCACTCCCCTTTCTTCTGACCTGTGACATGAAATATGGCAGCTCTTTCCAGGATTATTCTATTCAGCATCCCAGCTGTTTAGGAGCATAGCCATTCCTCCTAACAATCGGAGTCAAATGGAATATCCCAGCTGGGCTCATGAGCCACTATATACTCCAGGTGTACTTTAGTGACATTTTACTTCCTCTGTAAAACCATGTTACTTAGTCTATAATAAAGACATACCTGAACTTGAGATCCATTAACACTGATAGCATTTCTCAAGTACCCAACTGTCTCTCAGAGTTCAAATTGGCTAAGGTGCTCCAGCTTATATTCTTTTCTTTTTTTTTTGGACTTTAGTTGGAACATCATGCCTAGTTAAGGGCTTTTCTTTTATAGTTCAGAAAATGCTGCTGATATTTAAAAATTACTATAAGATCTCTTTTATATTCAGGATTTTTTCCTACCGAATTTTGCCTTCACTTACTTCCTTGAATGCATGTTATATATGTATGTGTGTGTAATGTATACTATAGATATTTCATATAAGATATATATATATATATTTAATTAAGACAGTACTTGAATAACATGCTAATTTCTGCCAAATTTGTTTTGTTTAAAGTCATCTAGATGCAGTCAGATATGGAACAAAGAAGGAGGCAGAAGTTTTGGCTTCAAATCTCAGGTCTGCCAAGGGTGATCTTAAATAAGTCAATGATAATGATTCTCAAATTTACATCTCTGGACCCCAAATCTTCCTGACCTCCAGACTCATATATTCAACTGTCTTTTGACATTGCTGCTTGGATGACTAATAGGTGTCTTGAATTTAACCCATCCAAAACCAAAATCAAGAACCTCATGATTTCTCCTTTCACATTTCACATCCACTCCATCTCTTCGTCCCATTTAAAAAGCTGCATCTCCATGCTCCCAGATGCACATATCAAAAGCCTAGGAATCATCTTTTACAGTTCTCTTCCTTTTACACTCCACACCTTTTAAATTAACTAAACAAGGGGGCCATTAGACTGAGGTGACTCTAAGGGCTTAGAAGCCTAAGTAAGCAAACCAAATTCTAAGTCTATAAATGACTTAAGGTGATGAAATCAAAACACTAAGGACAGCCAATCACAAACAACCAACTAGGCTTTAAGCTACAGCCAATCAAATTACTTCCTTTCTTTTACCCCATACTTTCTCCATACAAGTTTTTCCCTAGCTTCTGTCCAAAAGGGCTCCTAACCACTTTTGGTTTGGTGTTGCCCAATTCAAATCGATTTTTGCTCAAATAAACTCATACAATTTTTAATATGCCTCAAGTTTATTTTTTTTAACACATCCAACCCCTCAGCAAATCCTGTTAATTTTATCTTCAGAATATTCCTAAAATCTGAACCCATATCACCACTTGTCACCCTGCTTCAGTCACCCCCAGCTGTTGCCTGGACCATTATGATCCTTTCCTGACTAGTTTTTCTGCTTCCTGTCTTATACACCCGACAGTTTCACAGTGCAGCCAGCACGATCAATTCAAATGTAACTTGGATCACATTACTCTCTTTCCTGAAACCCAACAATCGTCAATCTTGTCCTATTACTCTTAGAATAGATTCTAAGCTTCTTGGTCTTCTAGGCCTTATACATTAAACCCCAATATTTGTATGATCTCTCTTTGCACAGTCTCTCTCTTGCTCAAAGAGTTCCAAACACACTTTGTGCTATCTGTCAAACACATTACATCCTTCAGCCCAGAGTTTCTACACATACTATTCTCTCTGCCTGAGACTCCTCGCCTAAGTAGTCAAATAGCTTGTCCCTTGCATCAGTCAGGTGTTTGCTCAAACTCCCTCGGAGTATTTTCCATTATACCCAGAAGAGCTCCCACTCTATTGTACTTTCTTTCTCTTCCTAACTCTCATCACTCCCTGACATTCTGCTCAAACATATACCCACAATTCTTCACTCCTCGATTAAACATAAGTGCCATGAGGACAGAAACTTAGAGTGTTTTGTTTACAACTTTATACCCAGTAACTGGGAGACTGCTTGGTATTCATTAAAAGGTAAAAAAATGTCAATGAATGAAAACATGTAGGCTCTGGGCGTGTTTCCATTCTCTAAAATAAAGTTTTCAACAATATGATCTATAAGGTCGTCACTAGCTTTAAAAGCCCATGATTCCTTGCTTTATGATCTTTCTTTGTTATGCACACAGAAACAACTGTGGCAGAAAACAATAGCATAGGAGGCAATGAGCTGGACCAAATAGCACCTCTACCATAACTTTTAAGGACTTGCTTTTAAGTCTTCTTCTGATTAAAATTCTCATTCGTAGAATTTATATGGAAAATTCTATGGAAAATAAATGAGGACAGCTAATGCAATGGGTGCGAAGAATCCAATTTTGCCAAATTAAGCAAACCAAGAACCTGGTGAGGTCCCAAGGGTTGGGGCCAGTTTTCCTATCTCCAAAGAGCTTTACACAAGTAGCCACAGAGACAAGGACATCGTCAAATTTTTCTGTTTGAGGTCCTAATTTGTAGGAACTGCCTAGGGAGTATATTATAATCAAATGAGCAATCTGATTCTGATGACCTTTTCCAATACATCCTGTGGGTGTTGACAAATCATACATTATCTGAGCTTCAGCCATTGAATGCACTGACTGAAATAATGAAATACGTAGTTGCAGAAATTGATCTGTATGTTTAAGGTGCAGAGATAGAGCTCTTTTATAATGTTCATGGTTGAAAACCCTTTTTGGCTTCCATTCAACACGAGGAAGCTTAGAATCAATTCAGAGTAACCCCAGTACTGCTCTTGGGATGGGTAAGAGGGACAATACAGTTTATTTTCAAACATCCTTACTCACAGTCAAGTACTCCCAGAGAGTACAAAAGATGTACAAATTGTTCTTTATTTTGAGATGAAACTTCCATCCCGTAATCATCCAAAGGGGCTAGAGTTTTGAAGTGGCTTCTCACATATCACAGTTGACTTCTGCTTTTACCCTCATTGTCATTAGGAAAGCAGACCCCTTTCGCTGAGGCCGAAAAGGTCTATTTGACCCGTCTGCTTTTCTCTCTGGGGGCCTTCCTCTTCTTAAGTCTCTGGCCCAAGTTAATTATTTGTGGGTGGGGGTGTGACAGCGGGCAGTATTTGGAAGCTTCAAGTGGAGGCCTGGTAAGATAACAGAACAGTTTTATGCTGATAAAATAAATCTCTTCTTTGCACAGCTAGAGTTTCTGTTTCTTTCCTCGTTTGATCTGTGCTACCAAATTCCTCCTTTTGTTATCCCGATTTTAATGTCTAATCCCCATGACAGAGGAAGAATGGGAGAAAGAAATAAGTTCATCTCATCACAATTAGCAAAATAAACTGGAAAAGGGTTTGAAGGAGACTTGCTCACAAGATGGATTTTAGGGAAGACCAAGGTAAGGGTGTTAAGTAACAGTGAACAACAACAGCTGGAGAATCTAGAGTCAGGCTTTAGAACCCAGTGTTCTATTTACTATACGATGATATATATATTACATGTATAGGTTCTGTACATTAGCTTAGAATCCCATTGGAGTGTCAGAGTCTGGTTCTGCTTTGGCAAATCATAAGTGAGAAGAAAGAAAAGCAAATGAAAGTGCTAGATCAGCTCTTGATTGACAGCTCTGTTGCCAAAATTATAGCCAAGTTTAAACCTCAGGTTCATGAGACATACTGCTGCAAACTGAAAAGAAAAATCCACCAACACACTCGAGCACCTGAGATCAGAATGTGCAAAACATTGTGCTCAACATTCCAACTGTAGTCCTGAAAATAACATCAGGCAGAGTAGGGAGCCATAAAATGTGAAGTCAAAAGGCTGACTGAATTGTCAATGGAAGGTTCATTACTAACCGTGATGTGCTCCTTGGCATTTACCCAGACAATCTAAGGCTATGACATTCACATGTAGTTCTTTTATGTGAATCCAAGCCTTACTGCTGCTTCCCCAGAAAGAAATGGGGAGAGAATTAAAATATTTTAATATCTTCTGCAGTTTCACCAAAAGTCCAGGAGTAGTTTTAGATATATATGAAGGACCTCATCAGAAATAAAAGTGTAAGACTTTTAAAATTTTTATTCTTATGTGTAATAATAAATACTGGCATCATTTCAGGTACTTTTCAAATCCATCTGCATGTGCATCTTCAAAATATTTAAAAGACAGGGAAAAGGTGAACTATTCCTTGATACCAATGAGGGTTATTAAATTTAAGGAAAAAGAAAGAGAAAATAGCCTTTCTGCTTCTTGTAACAAAGCAATCCAAAGGTCTTTTCCAATTGAGAAGAGCAACTTCTAAACATATATCTAAATGTAAATCTGTGTCCAAGGTTTGGACTGCTTTTTGACAACACACGACATAAATCCTGCTTAGGGAATAATTGCCTGGGATGGTGCCAAGTTACCAGATCATTGAAATCGATGCTGTGTGCTAGTGCACACTTAAAATTATTTACACTGCTCTTATCCTAGCTACAATCTGTTCTCTCTCGCTAATGCAGCGGAGAGCAATTTACTCCAGAATACCAAAGTCCTTCTGATTTCATTTTTGCTCCCACATCTGCTGCTCTGAGCCCAAGTCCTAGAATTAAAACCAAATAAAGAAGCACATGGAAGCTTTGGGGAAAGTGGGTTTTAGAGTAAACATCAATGAAATTTTCTAAGTTCTGTTTCTGACACTTTGTTCTAATTAACTTTAATGGTTAGTTGCAGTTGTTCCTTGAGAGATTTGGAGGATTTCCTTCCTTCCTCCCTCCTTTCCTTCCTTCCTTCCTTCCTTCCTTCCTTCCTTCCTTCCTTCCTTCCTTCCTTCCTTCCCTCCTCTGTTAATTTTTTGGACACTTCTCCATTTTACAATTGAGGTAGAGGGAGTCCCTTGATAGTTTTCATCTGAAGTGAGGCTGTGGTCTATAGCTCATGTTACTTATACCACCTGAAGTGTCTGGCTGTTTGTGAAAAATAAGAAAGCTCTGATCAGCAGAACTGAAATATTGGCAAATCCTGGAAGATACCAAACATCAATGTTTTGTTTAAATTTCAATTGTTTTATTATTAAACTTTCATGATATCTATTATCTACCTGAAAAGTATAGAAAGTTCTTGTTTGAGTGATTGATTGATTGATTTTTATGGGGAAAAAAAAGGAGGTAGAAACAAACTGTGAAATAAGACACTAGATCGTGGATAACTAGCGAAAAGTCAAAAACCTGCCCATCATGGTAACCCAAGATCTGAGATGTCCTTCTGGCTATTCTGAGGTTCCAGAGTTGAAATCTAGGAGTTGTCAACATGCCAGAGGTTGGGATATAAACAATTCTATTGGTCTTCTAGACCTTTTTCATCATGAAGGACCAGTAATCTTTTAGTAGAGACTCCTGCCTGCCTATCCCAAATCACCTCTTTTCTTCTCAGAAAAACACCCCAACTGGGGGGGAGATAGAGCTCAAGTGATAGAGCACATGCTTAGCTACACAAGGTCCTGGGTTCAATCCCCAGTACCTCCTCTAAAAATAAATAAATAAATAAACCTAATTTCTTCCCCCTCAAAATTAAAAAATAAATAAAAATTAAAAAAAAGAACACCCCAACTTTATTCATATGTCTAGCTTTCAGGGAGGAAATAGTGAATATTCTAAGGGAAAAAAAAACCCACAAGATTAACCTATTCCCCTGGCGATTGGTTCAAGGATGAGCATATGACCCAGTTCCAGTCTATGAGATTAAGAGATAACTTGCTGAGAATTTTGTCAGAGAGGTTTCCTCAGTGTTAAAATAGACATACAAGAAAGGATGGAGCCTCCTCTTTGATTACTGGGTCTGTAGTTGATGTCTGGCACTATTGTAGCTGTCCTGTGACCATGGCGTGAACCAGTATGAGGACAAGCCAACAAGCTATAGATGGTAGAGGAGGAAGACAGACAGCCTTGTGACCTTGATGACATTGTTAACCCAATGAAAGTATCCTATTAAGACCTGCTATGGGAAAACAGAACCTCAGCCTACCAGAGAGGATGTTGAGGTCAATAAACTTGGTATGAGGTTGGAGAACCTTTGTAAGGAAAAAATGATCAATTTGAGTGTCATCAGCTCCCTACCCAATCTAAACCCTACCATAAATGAGTTCTGATCAACTTCTGTGCACAAGAAGATGTAATTAATTAAGAATCAGATCATCACTCCACTCTCTGGCAAGACATGGAGAGTAAAGGTAGATCCATTTAAAGCCTCAGATGCAGAGAACAACACAGGGCTAAGAAGCAAGTATTCTTCACTGGCAGTGTAACTTGTTGAAACTCAAAGTTTGAAAGCAGGACCATATTGAGCTCTTGGGTTTGGAAAGTTGGGAGCAGAAAATGACAGCATCCTGGAGAGCTGCTTTCATCAGTAGTGGAATAGTGGAAAGCCAGGACACATCATGGATCGTGTCAGAGTAATATTACTGCAAACCTGAAGAACAAGAAAGGAGATGAGGCCACCTAGGGACCACATGAGAGCATATATGTAGTACCTTCTAGGGACTTCCTAGATGCCTTGAGAGGAATTTGAGGATGGAACTACTTGGTGTCCAGCCAGAGGGCTATGATTTTGTTAACTTTATTTCAACCCTAGATTATTGTGACAAGGAAAAACAAAGGTTCTCTGTTATTAAACCAACAGTCACTTTGATTTGGGTTAGAATAGGAAATTGATGTATGGAGAGACACTCCCTATAGCTACCAGGCTAAAATGGCTTTGTTTAATGGTTTATTGGTGAGTTATTGTTATTAACACTGTTTAAATGGAGTTCATTAAAATTACCTACTCATAACATGATGAATGAATACATTCCAGAGAGACTGTGTACTCATTTGAGATCTTACATGACTTAAGTTTTGGAAGTATTGTTTCTGAAACATTAGTGTGTCTATGACACCTAGAATCCTTGTTTAAATTGCTGAATTCTGGAATCTGATGCTTCTCATTATGAAGGTCGGGTGGGACCCAGGAATTTGCACTTTTAATAAGTTCCCCATGTTATTCTGATATAGGGGATCTATGGACCACACTTTAAAAAACTCTGCTCTAAGAATTATGCATTTAAGTACAGATGTTATAAATAAAAACGTAGTTTTCTCCTCCAAGAAGGCTATGCATTTGAAATATTTTTCCACTGTTAGGAATGAGGTTGATACTGAATAGTCCTCTTAGGATCTACAAATAGTCCATGAATTGTGATTTAGCCACCCAAGAGCTATTATATTGCCATCATTTTTCTTCATAGAGGTCCCTTAAACCTTATAGAAGGAATTTTTGTTGTTGTTGTTGTTGAGGAGGGGAAATGAGAAGTATGGAAGATAACACTCACTTCATATTTCCTCCCTCACTGAAAGTAGAAGCATATAAGGAGGTCAAAAGTCCACCATCCTTGAGACCAAGAAACTAAGTATTGATTTGTGGTTTTCTGAGAGCAGAGATTGCTATTCATCTTTGCATTCCTAGCACCCACCTGTGACATTGCTCTACCTACTACCTTGCATGCAAGAGAAACTTGCTAAATATCTGTCAAATGTTAGTGGATACGGGGCACAGTTTCTGGCCTGAGCTTGTAATAACCCTAAGACAGCAACAAATATATCCTAAATTCTTAGCTGTAAGAGGTAAGAGCAATGTATTTCATTTGACCGTGTGCCCACCATTATGTATAGTGGGCATCAAACAAATGTTTGTTGAATGACAAAATGGATGTATGCATACATACAGACTCTCAAATTCTAGAGTTACCTTTTATATGACATTAGTTTTCCAAACTCACTTTTTGGTAACAGAACCTTCCCTTCAAAGAAAAACTCATGTAGGATCTCTCCAAAGACAGACAAAAGCAAAGTTGAGAGACTGGAAGTTGAAGATTCCTTCCCTTTGCATCTCCACTATCCTTCAGCAATAAACAATCCCTGAGCCAATCCTCTTTACTAATTTAAAACTATTGGTCTATACAATCTTCACTAGATTCTTGTGTAGCTTTCTCTACTTCTAGATTTTATACTTTCACATCATGGGTTATAAAAAACTAACTTTTGTGTGGCTCACCTTTCTAACAATAAGTGAAAATATTTTTCCTCGTGGGTAAGATACATTTTAATCTTCTAGCCATAGGATGTGCACACCCTGCATTATCTCCCTTTATAAAATATAAAGTAAAATATTCTATACAAGTTTACTTTGTTTTATTGTGCTTCAATTGTTTTTTATTTTGTTTCACATAATATGCTTTTTTTTTTTTCAAATTGAAGTTTGTGGCAACCCTGTGTCAAGCAAGTCTATCAGGACCATTTTTCCAACAGCATTTGCTCACTTCGTGTCTCTATCACATTTTGATAATTCTCCCAATGTTTTAACTGTTTTCATTATACTATATTTGTTATGGTGATCTGTGATTAGTGATCCTTGATGCTACTATTACAAAAAGATTTTGACTCAAAGAAGGCTGAATTGATGGTTAGCGTTTTTTAGCAATAAAGTATTTCTTACTTAAGGTATGTACACTTTTTAAAAATATAATGTTATTACACACTTAATAGGCTGCAGTATAGCATAAACATAACTTTTATAAGCACTAGGAAACCAAAAATTTTGTATGACTCCTTTTACTGTGGTGGCCTGGAACTGAACCCACAATATCTCTAAAGTCTCCCTGTAAGTAATTAGGACGTATAGTTATTCTACACGTTTCTTTTTAATTCATTGTACAGATTGCTTCTATCAAAAATTCTACTTATTCATGGTAGACTATGGTAGCTATATTTTTCTTTTCTCTACACACTTTCCCACCAATTTCTTCTGATTCCTTTAGTGAGCTGGGGGAAATAAAGATTATAGTGTCCCCTAAATCCAACCCCAACAATAGCCCTCACCACCACCACCGTCACTGTCATCTCAAGTAGGTGCATCAACCAGGCTAACCAATCAGAAAGCTCATCTCCATAACTACAGTGACTGGCTCAAGAGTGAGACTTGAGATTGATGGAGGTGCTGGGGGGGGGGGAGGTCTTCTTTCCGTTCTACTGCTATGCCATGAACGTGGTAGTGTGGGGATGCTGGTGATCATGTTGCTCACCACATGGGAGAAAACAAGGCAAGATGGGGAATGGCCTGATGATATCATTTGACCCCTGGGTCTGGCTGTCCTCATACACTGTTCCACCTCTGACTTATCAGTTGTGTGAGCTTTAACGTTCCCTGTTCCCTTAAAATAGACTGAGTTGATTTCTGTCACATAAAATTTTTTATGTCTTTTAAACCAAACATTAATTGTATTCAGAAGAAAAGGAAGAATTTATGAACTTATAGAACACTGAAGAGCATTTACCATATTGAACTGAATTTACTCTTAAGCTCCTTCTTATTTATTTATAATCTCAAAAGAACCGTGTATACTAGATGTGAGTTTATCCTGTAGAATACTGGAAGTTTGTAGTTAATAAAACTTTTTTTTTCAAATAGCTATATATTTACCTATAGAGCTACAAGGATTCTAATATTTTATTTTATTTTGACAAAATTCACTGCATGTTTTACTTTATATGTACCATTCAGGGTGAGAAAGGTAGAAACAAGTAAGAAGTGGGATGTTTCAATTTATCTAAAATTTATTCTCTGGTTTGTTTTTTGTTTTTGTTTTGCAATTTCCAAATTTTGAACAGAAACTATACCTTAACTTTTAAATTACTTTCAATAAATTAATAACAATAATAATAGTGAACATTTAATTAGGCTCAAATGTGCTTGATACATGCCAAGCTAAGAACTTATGTACATTAACTTAGTTGGTGTGGTAGCCACCCATCAAGATGGCCTTAGTGATCCTTGCCTCCTGGTATTCACATTCTTGTGTAGCCCTCACACTGAGTAGGGCTGACCCATGTAACCAACAAGAGACTGTGGAAAAAGATGATGTGTAACTTCTAAGGTTATGTCATAAAATATGTTGCTCTCTCTTGGATTAGTCACTCTAGAGGAAGCTAGCTGCCTTGTTGTGAGGATACTTAAGCAGCCCTACAGAGAAGTCTACATGGCACAGAACTGAGACTTCCTGCCAACAGATCCTCCAGTTGCAGTCTAGCCTTTAGATGACTGAAGCCCCAGTCATCTTCTTGACTGCAACCTCATGAGAGAACCTCAGCCAGAACCACCCAGCTAAGCTGTTCCCGGATTCCTGACTCACAGAAACTACGAGATAATAACTGTGTTTTTTAAACCCACTAAGTTCTGGGAGAATTTGTTATGCAGCAAGAGAGAACTAATACAGTTGGTTCTGTTGCTATCCCCATTTTATAAATGAAAAAAAAAGAAGCTATAAAATGATCTCAAGATCACAAAGCAAATGAGTGAAAGCACCTGGATTGACACTGAAGCCTGTTATGTTTCAAAGCCCTATGCTACCTACTACACATGCACCTTCTGGAAGGGGGATAACAAAAGTCAATCTTAAATGGCTCCTCACAGAGCAACCACTTCAATTGTTGTCTCTTTCCCACTAACCCTGGGCAAGTAAAAGGAAAACAATATGATACTGTCATTTTTATAGTTCAAAAAAAGCTGAATATTAGTAATTTCATATGTTATTAACTCGCAGAAAATAAGCCCACAGCAAATGTCTCCTTTTTCTGTGATGTCATAAATCCTTTACAATTTTTACAAGGTTTTGAGATAGAAGCAAAGTATTTCCCAGTATTTCTCAGTAAGGTTAAAATGAATAAACATTCTATATATTAAATTCACAAATAATTATGGATTTTAGAAAAGAGGATAAGAAGAAGAATGACTCAATAAATAGATGAGAGAAAAAATACGTATGTATGCATACTTATAACAGAGGCAGCTATGCACATGGGTATCTTCTGCCTTCTCTGCTCTTCACCCTCTGCTACTCTCTTGGTCAGTGCACTTCCCAAACCTTTGTCTTAACAAGTATTACATACAAACTGGGCACTGAGCTAGCATCCTCATAGTCTCCACTCTTCTCTATTCCAGTCACATACACCTACATGTCTCAGCTGCCCTCTGCACACACAATGCCCACCACAGGATGACCACCACCCTGCACTGCAATGAGAGTGTTTCTATCTGCATGAGTACATCTAAGTGCCATTGTACACTGTCTGCCACCTGACACTCTCCAACTAGCTACACTTTCAGCAGCTGCAGTTAATTCTACCATAACAACTCATCTTTCCCTTTTACTAGCCCCCAGCATAACCCCCTTAAGATTATTCCTGCATTTTTCTTATTTCCAGAGTGTTAAAAGCAGAACCTTACTGGCTAAAGCAGAACCATGTGAGGTACACAACACATGAAGTTGAAATCTAAATAAGCCAGCAGGATAGACAACAAACAGAAAAAGGCACTGGGGCATCACTGTTCATATGGAAAAACTCCAGGGAGACTCAAAGGGCCCAGTAGTTGTCTAGAGAGTAAGGTAACATGGTGCCTTCACAGAGCAAATATTTCATAGAAAATAATGGTTTTAAGTAATGTTTCCTTAGCTCTTCTAATTACCACAGTCCTAAAATGAAAGTAGATGAGAGAAAGGGAAATAAGTCTAAATTGAGTATTCAAGAAGCATGGGTTTTGGTATAAGCTGTGCTAATAGCTACCTATATATCTTGGCAATATCTTTTTCATTTCTCTGAGTCTTATTTTTTTCTTCTATAATATACGGTGATTTGACGATAAGATTCCTAAAGCCACTTCTGCTTTAACATTTTTGGTATTAATTAAGGAAGATGCCATAATTTAATAAAGTTGAAGAAAATTAGCTCAATAGGAAGAAGTTAAAATATTAAGATTAGAGAAATGATTAAAAGTGAGCATATAATGGTTTTTATTTTAATAAAGAGAATTTTTTAAAGATGAAGATCAGTTGGACTTAACTTTAGTCAGCATGAGAGGACATGCACTTTATTTGCTGAGGCTAGTTTTAACGAGGACCTCCCTGAACTGCACCGGATGCAGAAGTTGCAATAGGCAATGGAAAAGAACATACATCTCCTCTGAAAATTTTTTTTCAAAGAGCATATGTACTTATTTCTTCAAACGGTCTATTCTGAGCATAAAGAACATGCAGGTGGCTTTTCATTGATCCTTTGATTTCACACATTTCATGGACAGAATATTTGGCATAAAAGATTACAATTCCTACTTTTAGCCTGTATTTCCTTGTTTTTCCAGTATCCATCTGCTGTCTGTCTGCCCCACTGAAGCTCACAGTGCTTGAAACCAAAAGACAAGGGCAAAACCATATGGTAAGTGCCATAGGCAGTGGTTTGTTGGTAAATTTTACGACTTTTCCCATCATAAGTAAGACTACCGCCTCTTCCTCCTCCACACACAGAGTAAGGACGAATGTTCTTATTTATTATAACTGGCTGTGAAACATAAAATAAGTATCATCATAGTTAACATAATTTACTGTGTGAAGACTTTATCTTAAAGGTTTATTAAATGATTTCATATCACTGCAGAGTAACCCTTGGAAATAAGAAATATTTTTATCTCCACTTTACAGGTGAGAAATCCAAAGACTGGAGATGTGAAGCATGTTGCCCAAGGTCACACAACTAGTAAGTGTGGAGCCAGGATTTGGATCATGGTGGTTCAGTTTCAAAGCCCATTGCGACTGGCTCAACAGAAAGATAGCAGGTCTGATTTATACAACCTGCAACCCGAGCCTGACCTCAGACTATTTTTTCAGGAAACAGGATTAAGTCAAGGACCAATGTCCCCCTAGAAATTTAATTTCTTACCTGTAAGGGTGAGGACCAGACTCTGTATTGTGGGAACCACACTCATATGCTGTCCCAGCACAGCCTGACTTCTATACTAATGACTTTCAAATGTCTTTGTGACCCACAGTAAGAAATATGTTTTATATTGCATCTAAGGGCACATACAAACATACACACACGTAATAAACAAAATTTCAAAGGAAAGCAGTTAATCGTATTATATGTCATATACCCCATTTTTTCCTATTCCATTCTATTTCATAATTGGTAGAGACTCACCAAATTGACCTCCCAACAGCAATTTTGAGTAATACCGCTCTAGACAATTCCTCCAATGGTATGTCTCCCACATCATTCGCCTTGTTTTTATACCAACCTACTGCAATATGAACATTGCATTTTGTGAGAAACATGTATTTTAGAAATGCTTCTTTGGATATGTTTTAATAAAATTTTGTTACTTCTTATGAAAGGGAAGCATTAATTATTTGGTAATATTAAATACCACATTTCCTTATGATGCCAGATAAGTTAGTTTGTGTAAACAAATTATGAACAAAACTAATGCAACAAAATTAAATAACTACATTTAAATGATAGTATTTATCATATCTATTGATTATTCACACACACACAAATATATATATATATATTCATATATAAATAGATACATTTCCACTGTCTATATCCTGTGAAAATAATTGGATAGACTTTCAAGTCCAGGATTACCTGGCCTAAAATGTAGGCTATGTAGCTCCTATAAAATTCAATATAAATTCAATATGAAGAGTGATTCACCAGCAAACCACTGCCTGTGGCACGTTCCACATTTAAATAAATAAATGGTTATCATCCAAACTAAGAACTGCCTCCTGGTACAGACAGAGGTTCCATACGGACACGTCATGGACAATGGGTTTGAATACAAACCCCAAGCTGAAAATGAACATCTAAGGGACAAATGCTGTAATCACAGGGCTTGGCTTCCACTTGGTGTTGCTTCCTCACGTGGGCCCCTTTGACTAGGGTAAATGGCAACAGCTATTCATTGACTGTCCTGAACAATAAGGATGCCACCTAATACTGACTAGGTTATTCTGGGGACATACAGATCTTTCTTTCTTCTTTGTTCCTCAGGGAGAGGTAATAGAGAAAATGAGAAAGTAAAAGTGTGAGAGGTCAGAGTTTAGCCATATGGAGGGACTCTGAAACCTTATTTTACAGAATTGGCTATAAGACTTTAAGAAAGGAATGCCTACAGCTTAATTTTTACATTGTTTATGTTTCTGAAATGTAAATCACCTCCCTTTTCTTAAATATTCATTTATACCCATAAAATCCTCATAATGAATTGTCTTGTTTGTTTTTTTGTTTGGCATTTCTATTTTGCTGTTTGTGTTTTGAACAGCAGGTAAAGGGAGTTTTACATCTGAGTTGATACAGTGAGTCCTGAGGACAGCTCATTTGGAATGACAGGAAAATGTGTAACTGAACCACGTCAGCAGAAGCAGGACTTGGTGCTGTAGGTGGCCATGAGATGCAAAGCCTGCTGGGAATTCACAAAGACAGTTACTGATGGCATTGGATCTTCCACAGGATGCAGAGTGAAGTTTTGAATCGATCTTATTTATATCTTAGGAAGACCCAAATGTTATCAAGTATTTGCTTTTTAAATAAGTAAAGCTACATGTGTTTTTTAAACTTATGTTTAAATCCAAAATACATATATATTACTTCACCTCTAAAAGGGTGATATGTACCAAACAATAAGACAATGTTTGGTAATTGACTGGAAATTTTGTTGGGAACCTAGGCTATTATTCATTACACTAATTTGTGGACCATCTATAAAATGCTCATGTTAAAGTGAAGACTCTTAATCCAGGACCCTATAAAGTTTACATTCTTATATTTAGTTTAGGAATTTCTAATTTATAAGGTTATTTGCAGTTAAAAAAGCAGAAGATTTGAGAAATTTTTACTTTAAAGAATTTCTATAGACTGAAATATTTTTTTCTTCTGAAAACCTAATTAAAGTAACACATACCAAAATGACTCAGTTTTTCAGTCCACTCTCATTTTGTTTCATCTTCACCCCTTCAAGTCTTTGTCTCAAAGAAATGTGTGCCATTAAGCTTCTAATTATCTAACTTTTCTTATTTTCTAATAGGTATGCTTTAGCAATATTGTTTTCTATAGATCACATTCTTTCTATCAGAGTTTTTCTAATAACAGAGGAACAGGGAAGGGCAGGAGAGTAGAAAAGAATAAATTAATGTTGGTTGAACTCTTTTATGTGTCTTCTATGTACTGGCCATTATGAAGATCCTTTCTTCATAAATTATTTCATTAAATTAATTAAGACCTCATATATTATCATCCCCATTTTATAAAGAAGGTTAAGAAAAAAGAATCACTTGACCAAGATCACAGAAACAGTAAGTGAGGTCCACTTATAATCACACCAGAGGGTTCCAAAGTGTGCTCAGGTGTGTCCATTAAGCATGTCTGAAAGAAGCTAGAAGTTGCTTGATCATATGGGCTTGGCAAATGCGGGATTAAACAACATCAAGAAGGCTTCTTTACTACAGCACTTCTCTGAGTCATTATATAATGAGGTTGATTGTCATTTTCCAATAAAGTAATAAAAGAAGCAAACATTTTCACTAACTTTTTTTTTAAAGAGTAACACCTGCCTGGAATTAGTGTTTAGTGAATTATTCACTTTGGGAAATAAATACTACACAAACTATGTTGCCTCCAAAAAGAAATGATTTGATCGATCTAGAACAGTACAATGACATGATCACAATCTTCCAGAATATGGTTCAGGCCAGGTGGCTGATAACACATCAAACATGCCCTGCAATTCTGAGTACAAGTAAGGAGTCTTTATTGATTTTCTCTGGTTGCTTGACAGCCTGAGCCCATGGGTGATGTAGGGCTACAAATCCCATCAAATTCACAGGACCTTTTTGACAGACTGTGTCTGCCTCCTACACTGCAGTGATATGGTTGAACCTTTCTTGGGTTTATACATTGATTATAACCTTGGATAACATGCCACTGCAATTTCTAAATTTCTGGCTGAAGAAAGGGCCTTACTGAGAAAAATAAAAAGCAAAGACCAATGGAATTTTCTTCTACTCTGATGCATTTTAGAAGTATGGGGTTAAATAAAATATGATAATAAAATTAATTTTATCTTTTTGTTTGATAGTTTTTTTGCTAAAAGTGTAATTTTATTTTACTGTAATAATTTTGATTGAAAAAGCAATTTTTATCATTTTTGTTGAAAATTCTGGTAAAAATTTCAAACACTGTAAAAGCATATTTAATACAAAATAATTGTCTATTCCAATCCATCATACTTGACCTTTTCTCCAAAGTCAGTACTGAGACTAATTTCTTGGAAATTCTTTCAGATGTTTTCTATGTGTGTAACAAGCATATATACACAAGTGTGTTTATGGATCTTTTTGTGGCAGATAAGTATTTTGAGAATGACTATACACAGGGTTCTGGTCCTAATGTTCTGGTTTCCTGAATGAAGATCTTTTTCATGTAACTTAACTTGAAATAGAATGGGCTAACATAACCCATTTCAAGAGAAATATCAAGCTTGATTAGCTGAACTTGTCTTTGTAAAAATGCAGCCATATTAACTGATGCACCACACAACACAACCATTCTATATGGCACCATTCAATGATCTGAATATTAGTCCTCAGGGAAATAATAAGTGAGCAAGGGAAGGCGACATGAATGAAAAGATAGAGAGAAAAGCAGAGACTGGCCGTGTACAGAACATGGCTTTTATTGTAAGGTTAACATGAAACCATATAAAGGTTTTTGACTGGTGATTGGGTGACTATACTAGTTATATGAGCTGTGTTGTCCAACACAGTAGCTAAGAGCCACATGTGACTGTCAAGCATCTGAAATGTGGCCAGGCTGAACTGAAATGTGCTCTAAGTGTAAAATACACATTGGATTTTTAGACTTGGAAGACTTAGAATGAAAAAAACAAAGATTATAAAATATCTCGAACATGTTTAAATTGGTTGCATATTGAAATGATAATATTTTGAAAGTATAGGATTAAATAGACTATGATAATAAAAGTAATTTTATCTATTTCTCTTTAACATTTTAATGTGGCTACTAGGAAATTTTAAATTACATATGGGGCTCCTGCTATATTTCCACTAGACAACATAATAGAGACAGGAAGCTCTAACTAAGTGCACACTGGAAGTCTTACTTGTCTATTGGATTTCCCATAGCTCTGAAAGTTCATTTGAATTTTTTTTCAAGGATGAATATTAAGCCTAGGTTGACCCAACATTTTTAAATTGTTGTTTTCAAAGATAGTACGGCTCTTGGAAATGAATTCTTCTTGTTTGCATCTGAGGACGACTATCTAGTCTGAGAAGCAATGAGACATAGTGGAAAAATTATTCTTATCTGTGTTATGAGGTAGGTATACAAGTCATTTAACATCAACTTTCTCATCTGTTAACTCAGAGTCATGCCACCTGGCCTATCATCTATCTCAGTGATACTATAATGAACTAAGAGAGTAGATACACATTTAATGAACTATTAAGCACCCTTTAACGTTGACTAAATAGATGTATTAAAATAAAGGACAAAGAATATTATGAGAAGTTTAAATTTAGAAGCTCCTTCAGGAACCTTATAGCCTAACATACAACTACCTTTTCCTCACACATCTCTGCTCCACTTTACAGATGAGAAAACTGAGTTAGGGTTTCCAAAAGGTTAAAACTGACAGTAAATAGTTGGCAAATCATAGATTTAAGACTGTAATCCAGATATGATTTGCTCATTTTTTTTCCCAGTGAGCACCTAAATGGGTTCTAGCCTGTTTATTCATTTATTCCATAAATACTTAGTATTTGTGATGGACCAGGACTATGAAAGAATCTAGTGATAACTAACAATAGCTAACATTCATTGATTCTACTCTAAGTACTAGACATATTACACAATTTACCTCATTTAATTCATCAACCCTTGAGATAGATGTTATTAGAGCCTAATTACAAAGTGGGAAACCTAGGCTCTATGACATTTGCAACCTGCTCAAGGTCACACAGTGTGTAGGTGGTAGAGCACAGATTTGACCCCTGTTCTCTTAACTCAGAAGCCCATGCTCTCAACTCTGTGCTTCCTACCCAAAGGAGTAAAAAACCTGGTAGGAAAAGTAGCCAGGTAGACAATAAACCAAAGCATAGTGTTGTTTATTCCATAACAAAGATATATATAAAGCTCTCAAGGGGCTCAGAGAAAGTTTGGAATGTCCTTCTGCTTCTCTTATAGTCTCTCCCAAGCAGATAAATGGCACCACCACACACCCATTCCATTAAACCAATCCATGACTTATTAAGTTATCCTTGATTATTCTCTTTGTCACTCTCACCACCCAAATCAATGCTACCTCCAGTATGTGTCCCCTGTTCTACATCTAATTCTCTCCACCTGCATTGCCATCACTTTCCTGCCTCCCCACCACCCCATCATTCCATGCCTGGAATATTGAAATGCCTGAGAATTGGCTGCAAATCTTGTATCCTCTCTACACAAACCTTTCTCCACCAAGCAACTAGAGGGATCTTTTAAAATCGCAAATCTAAATATGCTATTCCCCTGAGTCAAACATTTAAATGGTTTCATGTTAACCTTATAATAAAAGCCTCATTTTTTATGTAGCCAACAAGTCCCTGCTTTCCTCTCCAAGCTCCCATTCATACCACCTTCCCTTGCTAGCTTTTCTTTAGCCACAGTGGCTTCTTTCAGTTTCCAGAACAAGCCAAGCTTTTTCCCTCCCATAGACTTTGCTTCCGACATGCCTCTGTGATGGGGTGTCCTGCTCTTGGCATTTTGCGTGCCTGACTCCCCCTCTTTTTGTAGGCTCCACTTAAGTGGTTGCTGGCACTTCTAAGCATGTCCCCACTGCTTCTACCTTCCCCACAATTTCATCTAATTGAAAAGAGGTATTTATTTCTTTAGTGATGTGTTTATTGGATGCACTAGGCTGCATGCTCCATGAAGGGCAGGGATCATGGTCATCTACTGCCCTCTGCATACCCAACACCTTATGCCTGGCACACAATAGATGTTTAACAAATGTTTGTTAAAAAATGAATTATAATTAATTCTTTTTTGGAAGGATGGTGAAGGCATACTAAAAAAGCAAATCAGTCATTGTCATGTCTCTTTGTCTGAGTAACTATATTTCTTTTTCCCTCATGCTCCTCCTAGAAAAATTATAGGTAGCTTATCATGCCATTTCCCGGAATTGGAAAAGTCAATGCGTGATGCTCATGATGCTCACAATTTGGGTGATTTGCCTTCTTTATCATCCAGCAGCCATGTATTATGGATGGTTCTCTTAAGTAAAAACTGCTGGAGAAATGAATCAGCAAGAGCTGGAAGTTTGCTGCCTCCATTCAGACACAGCTGTTTTCGCTGTTTTCCTGGCTCTATTCAATTCCAACTCCCTGTCCACCTAATTCAACCAATCATTTTCTGGAGAGAATAGCACAGTAGTCAGTATTTAATAAGACACACAACTCTTTCCCAGAAACAAACAGGATCTGAGTGTCAGAGTTAGATTTTTCCTTTATTGTAGTTTTCTTCTAATCTGGGAATTACATGCTAACTGCACTGCTAAAACTCTAGAACAGTGAAAATCTAGAGTTGTAGATTGTTACTGTCTAACTTCAAACACCTTTTCTAGTCTGTTACCTATTTTTATCAGGACAAAGTGATGGAGATTGGAGGGAACAGAATGGAAGCTAACACTTGTTGAGTATCTGCCGGTGATAGGAAATTTGCTATATACTTTGCACACTGCTTCTTTTATCTTCAGAAAGAAATACTTTGGGGTAAATAAGGTCATTACCGTTGTATCCCCATGTCATGATGACAGAACAGAGAGCTTAATTAACTTACCCAAAGTTACATATCTGGTCAAAAGCAGAGCTGGGATTTAAAATCATGTCTATCTTTCTCTGAAGCCTATCCTCTGAAAAGAAGAGAGTGTCATTCAGGTTTATTTGGGTTTTTCTGGTCAGCTAACACAGTTCAAGTTTTGGTCAAGGAGAAATTGAAATTATGGCCCCAAATAGTATTTCTGGACCATCTGAGTAGCAGCTGTGAAATATCCATGCCTCTCTACATCTGGGAATGAAAATAAATCAGGTAAATTTTAATGTGGAAGCTAGTTTGAAAGAAATATGACATATTTTGCCCTTATTCATTCAGAACTTGCTTTCCCTTTGGGTTTCTGGAAAGCACTGATTTGGCAGGGAACTGTATGTGACAGATGACTAGTCCAGAAAGAAGAGAGCCACAGATGGGGACAACCAGCACAGAGCAGGAGCGTGGTGGGTTAGTGTACAGTGCTCACATCTGGGACAAGTTCCACAAACTGTTTTTAAAAACAGGCCTATGGGTTTACTGTTTACTACAAACACATCTCAGCTCCAATGGGACCTAGACAGCTGCCCAGCAGAGCAAACCATCAACAAACTGCATGATTGTGAGCAGACATATGAGTTTAGTGAGCAGACATATGAGTTTAGTGAACAGACATATGTCTGATAGCATGTAAGAGAGGTGGGAGTGACCTTTCCCTGCAAAAAAAATGATGCCAGGACTAACTCCTGTAGACAATGAATATTCAGAACAGAGGATAGATGCTCAAGTCAGACAGGGTTAGGTTCCAACAGCTACTCTTACCCTGTGTATGGGGATCCTACCTTAGTTACATAATTTCTTTGAGCCCCAATTAAAATGGAAATGATGGGCATTTCCTATCCTTCTGGGGAAGATCAGATGGAATAGTGAAGGAAAAGTGCCTGGCACAGAAGATGCAGTGAATCACTCTCCTTTCTTTTCCTCCTATTTTCCTTGTAGTGTTTCTCCAAGTAATTTGATTGAGTCATTCCTTTTGTTTGTTCCTTGCCTATCAACAATTCCCCAAAGAATTTTTCTGAAAACCCACTTTCAGAAAGGATAGTATAGCAAAAGGGAGAATGCCAGTCTCCACAATTCCAGGAACTGATCTTGAGATGTTGAGGCAACTTCCATTTGCCAGGAGCCTGCAGCGGTGGCCTCGAAGACACGCCCTTATTTTGACCCTCCCTTCTTTCCTCTCTCCCTTTCTTAGGTTATGGGTTTGGCGCAAAACCACATTAAGAATATCTGCCACATTCTAACTGATACATGATATAATCCATGCCTGCTATTACACTGAACACCTTCCAGAGATTTGATACAATTCCTGTAAATGTATTTATTATAATATTGAGAAATGATTTTAATACATCAGTTTCCCCATCGACAAATTGGGAATAATAATAATTCCTACCTCACAGGGGTTCCTGAAGATTCTAAAGAGACATGGCTCATCAATATGCTTAGTATAATGTCTGCCACATAAAAAGCAATTAAAAATGTTACCAATTACTGATTACTATCATCATTTTTGTTATGAGATTAAGAGTAATGTGACATATGGGCCTCTATTAACTTTGTTGACTGAAATATTCTTTGGCCTTTCAGCCAGCCTTCAGCACATGCTGCCCCCTCCCTCACCCTCCCCACTAAACCGCAGACCACATATAGTTCGTTACAGACACATTATATTAAAACACCAGATTGTGCTGTATCATGTTCCTGGGTTTACTTTCACTGGCTGTTATTCTTTCATCCAACTTTTCATTTGCATTTATTTTTGTAGAGACAACAGAAAGTAGAAGGCTGAGCAATCTTTGTGAGGACTGAACATCAAAAGGATTAACAGAAAAAAAAAAACAACTAAGTATTGAGAAAGGATTTAAAGAAAAATTAGGTACTGAGTGGGTAAAAGATCAAGAAGAGAGGGTTCATCTCAGCTTAATGGATGGCAGTGAAAAAAGGAACAAAAGGAAGACCTAGATAAGAAGATTAAGGAATAGCCAAAGTTGGATAAAAGGAAGGAAATTAAATCAGAAATACTGGAAATCAGAGAAGATTTGTAGGTAACTCAAAATGTCAAAGAGGCCTGAAATTGAGCCCATGAAGCTGTTTCTTGAAGAGAAGTAAGCAGCAGTCCTAACAGTATAGGATGCTAGAGCTGAAAGGGATATTGAAGATGATCTAGCCCAAGCACTCCATTTTATAAACAAAGAAACTGAGGCTCAGTGTCAAAGGCATATTGCTTCCCCAAGGCTGCATCATTAGTTAGCTTCCAACCTGGGCTGGAACCCAAGATTTTTTACTTTTAGCTTAGTGATTTGTTCTACTCTATTATTTCGGATAAATGGAAAGGAGTGATTTGATCTAACTGACAAATGAGGCATATGATTAGCAAATTAGATCATCTGAGCATTTAAAAGAATAATCTTTAATAAATCTTGTTATAAAAAAGGTTTACTTGGAATAGCTTATAATCACACAAAAATTAGAAACAATCTAATTATCCAATCATGGTAGTATGGTTAAATAATAATGTTGCAACTATAAGAATAGACTTTTAAAAATAAGGTTTCAATAACCTCAAAGACTTTACATGACGTTGAAGGAAAAAATGCAAGGTACAAAATTAAAGAAGCAGTATGATCTCAATTAGATAAAAAATACAAATAGAGAAATATTTAGAAGGAACATACTAAAATATGTTAATAGTGGCCATCATTCTGTTTTGGTCACAGATAAATTTTATTTTCTTATTTATAGTTGTATCCTATACATTTCCCACAATAAACATCCATTACTTTACTAATTAGAATAAAACATTTAACTTTTTTTTTCCTTTGTAAAGCTTGGTTGGAAATTATAATGCATCAGATATTACAATTGGAGGTCACATTCTGTTTCTACTTTCTGAATGAGGATGGGATTTTAATGTTCTTCTATTCCTTCCAAATACTGCAGACATATCTCTTTTATAAAATGACTCCTCACTCTCTGCAGCAACGTTAGACATTATAATTGCTGCAGCAAGTGATGTAGAGTTTGTTATCAGCCTGCATCATTTGCTCACACATTCATTTTTCTCTACCGGTATTTACTGAGTGCCAACTACACATTGTTCACTAACCTGTTCTTTACCCTCAAGAGGCGTTTTTCACCCGAGTGGGAAAAACAGATAATGAACAAAAGGACAAATTAATTTCAAGCTGTAGAATATGATAGAATAGAAATGAAGTGAACAGGGCAGTTGATAGAATGCAGTGTGCAAGGGTGGTATGCTAATTGGTATAACATGGTTAGGCAAGGCCTCTGTAGTAAATCCACTGATCCCCCTTCTGGACCTGGGCTCTCATTCCCCGAGCTGCAAGACTGTTGGTCACCATGAGCTCACAGCTGAGCTCCTCTAGGAAATGTCCTCAGCTGAATAGAGCTGTCCCACCCACATTACTACCCCTTCTCAGCCTGCATCCAATGCCTGACTGATGGGAGGGTGCAGAGGCCCAGCCTTTTGGCCTCAACACAGGACAATTCTGAAAGGCCACCCTGGCGCCAGAACTCCCAGTGAGATTGGCTGAGGTTTCTCTCGTGACTGTATCACAGCTCAGCTTCTCTCTTTGTCCAATCAGGCTTTCCTCACCCCTTCACAGGGATAACTCCCTAGGGTGTTCCCAGTCAACCTTCTGCACACACACCTGCACATCAGAATCTGCTGCCCAAGGAACATGGCCCAAACCAGAATCTCCTTGGAGAGAATATATGATACGAACTCTGAAAGATGAGGAGCCAGCTACGCACAGGGACAGGAAAAGAACAAAGGCAAAATCCTTGAAGCAGAGGGGGAGCTTTCGAATTTCAAAGAAAAGAAAGGAAGCTAATATAGTTGTCTTGCCCAAATTCATACAGCCAGTGACTAGTAGAATCAGGATTCAAACCTACATTTGTCTGACATTGAAGTCTATGTTGTTCTTTCTGCCGAATTATGAGCTTCCCTTAGATTATATGGGTCTTTGTTGTGCAAAATACAAGTATTCTATTTTAACCATGAGGCACTAGCTCTGCCAATCTAATCATTGAGTTGTAAATTATTTGAATTGGCTCCTCAGATGCCTCTGTGACTTTATTCTTAAAAGTGTCATTACTTTAAGTATCTTTGTAGTTTAATTATATCCAATTAAATGTTCTTTCATATTATCTGCATATATCCATAGGCAGCATTTACAAATCATGAACATACCATTAATTCTACCTGCACACTTTTTGAATACATTTATAGGTAGATAATAACTATATTAGGTCATTGCCTTAGTCATGCTATTAATTTAAAAATTAACCTGAGTTTTATTTTCTCATTCTGGAAAATGCACTTCATAAATGTTTTCATGGTGCACCTGCAATAACCAAGCAAATTTGCTTTTAGTGCTCATCAAGAGGTCAGTTATCCGGATTTAGCAAAATGATAGGATAAAACTCACTGTATATTGATCTCTAACAGTCCTCTCTCTGCCTCCAGAGGCTTAGTATATACTACATCTGAATTTACTAATTCATTCACTCACTCATTCATCAAACATTTCATCTATTGCACAGTACTGATACGGTGCATTCTATATACCAGGCACTGTCCTGATCACCTGGAACATATGTACTGTGAAACTCCCTCTTCTTGGTGAATTAAAATTGAATGAATGGGGGCAGAGGGGAAAGCTTATCACAAAAGCACACCAGTAAATGCAGAGTTACCAAGTAACTGCTTGGAAGGAATAGAACATGGTTCTGTGAGCTCTCACAACAAAGGGACATAATCTGGACAAGAAATGAAGGGGATAAGAGGCAATGGGGGATGTCTGGGTTGGAGTGAGATGTGTCAAATAAGACTTCCTTAGGAAACTGCAATATGAGCTGAATTCTTAGATGATGGAGGCCAAAGTGGGAAAACTCCCTTTGGCCAGAGGGACCAGGCAACAAAGACCTGAAAGAAGCCAAATATACCTGAGCTTTGAAAAATGAGCAAAGAGGAAGATGAAGCTAGAGAAGCAGGCAGCAGTAAGAGGATGGGAAATGTATAATCCGTGTTGGGGGTTTTAATTTTAATTTTTTTGTAATGGCAATGGGAAGACTTCAAATTTCTCAAGTGGCAAGTCTTAGATTCTGAATTAACAAAGACAGACCCTTCTTTTGCCCACAAGGGCTCATAGTCCAGTAAATGATAATTGGTGAGTAAGCAAAAATCACGGCACAGAATTGTAAGGACTATGATGAAGACAAATAAAGACTGAAGCAGGAATACTCCTGAGGCCACCTAACTCCTACTGGGAGATCAGGGCAGGCTTCATAGAGGAAGTACTGGCTGAGCTGAGTTTCAAGAGTATATATCTAAAACTGTTCAGATCCCAATTCTAATCCATGTGGGGGAGGAGTTCCCCACACAAACAAGCAATTCTTGGCACACCAGCTGGATGTCCTATAATTCAACTCAATTCTGACATTATCTGCCCAGAGATAGCACCAGATCCCACAGGTTAAGGGCTCAGTCCACAAGACTGCCCTCCCCCGCCACACACTTCAGATGCCAGTTGCAAGCCCAAGTTGTTACCTGTGCTTCTGACTGACTAGCTACAGATTGAAGGTTCCAATGACGCTCTCCAATTCAGAATGCCAAGTTCAAGTCCAATTGCAACCATAAGCATGGCTGATTAAATCACAGGCCATTTGTGACTGAACTCCAGCCCCTCTCCCCTTCCAGGAGGTCAGTGGGTAGGAAGGGAAAGTTTCAACCCTCTAATCCTATCGCTGACTCCAGGGTCAACTAGCTCCTAAAAGTCACCTCATCAACATAACAAAAGACACATTTATCACTCTCAACACTTTGGAAATTTCATCGATTTTAGGAGCTCTGTGCCAGAAGTGGGGACAGGAAAAAGATGAAATACATACTTCTTATATAAATCAAAACATCACAACATCCCATATACATGATTGTTCATCCCAACAGGACTACCCAAATATTGATCTCTTGGTCAAAGTGTAGGCTTGTGGTTTTGCTATTGTGTACATGACTGGCCTCTGTAGAATCAAAATGCCAAAGACAATGACATTTCTTTGCAAGGCCTGGTGCCACCAGGAGACCTCTCCTAAAAGGTAAGTCTTCGTTGAGCTTCTACTATGTGTAGGGCAGGAACTGGGCTCAGCACTGGGAAAGAATGACAAATACTAGCCCACAAACATGTCTTTGCTTTCACACAGAAGTTCTGCATAATGATAAGGAATTCTGTCTCAGCTGGAGCTAAGCATTGTAAACATGTACTGAGCACAATGTGGGAACACCTCTCTGCCTAAGTATATATTTGGAAAAAAGGAGAAATGATTTGCTTGTTTTGCAGAGAATAGAGGAGTGATGGTGCCAATGGAAGGGACATATGGTAACTGTCCTTCCTGGGGAGCTGGCATTTTTTTTACTTGATTATTTATTTCAATTGGGAAAAAGGGAGGAAGGCCTAGGCCTAGAAACTGAAAGGTTTTGGAAAATGTCTAAGATCTTAGGCACAAGCAGCACTGCTTCAGGGCCTAGATTAGTTAGTATAAAACTGAATTGGGAAAAGGGAATTTCTCCCCACTACCCACACTCCACTGTAAGTTTCAGTCCAGCCATAGCGCCCAAAGGGGTCAAAAAAGCCAGCAGAGAAGTACTGAGCCCAGCGGAGAAGAGGAGGGAAGGCAGCACCCAGCAGTGGCAGGAGAGCCATGATACCCTGAAATGCTTAGGAGGCAGTTTGATGAAGTCCAACACAGGCATAGGCGGAATTACCCCTGCACATTTATAAGCTGACTCTGTCCTTGGTTCTCTTAGAAATGACTAGTAGAGTCTTCTTGGGGGATGTCAGCCAGGGTCCTACAATTATTAAGGTGGGGATTTAAGTAATGCAAGTTTGGCATTAATGTTGGTGTGTCAGCATTTGTACTCAGAAAGTACCAATGACAAAGACAGCCTATTTCAGATTGGCTTGCACAGAGCAAAGCTCTGAGGAAAGGAGACATGGGACAACTGAAATACCACTGGATGACCTGCTAGATAACTGTGGACAAGTCATGTTACTTCTTTGGGCTTCAGCATTCTCAAATATTAAATAGAGTGAAAGATAGAAATAAATTAATGATCTTTAACCCAGTAAACAAAAGGCTCCAAGTAAAGGGTGGGGTGCGACTTTACTGAAAGATATCTGAGAACCATTGGATTGACAAAGCCTGAAGCCCATTCAACTTCCATTAAAACAGGAAATCTCCATATTATCTATGCCCCATTTACCTGGCTTTCTTTCTGTTGGGATCTTTCTTCTAATCCTGATTCTCATCTCTTTGGCAGTTCAGAGCTACACCTCTAGCAGCAGTGCACTGGAAAAAAAAATCTTTAAATACTGACTTCACCAGGTCAAGATTCTCTTCTAAATGCTTCAGTGGCTCCTATGACATTTGTGATGCTTCCATAACTTTAAAAGTATAGATTTACAAGGTGTAATGAGGCTGTTGCAAACATCAGAGAGGAAAACCCAATAGATCTTAGTGACTGACGAGGAAGAGTAAAAGAAGTGAGTCTAATTAATTGAGAAAATGGTGGTACTATTTACAGAGAGACACTGAGAGGGAGAGCTGGTTTAGATGTAAAGGAAACAATCTCACTTTCTGATCTATTGAGTCTGAGATGCCAGCAAGACAGAGATTTGGGTGATTCCACAACTGGGGCATTAGAAGTTTATACGGAAAACAAAAGAGCAGAATATTTTTTAACTGCACGCTTACAACATGCCATTCCTGAAGCAGGGATGTTATATTAGTATTCACAGTTAATGCTACAATGAGGTAGGCATTCTCACTATCATTTTATAGACAGGAAATGAAAGGAAGTTTAGTCATTGACAAAGTCAGATTTTGTTACCCAAAGTCACACAGATCAAAAGAACTTGATTTGAACATCTATTACCTTGACATTAAGATGTGTGCCTCTTCCAATACACTCTGCCTCACTTGTCAAGGCAAAAGAACAAAAAAGTGGGACTCCAAATCTTGATGGGATCTACACACGTAATGTTTAACTTGTGTTTAAGCATCTAGCCTGTAATTCCCATTCTCTATAAAAAATACTATATATAGATATAGATGTAGATATAGATATATAGATGTAGATATAGAACCAAGAATCAGCATCACAGGCCTTGAGACACAAAAGTTTTGAGTTCTCCTCAACAGCCAGGATCTTGGTTTTCCATTTGGGGACCAGTGGGATTTGGAAATTAAAGCCTAACCATCCAATTTAAGGCTGGCCAGCTCCTATCTGTGCTTTAGAATGTCTTTAAATCCAGCAGTCAGCTGAGTGACTTAGAACAGGAGACCAAGAAATGACCTCAAAACCAAGAGCTTGCGAGACTGTCCCAGTGGTACTGGTTGCTAACAAGACCACCCTAGTGTGGCAACAGCACTAGCTCTGGCCTTTTGTCTGAGGGTGTGATCATAATGGAATGGCTTCTGGTTTTTTGCTCCCCACCAAGACTCCTAGGCCTGGGACAGAGCTGCCTGGGCCACCCCCGCTGGGCAGAGCTCCCATGGGCCCTGGCTTTTTCCCTTGAGGATTGAGGGCAGTGTGATCTCAGTTTCTGTCATCAGTTTGACACTATC
Organism: Vicugna pacos; assembly: GCF_048564905.1. Taxonomy (NCBI): domain Eukaryota; kingdom Metazoa; phylum Chordata; class Mammalia; order Artiodactyla; family Camelidae; genus Vicugna; species Vicugna pacos. Next base: position 30,477,540 of record NC_132990.1, read on the forward strand.
CAAAAACAGAAATCCTGGACCTAGGATAAGTGTAGACTCATCAGCTTTCAGATGCACTTTTTTCACTGAGATGCGAATCACATCTCTACTGCATCTCCCTGGGAAGTGGGAACTGAAACCCTAATCTAAACAGAACATAATGGTGTGTTTACGTCAAGCTGTCTTCACAGCTTTAGCTGTGGAACACTAGCTACTGATAGCCACAGGGAAGTTCTTTGGGAGCAGTTAACATGACACTTTACAAGGTAAGGCACAGCAGAGAAAGGGACCATTTTCTGGAAGCAGTCCCAAAAAGTAGCTCTGTGAACTGGATTGTGGAACAGAAGAGGATGCCCTTTACTCATCCAAGCAGCCATTTGTCTCAGATGCCAAGAATTACATGAGCCCCAAGAGAGCCACTGCCCCCTCCCTGGCAGGCTGCCAGTTCTCCTGGGCTCAGAGTCCCTCCACATTCTTTCTCTTCCATTTGCATTTTGTGAGTTTGTCTCTTTTAATGCCCTCTCCTCTTAGTCTGGTTAACCTGTATCCATTATTTCAAAATCATCCTCAGAGACTCACCACTGACATAACCTCCTTTGGATATCTTCTTTGACTGCTCTAGCTCAGGATGCTTCAGTCCTTTTTGGTGTTTTTTGTTTGTTTAAGCACCATCTGTGTATCTCTAATACTGATTTGATTTACTACATTGTTTCATGTGTCTTTTTATGTGTCTGGCTTTCCCTGTGGCAGAGATTGGCAGTTGCTTCCCTTTTCCTCCAGGGCACACAGTGAGACTATACTTTCCAGGTTCCCTTGTAGTTAGAAATGACCTAGTATGATAGGGGCCAAGCAGGAAGGTCCGGGATCCTCCATGTGCTCTCTCCCCTTGCCTGTTGGCCAGATTCAGGGACAGTGGAAGTTCTACAGACAGTGAAGCCCAGGTCCCTGAAAGTCTGCTTGAAAGAGTGTCTCTGTTAACCTACATCATTCTAAGACTTGAGCAAGAAACAAACCACTACGATTTCAGGGAGGGTTTTGTGGTAACTAGTCTGCTACAGATTACTGGATCGACCACATTTTTACAGGCTGACCAGCTAGCAGAGTGCCTGGCAAATAGTGGACACTCAGTTAACATGTGAGGAGTGAAAGCATTCTCTCTCATGAGGAAGGCTATCAAACTAAATCTTTCCCATTTGTAATTACACTGATAGCTTTTTGATAAATTAAACTAAAATCTCTGTTTTTATTCTTGCAATGTGATCTCTTCCTAGCATTCTGTACTCTTTGGTCTTAAATTTAAATAGTAAATTACATTGGAATAAGCAATAGCATAGGGTTCCAGAATATGATTACTGAGGCCTCCTTCCAGATTGGTGCCCATCCATTAATCAATACTCCTTGGATATTCAACAACCAATTAAACTAACAATTATTCTAACCCTACTATTATCCCAGACCACATTTTCTCCCATTTATTAGCAAGATAAGTCTTTGTTTAATGCCTTGATAAATTTACCTTTCTCACTCTATAGCATTCTCCTAATTTTTATGGCCTGGTACCTACATACAAAATGTAAATTATGGCTTGACTTGTTAGCTTGGCTTTGGGAGTCCATGTTTGTCCTACATGTCACCTCTTACAAACTGCCTATATAACATCTGTTGGGAAATTTTGTTGGGAATCACCATCTAGTTTAGCAGCCTGCAATCCAGGGATCACGTTCCCCTTTGTAAGTAACTTTGCAGTTGTCCATTCACTGTCTTAACACATTGCTTACTGCCCATTATTTCTCAAAGATGACCAACAGTGGTCCCACAATCACAATGGACAGTTCTTTTGATCCCTTAAGAAGTAACTCACCTGAGTTTGAACTAATTTGAACTAACTTCAAGAAACGAGGCAATATCTTATGATTGATCTCCATTTCTCTTTTTTAAAAAATATTTTATGCTTTACAATTGAAGAAGACTGGCTGTCCCCACTCCTTATTAACTTGACAGTATCTGCATCCAAGCAGGTGTCCTGTCCCACCCTCCCTCCATCTCATGTTTAGGTTGTTGATCCATGTTGAATTGATTTCTATAAATGGAATGAAGTAGGGTCAAATTCATGCTTTTGCATATGCTTATCCAGTTGTCCCTGCACCATTTGTTGAAGAGACTATTCTCTCCTTATTGAAAGGTCTTGGCACCCATACCAAAAATAAATTGGTCATATATATTTTGGGTTATTTCTTGACTCTCAGTTCTGTTCTGTTGTTCTAATGTGTCTGTCCTTATGCCAGTAATACATGATTTTAGCTTTGCAGTAAGTTTTGAAATTGACAAGTATAGATCCTCAAACTTTGTTTTACTTTTTCAATATTGTTTTGGCTATTTGGGATTCCTTATAATTCCATATGAATTTGAGGATTGGCTTTTCTATTTTTGCAAAAAAAAAAAAAGGCCATTGGAATTTTGATAGGGATTGCACTGAATCTGTACATTATTTAGGGGAGTATTGCCATTTAGAAATAGTACATCTTTCAATCTATAAACATGGGATATCTTCCCATTTCATTAGTCTTATTTAATTCCTTTTGACAATGTTTTATAGTACTCATTATGCAAATTGTACACTTTCTTGGTTAAATTTATTCCTAGGTGATTTTATTACTTTAGATGCTATGATAAATGGAATTATTTTTTAAATCTCCATTTTGAATTGTTCCTTGCTGGTGTATAGAAACAAAACTGATTTTTAGTTGTTGATTTTTCTACTCTAAAATTTTGCTAAATTCATATATTATTCTAATAGGTTTTTGTGGATTCTTTGGGATTTTCATACATAGAAACATTTCCTCTAAAAATAAAGATAGTTTTACTTTCTACTTTCTAATTTGAATGGCTTTTGTATCTTTTTCCTGCCTGATTGCTCTTTCTAAGACTTCCAGGGCAATGTTGAATAGCAGTGGTGACAGTGGATACACTTGTCTTGTTCCTGATCTTAGGGGAAAAGCTTTCATTCTCTCACCATTGAGTAACATGTTAACAATGGACTTTTCATAAATTCCCTTTATCATTTTAAGAAAATCATCTTTTATTCTTAGTTTGCTAAGTACTTCTATCAGGAAAGGCGGTTGAATTTTTTCAAATGCTTTTTCTATGTGTATTGAGATGATCACGTGGATTTTTTTTTCCTTCATAGTGTATTGCATTGATTGACTTATTATGGTGTACAATACTTGCATTCCTGGGATAAATAATAATTTGACTCAATAATTTGAATAATATCCTTTTCATGTGTTGCTGGATTTGATTTCTTAATATTTTGTTGAGGATATTTGTGTCTCCATTTACTAGGAACATTGGTGTTTATATTTCTTGTGGCAACTTTGGCTTTGGTGTTTGTTCTGTGTTTTACTTGGTCATTTGTTTTGCTCTAAAAATGTCATTAAAGCCCTTCAGGTATTTTTGCAAGTTTTGAAATTTTCACCTCATTCTTTAGCTTCCTTAATTATTTTCTTCATGCATCTGCCTTTATGATGTGTACTTCTGTGCCTTTAATGTATCTTTGCACATACTAATTCTATGTCTGTCTTTAAGCACATTAACTTATTAGAAAGATCCTTGAAAAACAATACAAATACTTCCAATTTAGTCCTCTTCAGGATCAATCATGACTACTATCAGTATTTCTCATTTTAGAGGTCATCATTCCTCTCTAAGCTCTGTGAGGGTAGAAGTAAATGTGCTTTGTACAGCCCTGCACATAGCACCTTGAATAGCACATAGCACATGGTCAACACTGAATAAACATTTCTCAAATGAATAATGATAATAGCAGTAATTAATTAGACACATTATATGTCAGGGACTGTTCTAAGCACTTTGCAAGAATTAGCTCATTTCTTTCCTCTCAGTAACCTAGGGAACATGCATCATAATTTTCCCCATTTGACAGATATAAAAATTGAGGTATAGAAATATTAAGTAACAAGTGTCACAAAGTGTCACAAAGCTGAGAAGTGACAGAAACAGTGCTCAAACCTAGGGAGTCTAACTCCAGAGTTATTTTCTTAAGTACTGGGCTCTCCTGAATATACTAAATAAATAAAGAAGACTCAGGCTATGTGGCAGGTAGTACTCTGAAAATTTTATGGTCTGTATTCCTAAATATATTTCAAGACCCATAGCAGATTATACCTGCTATTCTCTGTTCCATTGTTACAGAACTGTTTTTGCTGCATTCTCCACCTCCACTAATTACATCCTATGCATCCAGGCACTCAAATTTGCATCAATTCCTTCCTCTCCTCCACTACCCTTCCCCAAACCCTATCCAGGATTAGTTAACAAGTTCTGGGAATCAGTGGTTCCAACTGAGTTGACATATTAGACTGTCCTATCAATCAGCTGCAAAATAATTTACTATTGCTAATAAAATGCTGAAGTTTATAAGTAATTTACTTTTTAACTAGCATATAAAATAGAGGGAAGTCAAAATCATCAGCTCTAAATCATCACTCTCACACATAGGCAGTCTGATTCTTTTTTCTTTAATGCTTGAGGAATAGACGGAAGTGAGGTTAGCAAGCTTGGAATTGTATATATATCACTAGATATGCCCACAGAATTGAGTAGTACAGTTGAACTTTATTTATCACGTGGGTCAGCTGGACAGAAACGGTAGCAAACTTGTTCTGTAGAATGAACCTCCACCATGTCTCTTATATTTATGTCCTTTCCCTTCCATTCTCTTCATTACTATGTCTGGTTTAGATTTCAGCTGTTTTGCTTTCTAATTGATCTCCCTGCCTCTTGCCTCTATGCTCTGTCCTGCTGTAACCCATTGTTGACCTCGCTGTAGACTGATCTTCCTAGAGCACAACTCTGATGATCTGTCACTTCCTTGTACAACTGATGATGTCCTCCCAAGGTATTTGCAGTACCTATGAGCTGCCCCCACCAGCTTTTCCTAAAATGACTCCCCTTCCCTGCTCTGTAGACCTGCTAGACAGACAACATTGCTTTCCCCAACTAATCCAGGCCTGGTTCTGCTTCTGGCCATTCCACTGAAATGATATTCCTCTGCTTTTTATAAGCCTCCTTATATTACAAGAGTCAGCTTGAAAACAAACTCTAAAGCTCTGTGTGTACTGAAATGCAAAGATTTCCAAGCTATACTGTTAAGTGCAAATAGCACTGTATAGAAATTATATGTAACATGCAAGAAAGGTGGAAAATAAGAGTACATGTACCTGCATTTTTTTTTTTTTGGTGGGGGGAGATTTGCAAAAAGAAACTCTGGAAGGACATGAGACTACCTGGTTTAACTGAAGGGAAGGTGGAGACAACAGGGACAACAGGTGAGAGTGAGGTTTTTCACTAGATATCGTATATGTCAGTTTGATCTAGGATTAATGAACAATCATCAAAACTAAAGCAACCTCTACAAGGCAGTTCTCAATATTCTGCTCTATGTTCCCAAAGCACATCACAGGCAAATTTTTCATGGCATATTTCCTATTGTGCCTTTGGTTTAAGTTACATGAGTTTCTATCTTGACTTTTGGAATACATTTTTAAAAATCTGAGCAGACATCCTGACTTAGTCATTGTTTTATTCCCCCATCATGCTGAGCAAGCATGCCTTAAAAATGGCTGGTCTTCAGGGTATTTCTGAACTTAGAGAACACTACTCCCCAGCCTCAAGGGTCTGAAGGAAAGAGGATCCAAAGAAAGCATCTCCTCACTAGTTCTAGAGAAGAGACAGACTCAGTATTCAAAAGGGAGAGAGATCTTGACAAAAGATAAGTGAGTCTTCTGATTCACTGACCCTTCAGGCTCATAGGTATTCATTCATTCATTCATTCAATCACTCATTCATTCAGTCAACAAATATATATTTAGTATCTAATTTGTGTCAGGCACTGTGCAAGGCATTGAGCACTCATTGATGAGAGAAATAAGGAAAAAGTAAATATAAAATAAACTTATACTGCTTTTAACAACTTCTAAATAGTGTCAGTAAGAAAATAGTGGGTAGTGGTAGAGACTAAAGCTTTCTTTACAGACTTCCTGAATCCCATCAAAGGGCTTCCCCAAAGTGCATTCCCAGGTTATGATGATGATGATAATGATGCTGATTTTGCTTAAACAACAGGAGTTTATTTCTCACAATTCTGGAGGCAGGGAAGTCTATGATCTAGGCACTGGCAGATCCTGTGTCTGATTAGGACACTCCTTCTGGTTTGCAGACAGCTGTTTTTTCATTGTTTCCCCACAGGGCAGAGAGAGGGTCTTATCAGTGCACTAATCCCATTAATGAAGGCTTTACCCTTACGACCTAATTATCTCCCAAAGGCCCCCCACCTCCTAATAACATCATGTTGGAGGTCAGAATTTCAACATACGAATCTTGAGGACGATATTCATTCCATAACATTCTTCCCCTGGACCCCTAAAATTCATGTCCTTCTCAAATGCAAAATACATTAACTCCCTCCCAGCAACCTCCAAAGTCATAATGTGTACCAATAACAATGCTAAAGTCCAAAGTCTCATCTAAATATCATGTAAACCAGATTTGGGTAATACTCCAGGTATGATTCATCCTGAGGCCAAATTACTCTTTATCTGTGAACCTGTGAAACCAAACAAATTATGTGCTTCCAAAATACAGTGGTGAAACAGGCATTTCCATTCCAAAAGGGAGAAACAGAAAAGGAGGAAGGGGTGATGGGCCCCAAGTAAGTCCAAAAATCCAGCAAGGCAAATTACATGAAATCTTAAGGCTCAAGAATAATTGTCTGGCTCAATGCTCTGCCTTCCAGACCCATTGGGGTGGCAGTCTGGCCCCCACAGCAGGGAGTGGGGTGCAGGAGGGAGGTCCAGGCATCTGAGGCTCTGGGCAACTCTGCCCCATGCAGGATTAGTTTCTGTTCCTTTCACAAATCCACCTTAAACTATTTTTTTTCTTTTAATAAACAGTTTTTTATTGTTAATTCAAGTGAACCTCTTAATGGTGGAGTCCATCTAATGGAAAAGTATTGTAAATAAGGAAATCTCAGGATCTTGAGGAATCTATGTGGCAAAGATTCAACTTGAACAAGTCCTCAGAGTGGCCCCCATTCCTTCTGGTTCTCCAGAAGATCCCAGGAGTTTTTGATTTTATTGTATAGAAGGAGCACCAATTGCTATCTTTTACATGAATGACTTATCATGTATGTCTTACTTTATGCATTTATTTTTCTTTTAATCGGGCCCCAAACTGGTGAAGTCTTGCATCTTGGAAAAGGCTATGGCTTTATAAGTGGGTGGTAGGAGGGACAGGCATCTCTATAGAGCAAAGATATTCAACACTGGCTGCACAGTAGAACCCATCTGGGGAGATTTTCTTAAAGTACAATGCTTGAGACCTGCCTCTTTTTTATTCATATTTCATTGGCCTGGAGTAGAGGAAAGGAATGGATAATTTCAAAAGGCTGCCCAACTGATTTTGGGTATAGTTAACGTTGAGAACCTCTATTATAAAGCAATTTATAAGCCTATGTTTTTCAATGGGTTTATGATCTACCACGAGAAAGAGAATGAGAAAATTGGAGAAATGATGTTGATTAGAAATAGTTGAATGAAGAGTGGGGTAATTCTTAATTGCAATAATGACTGTTTCATTTGCTATAGGTAATCACAACTTGAAACACAGGCTTGATTTCTCCTTTTTACAAGCGAGAAAACTGAGGCTTGTTCAGGTTTTGTGACATACCCTTGGTCACAAGACTACTAAATGACAATAAGAGATTATAAGTCAGGCAGAATGAGACAGAGACTTGTCCTTTTGACCTAACTTACAGAGGTTATGGAAAAACCCAAGGTTTATATGCAGAGAGGAAGCCAGAGTCAATGGAACATACCCATAATTGAGACTTATGGGTTCTAACTTTGGTCCTTGTGCATAACTTTGAACATCACTTCCCTTTAGGTTCCTCATCCATAAAGCAGAACTGGCAATGTATCAGGCCAAACTGCTTCAAGGATTCTGTGATGATTAAGGAATAAACTGTAAGTGATTTAGTGAATACAAAGTCCTGGAAGATGCTAAACAATAAAATATTCTGGAAAGCTGTGAAATTGTGTTTGTTTTTAGCAAACTTGAAACCTGTAGAACATACTGTGTGATTTATCTCTTCGTGAAACGGAGCAAACATGATAACAACACAAAGAAGTGCATAGATGTTCTGCGTAAAATAGTAGAAACTTGCTAAATACAGATTTTTTTTCCCCACTGGCCTGTGCTTCTTTCTCAAGGACTTTGGGGGATGAAGAAGAACTTGACTTACTCTCTTGTCATTGTTGTCCACATGGAATGAGTGCTACTTTGTGACCTCATACTATCTCTCTGCTAGACACATTCATCAAGACTGCAAATGACAATTCCTGCCCCCCGGGAATAACATCACAGGTCCCTAAGTTCCTGCAAACTTGTGCTGCCCTTTGTGAATTTGGATGACAGGCCCATGGTTCAAAGTGCATTAGGGATACTCAGTCACAAATAAGCCAGGGTCAGAGTATCTATATATCTATATTATGGAATAGAAAGCAACTGCACACACATTTTTCAACTAAAATGTGAGCTTTCAAAAAAAAAAATAGAAAAGAACAACTTTGTGACAGGGCACTTTGGCTGTGCTTTCTGACTACCAAGGAATGTCCATTGCAGGGAGCAGACCCTCTTCAGACAAGAGGGAAAGTAACAGCCAGGACTGCATGCCCCTCACTCTGTTCACGTTCACTTTGGACTTTTGTGTCCTTTCTTGCCTCAGATGTTTCCTGTGGGAAAATGTGGATCATGAAAATATATTTTCCAACAACCTAACAGGGTTCACTTTACAATTACTCATAACAATACACACCAAAATGCTTTTAAAGTGTGAAATATTGGACAAGTAATAGTTGCTATTTTTAATCATTATAGTAGAGCATAGTGTCTTCATGCCTTACTTAGCACTTAAGCATGTCAATTGTAATAGATCACTTTACATATATTGGAACATCTTAGACCATTTCAGTTGAACATATTTTGTTTTGAAAGAGACCCCAAGCTTTTGGCTTTTATTTTTTTGGTATCTCAAAAATAATACTTTGACTGTATATCAACCAGGGTTCCCCAGAGAACCAATAGGATACAGTTATATAGAAAGAAATTTAATGAGAGATTGGCTCACATGATTATGGTGTCTGCATACTGGAGGCCTAGGAGAGTCAGTGGTGTGTAGTTCCAGTCTAAACCCAAAGTCTTGAGAACCGGGGCCAGTGATGTTAACTCCTGGTCCAAGTTCAAAGGCCCAATTGGCAGAAAGAACCAATGTCCCAGGGCAGGAGAAGATAGATGTCCCAGCTCAAGCAGAAAGCAAATTCAACCTTCCTCTGCCAGTTTGTTATATTCAGGCCTTCAACAAGTTGAATAATGCTCACCCATGTTGGTGAGGGTGCTGGTTTGTAAACTGGCCCTGTACATGGAGGACAAGGAAAGACTGAAGAAAGAGGCAAAGCACTCCAGGTTGATAGGTGGCAGTTTTAATAAGCAAGAGATGTTATTTTCTACAAGGCTGTCTTGGGTGACTTCAAAACAAGTAGATCTCCACACTTGCCCATTAGAAGCTTAAAAGTTTAAATAGAGGCCTTCATTGGGTTCTGTCATATATAAAGTCCAGATGGTCTCAACAACACATCTTAAGGCTATGTTTCTGGGGAAGCTTCTAGTGTTGGGGAAGGCAAAGGAAATATGCACATTCCAGGGCAGGGGTCGGTGAGGAGCCTCCCATTGCTCTGGTCCAGCTCTTAGGTCAACTTGCCATCATGTCACCTCAAAGACGCCCTCTGACAAAGGGTGTTTTTATTTATTCAGTGTTCTGATTTCAATGCTGATCTCTTCCAGAAACACCCTCATAGACACACCCAGAAATAATGTTTTACCAGCTTTTGGGACATCTGTGAGTCCAGCTAAGTTGACATACAAAATTAAGTATCACAGACCACAAAAGATGCTCAAAAATACCTTTTAAAGTGATTTTAATGTAACTACCATTGGAAATACGCTTCTTATGTGCATGGGAAAAGAGGTAAGAACACAGTGAGTGTATTTTAACATCATACAGTTTTTAGTAGATGTCTATTGTTTCTGCCTGTCTGGGAGTTTTTCCACTCTTCTTTAGTAATTTATCCAAGTTTTCCTCATGAAACCATCCCTTCTTTTTCCACTTTATGTAATTTGATTGGAGTTGACCACACCTCGTTCAGGGTGGGCCTTGGCCCATTAGTTACAATGATTGGCTCAGAAATGGGCAGGTAACTCAATTTTGAGAAATACAAATTAAGCTCAGGGTTTCTGTGCAACTACAGGGGAAGAGAAATTGCCTTTCTGTGAGGGTACTAAGAAGATAAATCCAAGGTTGGAACTACTGGCAGCTGTTTTGTCACCACAAAGAGAAAGTTTGCCTGAGTAGGAACCATTATAGAAGAATAATGGAAAGAATGAGACCAAGTCAGAATAGATGCTCTGAACCCTCTTCTTTTAGCCTTGACCAATGCATTGGGCCGTTCTGATCTGTGAGCCAACCATTCTCTTTGATTTAGCCAATTTGAATTTTGTTTTTGTCTTATAACCTAGAGTTATGACTAAAGCAACATATAAAATTTTTTAACATAACTTGTTGGTTATCTCTCTATTAGGCTGAAGACTGTAACGATGGGAAAGTCGTATCTGTCTTTTGGTTTTTAAGTCCCCAACATCTAGCCCAGTGCTTGCCATGCAGTAGGAGCTCATTAAATATTGGCTGAGTAAATGTGTGGGAAAAATAAAATAAAACACTGTAGAATGCCTACAATCAAGGAACTTCTGGTTTCAACTTGATTCACTATCTGGAATGCAACTGGACCACTGGCATTGATTTCCAGGGATATTTTAACCTGATAAGTGAAAAGGTTTGCATGAGTACTTGTTTCCAAAAGAGGTTTAATTTATCTTCCTCCTTTCTATTCCTGACCTCTTTGCAACTTCTTTCTACTGCACAAAATCCCTAATAAATTTTAAAAATAGTCTCATCGTTTCCTAGTAGCTTGATGCTTTTGAATATAATTACTACCATAAGGAAGAAGATTTTAAAAGTTATAAAATAGCCCCCCCCACCTTGAGACTGCCACCTTTCTTCTTTTCTTTAAATTACAATCTGGATTTCTCAAAAGTTGGCCAAAGGTCTACTTAAACTCCAATGTTTGCATGAGTTCTCCCCATATCCTTCTTACCCTACCCTCAAACAAGGTCTACCAGTCTGACTCATGCCTTAGGCTACTCTTCATCTCTGTAGCACTTAAAGCTTACTCACCAGAGATTATGACCAAGAAGCACCACAAACTTTAAACTGTATCCTTCCTCTTGTTCACTACATCTCTTAAGTTTGTTGAATTGGGAGTATTCATTTATTTATTCACATCCCCACCTACATATCTAAAGTCAGACACATTTAATTGGTTACAGGGAAAGTATACCAAGAGCAAATTTTGTGTGCAGTGGATTGACTGTGCACCATTTAGGTTTCAAAGAGATGCTTCTAAGACTATCTTATTCAAAAATTCAACATCTTGGTTATTAATTAAAAATTGAAACCCCAAATACAGGATTAGTGTTATTAGTTAGAATAAGCAAATAAAAGTAAATGAGGTAATCCATTATGAGAACTGTTCTTGAATTTTATAATACAATGATCTTCGGGTTTTGTCCATATCCTTAGTTTTATAGTACGGAGACTGCAGAGTAGGTGTTCAACAGGTCCTCTCTTAAAAAGCCTTGATTACCGTATCAATCACTATAATGTTTAGGCTTAGTCCTGAAAGCTATGCATTCCTTTCTTTATTAGCTCTAATTAGCATTCATTCTGAGTGCTATTATACAGCTTTGTAAACAATATTGTTTTGCAACCTTAAAGTCAGTAATTCCGTAGAAATTAAATTGGGTTTACAGTAAATCCATGATTACCATATAATCTGCGGAGTCTAAATAATGATGTACTTAGCTGTAGAATTGCATGTAAAACACAGAGCGATGATTACATGGCTATTTGGGGCCTAGGAAAGAAAGGGACGCCAAATGTTTTGATGGTTGAAGAGCTGAGAAATCTTTTTGTTTTTCATGTCTCATTTTAATTATGATCTTCAAACATCTCGATACTACCCCAACGACCTTAAAATTGGCCTTAAAAATCTACTGCTAAATCTTATGCCTTACATCATGTGTGGGGAGTTTGCTTTAATAAATTAAGACTCGTTAAAAATAGAAAACCTATCTGATTTAAAGTGACAATAGAAAAAATTAAGCAACCTTGCTTTTAGCAAATAATCTGTCTCTGTTTTAAGGGGGTCTTACACGAGAGTGTTTATTTTAAGCTTTAAGCAATATTTCTGGAGGAAAAAAAAACAAAACAACTAGTCTAATGGGCATTTCATCCAAAGGCTCTTGTCTTCCAATTTCTTTCAAGGCATCAACCAAGGCTAGACCTGCTCGAAATTAATTTCAGTTAAATCAAGCTCTGAGCCATAGTAATCATTGAAACTTAGGTCACCAAAGGCCTCAGAGATATCTACAGAGGTGATACAATTCATCAAAGCCACATTATTGCTTCAGAGCAGAGTCAAGCCTAAAACTTGAGTCTTTTCCACTACATTAAGCCCTGCAGAGAAACTAAAGACGACTTACATGCAGACCTCAACCTCAAGGAGCTCAAAATCTAGTAGAGAATATGAGACAATAAGAAGAAACATTACTATAACTCAAGAGCAAGGAAGATATCACAGAGGTGGCATGTGTCTACTGGTGTGGAACATGACTGGAATTTCAACAGCCCAGACCTTAAACCAAAGCCACCATTTCTTAGCTGTGAGTCTTCAAAAAGACACTTACTAATTCTAAGCTTCATTTTTTTCTGTAAAATTAGTAAGTAGAGTTGGCTTATTGTGAGGATGAAGTGTGATAATCTAAGTTAAACTCTTAGCACAATAGATGGTACATGGAAAGAACTGAGTTCATTATTATGAATTCAGGGGAAAAGTGATGGGAGTGCAGGCAATGGAAAGGGATCACCAAGTTAGTGCAAGTGAAAAAGATTGTGAAGAGATGGCATTTGTGAAGCATGGGAAGGATAACCATAGACCTCAGAGGGAAAAAGAGAGAGACAGGGTAGAATCCTCAGTGAGACTGGGGTAGGTAAAGATGGAAGAACAACAAAGAGGAAAAATGAGGCTCATAGGTGGGGCATGCTGAACCATCTTTTGGGCTGAGTTCAGGTTTAAGGAATAATAATAACTGTGAGTATCTGCTGTGGGCACACTAGGACCAGCATGAAAGAGAAGTGGGAGGCCAGGATGGTGAGCAGGTAAGTAAGAGTCTTGTAATAAGGAGCCTTGAGTCTCAGGCTGTGGGTATTGTATGTTGGGGGATCACTGAAAACTTTGAACAGCAGACATGTGACATAATCAGAACTGATTTTTAGAAAAATGATTCTGGCAGCATTGGGAAAGATGCACTGCACAGGGAATAATACTTTGTAGCCAGACTGGAGCAAAGCCCACCGTAACAGTTCAACCAATAGAGATAAAGGTCTGAGCTAACTGGTGAATGTGATAGCAAAATATAGGACATAATGGAAAGAGATAAGAAATGTGGTATCTTAGTCTCCCAGGGCTGCCATAACAAAGTACCTCAAACCAGGTAGCTTAAAATGGCAGAAATTTATTCTCTTATAGTTCTGAAGCTGGAAGTTCAAAGTCAAGCTGTCAGCAGGCCCGTGCTTTCTCTGAGGTTTCCAGAGAAGAATCCTTCCGTGACTCTTTCCTAGTTTCTGGCTGTTTTCAGCCATCCCTGGTGCCCCTTAGCTTACAGCTTGCATCACTAACAATCCCTGCTTCTGTTTTCACATGACCTTCTTCCCTGTGTGTCTGTGTCTCTGTGTCCAAATCTCTATCTGACTGGATTTAGGGCCCACCCTACTCCAGTATGAACTCGTCTTAATTAATTACATCAGCCAAGATTCTATTTCCAAATAAGGCTACAGTCATAGGTACTGGGGTTAGGACTTGAACAACTCAACCCACTGTATGTAGTATCCGCAAACTTTAAAAATGCTAAGAGGTGGGGAGCCAGAAAGGGATCCCTTCCCTTCTCCTGCTTCCCTGATTTTTTCTAGTCAAAGGAATAAAAGAGGAAGTAGTCCCTTTGGTCCTTACATTGGCTCAGTTGTGCTCACTGAACAGGACAGACAAGAGCAGCCTTCTGCAGGCTGTCCTTCACCAAAGTCAAGGGGATGTGGATTCTCCTGCTGACAGCCTCCCTATCTCAAATGAAGGAGGGAGGCTCTCCTAGGCAGAGGTTAATATCAAGAGAAAGGAGAGGCTGTGAGGACAGTCAAATGCCGAATACTAGGCTTACTCCTTTACATACCTGTCTGAGCCTCAGTGTCCTAATCTGTGAAATGGGCATAATGAGCTGCTCTAACAATTAAAGGCTCTTATCCCTGTGCTTACCGCATACTTAAACACTTGATACATACGACCTGGCCATTATAATGATTATTATTATTTCTTTGCTAATAATAGTCTTCTTTTGAAGATTGATGCTTTCATTAGGCTTATATGGTCACTTGACTTGACTCTCCTGCATTGATGCATGTGGGGAATTCAGGCACGTTTGTCACTGGCATGCCAATCTTTTGAATGATTGTCTTAATGCCACAGTACAAGGGAAATAAAGAAGACATAGGTCGCTTAGCCCCTAGGTCACTTTATTTATCCAACACAGCCTCTGTATTTCCCTTTGCTCCAAGGAAGTTTTATAAGTAAAATATCTAAACCACTGGGCATATTTTTAAATTCATAGATCAAACTCCATTACGACAAACTCCAGGGAACATCTGAAATGCTTCTGTTGTACTAAAAGTTGTTTGAAACCTAAGCTACAACTGAGAAATATTTTCCCGACTAGAGTTTTATAAAAGCAGTTGCTGTAATGAACAATTGTTCATAAGCATCACATCAAAGGATTTCATTGCTCCCTCCTTTCACCTGGCATATTTCTCAATGTGATTCATAAGAAATACTTTTAGAAGCCCTCCGAAGAGAGTGTCCCTGAGACTATGAAAAACTCCAGGTAGCTCAGGAGGCTGGCTGGTGCTCCTCGAGGGCAGGGGGTGCCTATCATCTGGTTTTGTACCCCCCGTCCCTGCCAAGTACTTGGAAGTTAACCAAAAAATATTTGATAAATGAGTGAATAACTAGATGAGTAAATGTTGAATTCATTAGCATCAAATTAGAAGAACCCTCATGAGACTGCTCCATAGCTGTTTATTTATAAACATTCACCAAAAATATTTTACATGTACTTAGTTCAAAGCAAAACTGGGGGTCTCACAAGAGCAGAATGAACTCAGTGAATCATCTGAGTACCACCTGCAGGCTGATCAAGATATTGTTTCTAATTGGCATTCCTACAAGTGGTTAATTTTCCCCTATGCCTGACTTGCAAGCACTCAGGTGCAAAATTTGTTCCTCTCTTTGAGATAATCTTAATAATCACTCTCCGTCTGAATCTTGGAACCAGAATCTCCTACTGATGGGTACAAATGAGGGAGAAATATGTCAGCACACATGGGCACTGGCTTGCGGCAATGAAGATTTATTTGATCCAGCCAGCCAAGTGATCACCAGAAGCGAATAATCAAGAGAATGAAATCCTGGGGTGGGTTCCACCAGTACCTCTTTTGTTCAACAGCGTGCCTCTGCCCTATCCATATAGAGCCTGAAGTCC
The DNA here is from genome assembly GCF_048564905.1 of Vicugna pacos. NCBI lineage: Eukaryota > Metazoa > Chordata > Mammalia > Artiodactyla > Camelidae > Vicugna > Vicugna pacos. Next base: position 30,493,353 of record NC_132990.1, read on the forward strand.
AAAAGACAGTGCATTTGTTAACTCAGATCTTGCTTGAAGATGTTGACCCTGAAAATATTGAGACTTTGGAGTTCAATTTTTGTTCCTAAATGACTTTAAACTTTTGTTTGTTCCTCAGTCGATGTCACCGGGATTTATTTGGCTGCTGGTTCTGAGCTGCTATTTGAAAAGAGCAGTACCATATGCAGCACATGCATATTCAGTGGTGCAGTTCTTTTTCTAGAGGGAGGGGGTAGTGCCAGGACTCATGGCTTACAATGTGAATTTGCATCCCACTTTGCATAAATTTGCATGTAGACTTCATAAGCCTTTAATTTCAAGTATATAAAATGAGACAAATCAATGCAATCTACTGCAATTGTTTTCCAAGGCATTAATCACATGAACTACATACCAGCTTTCCTTAACCAATTAATTTAATCATACCCAAGGTTAGGAGAGACAGAGAAGTGGTGAAAAATGGTTGTTAAGTGCCTGGCTTAGGCCTGGAAGGATATATACAGTTTCAACAATGCCTCAATATGTCTTCTTCCCAACCCCTATGTCTCCTGTAGAAGATTAGATTATGGTTTTCTCAGTATTTCACTTTCTCTCCCTTCAGTGAGTAGCCATAAGACTTACTCTGACCAATGAAATGTGGGTAGAAGTGATGCTTGTTCCCTTGAAGCAGAAGCTTTAAGAGACAACATTGTTAAATACCTTTCATTTTCCCTATATGATATAAGCAATATTCCATATAGAGACTGCTCTATTTGCTTAAATGCCAGGGTGATTACCAGGGTGAAGATGAGTATGTTGTAAGCCATATATATTTTCAGATTATTTGTTGCCACAGCATATCGTAGCCTATTCTGGCTGATAGTGCATTTCCTGAATTATTACAATGAACTATAATTTAGCTTCAGAGGGCTGTGTCAATTTTGTGTACATAAGAAAATATGTACAAGTAGAGGTGAAAAAATTGAAAGATATGCTCCATCTGGTTTATAAACTTGTGATGCAATTGGGGAAATAATCCATACATTCAAAATCAATTAAATGTCAGCACAATGAGTAATAATACAGTATGTATTATATCCTCCCTATTTGAGCTAGTTGAAATAGACTACAGATTTCCTAAAATTGGCAAATCCCTAAAAATTTGATCTGTACTTCAGAGGCATGCCAGCTTTCTCTTTGCAATACCTTGGAATTCTTCATGCTCAATTATGGGAAAAGTCTCAATTAAATGCTAATTTTAAACACCTTTCCTTAGGATCTTTCAATCCACTATTAATTTTAGTGGAGGAATTTGAAATCACAGGAGGGTATGCAGTGAATTTTCAAATAATGAAACCTTAAATCCTGAATCTGAGAAACCAGAGCATTCTGTATTTCCAAAGTGCAAAAATGTGTGGTAGGACCTGAAAATAATATAGGAACATAGTTTATAGAAATATAGTTTATAGAAATACAGGGTATAACTTTCATTCCAGCCAACTAAATCTAGAGGCTTTGCTTCTGCTTCCTCAGAACGTCACCCTAAAATTCCAATGTTGAGCCACCTAACCTGACCTGAAGAGTACAGAAAGTCAAAAGAAGAAGAAACATGCAATGCTGAAGATCATTTTTATCCTCATGAGGAGATATATATATATATACATATATATACATATATATGACAAGTCCCAACAGAGATGAAGGAATTATAAATCACAAACATTTAGTTTCTTACTCTTTCCCCAGGCACACAGAGCCAAGAAATGGCTGTGCATTTGTAAACTCTTCTGCACTAAGTACATTATTATTTATGCTCTCTAGATTACATGGTAATCATCCTTGAATTGAATCTACCTCCTCCCCAGCATAATCTCTACATAATTAGTAGTCTGAAGGTTGCTTAAGAACTTTAACAGACCTGTGAAGAACGGATTTTCCCTAAAGGAAAAAAAAATATTTACAGAGATTTTACACTGTGTGAAACAAACCCCAAGAAAAGAAAATAAACATTTAGAGTGCCAAAATATAGGGAAAACAACAGAGAGAAATGGCGATCTATCAAAGGATCAGAGGCTTATTTTGCTTCACCCAAGTGCTCCGAAGTTTGTTTGCGTCTCTGATGCTTTTTGGGCAAAGAGATCATCCAGCAGAGTGAAACTCTCCTAGTGGTTCTTAGATTACAGATGCCACAAGAATCACTTTTCTTAACTAAATCAATTTCTTGCCCATCGTCAGAAACAGTATGATTAGAAAACTGGCTTTAAAACTCATTTTCTGGGCTCTTTCCCATCTCAGAAGTTTCAGAATCAGTCAGAAGTACAGTTGAACTTCGCAAACTGGCTTGATTCCTAGAGTAATAAACACCTGTTAGCTCAGCTTTTGAACGGAAACTGATCTTAGGGTTTGAGGCATTTAAATCAGAGAAGGGGTGAGGTAGGGACATCATCAAGGATGGTCTTTCCAAATGCGTGCTTCTTTAAAAATAGTTGTAGGTCTTGTGATAAGATCATGTTCTGCAGCAATCAAGTAGACCCTATCTCCACAGGGACAGTGGAGCATTCCAACAATTCTTTCGTTCTAAACCTTTCTTTCAAGAAGAAAGAGACTTTCCTATAGCTGTTCTTTAAACCTATCAATTGTCTGAATGGTGGCCATATAGTGGTATGAACAGAGCACCATGGAGCTATCTAATCTTTCATGGGAGGAGAGAAGTTTATAGGCTGGGGTCCAGTTTGTGATTTGTGATTAACTCAGCATTTTCTCTTTGGAAAGGATGAAACATAAAATATCCAATCTCATCCTCTTCCAGGGGTTTCTTCAACTGTATATTTCTATTTGAGATATTGGAATACTGACTGAAGCAGGGATTTATTCAGATTCGGAGAGAGGAGTTAGGCAGAAATGTTGCCAGTCTTGAGACTGATAAAGAATGCTAAATTACTCAGGTCTCTGGGTAACATGCTCCCAGCCCCATGGATCAACTCAGTCTTCCATAGTCCTCCAGCATGTAGGAATTTCCCATTGTTCTTCATGTCTTTCAACACTTTCCTGTAGCTTTGCAGTCAAGCTGGTGGTAATTTTCCATAGGTTTGAAAGAAAGCTTCAGATGTGACCTATGATCTCAATGTCATCATAATTTAGCCATCCCTAATATGCCCATTCTTTGGAACGCCAACTTTTATTGCTATAATAATTCTCACATTATTTATAAATAATATAGTGCCATAAATACTGACCTTCAGGGCCAGCACAAGATCTTTTTAATCAGACTTTTGCCTGGTTGAGGGAAGACTCCAACTCTTTATGACATTTTATTACAGATAGCTATGTTAAATTTTCTAAAGATATCTGGGACACTTAGGGACAAAGGTATTGTGCAGCCATAAGAGTGACATTGTAGGGCCTAGAAACAAGCACAGGGGAACCCTATTGTCTCCCTGATGTTATATGGCAAGGAAAACCCCTGTTAAAGAGATTTTGCACTAAGGTAAGGGAGCTACATACAGCAGGGTCCTGTATCAACAACGGAAATTATTTCCAGGGAGACACTGATTTGACCCCCGAGGGGAACAAAACTCATGCCACTTTTAAAGAGGTATTACTTTATCTTATTTTCCCTGAGAACAGGTGAGGTTATTTCTCCATTTACAAAGGAAAACAAGCAAACAAAAGAACTTAAGATTTTAAAACATGCTCTAATACTGGGACACAATTGAAAAACTAAATCATCATTTTTGCAGGAAAATGCTCTATTCAGAAAGTTCTGAAAAGGGAACTGTGTGTCAATTGGGGTGTCATCAGGAAACAATTTATACACAGATGGTTGAGTTGAAGAGATTTTAATGAAGGGACTATTTGCATTAAGAGCTGGTAGGTTGAGGTGACCAACCAGGGAGGCTGAAGCACCCAAAGCTTAGCAATAGTGGAAAGTCATTACTATTCTTATAAATGAAGGCGGGGGGGGGGGGAGAAACAGTGTTATTTAAGTCCAGTGAGAGAAGACTTTACGGAGAAGGGGCCAGTATCTATAGTAACAGAGAGATGTAGGCATCACAGACTCTATAACATCTAACAGGAAGCAAGTAACAGAGAAATGTCCTAACTTCCCTTTTCTCCCATCCTAAAATCTCCTGCTAGTGCCTTTCACTGGCTAAACCCAATGAGAAGATGAGGTCATGAAAGTCTGGATGATGTAGTCCATAGGTTCAGACTTGAGAAGCTCAGAGTAGGGAAGACAATGAATCAGGGGGAGGTGGGAGGGCCAAAATGGAGGAGCTACTATACTGAGACAGCCTATCGTCCACCAAATGTTCTTTCTCTTGTCTTCAACAGGATTCCATTTTGGTTTTAGGCAATGTTGAGGTCTACACCTTCAATGTGTGATGGAAAAATGAAACCCTGTGCTTGTCAAGGGACTGAGTATTTGCCATACCTCCAAGTGTGCTTAGTCTGAACTTGTCTAGCTCTGCCTAACATGAAATCATGAATTTTTTCTTTTTCCTACTAAGTCCCCCTTGTATGCCTTTTCCTTATCCTACTATTCTGTTTCTATCCCTCTATGCCTGCTTATCCAAATTTATACTCTACCTCTTTACATATACAAAACATCATATAGTATAATGAAAGTGTCATCTTTATCAGATATATCTGTAATGGGCACCAACATTCAAAACTAATAGCAAGAGATGCCAAGGGGAACAATCCCGTTTCAATAGTGGATGAGAACTCATCAAATTTTGGGGTGAAGCATGGTGTGGATAGACCAGATATGCCATGACAATATCACAAAGGCTTTCTCTGCCAAACACTACATCTCTATCAAACATGAAATGTTCATGAGAGGGAAGAGTGAAGGCAAGAATTTGAATCAATGAGCAGGGGCACCTTCCACAACTTAGGTGTGGAGAAGTGCTTCTGAAGGCAGATGAGAAACTTCCATATGAAGGAAAATGGCAGGAACAGAAAGAAGTAGGACCCATGTTCTAGAGCCCCCACTTGCTCCTGGGTATTAGGAATTCTAAGAAAGATACTTGGTGGTAGCCCATGATGAAAAGAGACCCTATACTTTGGAGGCAGTACAGAACAGGAACCACTTTTCATGGGATTTACAGTAATCGAGGCCTCAGGAAACTGGCTTTTCTCTTTCAAAGCTGTGAGACTTTGTATGGTTATTTCATGCTTCTTCAAAAAAATGGGGGGAATATCTAGCATTTACAAGTTGTGAGAAGTAAATATGATAGAATCCATCAAGCATGAAACATACAGTAGGTATCAAAAAGACACTCATTTCCTTCTCTTCTTTTTAGGGTATAAAACAATTCTACTTTCCCATACTGCATAGACCTGAATAGGGACCAACCATGTTTTCCTCTAAATCAGAGTGGAAATTAATTTAGACTCTGCATTTCTCATGTTTATGTTTGTCATTTCAAAGTTCCCTTTTGTTGCTAATCCAACACATCATAAAAATAATTAAAAGGGAAAAATATGCTCACTTAAAAAGTAAGGAAAACAAAGCTCACAATATATGTCAGTGAAGGGAAATCTGCTCAGGCAGGGGCTTAATTTCTTAGCAGAGAGGGTAAAGAAAATCTAGAAAGAAGGGAGGAAGCAAAGAGAAGTAGAGATTTTTTTTTTACCAATCTTGTGAGCATGTCACTTTATAAGTCAAAGTGAGGACAAGAATAAAGCGTTATTACAGCAATTTCCAGGCTGTTTTTCTATTTTGATTGCTGTGAATATGCTGCGGAATGGCATCCACTTTCTGAAATGGCATGTATTTATGTACTGATAAATAAAGCAGCAGGCGAATCTGGGGAGCCTCAAAACCAACAGGGTATTTCTCTGTAGAGTCAGGTCTGTGAAGCCATGACAGCACATCTGGGGGCTTGTGCTGGCACCTTCCTGCCAAGGGCAGAGAGTGACCAGCATTAGATTATATCAGCTGCCTATCAGTTTCCTATGGATGCTGTTAACAGACTACCAAAAATCAATATTTGTAATAATTGCCCCTTAGTGGCTTTAAACAACACAGATTTATTATCTCACAGTTCTGGAGGTCGGAAGTCCAAAACGGGTCAGCAGAACTGCATTTCTTCTGAAGACTTAAGGGGAGTCTCCTTGCCGTTTCCAGCTTCCCTTCCTTTCTTGCCTCATGGCCTCACATCACACTGACCTCTGCTTCTGTCATCACACTGTGTTTTCTTACTCTGACCCTCCTGTCTCCTTCTTAGAAGGACCTTTGTGATTACAACAAACCCATCTGGATAATCCACGATAATTTCCTCATCTCAAGATTTTTAATTTGATCACGATAAAGTCCCTTTTTCCATGTAAGATAATTTATTCACAAGTCTCAAGCAACCGAACGGAGAAATGTCTGGGAGCCATTATTCATACTACCACAAGCTATTTCTCCAAAGGTTCAGTTATCATCACTGTTTCTGATACAGTGCACAGCACTGGGGTCAGACTTCCTTGGCAAAAATCCTTGCTCCACCCATCACCAGCTAGATGCCCTTGAGCAACTTATGCAATCTTTCTGAGGATAATTACAGTAACTACTTCTCAGATTGCTATGAGTATTAAACAAACAAACAAAAAAGGCTTGCACAGGGTCTGAGTCTTTGTGCCCAACTAAGGTTAGCCATTATTATTATCATTATCATTTTTGTTATTATTATTAAACTGTGAAGGAAAAGCTGGGCTGGTCTAACAAGATAACTCGCAGGTCTAGGAATGTGAAGGAGAGGCTGGGCTGGACTCACAAATCTAAGTATTGGAATACTGATCTGAGTTCTGCTGGACTAACTTGTAAATCTAAGTTAATTAGTGTTGGTTTGCTGTTTATGTTTTTTGCTAGCCAACTGGATTTTCAAAGATACATATCTGGCTTTGGAATGTTGGTTTGCTGCCTCCCCGCCTCCACTTTTGTGATGATAATGCTGCTAAAGTTGTTCCATGCCTATTGGCCGAATACCCCATGCTTGTACTTTACCCTATAAAACCACATCTTGAAGGTGCTCAGGGCTTCGGAGCAGAAGCCCCTCTGAGCCCGCCGGTGTAATACATGAGTACTCCAACCCTCCGAGTGGTGCTTGTTTCTTGACTGGCCTGTCGTTTCCGTAACAAAACAACAAAAAAGAAACATTTGCGTGACTCATAGAGTCAAGATCAGAGAGAAGTTGTTTACTTATTTTTTTTATTGCATAGTTACTTTTGGGACCTACTGAAAGTTTATCAAGACTTGGAAATTTAGACATTAGTTTTGCAAGCCACAAAACCATCCCATTTTCACTGAAAGGTCTATAGAAGAATTTATTCACCCATCCATTCAAAGGCTCTTTACTGAAGCAATGTCATTTCTGAGCCTTCAACATAACTTTCTGTTTCATATAAAAATATTTATTTATTCATTAATAACTTTATTGATTTTGGAGAATTTTATGAGAAAAACATGCAGAAGAACAATAACTCCACACACAAAGCAACATTCTGCCTATTTATCCACTCAGCAAACCTCATGAAGCACTTCTGTTCCAAGTCCTCTCAATGGACAGACTCATTAACGAGGCAAAGACGGAGAAAGCACAGCCCTTTACCTAAAATCCCAGAGTTTTGCGAGCCCACATATGTGACTGACTACAAGATGCAGCAGTTGTTTTTCTTTCAGATGGTCTCTACCCTCCTGTCTGTTTGCCACAAGCTTCACAGGAGACTCTAAGACTCTTAGGTGAAATTGAAAGCCTCCGTCTTTCTTCTGTGACCTCTCAGATGCCTGCAGTTAAGCAGAGGCGGGCTTGCTAGTTACCCAGAACACTTCCTAGCAAGGCCTCCAGAGTTTTCACTGAAAGGTGGAGATGGTGCTTTTCCTTTAATTGAGGAAGTTGGGTGCTGGAAAAATGCTGAGGACACAGTTGTGAGAGGGTGTAAAAGAGTGTCAGGCAGCTTGAGATCATTAATAATCCCTTGACAGCTCTATGAAAGGGGAATTTTACACCCTGCTAATCAGATCAGTTTTACCTGGGTCACACAGTCTTGAATTCCTTGAAAGCCCAGTTGGCTCTTCTCTTTACTCACTGACACCAGGGTTGGCAAAACTATAGCTGTGGACTCTGAAGCAGGTGACACCCCTTCTCCTGCTGGATTTCTTGACTCAGGATGTTCACACTGGCAAATGGGTCTGGGGAACTCTTTGGACATCTGGTTAGGATCAGGTTCATGGAAGAAAAGGGATGGAAGGGACCTGAGCAATCGGCAGTCCATAGTCTTTGTCTATCAATGACGTTTAAGGAGACAGTCAGTGGGGGCCAAAGAAGTACAGCCAGTGCACACTAAGAATAATTCTCAGGTTTATGGGTCTGCTTATCTTCAGTTCAGACTCCTCCTCCTCCTCCTCTCTATGTCATGCATTGACAGTTAGCTGAAAGTCCTACAGTGATTTCAGTACAGTAATTTTTTCATGGCCTGCCATTTTGGATTACTCATATCAACATTTTCACTGGATAAAGATAATGGGAGGTCAAATGGGCTCTTTTGAGGGCAAGAACATACTCCCTGGTAACAACAAAAAGAGTTCTCTTCTCTCTCATATGTAGATTTGTGGCTGCCTCCTGGACTGAGGGTCTTATCTGACCTGAAGGTGCATGGCCTAGAGCACTGGTTCGCAAATTATTGTCCCCAGACCAGCTGCATCAGCATCACCAGGGAACTAGTTAGAAGTGCCAATTCTCAGGTTCATTCAGACCTACTGAATCAGAAACTGTGGTGTGGGGTCCAGACATCTGCGTTTTAACAAGCCTCCCCACCCCATGTGATTATGATGGACATTACAATTTGAGAGCCGCTAGCCTAGAGAAAGCAATGTTTTCACAGGTAGAACGGGACTTTGCCTTGGAAATGGTCAATGAGAAATGTTATTCCTCTAAAATGTGAGCAATTCTTTCTCCAGAAGCAATTACTCACAGATGAAATCAGAAATATATGTGCAAAATGCATGTGTGAGAAATGTAGCATTTAGCAAAAGCCTGACTAGATTCCTTTCCTATGACAGGCTTGCTGAGCCTCTAACAGTGCTGGCAAGCACACTGTGTGGTTTGGAACTTAAAAAAAATTACAAAACATTTAGTTTATTAATTTTGAAACTAATTAAGGTATAAAAATATAGTATCCTAAATTGTATAAGACATAGGAATAAAGCAGCCCGTAAACACCAGACTGGGGACAAAAGCTGTAAGAATACAGAATACAAGAAATCACATTTTCACACCACCCCCTCTCACTATCAAATCCCCAGCAGGGTACTCTGGAAAAATTGCCTGTCAACAGACTGAAATGAATAGTATGTGATCGCTGGTATAATTCCCTTGGAATTCAATTTGCACTAAACATGGAAAAGAACTAAGGAAGGGGGTAGAATGGGAGCAGAAAATGGTCCTGTACATTAGGAAAATTAAAATCTGCAGCTTCCAAAAGGGAATTATTTGTGGTCTCTCCTTCATGACGGAAGTGCCTCTGGCTACAGTTCTTAACATGTGATTTTAGCCACTCTCCAGGAGCGGAGATACCAGGTTGCTGTCCCGTCCCCACTCCAGATGCAGGCTTAGGCTTGGCAAATCATCAAGCTTTCTCGGCCTCAACTAATATCTCCTGATCTACCATTCATCTCCAAAGCAATTCCTGTAAAGCAGTGTGAAAGTCTCTTGCAAATCATGATACGTTTATTTCTCTAATTCCCAGTAATGTTATTATGGCAGACACTGTTGGTTGTCTACCCAACAGTCATTTCCTCTTTATTCCTTGCTAAAAAAATATGATTTTGTGCATATTGTAAGAAAAAACTGAAAGGCTTCGAAGTGGGCCAAAAGACTATAAGATGTCTTCAATTGAAAACTGGATATTGATTGGAGCTCACTCTCTCAAGGTATCGGATTTTTTGTTATTTGTGCTTTTCATTGTCTTACAATCCTGTAGAGATGGAAGTTAACTTGCAGAAAACTGGTGGTAAAACAAGTATTTCTTGTCTATAGATATGCAAATAAATTCTGTTCCTTGGAGGTTCAATTGACTTTCCTCCCCTACCATGGAAGAAGCTAGTTTTGCACTGATTAATTCATTTCAGAAATCATGATGATCTTACATATTTGTTTTGGTCTTTGGATTTTCTCTGGGACTGTTTGTAACTTTTTTTGTGGCTTCCTCCTTAATGAGTTTAAGTCTTTCACACCTGTTCATTTCCTATCTTTATGAAAGTCATGATTAAACCTATAAAAGACAATTATCCTTGAACAGTGTATTCTACAACAATATATTCAGGGAATATGGGCCCCTTCCTAATTCTAGAAGATAAACCATGACGCATCTGATCTAACCATGATAATGATAATCTTATCCCCTCCTTGCCTCTGATTGGTTTGGAGGTGATCATGTGGTCATACTCTAGTCATTGACAAATAAGAAAGGACGTTCTGAAAGAAATTTACCTCTCTGACAAATAAATGAAGAGGGGTGGGAAATGCCCCTTATCTCGTGCCTTTAGATATTTTCCTGTGAGAGCAGGATGTTTGGAAGTAATAGCTGCCATCCTGCAGTAAGAGTGAGGGAGAACCAAACAGGATCTCAGAGAAATGACCTCTGAGCACTGGCATCATTTATTGAAACTTCAAATCAATCAACTCAGTAACTGCTTTCTGCAGAGCTGTTATATGAGGTAATAATTCCTTGGTGTTTAAGCTATTTCAGTTGGTAATTTAGTTACAAGAAACTATAAGCATTCTAATAAATATAGTTACAGATTCAGAAAGAAAAAGTACCCAGGAAATATGACATGGAGTGAGAAGTTCTATAGTAAGTCATATGTGCAGTGGCAGAGGTGGTGGGCAGGAAATGGTGGGTGTGGTGAGCTGGGCAAGGGATGGGTGTTGAAGAACGGTATAGTAGGTTGGGATGTGATATGAAGGTAGGAGTGGAAGAATTATAGTGGAATAGCAATTAACAAAGAAATGTTATCCATTTGTCCATTGTTGTAGTTAAACCACTCATAGTCCCTCTGGTCCCAATTCTCTAATTCATTTAACAGCAAAGCTAGACAAGAATCCAGGTCTCTTATTCCCCCATTACACATTTTCCTCAACTGTAAATGACAATTAGATATGCCACGTTGGCAGCAATCCATGCATAATCACCATCATCATATTCCCATTTATTGAGTGTTTACTACATCCAAAATGTGACAAACATATTACTTAATCTATACAGCAACACCGTGATTGGATGTGATAGATTGCTACAGCCCCAGTTTGTTTTTATCTCCCTGTTTCCATGGCCTTGGGTAGCCAACACTCACATGACTCTGGGCTTGACCAATGGGACAGTGTAACTTATACTGGTCAGTGGGATAACGACACAGAGTTTTGTAAAGCACTTGAATATTGGGGCTTGCCATATCTTCATACTCCTGGGAAGCTTAAGATTGCCACTATATGAATAAGCCCAAATGAGTCTGCTAGGTATATGTGTACATTCATCCTCATAACCTTGACCAACAACTAGCACCACCTGGCAGCCAGAACAAATCACCAGCCAACCCTCCAGCTGAATATAGCCACATGCATAAGTTCAGGTGAGGCCAGCAGAAAAACTGATTCACTGAGCCCAACCCGAATTGTCAACTCTCAGAACCATGAGATAATGAATTATTTTTAAGCCACTGAGTTATGGGCAACAAAGTCTAACTGGTACATTGAAGCATATAATGTCAATGTCCCAATTTTAAAGACAAGAAAAACTAAGATTCAGAAAAATTACTCAAGGCCACACAGCTAGCAAGGGCTGTGTCTAGGTTTCAACCCAATCTATCTGACTTCAGAGCCCATGTCTTTGGCAACAACCTCAAATAATATATTCTGAGCAAACCATTAATTTCAAGGAACCAGAGATATACTCCTAAACCTTCCTACACTAAATATATCAACCTTGAATTTATCTCTTTATCTTGCTTGTAAGTGTGTATATCACTAGTCTGCACCACCTCTTAAGGAAAAAAAAATTGTAAATTTATTATCTACTGTGAAATGTAGCATTTCCTGTTTTGTTTTTTCCTTTTTTTCCTGAATTTATTTTTCAGACTTGCAGGATTGACCCAGTCATTAATAAACTAGAATCATGTGAGCAATCCCATATTCCCCACGACTTTGTGACTGCACCATGCCCTTCCACCCACCTGCACATTTGCCTGTGAAGTCTCCTCTACGTAAAACATTCCCTTCACAGCCCCAGTGCCCACCCTCCTCCTGTTTCAGCTCCAGTCCAAGATTCCCCTAGCCGTGTTACTGCCTCCCCTTTGTGTTTTTTATGGCATTTTGCGTATACTTCTATTACAGTGCTTATAATATTTACCCTCATAACTGTCTTCTCTGCTAGACACATTCCTTACTAAATCCTCAACATCTAGCATAGTATCTGGTATACAGCGGGTGCTAAATAAATTTTGCTAAATGAATGAATAAAAGAATCAATCAATCAAAAATAAAAATATTCTCCACCCATTTCTTTAGTTTTATATCAAACGATTTCTCATCTCCCATCCTCTATTTCAAACAAATTGAATTAGTTCTCCACTTAGACCTCCCTGCCCATTGAAAAGATAGACTAGGTATTCATTCATCAAACCCATGTTCTCTTGTTAATTCTCACTAGACTACATTTTCCAGCATCCCTTGTAGTTACATGTGATCATACGAATAAGTTCTAGTTAATACAAGCAGAAGTGATGTTCCACCTCCAGACCTGGCCCAAGCATTCCTTACAACCTCTTTCTCCTTTATTAGCTTAATGAAGGTGAACATAGGGACCTTGGGGATGTTAAAGTTGGTTGAATCAAAAGATAGGAAAAACCTGGTCCTTCAACCAACACTTATCAGATAGCCACCTATTGAACAGACTGAACAGAAATATCCCTTTGGGCTTTATGAAAGTAAGAATTAAGCTTCTATACTGTTAAGCCGCTGAGATTTTGGGATTTATCTACTATGCCAGCAAACTTTGCCTTAACTAATACACTGAAGTGTATTTGTTCCCTGTAGTCCTTCTGCATCATATGCCCTTTTCTCTAACTTATGCATGTCTGATGGTGCTCATCCATTGAAATATAACTTTTTCCATTATCCCTTCCCTGACCCTATTGTTGTTCTTCTGAAATACCTGAGTGTTTTATCCACACCCTCTTAGACACAAGCCATGTTCTGCTTATACTACCGATATTTAAGTTATTTTTCTAAACTTAAAAACACCAAAATGCATACCCCTCCACGGCATGAACCTTGTCTTACTCATCTATTTTCCCCACAGCATTCAACATGGAGCCTTACTTGAAGCAAACACAAAAGGGGACTTATTAAACGAGGACTTGTGCCCTCCACACATCATGTATTGGACCTCAAATGCATCTAGCTTCATCTTTCTGGGCAAAAACATTGATTTGTTTTAATTTTGTTTGATTTCTCAGTCTTCTCTCTTTTCTTCTCCATAGTTATTTTCCCCAGCCATTCTTTAAATTGTTTCCAGTGTCATTTCATCTCTCTTGTGGGCTTATGCCCAGTACGACCCCACATCCAATAAGCCTCATGTGGCCCTCCCGTTAACTTATTGGGCAACACTAACCACTGGGATTTTGATGAGACTTACAGGAGATAACACAGTGATTGTATCTTACTCCCCAAAACCCAAACACATCTATCATTTTGGAAAAAGTTAAATCATCTACTTATGGCTGATGAAGTATAGATTAAGAGTTTTATAGAATAGAACTCATTCTGAGGGTTGGCCTCGCCTACTTCATTTTGGCCACAGAGCCCTAATGGGAGTCGTCTGAGGTTGGAACAGGCAAATGTAATAGGCCCAGAATTTCCTGGATCACAGTGAAGACTGTAACATTTAGAAACAGAACTCAGAGCATTAAATCCAGTAAGAGGAAGGAGATTTAAATTCCTTTAAAGGATTTCATTTTTCTTTTTTGCCTTTTTAATCTCTTAAATGGAAATGAATGTAAGATAGTCTGAGCTCAGTGGAAACTGGGGTTCAGTTTTTAAGAATTTATATATCTAAGCCTAGCAAAAACTTTCTGATTTTAGGTCATGTTAAAAGCAATGAGCAGAAAGAATGAAGTCTTTATTCCTATATGACATAAATCCTATAGAAAATTCCAATTTTGATGTGAAACCTTAAAGGGATTGTTTCTCATTTATGTGCTCTTCTCTCTTTCGAATCCCCAGTCACATTCTACCAGGACTGGGTCAGGGAGGCTATGGGATGGGAAACACAGCCTAGATAACTGTCCACAGGCCATAAGAAACAATGGAATAGTGTGGTCAGACAAGGTAAAAAGTAGGTGACAAGCAAGGTTGAATGCTGATCAAGAGTTCAGTAAGTCTCAAGGCAGACAATACACAGTGGAACTATTTGATAAATGGAAAGGGAATGCAGAATAGCGATTAGGAAATTGTTCCATGGTTATGGAACAAAAGTCCCAGAGCTCTCAGTGGAACCATATGCAGCTCAGAAAGGAAAAGAGAAGCTAGAATATTGCTGGAGGAATACATTGTCCATATCAAAGTGAAAGCAATCTCTGAAGGTTTTTTCAGGGAAAACCAAGTTCAGAAATCTTACCCTCTTTTTCTCATTCTTGCTTTGTTTCTCTTCCACCCCTGCTTTCTTTAACAGCAGTTAGTCCAAAGCACTTATGTGATGATGAATATACAGCAGTTAAAGTTCTGTCACCAGGCCTGGTTGTCATTCCACCTTTGGTTCTTAATTACCCACTCAATGACCCTGGCCAGTATTTTCATCTCTCTGGACATCAGTTTCCCAAGGGGTTAGGTTGACTGATTTCCAGAGTCTTTCCTCGTTCTCAGGTTCTCTGATTCTTGACTTCAAAGTCTTTTTCTACCCTCATTTACATTCCTTAGTGTCTGTTTATCACTGGTGCAGCCCAGATGGATTGCTCAGATCTGCCAGCCTCCAGAATTCATCACCTTAATAGAGGAAGCTTGCTTAGGATACAGGAATCAATGAAGACCTATTGCTTTAAGTGGCTTAAAATAGGATGATTGGGACGAGTATCTTAGATGGTCTGACTGCCCTTTGGCGAGCTGCAGCCTCAAAAGACTTTAGGATTGCCCAGGCACTGAAAATTTAAGAAGGTTGATACTTCTATATGAGATTCAGAGCTGATGAATTATTTATTCTTTTCAGTAGGCGTATCTCAGAACCAGCTAGATTTGGTATTTCCATTTGTAAGAAAAGCACATTTGTGGTCAGAGTAGGACAAGAAGAGGATGGTTGCCAATCTCTTTAGAGCAGATTTCACCAGATGGAATTTTCCTGGTTCATTTACTATAGTTCACAGTGAGACTTGAAGCCTTGTAGCCTTAAAAATGTGATTTGACAACAAACCTAGAGTATATCTAAGTCTCCACATGCTTATTAACCAGGTTTCTAGAGATTACTACAAAAACCTGGATGTCAGTTTTATTAATTTGTAGGAATTTATATATTCTGCCATGCAGGTAGCATGACTGGTTTATTATTTCCCACCAACTCACTGGTTGAGGTTGCTTGGTAAACAGGGAATTATAATAAAGCATAAACTTAAGAGGAGTTCAATGACTAAAAAAAAACTTGAGGTGCTCTTTTCTGGTGCAGGAATAGCCCTGCCAAAGGGAATATAATATGTATTTCTTGGCACATACAGATATACTTCTGGCCTTCACAGTTTGTGACTCCAGTGACCTATAATGACTACAGGCTTGGTAACAAGAGCACAGAAACAAGGAGCTTTAGCTTTGTTTTCCCAAATGTAATATGCATGCCACTTGTGGTATTTGTAGGGGATCAGATTGTAATTGTAGGACATAAAATCAATATTAGTGACCCATGTTAGTATTTACATCACTCTGTATTTAAACTATAAATAAAATGTTTCATACAAAGCAAAATACTAAAAGGGATATATATACACATATATATTTATATAAATGCAAGGATAAAGGAGGCAAAAGAAGTGGAAGTGGAATTTAGAGGGATAATGTGGGAAAGGGAAGTTCCTAGGGTCAGGAAAGGAATCTTATTGGAACAGTGCTCATGAATGACCTAAGGATCTTGTTAATGTCCTCATCCAGCAGGTCTAGGGTGGTTCTGAGGTTCTATGTTTCTAACAAGCTGCTGGATGATTTTTTTCTTCCAGTTTTATTGAGATATAATGGACACACATCACTTTGTAAGTTCAAGGTATACAGCACAGTGATTTGATTTATACACATCATGAAATGATGGCCACAAGTTTAGTGACCATCCATCATCTCATATAGATAGAAAAGGAAAAAAAAATTTCCTTGTGATGAGAGCTCTTAGGATTTAATCTCTTAACAACTTTCATATGTAACATACAGTAGTGTTGATTATATTTCTCATGTACATGACAGCTCTAGTATTTATTTACCTTATAACTGGAAGTTTCTACATTTAATTACCTTCATCCAATTTTCCCTCCTCCCACCTCAAGTCTCTGGTAACCACAAATCTGATCTCTCTTTCCATGAGTTTGGTTGGTTGGTTGCCTGTTTTTTGAAATACAACTGACCTACTACACTGTGTTAGTTCCTGGTACCCAACATAGTGATTTGATATTTACATACATTACAAAACAATCACCACCATAAGGTCTAGTTACAATCTGTCACAGCACAAAGATATTACATAGTTATTGACCATATTCCTCATACCGTATATTTCATTCCAGTGTCTCATTTAGTTTGTAACTAGAATATTGTACCTCTTAATCTCCCATAACTATTTCTCTCATCCCAGGACTCCACTCCCTTCTGACAACCACCTATTTGTTCTCTGTATCTATGACTCTGTTTCTGTTTTGTTTTATTCATTTTTTAAAGATGCCACATATAAGTGAAAATTTTATAGTATCTGTCTTTCTCTGACTTATTTCACTTAGCATAATACCCTCTAGGTCCACCTATGTTGTCACAAATGGCAAGATTTTGTTATTTTTTACAGCTGAGTAATATTTCATTGTATACATATACCACATCTTCTTTGTCTATTCACCTATTGATGGGCACTTAGAGTGCTACTATGTCTTGGTTACTGTAAATAATGCTACATAATGTAAATAATGTAAATAAAATAGGGACACAAATATCTTTTCAAATTTGTGTGCTTTCTTTGGGAAAATAACAGAAGTGAAATTGCTAGATTGTATGGTAGTTCTAATCTTAGTTTTTAAAGAAATCTCCATATTGTTTTCCACAGCGACTGCATCATTTTATATTACCACCAGAGTGCACAAGAATTTTCTTTTTTCCACATCCCCACAGCAATTGATATTTTCTTTCTTTTGTCTTTTGAATAACAGTCATTCACAGTGACAGGTGTGAGGTAATACCTCATTGTGGTTTTGATTTGCATTTCCCTGATGATTAGCAATGTTGAGCATTTTTTTCATGTGTCTGTTGGCCATCTACATGTCTTCTTCTTTCTTCTGCATATTCTAGTTCTGTGAAAAATTTCATTGATATTTTGATAGAAATTACATTGAATCTGTAGATTGCCTTGGGTAGTATAATCATTTTAACAATATTAATTCTTCTGAACCATGAGGATGGTATACCTTTCCATTTGTGTCATTTTTAATTTCTTTCATTAGTATATTAGTTTTCAGGACTTTTACCTCCTTAGTTAGATTTATTCCTAGGTATTTTATTCTTTTTGATGCAATTGTATATGGGGTTATTTTCTTAATTTCTACTTCTGATAGTTTGTTGTTAGTATATAGAAATGCAACAGATTTATGTATACTAATTTTCTATTCTGCAACTTTACCAAACTCATTGATGAGCTCTAGGTGTTTTTTGGTGGCATCTTTAGGGTTTTCTATGTATAGCATCATGTCATCATCAAGCAGTGAGTTTTACTTCTTCCTTTCTAAATTGGGATTCTGTTTATTTCTTTTTCTTGTCTGTTTGTTGTGTCTAGGACTTCTACTACTATGTTGAATAAAAGTGGAGAGTAGACATCCTTTTCTCGTTCCTGATCTTAGAGGAAATGCTTTCAGCTTTTCATCACTGAGTGTGATGTTGGCTGTAAGTCTGTCATACATGGCCTTTATTATGTTGAGGTATGTTTCCTCTGTACCCATTTTGTAGGGAATCTTTATCATAAATGAATGTTGGATGTCATCGAAGCCTTTTTTGCCTCTATTGAGATGATCATATGATTTTTGTCTTCAGTTTGTTAATGTGGTATATCGTACTGATTGATTTGCAAATGTTGGACTATCCTTGCATCCCAGCAATAAATATCACTTATGGTGTATGGTGTGGTGCTGAACTCTTTTAGCTTTTGCTTGTGTGTAAAACTATTGGTGTCTCCTTCAAATCTGAATGACAGCCTTCCTGGGTGGAGTATCCTTGATTGTAGGTTTTTTGCTTTCATCACTTTAAGCATATCATGCTAGATCCTTCTGGCCTCCAAAGTTTCTTCTGAAAAGTCAGCTGACAGTCCTATGGGAGTTCCCTTGTATATAACTAATTGCTTTTTCTTTGCTGCTTTTAAGAATTTTTTTCATATTTAATTTTTTCCATTTCAATTACAATGTGTCTTGGTGTGAATATCTTTGTATTGACCTTTCTTGGGGCTCTCTAGACCAAAATGTCTTCCTCAACCTGGATGCCTGTTTCCTTTCCCAGGTTCAGGAAGTTCTCAGCTATTACCACTTCAAGTAAGTTCTTTGCCCCTTTCTCTCTTTCCTCTTCTCCTGGGATTCCTATAATGCAAATGTTACTACATTTTACGTTGTCCCAGAGGTCTCCGAAACTGTCCTTGTTTGGTTTTTAATCCTTTTTTCACTTTGGGAGATTCCCACTACTTTCTTTTCTTGCTCTCTGATCTATTCATTTCTCTGTATCATTTAATCTACTGTTGATTTCTTCCAGGGTATTTTTAAATTTTAGTTATTGTATTTTCAGCTCTATTTGGTTCTTCTTCACATTTTCTAATTTTTCTTTAAACTCAGTCTGTTTATCCATCCTTCTCCCAAGTTTGTTGAGCATGTTTATATTATGACTTTGAACTCTTTATTGGGTTAATCATGTTTCTCCACTTTGCTTAGTTCTCCTACTAGGGTTTTATCTTGTTCCTTCATTTGGAATATATTCCTTTGTCACATCATATGCCTAATTCTCTGTGTCTATGTGTATGTATCAGGTAAGCTAGTTACGTTTCCAGATCTTGGAGAACAGGCCTTATAAAGAGGATATCCTATCAGGCCCAGCAGCACACTCTCTTCTGGTCATCAGAGCTGTATGATGTAGAGGTGTCCCCTACATGGGCTGATTGCTGTGAGCATGTTGGTAAGCAAAGCTGGTTTCCACCCTGGCTGGCTGTCAAGCCTTGGCTTGTATGGAGGCTTCTAGCCACTGGTGGGTGGGGATGGGTCCTGTCGTGGCTGTCTGCCTGGCTTGGAGGTCCTGGGGCTGGTGTCACCCTGCTGGTGTGTGGGGCCAGGTCCAATCATGGCTGGCTGCCAGCCTGGGGTGTCCCAGGGCTGGTCCCAGCTCCCGGATGATATTGATGTGGCCAGGAACCACACCTTGGGTAGCAAGAAAGGTTTTAGAATGATTTTACTCCATCAGCATAGAAATGACCTCTAGGTGCACTAGAGGTAAAGACTTTTATGATATTTAATTAACTAATTAAAATGATATTTAAGTTAATAATCAATTTATAATAACATTCTAATTATAAAAGTGACAGGATTTATACTTGTGATAGTGATGCTTCATTTATATCTAAATCTATTTAAATTTTTTAAAGCGAGCTATCAAGATAAGTATTAAGTAAGTATAGAGGTGTATATTACAGTGGCAAATATCACAACAGAGGTGCTCAATTGACTTATGGGAAATGCAGACTTAGACTGTGAACTTACACCCATTATTCAGATCATTCTCATTTTAATACAGGATTTCGTGGGAAATTAATTACAATGTTGTGAAGCTGATACTCTTTTTAGGAGGGGAAATAGTTCCCCTCTACCTCTCCTGAATACTTGTGGCTGGACTAACGATAAAATTAAAATAAGACAGATTAATAAGACATTAAAGAAGCAAATTTTAATTCATGTACACAGTGGCCTCAGAAAAATAGGACCTAAGAATTGACCAAAGCAGACAACTTTTATGCTTTTCAGACAAGGAAACAATAGATTTGTGGAGAATTGACAGAACAAAGAAACTTAGGCTTTGGGGGCTTAATAAATGAAGAATCCAAACAGAGTGTGAGCTTGGGGTAGTAAATTAAAGAAGTAACCAAGTTTGTTTATACAGGCTTCTTGGCCCCAGATTCCTGATCTCTGGTGATATGGGTATCTTACCTCCAGATGTAGGAAGTATACCTTTCATATGAGTGATTTATTTCCTCCTTTCAGACAGAGAGGAGCATCAAATTGTCTCTCTTGCATTGGCAGTTTCTTAAGTAACTTAAATTCAAAATAATCAATATGTCATTGAATTAAATTTTGGAGTGACTTGTCCTGGGCCATAGCACTCTTAATCTCCATTTTAAAGATGAGAACACTGGCAAAATGCTATGCCAGTGGGGCTTTAAGAGCATCTCAGGATATTGTCTATCAAATGATGTACATTCACTGAGACACACCTTCTTCCTGGGCACTGTTGGCTTTGAATAGTCCCTCTTCAGTGTTTTGTTTTTTAATTTTATTTATCTTTATTTTTTTAACTTCTTTTGTGGGGGAAGGTAATTAGGTTTATTTATTTTTATTCATTAATGGAGGAACCAGGGTTTGAACCCAAGACCTTGTGCATGCTAAGCATATTCTCTACCATTGAGCTATACCCTCTGCATTCCTTTTCTGTATATTGATGGTTAGACAGTCCCCTTTGCTTTGACTCATTCACAGTCCAGATGTGTTAATACTATTAATAAGAATATTCTCTCTATCCTGGAAATCACTCTACATCTTCAAGATGATCTGTATGTTTGTCTTTATTCATTAAGTGTTGATTTTATCATGGAACATTCAAGGCATATTCATATTTTCATTTTCTTGTGGGACAACAACTCACTGTATCTTTCATGTACTGGATACTTTGGTCCCATTTAAATCAGTTGCTTATCTAAAGCAGGTTGCTGATGGCAGAACTCCAAGCAAATTTCACACTTGCAATTCTCTCAGTGGATTATAATAACTTGTCACAACAATATCCATTATAAAGGTCACTTTATGCTTTTCTTTTGTAATATGACCTTGTTACTGGGCTGAGGCTTTGCATGCAGTAAGAGAAGATTGGCTCTTAAGAATTGAAGTCATCAATAAGTTTGATCTTACGGTCTTGGAAACCTTGGGGTGACTTAGTTTAATTGGGAAAGAGATGCTGCTGACATAAATCGAAACAAACTTATGAGAGGCAAGTCATTAAAATAACCCAAGAGCTTATATCCACAAACAAAAGTATCTCGGGAAAAATAATTCTGCACTAAAAGGTAATAAACATTTGAGATAACTTGAAAAAAAAAACAGAAATGGCAGAAACACTTGTCCAAAAGATAGAACTGGCAAATGAGTTTATTAAGGAAAAAAATGGTGGAGAAATCAACTACAGAATAGAAACTAAGATTGAAATAAAGATAAAAATATAAGTGGTCATTTTCTTTTTCTCAACCGTCTTTATTAATCTTTCTTATTTGGTGTATAGAATCTACATTGCAGCTGACTTTCAGATA
Organism: Vicugna pacos; assembly: GCF_048564905.1. NCBI lineage: Eukaryota > Metazoa > Chordata > Mammalia > Artiodactyla > Camelidae > Vicugna > Vicugna pacos. The sequence goes on from NC_132990.1 coordinate 30,515,145, forward strand.
ACATTACTGAGAGTAATAACATGGCATACACATCTCTGGGCAAGACTGTTTACCCAGTGGACTTAATAAAAGTGAATAGTGGGTGATAATAGTATGGTAGAGATAATACAAAGGATATTTAACCAGATGACCAGGAGAACTGGATTGTAATACCAATTTTTCCACTAGCTAACTGTTCTATAATGTGTGAATCACTCAGTGTATACATATTGATGGTATATATATCTTACATATATGTACTGGTATATGTGTATATATGCATATACACATACATGATATATTATAAATTTTATATATATATATATAATTGAGTCTAAAACTGCCTTGGGGTGGGTCATAATTACTAACCCAAGTACAGTTTGGAAGAAAGATATTAAAGAGACAGACCAGCTACCCTCAGACAGGATATTTCCCTTTGTGGTATAGAAGACTAATTGCGCAAGTCAGAATATTTCAGGCTTTTGGAACTGACTCATGATAGTCAAATAGCAAGCGACCAATTTATACTGAGAAATTATGAATTCAGCAATTAAAAAAATCAAACTCTCAAGAAGCCCAGAATACTTAGGCTAACTGCTCAGTGTGTTCTCTTCTCCATGAATGTCCAAATCCTCTGGGACTGCTATGTGCTTAGCTCAGAGCCAGAGTCAAGGGACCTCAATTATTTTTTAACATCAAGATTTGAAGGCCAGACACACCCATTTCCAGTCTAGCTAGGTAAAGATTAAGTGGATGCTTGTGCTAGCTGAAAAGAGTGCTCTTCTTTGGACAGGACTGGAGACAGAGATTTACTCTTTCTCTCTATTTACCCCTTCTCTAGTTTCTATGAAGACTACCACCCTTTTATTATCATAGCATATCCACTTAAAGTTGGCAGAGAGCAATGTTACTACTTAGATTAACTCTTTCTGAAGTTCTAGTTTAGTCCTGGGGACAATGTGTTGACTATCCTAATCTGTGAGTCTCCTCAGCAAAATAACTAGAAATCATCTGACAGTGAGGCACTTTGTGTGAAACATGCACCCCATGTTGTGTGCTCCTATCTCTCTTAGAGGCTTACCTTTCCCTGATCCTTTCCCTAAATTCTGAGAGTACCTCAGAGAAGCTGTGTATGCACCTACTACAGCCTTGAGTAAATGTGGACTAAAATAATCTGTTTGTCATTGATCTTGCCCTGTAATAATTTGAGGAAGCACACTATGCAAAATTCTTCATTAGTATGGGGTGACTACAGACCCCAAGGATCTGGGAGAAATTGAGTGAAAATCTGAAGCATCAAGCTCACTACCAATACTCCCCAGGAGATGCCATGGGGAAGCACTGAACTTACTCTTGGAGGATTCTGGCTTGCAGAAGATGCTGACTGGGTGTGCATGGGCTCTGGGTCTGCCATGAGGCAGGAGGAATATGCCCCAAGATCTGTTTGTGAGCTACTCTGTTGACATTAATTTGCTGCTGTGTGGAAACCTGGAGGATTCTCCACACTGCTTAGAACTAAATGGCATTAAAAACACCCTCAGGATCTTTAGTTGGGCAATGAACTTTATCTTTGATTCCGGAGGGTGGCTCTTCATTGGCACTGCTGAGCTAATTCTCTCTTGCTGCCTGACAAAGTGGAGATGAGCTTGTAGGGCCCAGAATTCCACATGCAAGGATGCATACTTCCCCAACAAGGGCAGATTGTGTTGTTATTTTATAGTCACCACAACAGCTGGAGAAAAAAAATTAGAGCATCCTCATTTCCCTTCCAGAAGTGTCTCTCGCAGCGACCTATTTGGAAGCTGTCCATGAATCTGTCGACTTCTTCCATCAGAGAATCCTCTCCAGACTTACATCCTATCACTTTCCCCATAGACTTGCTCAACTTCTTCATCAGCACACTGTAATGTCTCCTAAAGATCCCATGCTTCGTTTTTCTATTTACCATTTATCACTGCTTGAAAGATATATACACATATACATATATAATTTTTCATTATCTGGCTCCTCCAACTAGAGTGTAAGTTTCACAAGAGCAGGGACTTTAATTGTTCTATTTCCTGCTGTATTTCAAGCATCTAGAACAGAATCTGGTAGATGATCAGCATTCAACAAATATTTGTTGGAGCAAAGGATGAATCTGTTTGAGTTCCTAGTGTGGTGCAGTGATCACGATCAGCAGTTCCTGACCCTGGGTGTCCGTCAGAACCACCAGCGGGAACTTAAAAATGTATCCGATTCCATGGCTCTTCCCCAGATCTGCTAAGTCAAAATATTAAAGGGAAGACTGTGCAGAAATCTTATGTTTTTAATAAGCCTGCTGATGCTTCTGATGTGCGGTCTGGCCTAGGAACCAGGGGTCTAGGCCACAGCTCAGGAACACAGGTAGTGTGATTAGCATGTGGATGTTGAGGTCAGCCTGGATTGGACTCCCCACTTTGCCATCTACTTACTATGATAGATTACTAAATTTTCTGAGCCTCTCAACTTCCTCATACTTAGTATGGGTCAATACCAGTTTTATAAAATGCCCAAAATTTCATTTTCCTAGGGCATGGAAGAGTCCAGAAAAGGCTTGGCTTTCCCATGGGAAACATCCCATCAGGGTGCAGGTGCAGGAGTGGGACTGCAGAACATGAGCACCAGCAATGCTGTGAAGTCTTGGTGCATCAGCCCAGGGGTGGGGCATAGGTTATTGCTGAACCTCTCTGTTTAACAACATGAGAACCATGACATGGTGTCCAAATGGCTTTGGTGGTGGATGGAACTAGGTCTGAATCAGGGGCCAACATCCACAGTTCAACTATATAGACAATCCTTCTTCATCCACTACTCAGGCTACAGAATAAGGTCCTCTCCCATGCCTGCCCATGGCTGTGTCACTCAAGCTGGAACGTAATGCAAGAAATGAACATTACTTCAAGCTTAACTCACAATCCCAACATTACTTTCTCTCTCTAGTTGGAACCTTAGGAAGCATTTCACTATTTATTCCTACTTGATAGAAAATCTCTATGAAACCTGCTCAGCAGATTATTAGAGGTGCAACACTCTTGTTTAGCCAGTAATGGCAAGAGTATTAACTGTAACTAATGCATGTAGTATTAGTAAATATAATACCAGTGTAATTCCATAGCAATCCTCACATTTTTTTCTATTAAAATTTCATTAGATTTCCATGTGTCAAGACTTAGTACAGTCTCACAGGTACGTATATTATAGATAGTATTTATTTATATGAATATACTGAATAAAAAGAGTCTGGACGGCTTCCTGGTTTTTTCCTCATTATTTATCTTGTATGTTAATATCACAATTTACATTTCTGCAGTGGAATCTGAGCTGTGTCTGGTTCATTGACTTTCCAAAGGAATTGAAGGGAAATGCATTTTGAGGAAGGATAAGTGAGTACGTCCTGCCACTCACAAAGTAGACTCTAGTGGCACCTCAGTTACAGCATGGTCATTTTTTAACAAACATATTAATTGTGTCCTGTGTGGTCTGTCTTTTCTCCCACTACAGTACAGCTCAACTGCACAGAGGCACTTGGAGATACAATCTGATTTTTTTTTTAAAGTGTGTCTTGATGAGAAATTACTAGAGATCAGAAGAATACATTTCCAGTGACCCAATTTGAGATCAGCAATTAATTAACTATGCACAGAAATGTCACTTAAAGAAAAGTCTGTGTCAATATGCTGAAATTTCTTTTATAGATTTGTGGTTAACTTCTAATTATAGACTAATTATCCTCTTCATTATCACCAAGGATCTTGAGTGTTGATGCAGAATCTATAAACGATGCCAAGGAGACAAGTGTGGTGGTAATACACTCCTGTGTTGCCTAATGTACTTCCCTCACCATATGAACAAAGATAAAAGGAGGAAGGTGGTCCCCCTGTTACTTCAGGAACAGAGCTGGCAGCTTGAGAATCCTGATGTGAAAATACAGTGATGGGATTTCCAGCAACCAGGAAAATGACTCCAGTGAACTTTCTGGCTTTACTTCAAAGAGAAGTTTAAGGTGATTGATAAGAGGGAGAAAAATGGACTTTGTTTCTTGATAGCAGTTTTGAGATGAATCACTGAAGCAGCTGGCTTGGCAAAGAGAGTGTGTGTGTGTGTGTGTGTGTGTGTGAGAGAGAGAGAGAGAGAGAGAGAAAGAGAGAGAGAGAGATACAGAGAGAGAGGGCAGGGACAGAGAAATAGGAACAGAGAGAATGCCCACGTGTGTTTGAGATTTTGTCTGCCAGTGAAAGTTGGACAGAGAATACATGTGTCCTTAGAAAATGGAATGGAAGTTTCAATAGGACAGAAGACAATGTTATCACCACTGAGAAAGGATTCCATCATATTTTGTGGCTGCTTTCTAGCTACTTGTATGCTACCTTAATAGATCTAATCTCACTACTCTATAGATATACTTCTTTTTCTACAGTAAATAATACCATCATCTTCTTCTGCTCATTGGCCACAAGCTGTATTACCACTACACACCTGAAAGTCACTTCTTGTTTCATTTAAATCAACTAGAGAGACAAAGGACCCAGCCAGGTTGTATTTGACACAAGAAAGCAAAAGGCTTCAACTCCCTTAGGTTTCCCAGTCATGTATTGAAAATTCTGGAAAAGCTGGAGAGATAGACAGTCAGGTGCCACCTACCAGAATGCAAGTTTCCACGACAGCAGGGTCTTCTAAAGTCTGTTTTATGTGAGACTGTGTGCCCAATACCCAGTGCAGTGCCTTCTTTCTATTAGATGCTCAATAAATACTTTTGGAATAAATGAACTGTCCTGTTTTTGTGTCTGATGTTTCTGCTGAGTTCCGTTTTGCAAGAAACACCCTACGACAACAACAAATCTTTATTTCCTCCTTCTCTCTCTCACACACACATACACACACACGTTCACAAGGGCTATGATAGAAGAAATTTACTGTAGCTTTGTTTATCTAGAACCCACAATCATTTTCCTGCATTTTTGACAGAAAAATATATGAAGTCTTAAAAAGAATGATTACCATAATGATTTATTGAGAAGTTACAGAAGGGAGTAGCAAAAGAATCCCATCAAAAAAAAAAAAAAACACAAAGAAAAAGAAACCTGTACTCTCTTTCTCTGGATGGTCATTATTTACTCAGTTTAAAAGCAAAAACAAACAAACAAAAAACTGCACGGTAGCATTTCCATGAATGTTTGGAAATCAAAATCTTCTTGATGATGGGAGCAGGGTGATGACCAGTGCTTGGGCCACCCAGGGTATTTATAACCTGCAGTTACGTATTCTGATACAGTACCAACTCTTTCATCCCTCCTCTATTTTTCAACAATTATGAACCCATTGGCTGACATTCTGTAAATCTTCAAGGGAAATGTAGACGCATAATGTACCTGATAATGAGGAAAAGTTCCCTTAATTCTCAGGCTAATTTCAGAGCTTCCTTATTTCTCCCTATTGTTTGTTGACTTGTGTTATTTCTACAGGAATTGAAAAGCAGAAATTTTTCCATTGCAAGATAAAGGGTGAGAGTGTCTGGGGGTACAAAACAATGCTTCTTTAAGACTATGAAGTAGTGATCATAACCAGTGATTCTCCAGGTCCATAGTTCTAAGCGATACAATGCATGGTCTATTGTGAGCCTAAATGAATGATCCTTACTACTTACTCCTCTAACTCAGGTAAATGATATAAACTTTACTAGTGTTTAATAGAAAGATGCTAAATAAGTCAAGGATTTTGCCAGGAGAACCATATACAAAGTTGATAAAGTTGCCATATTTCAGATTGCACTTCTGAAGATCTGGACTTCTCTGCATCCCTGAGTTGACCAGGTTGGCTCACAAAAACAAACTCACAAGAGATATTTTACTGGGAGAATTCTAACTTCCCCTGGGCTGTCACTTGAGCCTCTGCCCTGCACATCTTCTCTCTGTCAGCAAATTCAACAGGAAGCCCAATTACAACCAGAAGGTTGCTTAGTAAGCATAAAGTCCCCTAAAGGGAAGCTAAGTATCTAATTCAAATGAGACTAGAATTTCATGTCCTCTTCTCTTTCTTTAAACTTCCCACTAACCCTAGTTGATGACTTTACATAATTCATTGAGGAATAGTAGCCATTAGGTGGGAACAACATCATCTTTCTGTCATTGACCCTGCCTCCTTACTGTCCCTGCTACTGAAGGTCAAGCTCATATTCTTCCCTATTTTCTCAAGAATGTTCCTCTTGCAGGTACCTACTCTCTCATGCATCAACAATGTCTCTCCATCCACTTGCTTATTCTCCTCAGCACACAGATGTGTTTTATCATCTCTAATCTTACACACACAAAAATCTCCATTGTCTGCATATTCCCTGCCAGCTTCTGCTCCATTTATCTGTCCCCTATTATAACCAAATTTCTTGAAAAAAGTGTCTATACACAAATGCTCTCTGTACTTCCTCACTTTACAGTCACTTGCTAACACACTGTAATCTACCTTGTGACCTAGATGTACCTTCATCTGGTCAGGGTTATCAGTTCCCATGTTGGCTAATCCATACTATACTATCTGTCTTTGCTACACTCAAACCCTTAGCATCACTTGACAGAGATGCCTCCTCCCTCCTGCTCTGGCACTCTGCCCTCTTGACTGCAGCCCACACCATACACCTGGCTGTCTTACTCCCTCACTGCCCACTCTCCTTCTGTCCCCATGGCTCCTGCTCCTTCTCTGTCTGACATCTAATGTGGCAATTCTCCAGGGCTTCATCTTGAGCTGTCCTCTTGCTTTATACATATTTTCCAGCTGTATCACAAATCACTTGACTTTAAGGACCATAAGTATGCTAATGGTTTCCATATTTATATCTCTGGCTCAGACCTGTTCCTTGAACTCCAGGCTTATATACACATCCAACTTCCAACCTGACAGCTCCACTTGGATAATTCCCAGACTTCTGAAACCTCAATGCACAAAATGTAACTCCCAATTCCTTTGTCAAAATTATTTCCTCTTCATCTCTATCATCTCCATCTCAACTGGAATGGCACCCCAACCACGCAGATACTCAAGCCAGGAGCCCTCCACCATATTTAGTCTATTTATAGATTCTTTCTATCATATTTACAAACAGATTTGACTTCCACCACCCTAGATCAGACCTTCATCAGCTCTCACCTGGGATACTGCAAAGCATATCAACCAGTCTCCCCATTTCCAGTCCTGCTCCTCTCAAATCCATTTTGCAAATAAACACAAGCACGGCAGATTTAAACATGTATCTGTTTATGTCACTGCTTGTTTTAAATTTCTAACTGCTTTCCACTACACACAAAATCAAATCAAATTCCCTCCTACTGCCTACAAGACCCTCCTTGAGCTAAAACTGCAGGGGCTCCAAACACATCTCACTATATTCTAACCGCACCACCATCTTTCAATTCTTGGACATTTTAAGCTTCTCTCTGCTTCAAGCCTTTGTACACTCTGTGCTCTTTCTCTGGGATGCTCTCCACAACAGTCTCATTCTTCACAAGGTTCTTTCTACTCATCTTTTCAGGTACTCTCAGCTAAAATGTCTGGGATCTTCCCTTAACTAACATACCCAAAGCAACCCTCTCCCCTTGCCCATTTCCTGTACACCCTATCAGCTATCTCAGCCCTTAGTTCATGACCTTAGTAATGTTTAGCACTATTTGCAATTCTTTTGACAAACATTTTAAATATGTTTGCTTGCATTGGTCTATTTCTCCCACTGGAATATAAGTGCATGAGGGAAGGAACTTTATCTGACCTGTTCGCTCACCGTTGGATTCCTCAGAAGAGTGTTTGGCACATGCAAAATTCTCCAAATGTATTTTCTTGAATTAAAAAGTGAATAAGTAATTGACTATCTCTAAATAAAGATTAGAGATGTCCCCGCATATTTACTACAATAACCATTTTTTAGTTAAGGCATTCTTGAAGGAACACAATGGAAAAAGCTGTGCAGGGGATTTGGAGTTAAAACCTAAGACTCCATTAGAGGATTTGTCCAGTTTTCCAAAGTGCTCTGGGTTTGTGTGTAGGGGTTGGGAAAGAGGCATGTAGAAACATATTTGGGAAGAAGTGGAAAAAATCACAATCCTTTAAAAAGAGGCCCACATTTTCTAGCTTAGAGAAACAACCCACAGGTACAGAGGATCTACCTTTCCTCAAAAAACTCTTATTACTGCCAGTGGTTCCTTTATTTTTCCCCTCCCCCTTTTCTCTCTCTTTCCATGTAAGTTAGTGGCCACAGAAGAAGCAATCAGACAGAGGAAACAGACGTGTCAAGTCATTTGGCCATGAGAGAAGAAAGAGCAAGCAGGTTAAGAGAATAGGAACTCAAAAGAAAACCAGCTCTAGTCTGCCAAATATTAGGTTTCTTTCTTATTTAATTCTGTATTTGCAGAAGGCAGCAAGACACAGAGGTAAAAGCATGTGCTGATGAACTGGTTTGCTGTGGCTGCTGTAACAAATCACCACAAAGCTGAAGCCGTGCAAATTTATTCTGAAAGTCAGAAGTCCAAAATGGGTCTCACTGAGCTAAAATCAAGATATTGGCAGGGCTGCCTTCCTTCTGGATGTTCCAGGGAAATATTAGTTCTTTGCCCTTTTCCAGCTTCTAGAGGCTGCTTGAACTTCTTTACTTGTGGCTACATCACTTTGACTTTGACATTGTCACATCTCCTTCTCTGACCCTGACCTTCTTATCTCCCTAAGGACCCATGTCATTACCTTGGGTCCACTCACATAATTCAGGAAAATCTCTCTATCTGAAGAGCCTTAACTTAATCACATCTACAAAGTTCCTTTTGTCATTCACAGGTTCTGGGGGTTAGAACATGGACATCTATGGGGGAACACTATTTATTCTGCCACAGCTGAGTTCCCATTTTAGTTCTGTCACTTAGATACTACTCTGTGCCACATACCTTACATATTTTTCATTTAATTCTTATAAGATCCCTGAAATAGAGGTATTTTCAACTGTATTTTATACATGAAGAACCTGTAGCTTGGCAATGTGGAGCCATTCACTTGGTCTTATGATCCTGGGTTGGTAATTCCAGCAGAGCAAAAATATAAACCCGTGTCTGGTTAGTGCCAGAGCTCATGCACCTGGCTACTGAGCTGATCGAATTTTTGCACTAACAGGTCTGGGCACATGGGAAGTGCTCAATAAATTATGAGCCATTATTATTTTTACACTTGTAAGTTCTACCTAATCTCAAACAGCTATGTGACTCCTCTGAATTTTTGATTCCTCATAGGATGATACATTGCCTTTCACTTGGCAGGTTTTTATGAAGGTCTAGTACTCCGCTAGGCACTGTCCTAGGAGTTGAAAACTGTTCTAAATGTTATTGTGCAGTTAAAACAAAACCATGAATCGGCTCAGGGTCACAAAGATACCACTAAACACTAGTTTCTATCTCTCTTTTTGTCTTTAAATTATAAACTTCTTGAGGCTTCATCTGATTTCCTGATTGTTCTGATTTATCTGTGAGTGTTTCTTTCATTGCAATTTAGCACATAGCATTGATTCCATATAACATTTGCCAGGTTGAGTTGATTTCAATGTGGATTTTATGTGACCTATGATAAGGCAATGACTTTGAATAATTCTATCCTTCTCATGGGTTGGTGGTGATTTAATTATAATCTGTTGAAGTCCAAAAATCATGTTTTCAAGAAACAACTGCACACTAAAACTGGGGTAATATCTCTCCAAAGTGACTTAACCCTGTTTTCCAATATGTGGAAAAAAATGTGTACATGTGAATATGTGGGAATGTGTAATGGGGTGGAGGATAGAAAGATGAAGGAATCCTATACTCTGGTGAAGAAATACCAGAGTAAGACAAAGGACTCTCTAAAGCTTAGCCAAGGGGTAGCTTTGAGAATCAATTACAGATGGACTCATATGTGCAAAGGAGAGGAAGACACAGTATGAATGGACCCACACATGGTTTAAATGTTCTCTGTGGTTTAGGGCAAGAGGTATTTCATCGATTTCCTATCATCCATTCTTTGACCCATTTTTACTCCCTACCCTTCTATATCACCATTTCCTTTTTTTCCTCTTTATTTCTTATTTTGCTGTATCATATTGTCCATCTAAGCACACCAAACTATAAAAATAAAATACAATAAAGATATATTGGCTCTTTTTCTTTTTTTCAAAAGGAATATCTGTAAACAAAAGTTTCTCAACTCATATTTCTAAAATAAATCTGGGCAGTAGGACCCTGATGAAGTAACTATCCAACCTCTGGTGGAGTACCCTGGCACCACTGATAGACCACTCAATAGTCTGGCACCACTTGTCAGGGACTCATTTAGATCTTGCAAATGTAATATAAAAATTTTTGTAATTTAAAGAACTGCTGGCGAAAAAGGTTATGAGATGAGCAAAGAAAGTCACACCACTGCCAGTAAGATTAGAGTAGATCAGAGCAGGAGGCTACATCGAAAAGTAGAAACTGAAATTTTTAGTATTAACAAATATCTTCTCTAAAGATGAAATTCAACGGCCATGTTTTAGGTTTTAACATTATAGCCATTAATATTAAATGACTAAGTCTGAATATATGTTACATGCCTAAGTCACAAATAATTGCTTTAATGAAACTGAAGAGAAACTAGAATGGCTCTAAGTAAAATTCCTAACGACCTGTCATTCCTTTTTCTAGTTTGTTGCATGACTAAATTCGCATAGTTCCGGGTTTAGGGAAGTAATAGATGGACATGGGGAGATCACTTGACTAGACATTAGAAGAGCTGATTTTTAGTCTGCTTTCTGCTGATAACTAATTGTGTGATCTTAGAAAGGACACTTAACCACTGTGGCTTGTTCTTTGCTAACTGAGTGGTTTAAATTATATAAATTTTAACACTCCTTCAGACTCTAAGACATTAAATATGTGTGGCCAATGTGTTTCAGAAAAGTTTTTTGCTTGTTTTAATGTGTGTTTTTTAGAACTCTTACTCTTGCAGGGTGTTAATGAGAGTTACATGGGGGAAAAAGGGTCTGTGGCTCAAACCAATGTGGGAAGTCTATAGAGTTCTAGAGTTAAGCAAAGTTAATCAGATTTCTTTACCGCAAGATATTTCTGAGCCACTGAGATAGATATATATGTGTGTGTGTGTGTGTGTGTGTGTATAAAACGCCTATAGTCATTCATTCCATCAACAACTATTTATTAAGTGCCCACTTTGTATCAGATACAAAGACACTCTGATGGGCAAAAACTGGTATAGTCTTGTCCTCATAGAGTTTACAGTCTATTACATTTATTACATAATTACACAAATAAAATATAGAATGATCATTGTAGCACTGCTTTGGAAGGTACATAATGCTATAAGCATACACAGAGGAGCTTTCCATCTGGTCAGGGAAGATCAGGAGAGAGAATGGTGCTGAGAATTGGAAGATAGGTTTAGGTGAGGAGGAAAGAAGAGATTTTCAAGCAAAAAAGAATAATACTTTTAAAGTCCCTGTGGTTGCTAGGAACATACAAGGAACTGGAAAAAAAATCCCTTAAAATAAGACGATGTAGTATACAATGTTTCTTTCATAATTTGCTCTTGAGACACTTTTTCTTTCTTTTTTCCCTCAAAAGTGCCTAATGGGAATCATGTCCCTGTAGCCGACTTTGTATAACATTTCTTTAGGGTAACGTAATATGGGCTGGCTCTGTCTCGGACCCTGCCTAAGGGGTCTTGTTTCTGGAATGCCAGTGGATCCTACTGCATGTGCCCTTGGCATGGGCCTAGAGTTGACAATTTTCCCACATTGTTTATAGGACTCCTTAGTTTCATGATGTAGAGGAGAGAATAAGATGATGAATATTCATGTGAATATGCGAATCTTTTTGTTTTTCATTTTATTTTATTTTAAAATAAAAACTATATACATTTAAGATATACAGCATGATGATTTGGTATACATATACTTACTAAGATGATTGCTACAGTCAAGCCAATGAACATATCTTCTCCTTACAAAGTTACCATTTTTTTTGTGTGTGATGAGACAACCCGAAGTGTACTCTCTTAGCAAATTTTCAGTATTCAGTGTAGTGTTAACTACAGTAATCATGCTATGTGATAGATCTCTAGACTCATTCATCCTGCAATTTGGTATCCTCTGACCAACATCTCCCCATTTCCCACACCAGTTCACCCTTTTCCACCCTTGATAACCAGCATTCTATTCTCTGCTTCTTTGCAATTGACTTTTTTAGGTTCCACATGTAAGTGAGGTGACACAGTTTTTTTTTCTCTCTGTATCTGACTTACTTCATTTAGCATAATGACTGATAAGCTTATCCATGTTGTTGCAAAAGGAAGGATCTCTTCCTTTTTCAAGGCTGAATAGTATTCCTATATATATATATTTTTTTTTCCTTTCTTTATCCACTCATTCATCAGCAGACATTTAGACTGTCTCCATATCTTGGCCACTGTGAACAATGCTGCAATGAATGTGGGAATGAAGGTATCTTTTTGATGGACTGATTTCATCTCCTTTATGTATATAACCAGAATAAGGACTGCTGGATCATATGGTAGATCTGTTTTTAGTTTTTTGAGGAACTTCTGTACTGTTTTCCATGATGACTGCACCAATTTACACTCCCACCAACAGTGTATCAGGGTTCCCTTTTCTCCACATTCTTGTCAACGCTTGTTATTTTTTTGTCTTTTTGGTAACAGCCATTCTGACAGGCATGAGGTGATATCTCACTATGATTTTAATTTGCCTTTCCCTGATAATCAGTGATATTGAGCACCTTTTTATTTACCAGTTGGCCATTTGTATGTCTTCTTTGGAAAATGTCTATTCAGTTTTTATTCTCTTTTTTTTGTCAGGTTGTGTGTTGAGTTGTATGAATTCCTTAAATACTTTGGATATTAACCCCTTATCTGATGTATGACTTGTAAATATTTTCTCAGATATGGGAGCATTTCTTAGGAGACTGTGGATAATACCAGTGAAGATTTTTACATACTTAGGGTGCTCAGTCTCTGAAACTATGAACGGGAGTGTGTGTGTAAGGGATCAGGGGAGATGAGATAAAGAGAAAAGTCTTACTTCAAAGCCTTTTCTTCTTATGTGGAGGGCAAAACACTTTCAGAGCAAACTTCTAAGGACAAACCTCTTTGTCAATTAGGAGGGAAAAAAACAATGAGAGTTTTGAAAAAGCCAAGATTCTCTTTTGAAATGGAGATATTTGCAATAATGAGGAGCTAAATAGGTCATGTCATATAAAAGGCTATCATCACTGTGGTTAGCACTGAAATAATATTATCCTTACGGGGAGGACAGCCTGAGACTGAGAACGTTTTTAGTGGCCAAAACAAATCAGAACAAAGAAACAGCTACAGTGACCCAAAAAGAGGGTTTCATTTTCTCCCATCAAAGGAAGACTAGGGGTAAAGCAGATGCTGACTTTGCTCTAGGAACCGACAATGTTTCTACAATTTTCTTTTCCTTTCCTTCATGGTCAGAAGTTGATTGTCACAGATCCAATTATTCATTTATCACATCTATATTCAAGATAGAAAAGCAAAAAAAATTTCCCAGAGATTCTTCCCCTCAAAGTCTCTTGTTGCCTTTTATTGCCTGCAATTGGATCAGATGGCTACTCTTGGCTGTAAAGGGAGGCTAAGAAAGACGGGGCAGAATAGTCAAAACTGACTTGGACCAGTCCTGATTAATCACCAGAAACTAGGCATGACATTGTTTGACCACATAGTATTCCATCAGCAAGGAAGAAGAAGGAAGATGAATGTGGAGTATGCAGATAACAGAGTTCTCCCCAAGGGGGCATTTTAAAGAGTTTGTTGTTCCCGCTACTGTTGTTATTGTATATTTTGTTTGTTTGTTTGTTTGTTTGTTTAGTCTGGTCCTGCAGAAGTTCGGAGGCTCTTATTCCAGGTCAGGGAAATATGATCAAATTATTCTTTTTGGTTGGATGTAATCTGGTTCCTGCAACAGGGAATTAAGGGCACAAGTTCCCAAACAATTCCTTTCCAATGTTCTGAGAACCCACTTCATAAATATTTCATATGGGGTTTATTACAGTATACATTCCTGTGCACCCACTCTCAGAGATTCTAATTCACTAGGTCTGTGTTTAACAGAGAACTCTGTTCATTTCATACAGAGACCATTTGGAAAACATTGGGTCTGAGGATTCTAAGAACTTAATGGGCATGTAAATCCTGCCTCCCCAACCCCACCTCCCACCAAGCTGAAATCTTTTTCTGTTGTCCCTAAGCCTCCAAGATAAGCTTGTCAGAGCCTGTCTTTGCTGTGCTGGGGGGAATAAAGAGACAGACCTGGGTCAAATTTTGAGAAAAAGCACTGTAGGGCTAAAGAACTGGAGGGGAGAGTTACACAACAGCAAGGGGGACTTGCAGAGCATCACAGCAGGAATCTGGTGCCAGAGAGCAGGCTAAGGTGATGAGAACAGCCAGGATACGTTTGTGAAATATGCACACATCCTGCAGAGATTCTCAGGAAAGCTGAGGAGTAGAATGAGGGAAAACATTGGACTTCTTGGATTAGGTGAGGATGGAAGTTTAGATTATTGCTGATTGGGCATTGAAGGAAAATGTGACCCTTGAAGGCTATAGATACCTGGACACCTGGATTATAGGAATGTTTATTAAATATGAAAAAAAGAACATGGAAAAAGCATTGAATGAGATCCCATTTTCTGAAATACACCTTCAGGGTTACCATGGAAGGCAGGCGTCACTGCACCCATGGATATTGGCGAATGATTTGGGCTTGGGTTAAGCAGATACTTACAACCACAATGCTGATAAATGGTAGAGACTGCTTTTGAGACGAGATCACTTATTCCAAATTCTTTGTTCTTCTCATGACAACATTTGCCTCTCTACCTATATATTATCTTCTGTCAGATTAAAAAGTGACACTGGTGAATTGCTGGGGTCTAAGAATTAGCTCTTCATCACTTGTGCCTGTCACTTTTTACGACTGGTTCAATTCGTGCCTGCTAATAGTGAAAGTACTTTCCCCAACCTCTTTCCCACTGTGGTCAAGCCTGTGATGGATACACTGTAAAGGATCCTGAGGGACTCTTCTGTTCATAAGGAAAAAAAGAGGGAGGTGGGAGATAATGCACGAGGAAGAGGCTCTGGGACTTCATGACCCAACAAGACCTGCAGATTATTAAACAGTTTCAAGTGACTTAACCATGACATGGAGGCTCCAGAGATCAACAGGATCATTGTCACCACTGTCCCAGTGGAGGAAGCTGAATGACTCTCTAGCTCTCAGAGAAAATGAAAGGGGAAAGGAAGCAAATAGTGTTTATTTGCCTGGGCCACTGGGCCAGCACAGCCATTGTGAATTCTTTAAGGCTTCATTCCTATAGACACGCACACACATGTTTGCTTTGCTGAACAGCAAAGAATCCCAGGACTGGATAAGATGCTCCTACAAAGAACAGGCCTGCCATTAAAAGTAAAGCACCACTAATTTCCGCTTTTACATTATATCATCTACTTACTAGCTCATTAGTCTGTTTATGTTATTTAAATAAAAGTTGTATCAAGTTTACTAGATATCAACAGCAGGTGTAACAGGCTAGGTTGTATTGTTACAGCAAAAACCCCTAAATTTCAATGGTTTATAACAACCAACGTGTTTTTCCTTCTTTAGCTATGGATCCATTGCCAGTTGGCAGTGGCCTCTGCCCCATGTCAGCCTCAGTTAGGGACCAAAGACGATGGAGGTACCACCATTGGGAATTCCACAGGTCAGTGAGAAGGGGGAAGTAGAGAATCGAGGGTGTTAAATTTCATTTCACTTACATTTTGCTGTCCAAAGAAAATCAAATGGTCTCAACTAATTTCAAGGGGTGGGGGTGGAAAGTGCAATCTTTTCTTGAGCCCAAAATGAAAGGGAAATAGTATATCAATGAGAAATAGTAATTCCTGTTACAAAAATTGATATGCTACTACCAAAAAACTAAAACAAAACCAAAAAACCTGTTGATTAATTTGATCCAACATACCACAAACAAGAAACAGCCTCAGAGTTTGTCTATTTACAGATTAAGGTTTTCTGTGGTACCAGTTCAAGCTTTAAGCCTGAAGGCAAACTTTACTAGGGACACAATATGTAAGCCACTGATCCCAGAAGTACTCTTCACAGTACCCAATACATTGGCAAATCTCCACCACCATTCATGCCTAACTTGAGCTGAGACACAAAAGATACATCAAAATGTAAAATCACTGTTTTTTAAAAAAATTGATATGTTTGAGGGCTCCCCTTAAGTTCTTCATCCCAAGCTCATATCTGAGCCCCATCCTCATCCATTCTCCACAAATGGGGCTCAATGACTCAGTGAGGCTCAAGGAAAGAGTGAGACTGCTTGTTTCATGTTATTTGATTATTTTAAGAAACTTGAGGTTTTATTAACTGTGTCTAATTCAAAATTTTCCAAACCAGAGTAGATATGTCAAATGATTTCATTAAAAGGACTGATTGACTGCTAATCCACAAGGATTATGCGCCCCATTTCTTTTTCTTCAGTCAGTGAAGGGTTTGAATGAGACTAGAGTTACAGTGAATTAGGAGATGGGATTGAGCTGTGAAGTGATGGATTAATTCACATCTCATACTCATAGTTTGAGGAGCATAAAGAAATACCTATGAAACCTACTATATAGTAGGGTTGGTTTCAAGTTGTTCTTAACCCTAGGAGGTCCAGAGGGTGGTGCCAAGAAGTTCATGAGTCCCTAGCATGAAATGCAAAATTACTGACATGCATATGTCTATTCTTCTCACAAGAAACTGTGTAGCTTTCATCAAATTCTCAAAGGGATCATGATCCATAAAGTATCGAGAATCTCAGTATGAAGATAAATAATAAAGAAGGTCTATGTTCTCCACAAACTTACATAAACATCACTAAAGGTCAGGTGCAAGTTGCTTTACATAATGGATGTGTCTCTAAAATCCACATATAAATCACACACTATTTAAGTTATGATGGCAATTATGTAAACAAAATAATCCTTCAATAAGATGATCATGGTCTATTTTATAAATTTTATATAAGTTCAAATTTTGTAACAGGGAAATACATAAGATATTTCAGATACATTGTACTTCCTAGGTAGTATCAAATTATGTGTTAAAATTCAGAGGACATAGACACATGCATGCATGCACGCATCTACACACACACAGATGCACACAGACACATTTCTTTCATGTTTCCAAACTAATAGTCACAGATATCAAGGGAACATGCTCATTGCACTATACTCCCCTTCTTCTATGACCATGCAATCCCTTACACCTCCTCTTCCCATAGTCCAGGACACTCTGACGATTTTCTCAACACTTCTTCCAATGGCAGGGTCCTCATGTTCAACACTATGACGTATGTAACAGGATGCATAAATATAGTTTAATTTCTACATGATGGAGGACAGAAATGTATGAGCCTAATTCAATAACAAATATCTGATTTCACAGGAGTCTTATCCTAGATGTAATTTTTCATTTTCCTTTAGAAGTTTAGACATAAGGACCACGGATAGCAGAAAGGACACAAGACTTACAGTCAGGAGATCTGGGTCCAATGCCTGGCTTCCATGCTTGGCTCCACTTTCTATCTGTTCAATGTGACCAAGTCACTTATCTTCTCTGAATCTGCTTCCCCATCTGTAGAATGAAAAAATAATACCTAACTAATAGTGTAAGGTTACATAAAGAGTTACTGTTAGATTAAAGAACATAATGTATGAATAATAATAAATGAACTTATTACATGGACTGGTAAGTAGACATGCTCACGTACCTAATAAACAAATGTTACTTAAATCTGATCACAGCAGGTGCATTCAACCAAAACATGGAATATTTCACATTAGGCTGGTTTCCTAGCATTTCCAATTGTGTCTAGACACAAAATGCCTGAGGAGCCTATTTTCAGAATTTCCTAAAACTTTGTCTGAGAGTTTTGAATAGCTCTCTGGGATATAGAACCAAAACAAGACAAAAGTCTTGATGGTTTACACCCCATTTGCTGTGCACAGTAATAGCCTTATGTGAAAAAAATGTTTCCCATATTGCATTAGAAAAAAAATTGAACTCATCAGTTATCTAAAATGACATACTGAAAATATGTGACATATTTCTAAAATCTTTTTTTCCAATGGCTAAGAAATTGAGGAGGCTCTGAAAGTTGCATTATGATTACCATATGATATTGGCATTTCACATGGTTCAATCTAATATGTGAGCATACTACATTATGGTTTTGAAACAGGCATTTATGATTCTAAATACTATCAAATTAACTGTGAATTTTAAAATACATCATTCTCAGCATTTTCCATAAAACTAGATGAATGGAAACTGCTTCTTCTCCCACACGTATTGATGTTAGCCTTGATCTCTGCTTCCCTCCCTTACCTTACCCACTGGTACCATGAGACTTCTATCTACAGCATGCTGCAATTACCTTCTGAAACTTCGGGTCTTATTTTCCCTTTGGCTTAAAAAAAGTTGTGGTATATTTATACAATGGAATACTACTCATCCATAAAAAAGAATGAAATAATGTCACTTGCAGCAACATGGATGGACCTGGAGATCATCATTCTAACTGAAGTAAGTCAGAAAGAGAAAGAAAAATACTGTATGCTATTACTTATATGTGGAATCTAAAAAAAAGACAAATAAACTTATTTATAAAACAGAAATAGCCTCACAGACATAGAAAACAAACTTATGGTTACCAGGGGTAGAACAGGGTGGGAAGGGATAAATTGGGAGTTCGTGATTTGGAGATACTAACTACTATATAAAAAATAGATAAACAACAAGTTTATACTGTATAGGACAGGGAACTATATCCAATATCTTGAAGTAACCTATAATGAAAAAGAGCATGAAAATAAATATATGTATATATATGTATGACTGAACTATTATGCTGTACACCAGAAACTGACACAACATTGTAAACTGACTATACTTCAATTAAAGAAAAGAATGTACTGGATCCAATCAACATGGATTTAATGGAAACTCTCAGTTGACTGAAAGTGGGATATGAAGAAACAGATGGTGGAAATATCCCAGTGTTGATAATGGGATTAGTAGAAGATCAAGATGGTAGAGGATTCTTGAGAGTTGTTGAGACCATTGTTAATATGGCCAATCATAGTTCAGCTTTCATGGGGTTTTAGGAAAAGCGAAAAAGAGTTGGTCTAATTTTGGTGTCTGACGAGCTGATTTAGAGGAATCATTGTGTAAAAGGAGAGCAAGGGACAGATCCAGTGGAAATGACAGAAAATAATGAAGACAAGAAAGGTTGCGGTCAGTGAGGTATATTTTAAATTTTCAGACCCTGATACAGAGCAATTTTGTTTGATAATGGAGTCCAAAGTATTGGTTTCTGAAATGGAGAAGGTTTAAGTGTGTTGGAGTTGAGGAAATTAAGGAACCTTGAATGGACGGTGATAGAAATGGTTACCAGCCTGGTCTGTGATGTCACTGATGAGGATGCCATTTCTCTTCTGTTTTAAAAACCCTTTAAGAGTGGCAATAAGGTTCACAATGCATAATTAACATTTTTTGGATTTAACTACCAGTTTTACTAGATTTTTTGCTCAGTATTCTTTTCCTCTAACACATATTTTCCTTTCATAGATTATCTGTTGGTTAGGGGATTGTGATAAGATAAAATAAAATTTTCTATTTTAAGGGTACAGTTCAACGGCTTTAAGTATTTTCACATTGTTGTGCATTCAACCAAAAGACAGAATGTTTCACATTAGGCTGATTTCCTAATATTTCCTGTTGGATCTAGAAACAAAATACCTCCGCTATCCAACACCACTATCCTTCTGTAGAAATTTTTCATCTTCCCCAAACTAAAACTACATACTCATTAAACAGTAAGTTCTCATTCTCCCTACCAGCAGCCCTTGGCAGCCACCATTCTACTTTTTTCTTATAAGTCTGACTCTTCTAGGTAGGCCATGTAAGTTGCATTATACAGTATTTCTTCTTTTGTGCCTGCCTTATTTCACTTAGCATAATGTCTTTAAGTTTCATGCATTTTGCAGCATATGGCAGAATTTCTTTCCCTGTTAAGATCAAATAATATTTCATTGTTAAGTACATACTGCATTTTGCTAATCCACTCATCTCATCTTTTATTTTAGTAGACACCACCTTGAAAACTTTTTTCGACAAAGGACACACAGGAGTCATATACTTCTGAATATGGATTATGCTTTAATTTTGATTCCTGTTTGAAGAATACTGAATATGAGATTCAAAACCAATGTCTTCAGATTGTTTATATATTGTTTTATCATCTTATAGCTTACTGACTTTCTGTCTCTCTTTCTGTCCCTTGGTAGGTTGCTTCTCCTTTTTTCTATGGAAGCATGTTACCTTTTTTAATTTTTGAAGCTCTACAAAGAAAAAATATAGATATAAAAATACCACTTTTCAATATGCCTTCTAGGTGAGTCATTTTCATTTAAAGATATGGGAGTGTCTTCAGCTCAGAAAACCTGTATTTCTTCCTCTCTATCTTCTATCACTCCTTCTGGGTCATTTATTAGACAGATATTGAATATCATCAATAACTTTAACATTTCCCTCAAAATTTCTGTCCCTTTGCCAAAGTTAGCTCTATATTAAGGGAGACATCTATTTTTTTCCTAATACAATTCACTATATATGAATACTTTTTTAAAATATTCTTTTATAATAATATCTTTTCTTATTTCTTGAATAAAGTATCTTATCTTCATAAATATATTAATTAGAGTTTTTTAGAGTCTTATTTTTCCTATTTTATTCATTGTTTCTGTATTTTTCTAGCTTTCTTATTTTATTATATACATTTTTTGCCTGTGTTGTTCATGTTAGATGTTTTCTTCAAAAGTCTGACAATTCTTCCTCCTTGTTCATATTTAAGAGTGAGGCACTGACAATTTAGAAAATGTTTGGTGGACTTCACTGGAGGATGCTAAGATGGTGAGCAGATTTTTTAAAGGGGACTTCTGTAGTTTTCAGCATCTGCACACCTTTTCCCTTGGACCAACTGGTTACTCTAGCGAGAAAGTCTCTATAACCTCTGACCTGGGCATGTGTGAGTCAAAGGGCAAGAGGGTTGGTGAAGGGAGGAGAGTGATGTGGAATCAGCCTAGGTGCCAGCATTCTGGAAGCTGAGTAGGAGAGACAGGAAGGATGATGGTGGGTCATTCTTACATTCTCTTCTGGTTTTCTGTTTGGTGGCTCACCCTCATCCCAGCCCTAGCAGGGCTTAGGGGTCCCCACATCAGCGATTCTCTGAGTCATTTTCTCCTGAGATTAAACTTTCATCTTCTGTCTGGTTAGGAAGGCACATACCCCCCACTACCAAAAACAGAAAAGTGTATTCACAGTTATAACCATTCCTTCCACAGACTTCAAGGCAATTCTACTTTTAGCTCTAGTGCTCACTCTTGCCTTCAGAACTTTCTGATGACTCTTCTTTCTCAGCATTTCCAGAGTTCTGTGGACACAAACTGGCTTCCTTCTTCACTGTTCATTCTGTGGGTTTCAGTTTCTGGTTTCTTTACTTGACTTGGTCAGTTACTGTTGGCACATCTGCTTCCCATCCCCAAAACTTTGTTGACATCTCTCTTTTGCCATTCTTCATTCTGCTGCTATCTCTGCCTTTGTGGCTTTTATTTTTTATTCTGTAATGGTTATTTGGAAAGACTCTGCTTGTGCTCATCCCTCCTAGTTTAACTGGAACCACTGATATAAATTTTTCCCATTTCTGGGAAACAGGAAATTTCCCTTTGGTCAGGAAATATTCAATGTAAAAGCCAAAGAAAGAATTTATTCCTTTTTTTTATGTATTCCTTCTAGCCTATCTCAAATCTTTAATTTCATTAGATTTCTACATTAGTTCTAGCAGCGGCACAGGATTTTAGAGTTGGAAGGAACTTAAAATAGCCAGATTCATCCCCTCTTTGAACAGATGGTCTCTCTGCTGCAGGACTATCTAAATACATAAGGTTACCTACATTTTAAATCAATAATCTGACAAAATATGTATTTTCCTGTAGAAGTCATTCTGAATTCTTATCTTTTCCTCACAATCCACCTCCAAAATCTGTTCAATCTTATTCTTTTGTTTATAAATGTTCCTTGAATGCAGCTTGGTTCAGGCACTATCCATACCTCCACCATCCTTTCATCTTCCTTCTTCACGTAGAAAACCACTCTTATCCTTTAAAATCCAGTTTACAAAGTCATCTTTTCTATAAGATCTTCCCTAACTACTCCTTTCTTTGCCTTTCATGGCATTTTCCCATAGATTTTGTAGCTTTTATTACACGTTACCATAAATATTTGTTTTCATGTCATCCCCTTTCCCCATTAAGACCATACTTTCTTCTCAGGAAGGGAGGGAATAACCATTTCTCCCTGTAGCTGTGAGACAGACTTGAGGAAACACTTTGTGAAAATGTGCTTTGTGTCTGAAAAAGAGCATTCATGACATTATAAGTGAAAAATGTAGAATTTGTCAACAAAGATAAAATAGTAACAGGGAGAGATCATTCCAAGCAACAACTCTGAAGTAACACTTGCTGTTGGCTATACAACTAAAATAGTTATTTTTCATGCTACTACAAGGATAATAAATTACTTACTACACTATCCCATGTTGCAACCCACTTTTTGCCATCTTGCTTGTTCCTTATTCTCCTTCTTCATCCCAGAGACCACTAACTCTAAACAAAATTCTTAATCCTAGTTTTTAGCCAAATGTTATTCCTGAACTATCTGAATCAGAATGACCTAGATGCTTATTTAAAATGTGGATTCCATGGGAAGTGACCAAGATGGGTTGCGTAGGAAGACCCTGAGCTCACATCCCACCACGAGCACACCAAAATTACAGTTATATATGGAGAAATTATTAATGAGAACAACCCAAAGACTCACAGAGAAAATATTCTACAACTAAAGTTACAAAGAAGGAATCACGAGATATGTAGGAGTGGTAAAGATGCAATATAGTCAAAACCCAAAACCCTTAGGCAAAGAGTGACCCACAAATGAGAGATAATCATAAATGTAGAGGTTCTCCCCAAGGAGCAAGGGGTCCAAACCCTAGAAGAGGAACTCAATGAAGTGGAGACAGGGAGTTCAAGGTAATTATCATAAAGATGCTCAAAGTGGAGAAGAAAGGAGGAACACAGTGAGAAGTTAGAAGTTTCTAGCAAAGAATTTAAAAATATAAATAACCAGAGCTGAAGGATACAATAAATGAAATAAAAATATGCTAGAAGTAATCAACAGTAGATTAGATGATGAAGAGGAAGAGAGCAACAAAATGAAAGACAGAATATGAAAATCACTCAAGTTGAACAGAAAAGGAAAAGAAAAGAATGAAGACAGTTTAAGAGACCTCTAGAGGAACATCAAGGACACTAGCACTGGCATCACAGGGGCCCCAGGGGAAGAGCAACAGAAAGGGGCAGAGAACATATGTGTTTATATTTATTTTTTATTTATATTTATAATATTCATTAAAGACTTAAATGTAAGACCAAAAACCATAAAACTGCTAGGAAAAAATCATAGCATCGTCTTTGACATTGATCTTAGCAATATTTTTTGGATATGTCTCCTCAAGAAAGGAAGATAAAAGTAAAAATAAATAGAATTGCACACAACTGAAAAGGTTTTGCATAGTAAAGGAAACTATCAAAAAAGTGAAAGGGCCACCTACTGAATGGGAGAAGATATTTGCAAATGGTGTATTTGAAAAGGAGTTAATATCCAAAA
Organism: Vicugna pacos; assembly: GCF_048564905.1. NCBI lineage: Eukaryota > Metazoa > Chordata > Mammalia > Artiodactyla > Camelidae > Vicugna > Vicugna pacos. The sequence continues at coordinate 30,539,002 of NC_132990.1, forward strand.
TATACAAATAATTCATATAACTCAACATAAGAAAAAACAAACAATCCAATTAAAATATGGGCAGTGAACTTGAATAAACGTCTTTCCAGAGGACCTACAGATGGCCAACAGGCATATGAAAAGATGTCCAACATCACCAATCTTTGCGGAAACGCAAATCAAAACCACAATGAGCTATCACCTCACAACTGTCAAAATGGTTATCATCAAAAAGACAACAAAAAGATGCCGGAAAGGATTTGGAGAAAAGAGAACCCTCATGCACTGTTGGTAGGAATATAGATTGGTGCAGAAAAAGTAAAAATAAAAATAGAACTACATACAATCCAGCAATTCTACTACTGAGTATTTATCCAAAGAAAAAGAAAACACTACTTCAAAAAGATATGCAACCCAATGTTCATAGCAGCATTATTTACAGTAGCCAAGATATAGAAGTAATCTGACTATCCACTGATAGATCAATAAAGATATGGTATGTATGCGTGTGCGCGTATGTACAGCTATCACTTTCTCTCCTGAGTTCTCTATCCCATCAAATGACAGTTTCAACTTATTTTCAAAATCTACAACCCTCTGAATCTTCTTTCTCCCTCATCCTCGACTTCCAGTGAATGCCTAAGTTATCGATTTCAACCCTTGAAATATTTTTGAAATCCCTTCTATACTTCTAGTACCCCCTTCTCCCCTCTACCCATCTCTTACCTTGAATACAGTCATTGTATCTTAATAGGTCTCCTTAGCTTCAGCCATTTCCTCCTCTAAGCCTCCCCCTAATTTAATGCCCAAGAAAAGTTTTGGAAATCTGCCTCAAGAGTCTGGAGAACTGGAAAGAGTCTGCTATTTGGGCTAGACCTAAATTTTTAGTCTTTTCATTGTAATGACATGGTAATATCAGGATATCAAGGAATAGGAAACAGTCAACAGATTTACTAACACCCTTTTATTTCTTACTAAATGCAATGCCCAAATTATAATTAGTCCCAAATTGCTTTCAGCGTTTTGCCTGAAGGGGAAAAACATCGAGTGTCCACATTTCCTCTGGTTTGCAAATACCATAGATCAAATACTGAATAACATACAGTTTATGATGAGAACTAGCCCCTGGGGTTAAATCTCACTGATCAAGTGAGCAAGGACCAGAATCCCAGGAGAGAAAAAGATTTGCAGATGACCTTATTCTCTCAGGGGCAAAAATGTAGATATATTACATGAACAAGCAAAAAACAGTTTGACAAATCCCACTCAGGAAAAAATAGTCAAAATCTAATAATATCCTCCACTATCATAAGAAGGACAATTGTTAAAACATGAGGTGACAAGTGATGCAGGACCCTCTGCAGGGATTTCACTAGAATTATCCCACAACATACTGCTTATAATAAAATCTTAATTCTAGAACCTAGAACTTTCACAATCATTACAGCAAAATATTTTGGCCTGATCTTTCACTTCCACCAAAGGGTATCAACACATACCCTTTTCACACTCACGTACTAACCAATGGCAGAAATACGCTATATATTTTATGACTTCATTCCTTTATTTAGGCTGTTCCCTCTGCGTTAGTGCCCTTCCTATCCAACACATAGAAATCCTGTTCACTCTTTAAGGCACTTCATCTCCCTTGTGAAAGACATTCATTTTCCATCAAAAAATATATATAACAATAATTAATCCTTTATGTTCCAGTGGCATTCCATTTATATCAATAGTTCACCACTTAGTATATTGCATTGAACAGAGGATTCCTAGGAGGGCAAAGCCTGCAGCTTCTTCCTCTTTAAGTCTATAGTACCTGACACACAGGAGCCAGTCCGTAAGTGTTTATGAACCTGAACTGTGTTATTAGCTATCTTCTGTCTCTCAGATGTTGTTTGAGAAATATTAGTGACCTCAGATCTGGAAGACTGGTAGAATCTACGCTGTCTCTGGCAGTCCTACAGTGTTTCAAAAACTAAATAAAACTAAGTAAGAACTTGTGAACAGAGAGTAAAACACAAAAGCAAGAGGTAATCACCATCAGAATCACCCTAAACCTATGACCATTATTTTTTAAAGACTTAAAGAAAATCGCAAAAGGGGCCAACATTCTCTGCTTTAGAATGATAGAGCCTAGAAAATGATAGCCACCCTGTTTAAACTTTAAAGAATAAACCTCTTCCTCTCTCAATGAATGTCTGGAAAAGGGTAAGAGAAAAAGAAAAATGGGAGAAAAGAAAGGAGAAAACCAGTTGAAGAGAAAAGATGTAAGACAAGAGCTAGAAAAGAAGAAAATTGAAAAAGAGGAGAAGCAACAGAGGGATGGATGAAGAAAGGAAGGGGTAAGAGAAAAGAAGAAAGAAAACTAATATATTTATGGGAGTGGTTGCTCTCTGCTTATTTAGGCAGCATGTTTCTTTAACTAAAGACATTCAGAAGGTTGAGGGAGACAGCAAAGCCATGGCAGGTCGTACTGAGGTGAGAATCCTCCAGGTTCATTTGGGCTGCACTCTTCCCCAGATGTCCTGTTCAGGTGAGTCTCCTAGGCATGCATGTTCAGTGACACCATATATACACCCGCTTTATGAGATTTCATACTGTCTACTTAAAGAGGGGGAGCTTAAAATGCAGTAGGAAGGATTTATTAGTAACATTGTAAATAAAATATGTTTCCTTTTGCTTGAACGATCTCAGAGATTTGATTTGTCTCTTGCCCTGTTGTCACGCAGGACTTTCCGAAGAGGGTCTCCGGAGAGCACTTTTAGAATAAGATCAGCCAGGCATCTTTCCCTGGGCACCGTTAACTAAGACACAACCCCAATTTGGACTGGGAAAAACTTAAACCTTTTTAAAAAGATGGTCTTTTTGATAAGGCCCAAGAGGGGAAAATATGTACATGTATACATATATACTTTAAACCTAATAGCATACTTTCTCTGTCCAAGAAGTCAGTGTCCTCCCTGAGAAAGGCGCTCAGATTTCACAAGTTGTAAACCTTTGCCCTGTCGCATTTGTTCACACGGTGGGGCTGGTGTGGTCACCCACACCTGGGCTCGCCTGCCTAAGAATTGCTCAGCTCATGACCCTTTGTTTGGCAGATGTGTTCTGTAAAGATTCCACTTTCACAGATGGATTCCATCCCCACCCCCGCCTCTCTCTGAGATGACTTCCCTCTACTTCAAAATCTTCATAGTTGAAAACATGACCTATTTTGAACAGTAAAGAAGGATTTGGAATTAGGGAATACAGGAGAGAAAAAGGAAGGGGAAGAAGCCAAAGAGCTACAGACGTAAAGAAGCAGAGTAAATTCAGATGATGACACAAACAGCCTTCACAATCTTGATGGTGCACTGGCCCCATGAAATGCCTGGGTTTCAGGAAAGGAACCACAAGCACGTGGTATTTGCTGAGCATGACAGGGAGACCGGTAAGGAGCCTGCTGAAGATACTATTGTGTGAATGGATGAAATTAAATGGGTTTGTGAGGCAGTAGTGAGTTAGGAATGATGGGACTTGGTTAACTACAAATGTGGAGGAAGAGGAAATACTCATGGAAATGAATGTCCAGGGTTTTGGCAAAAGAGGTTGGCTGATGGCTCCTTTCTTGTATATTTTACATAATTCTGCCTGTTTCCATATTACAGCAGTCATCTGATGGTACCTAAATTGCTCTTCTTCAAGTCCATTTTCCCTTTAAGACTATAATGCCCTTGAAGGTGGGGAGCATGTTTGACTTACAGCCACAGTCCCTAATGCGAAATGTCTGTTGTAAGATGGTGAGAATAAGAGAATAAATTAGACACCCCCTCGGGCCAGGTGGACATCAATTCCTTCCTTGGCCCTTTGTTCCCCAGGCCACCTTCCCTGTACTAGCACAGACTTTTGCAAAAATGAAATCCCTCAGGTTAGATTCTGTCCGAAGGGAGTTCCTATAATACACCACAAAAATGAGTACAGGCCTGGAGGCCTGAGGCCTAAATAAAAATCAGCCTCTGGACAAATAGTAACCTTCACTTGAGTGGAGAATACAAGGCCCAAACTGATTCTGCACCTGCCAATGCATCATTGCTATGCCGTGAATAATAAGGCAAGGCCTGGGAGAGAGCTGCAGACAAGTAGGAATGGCATGGGTCTAAAGATGTTTTTCTATCTTTCTGTAAAGTGAATCGAACCAGCCTCCTTTCATTGTCCTGTGCTGAACAAAAGCTGTGAGTTTGTGTGTGTGTGTGTGTGTGTAATCCCTCAAAATAGAATAAAGAAAGCAGCAAATTAGTTTAATTTCCCATTTTCCTAATTTCGTAATTTCTACCTAATTTCATTATATATATTCATATCTCCTTAAATAGAAAAAATAGAAATGTGAATTTTCTTTGAGGATTTAAAGCTTGAAATTGTCATACTCAGGGCATATATTGTGCACAGTCTTTATTTTTCACTAGGTAGAAAACTGCAGCTCAACAGAACCAAAAAATTGCTTCTGTTATACGGGGACTTCAATTTCTAATAGTGCAATGGGAAATAGTCATTTTCCCCTGCCCATTGAACGTATTTATACTGAGCAAGGCAAGAAACCAGCCAGTGCTTGAAGCTACTTATTCAGGATCAAGTCTAGCCAGACAGCAAGGGGAAGGCCACAGAAAACATATAAATAGCCTGATAACTCTTCTTTTCTCCCACTACCATCTCCTGCCCCTCACCTCTTCCTTTTATTCCATTTTACTGCAAACTAACATTTATTCACTTAATACTTCTGTATCAATGTTCTTGTCACAAACAGCTAGAGGTGCATTATGGGAATTTTCCTTTTTTTTTTCTTCAAAAGCTCCTCACTCAGAAAGGGGGAGAAATCTCTGCTCTAGACAGCTCTGCAGGTTGACACTAACTGCCCACTTCAAAGCATGATGATTTCAGTGCATCAGAAGACACTTTTAATAAAGAAAAGGAGAAATCACTAAGTGTTAGATACAGTATCAGCTAAAACATCAGCACTGAGCAGGCACACAGTCATTCAATATTATTTAATATTACCAGTGGAGGGTCAGTGTAGAGATTTGGGGTCAGATAGATAAGGGCTCAAATTCACAAGGTCTATGACCTATGGCAAGTAACTTAACCTCCAAGAGTCTCAGTGCTACTATTTGTAAAACTGGATACTAATAGCTACCTTGCGTGTATGTGGGTATATGTGACATAATATTTGGTCAATATTAGGTATGCCATCATTGGTAGCTAATATTAATGTTGTTATTATTAAATCAGAATCTTCCATTCACACAGAAGGATTTATTATCTTCTGCTATTGGCTGATTTCTTTCCCATCAGTGGGGATAGATTATTCACCTTGATGTCTTCTTTTAGGCAGCACTCTCTCCCAACCACCTAGGGCCCCTAAAGCTCTCTTTTTGCAAACATGGAGTTGACAAGAACACTAAAGTGTCCCTGTTTACAGACTCCAGGGACTAGATCTCTCTGAGGGAATCTTAAGACAATTTCCTTTGCACACAGCTTCGTCACCTCTAAGCGTCAAAAATCCCCTCACGACAGGATCATAGAGTGAGGTTTCCTCTCCTCACCACCTGCCAAAACCTGATACAATGACGTATGAGCTTTCGCCCTTAAGATCTGCTTTTCCAGTTTGCATCTACAGAGTGTGGCAAGGAGCTTGGCATGTGGTGGGTACTCAGTAAATGTTAAATTAATTGACTGACTGATTGACTCATTGACTGATTAAATGTCTTTCCCAGAGAGTCAGTCTCCTAAACTAGGGAGTTAGGGAATAATGTGGAAAGAAAAGGTACGAGAACTGGGTAGGGAGTCCAGTGGTATCTACTGCATTGTTTTATCCACAGTCTCCTAAAAGACCCACTTCACTTGTTATTATTCCATGTCTGTGGTAATGTTGGCCATTCTGATCCTGTGCTACCACCAAACCTTCTAAGATTGGCATGCTGGAGTTGCTTATTTCAATCCAAGGGCTATACTGGCAATTTGTTTAAGCTGCCACCTGGTGGCGCTTGATTTACAGCCTCATGATGTGAAAAGCCTAACTCCCCAGAGGCATGAGTAACTGAATCACAAAGAATAGGATACGTTTGCAACACACTTTTGAATTAGCCTAAACTACTTCTTTTAAAAAATTAAGACAATTGAAACAGCAACACTGGATTTCTATTACTTTATATGATTTAACAATCATATTAAGCACTTATCATTTAAGGTGCACTCATGATAAATGGCCCTAAAAGGACTCAGGATAAAGTTGTTGAAACCACATGAAGCAGAATTTTGAAATCCTTCACTGTCAGTTCCTTTCTGGTAAAATTTGGAAGATGTTACTTGCTTTGCCTACCTCACAGACCACTTTTGAGGATTCAGTGAGATAGTGATGTAAAAGTCTTTATAAGCTGAGAAGTGATACTCAGGTAGGAGTTGTTAATATTATTCCCACAGTCCTCTCCAGGGCAATGGTGAGAGGCTTCCAGACACACAGAGCTTTAGCCACAAGGCTTTCTGTGTTGAGCCCTATGTGCTATGAGCACACATGGAGACCTGCAGCTTATGTGACTCTTAGCATCAAACTGCTAAAGACTGAGCACCCACACACTCTGGGCCAGGAAAGGGGTGAGTGTCCAAAGATATTTATCCACAGGAAGTCAGGAGTATGACAGCATCCATATTTCTTCCCAAAGTAGGGAAGCAGTTTTCAATTTGTAATTTGATTAGGGAGTGACATTTTCCTAAAATGGGAGTTTAAACTACAGCATCCTTTGCCATAGTGTGTTGAGAAAGATGTGCACACACCCAGGGAGAGCGCCCAGATTAGGAAGCAGCAATAGTGACATTGTGTACTTACTCCCGGTTCACACAGGAAGGCGGAGCTTCTGCTTCTACCTCAGTGAGTTACTAGTACCAGACATGACCTGCTACCCCACCAGAAACAACTAGGAAACTGAGCAGAATGTAGGAAACAACCGGTTTCAGACAACAGGCAACCTGCAGGCTAGGACATGATCCCTGAGAGAAAAGGAACCACAAGCCCATAAAATCCCCGGCTTTCCTCCTGGAGGCACCTTGCTAGTGTGGAGCAGGTAGAGCTAGCTCAGCAGAGTCCAACCATCTCACCGAGTTGAGAAGAGATCAGAGGTGCTGAAAGTCGAGTGGGCTGGGATTTGAGGGCAGAGTACTGGCAAAGAGGGAGATACAGAGAGAAAGAGTGCCAGAAAACTGCAGGAAGATTCCCTTGCCTCTGTTGCCCCCTATGAAGCCGTGCACATGTAGGCTGACACTACACAAGTCAGGCCAAGAACTGCTTCTATCAGAAGCTGTAAGCTGAACAACTCCAAGCAGTCACATGGGTTGGAAGGTGAGGGGTGTGTGTGTGTCTGTGACAGAGATGAATGAGAACCACTATGTGACATCCTGGAGCACAATGGTGTGCAACAATTGGAATCCAGAAAAGTATCAATGGAATCTAAACCCAGACGGAAGAAATTTAAACCAAAAGATAGACTATTTTCTTGATAAGATGCCCACATTAAGCTAGAACTTTATTACATTTAATTTATAGTATTGCAAAGTGTAGGGCCAGTGATTCTCAACAAATCTTTGGATGGCTTTGAAAAGTCCTAATTTATAAAATCATTGGGTTACTGTTAGAAATATAGACTTTGTGAAACTATTCTGGTAGCAGCCAGAATGATGTGCCTAGAGTTGGAAAAGCCAAATGAGTATGGAGTTGATACTGAGCTGGTGTGAATTTGTTCATCTGTATCAGTTACTAATACTAACATGCTTCCAATTTGAGGCCCTGGCTCTTCCCCAGGGCCTCTTGAATCTTCCTGGAACTCAGAACCTAAAGGACCAAGACAAGGTGAAGCAGGGGTCCTCCAGGACTCCAGACACCTGTGTTGATTATCGCTGCCTATGCTGTAGTTTTGCTGTAAATTTTCAGCAGAACCTTACCAGAACCTTACTTACACTGTGTATGCTTTCTCTGGATATCCGATACATAAAATACACACAACACGTTAGACAAGTGTGGCTAAGTCAATGTCATACTCTATAGAGATGAAAATTCTGAAGAGCCCAAGACCACAAACCGGCTTATGCCAATGAAATGGCCTATCTGCTAAAATATTATGTCAGCCAGCAAAGAGCCAGAGCCCTATCTAGAGTTCCCTATTTGGTCAGAATGTTCCTTGTGGAAGGGATTAGTAAGAGAATAGAATCTGGTCAGTGTGGCTAGCCCCTCCTCACTGGCACCCAATCAGGTCTGTTGCACACTTCATTCATTCTCAGTGTATACTATGAGCCAAATATGATGTCAAGGTGTAGGAAAAGAAAAGAAAAGTGTGGATATTTCATTTGCCTTCTCTAATAACCTCAACATTATCTATATGCCATGTTGCCTTTAAATGATTATCATCAGGAATCCAGGAAAGCTATCAACAAGGATAAATAAAGCCACCGAACTGCAACTGTCATGAATACAATGAACTTCATCTGACTTTTATGCAACTGTATCCTCACACACAGCATAGTTTCTGGCATATAGTAGGTGCTCAGTAAACTTAAGTTCCTCACTTTCTCCATCTTCATCCAGGCCAGTAAGTCTGTGTCATCCATCCATTCATCCACCCATTTATCTACTATTGTATGCCTTCTGTAATCCTAGTACTTTACACTATATATGTCCTATCTGTCAGCTAAGGTTCAATCACTTAAACCACTAAAAGATATAACCCTGATTTTTTACAGAAATTTGAGTTACGTAGCTTCAGGAGCTGATTAACAGTAAAGCTGCTGTCTCCAGATCTGGTGTCAAAGTTGAAGTCTACAGGGAACACACTGGGCAGGAAGAGATGGATATAAGGTGAAGGACAGCATGGACGAGCCAGAAGGCACAAGCTACAAACCAGAGCCCATGATAATGGGCTGAAGCTTGCAAGTTGCTGCTTTCTCTGAGATTGATAATATGGGTGTCCTCCAGAAGCTTGAGCCCTTTGGCACAGAACTCAGCATAGAGCCTGGGCCAAGAATCTGAGAAACTTAAGGAGGAACCAGAGGGAGCAGTTACAGACCTGGTGGATGAGGTGAGCCAGGATAAGCAATAGTATCTTTGAGCTATAAAAATGGTTTTGATTATAATTCTACTCTGCTTTCACCCTCTAAAACACACTCAAGAATCTCTCCTGTGGTCCACCCTAAACATACAAGGAAGGAAATTCTGGGAAGTGTAGTTTAGCCAAGTTGACACTTTACAGAGCCACAATAGCAGCTTCACCATCCTGGGAGGTTGGTGCTAATTATTTCCATTGTACAGACAGAGAAATTGAGACTGGAGAGTTTATGATCTCATAGTAATGTACACAGCTGGGATTTAATTGCAAAGTTCCTTTCCCACTTCCCCATTATGGAAAAAACAAACAGATGTTAACAGGAAGCATAGTGGGTGGACCAACACACTGTTTCAGGAGACAAAAAAGCACCATGGTAGGCAATGGGGAAGAGCTGATCACTGTGGGGCACAGTCACAGCTAAAAGCCTAGCTGGTGAGGCAGACACTGGAGGCGCTTCTAGTAAGACATGGAAGACCTTAAACTGTTTTCTATGAGAAGGCCTGCTTTTGAAAAGCAGCATCAAATTGGCTGCAGGAATCAAGACAGCCAGAGCCATAATACAACTGCAGGAGGCACAGTTCACAATATCATGTACCTGTGGCCACTAGAATTGTGCCACCAATGGTTCTGAAGTCAGCAGGTCATCCACTAGACTGTTGAGCTACACATACACCACAGAGAACGCCACCACTTCAAAAAAGTTGAGACAATTCAATGGGGAGATAAATGCAATTTAATGAGTAGATAAATGAGGAAGTACCCTCATTTACAGAGTATTTCATCAGTTCTTCATACCCAAAAGTATGTACACACACACACACACACACACACCCCACATGAAACTTCCCCTAGGAGAGAAATTGAGATGTCACTTGAATTTGTTCATTCCCCTTGGCTACTGTTACTGCTAGTGCTGTCACACCTGGGTTTGGCAGGTTGTCTAGCAGTGAAGTTCTTGATGGCAATTAAACTCTTTAAATAAGTCTCATCTCATCTAATTGTGAAATTTGAGTCTCTTAATGGCATATCATCACAGCACATAGCTGCAGTTATTAGGAACTGTCCATCTCACATTCTAAGTGAGAATAGGAAGGAAATATCTGCTGTTAAGAGGAAGAGTTGTTCCATTTATAGAAATGATGAATGGCATCAAAAAAGCAGGGTCATTTATAACAATAGGTGTCGGAAGGTTTGGTGCATGGACAATAGACTGAGTCTGACAATATCCTGAAGGAAAGGCCAGCATTGTGTCAGGGGGACAGTCAGTCCCAGCGATGCTGCATTATTAAACACTCCTTGCATCAGGCAAGCAATCTGTTTATCGTCATGAGCTCTGGAAGGATCTCTCCTCCACTTTGTTGTAGCTAGGCTGGAAGTGCAAAGTGGGAGGGGTGGGGTGGATGCCTCATTTCCATCAACACACACCTGCCAGGCATGGAATGGACTACCCATTCACTAAAAAAATTGGATAATCCATTCCATTCACTTTTCATGCACTCGCATCTGGGATAACTCAATTCACTTAAAAATAAGTAAAGTGCTTTTCAAGAATTTTACACATCATCCTTATTTGGCATATTCCTGAGCTTTATCATTTTCCTTGAAACTACTGTGTATAGGGATGCTAGAAAGTGGGTCTGAGCTCTCAGGGTGACACATCCTTATGGTGCATCCAAGAAAAGAAACCAAGACTCTCCTTCCCAAAACCAATCTTCAGATTTACCTCCTCAGCCTTGCAACTTGGTATATCCTCAAACCAGTGTTGTTAATGCTTCTGGGAATGTCCTTTATTTTACCCAAGGAAAAAAGTTCAGATGTTCAAAGGGGACTGGAATTATCTGTTCTCTCTCAAAACGGATGAACAACTTCTCCAACACGAGAATCATTTTCATTTTGTCCTATTGTAACTTATAATGATTATACTGGAGAAGGCTCATTAAATACACTGGATATAAAACGAATCCAATTTTACTGTTCTTAAACTTGGCCAGCATTTGAAAATGTAAATAATGTGAGGATAGTGCAGTGTAAGCAGTCTCAAGAACGTGGGGTGAAGTGTGCAGAGCAGGGCTGTGTCAAACATTTACTAGTGAAGCTTTCAAACACCAGGTATGGGCTTGTTACAACACCTCCAAGCTCCTAACTCATTTCACCGTTAGATTATTGATAATTAAAACAGATAATTGCAGGGGAAATCATCCAGTGCAACCTCCTTCTATATGAAGTAACTTAATTTAAGCCAAGAAACTTAGCCAAGGACACCCAGAGATGTAGAAATCCCAGGCCAAGCCTTTTCCACTGACTTTGCTCTGTCCTTCTTGTTAGGAAACATAAAAAGCTGGTGGTCTTTAAGATAAGGATAATCTACTTTTTTTCTTTACGAAGGTTTTTTAAGAAATGGCCTTGAGGTAGGGCATCGAACCCACTTTTCTACTCTAAGGTCATTTTTCTCTATTCCTACAATGTAATTTTTCAAATGTTTAGTATTCTTTAGTACTGGATTCCAGGAGAAAGAGGTTGAAGAGTACACTTCACCTCTGTGATTCAAAGCTTCATTGTCTCTTTTCTTCATTAACAGAAATGTCTAAATAATCACGGGATTTTAGTTTAAAGGACCAGAAGACAATAGTTCAGCCTATGTAGTCAGATCACAATATAAATTGGAGGATCTGGTTGCATAGCAACTACATTTCACACTAGCTAACATGCTTCTGATCTGCTTCCTGTGCCTGTTCCACATACCTCTCCTCACTGCCAACCTGCAGTCACTAAATGTCTCTAGTGGTCATCTAACCTCACAATAGGACTTCTGAAAAATGTAAACACCCATGCAGTAAAAATATGGACAATTTTATGATTTAACAGATTTATAAAGGCTTAATTAACATAAAATAAACTGAATGTATTCTGAAGTGTACAATTTGGTAAGTTTTCACATATTTATGATCCTGTGAAAGCGTCAGCACAATCAAGGTAAGTATCTTTGTCTGCTTGAGCTACTATAACCAAAAATGATAGACTGGGTGCCTTAAACAACAGGTATTTATTTCCCATAGTTCTGGAGGATTGAAAGTCCAAGATCAAGGTACCAGCAGATTCAGTTCTTGGTGAAGGCTCTCCTCCTGGCTTACAGATGGCCACCAATGCACTGTTGGCACCTATGGCCTCTTGGTATACACACACACACACACACAGAGGGAGAGAGAAAGAGCAAGATCTTCTTCTTCTAAGGGCATTAATCCTATCATGAGGACCCACACTTATTATCTAGTCTAAATCTAATCACCTCCCAAAGGCCCCTCCTCCAAATAATACTGTCACAGTGGGGCTTAGGGCTTCCACACACGAATTTTAGGGAGACACATTCAGTCCATAACAATACCAAATAGATCCATCTCTCTCACAAGTTTTTTTGTGCCCTTTTAGAATTCCTTCATCCCACTTCTGCCCACAATCACCACCCCAGTTCCTTAGCAACCATGAATCTGGCTTTCTTTCACTACAGATTAGTTTCTGTTTTCTCAAGTTACATAAATGAAACCACATAGTATGTGTTCACTTTTTTCTAAGTCCGCTTTCTTTTACTCAGCATGTTATGTTGAGAATTCTCCATGTTGAGATTTTTCCAAGTTACTATATGAGTCAATGGTTCTTTCTTTGTTTTATTTCACTGAGTAGTTTTCTGTTGTACAGATATCCCACAATTGTTTATGCATCCATTGTTGATGGACATTGGATTTTTTCTAGTTTGGGGCTATTATAAATAAAGCTACTTTGAACATTTACGTACAAATATTTGTATGGATATATGTGTTTGTTTCTCTTGGGTAAATACCTAGGAGAGGGGTGGCAGGATAATATGGCAGGTGAATGTTTAACTCTTTAAGAGCCTGTCAATCTATTTTCCAAAGTGATTAGACTATTTTACAATCCTACTATCAGTGTACTTCTTCTGCATCTTTGGCAACACCAGTTATTTGTTTGTTTTATAATGTTATCAAATGTTTTTTCCAGATTTATGGAGATAATTACTGATATATAAGATATATAAGTTTAAGGAATACAACATGCTGATTTGATACATATGTATATTGCAAAATGATTATCATAACTAATGATGGTAGTTATCACTTCCATCCCCTCTCACAATTACCAATTTTTGTCTATATGTGGCGATTTGAAAACTACTATTTAAAATCATTCATTTAACAACTATTCAGTATATAACACAAAAGTGTTCATTATAGTCACCATGCTATACAAGACAGTGATTTCCATTTTTCTCCAGATATGTATTTCATTGAGAATTTCTGCATCTATATTCATCAGGGATATTGGACTGTAGTTTTCTTTTCTTGTATTGTTCTTGTCTGCTTTGGTATTAAGGTAATGACATCTTCATAAAATTAGTTTTGGAGTGTTGTTTCCCTTCACATTTTTTGGGAGAGTTTGACAAAGACTGATATTAATTCTTCTTTAAATGTTTGGCAGAATTCACCAGTGAATTGTGAATTCATCTGGTTCTGAACTTTTTTGGGGGGAAATTCTTGATTACTGATTCAGTCTCCCTACTAGTAATTGTTCTGTTCAAATTTTTTATTTATTCAAGATTTAGTCTTGGTAGGTTGCATGTTTCTAGTAATTTATCCATTTATTCTAGGTTATCTAATTTGTTAGCACATAATTGTTCATAGTAATATCTTCTGATCTTTTGTATTTCTGTGGAGTTGGTTGTAATGTCTTCTCCTTCATGGCTGATTTTATTTATTAGAGTCTTCTCTCTCTCTCTTTTTTTTTTTTCAGTCAGACATAATTTTATCAATTTTATTTATCTTTTAAAAAACCAGCCCTTAGTTTTCTTGATATTTTATATTGCTTCTCATGTCTCTTTTTCATTTATTTTTTGCTTCTTTCTTTTTTATTTCCTTCCTTCAGCTAACTTTGGGCATAATTTGTTTTACCTTTTCCAAAAGGTATAGTGTTAGATTATTTACTTTTGATCAATTTTTTTTCCTTAATGTAGGCATTTACTGCTCTAAATTTCCTTCATAGAACTGCTTTATGTTGCCCATAAGTTTTGTATGTTTTGTTTCCATTTTTGTTTCAAAATATTTCTTGATTTCCCTTTTCATTTCTTTTTTTTTTGACCCATTTATTGTTCAAGCCATGTGTTTAATTTTTAACAATTGCAAATTTCCCAGTTTTCCTCCCATTACTGATTTCTAGTTTTATATCTTTGTGGTTAGAAAACATATATGATATAATTTCAATCTTCTTATATTTGCTAAGGCTTGTTTTGTGACTTAACATATGATCTATCCTGAAGAATGTCCCACGTGCACTTGAGAAGAATGTGTATGGTGCTGCTGTTGTGTGGAGTGTCCTGAATATGTACGTCAAGACTGTAGGTCAAGTCCAGTGCTTCCTCATAGATTTTCTATCTGAATGATCTATCCTCTGTTGAGATCCCCTACTATTGTATTGTTGTCTATTTCTCCCTTCAAATCTGTTAGTATTTGCTTAATTCAACTTAATTATCTCTTTAAATACCATATTTTCACATATAGTCACATTTTGAGGTATTGGAAGTTAGGATTTCAACATAATAATTTTGAGTTAAGAATCTAATATGGGGAGATTAACCTGGATTATCTGAGTGGTACCAATGTAATCATAAATATCCTTATAAGAAGGATGCAGGAGGCTACAGGGTTAGGAGAAGGCCATGTGATGATATGAAAGATTGGAGTGATGCAGCCATGAGCCTAGGGAATGCCAGATTCTAGACACTAAAAGAGGTTAAAAAGTAGAATTTTTCTTAGAGCTTCCAGAAGAAACAAACCCTATTGACACCATGATTTTAGGGCCTTAGCCTCATTTTGGACTTTTGGCCTCTAGAACTGTAAGAGAATAAATTTATATTGTCTTAACCACTAAGTTTATGGTAAATGATTATAGCAGGACTCAGAATCTAATACACCTAGGTCACCACAGGTCAGAGGAGCAAATATCTTTCCCTTTCTTGTTGGTCATCACTGCTGATCTAGTTTGTTATGTATAATTTATAAGGGGGAACCTGCAAGTCTTAAAAGAATATTTTGACAGGGAACTCAATCCCATGCAGCCATCCCCATATTAATAAACTCCTCCAGACAGCAGCATTACCGTGCCTTTCCCTCTGCTCCCTGCTCGCTCCCCAATAAGAAGGGTTTTTTTTTTTCTCTTCCTCCTTCCCTTGTCCCAGTCTACTTTCCATACCTCTCCGAAACCAAACACTCAAGAAGTGAGCCATGACCACTCTGCCTGGACTTATCACTAATCCACCTCTCCACAGTGCTCTTTTCCTCACTCCAGGAGCGTCAGGTCACATCAGGAAGTCTGGCATCTTATTGATTAGCCCAATGAGGAACGAATGACAGTCTTCTCTTACAGCAGATACCCATAAATGTTGTGAATACTTTTACTTGCTCACCAACCTCAAATTACATTTGATTGAGGGAAAGAGACCAGTGGTTTGCTTTCTTCCCCTTCCTTCTCCACATGAACACCATTCCCCTGACTCTTCCAGTCCCCCACTTATTGCTCCCACTGTCAAAGACCATCAAACAAGTTTAATTCTGCTTACACCAGGAACTGAGTGGGAGTCTCACAGAAGAACCAGGCGTTTTCTCTTAAACTCAGGCTTGGAGAATTTAATAGCTTTGTTCTCTACAGGGTACCACTTCTACTATAATCTTTGCACTCCTCAGTGTTCTATAAGGAAAGAAAAGATCTCAGTCAGCATCTCACATTGTCCTATTATACTCTCATATTATCCTTATTTGAGATACTTTTTAGATGTGTCTTTTGTGTCTCAAGTCACTATATGGCTTAACTGATCAGAGAATCACATGGATGAAGCCCAGTCCTTGAATCTAACCCCCTCATTCTGATGCACTTTCTGTTACCAGGTATCTCAAAAGTGGTTCTTCTTTGCCATTAAGGGGTCCAGGTCAGCTAGCGTGAATAAACAAATACAAACATATTGCCACTACTGTGGAGAACAACTCAAACATAACACAAGAACTTGGCTGATGACGACAAGGGGCTGAACTGCCCCTGTGATGAGCAAAGCTATATTTTTATAGCTCTTAAGTCACATGCAATTCTGAAACAGGGGCTTTTATTGGCCTTTCTCAACCCCCTCAGTTATATCACCACATGCTTGCAAATACTTGGTGGAATAGAAAGGTCTTACAAATAACCAGTAAGTTAGAAAAGGCCTTTGAAATATCCGCCTCACAAATACAACTGGCCAATTTCTATACCCTACAGATGCCCAGTAAATGTTGTTGATCATCTGACTAAGAGTTTAAAGTATCTCTGGAGACTCCTTAGGAAAATAAAATCTGGCCCATGAATCTTCACTTTTATACTGACTAGAGTGCTTAGCACAAAGGTTGGTACAAAATAGGCACTTGGGAAATGCTGATTGTGTTAAAAGGAATTGAACAGAATTATTTATACACCTATGTCTGAACCTATGCCAAAATCCGGGCAGAGTGAACTAATGGATGGGGAAGGAAAAAAAAAAGAGGATGGATGATGTATCTCTAAGTACTGATTGGAGGAGGAAACAGTGGCCTACGTTAAGTGGAGGGTAAAGGACTGAGCTGGGGGAATCACTGACTTTGGGGGCCTTAATGCTTTACATGTAAAACTGGCTACTTAATATGAGGTAGAAAATAAGCTTCTGTTTGGAAATAAGTCAGGAAATTCCCCTTTTCTGAGGAAACTTGATACTTTTCAACCACCACTAGTGTTCTAACCACACGTCTGTGTGCATGTGCGGACTGTACAGCACTGGAGGGATGATGAATGTTGCAATGACTGAGGATTCTAATTTAACACACTCCTTCATTTAGACAGATAACACTGTTTTGACAAGTCTTCCTATCTGCACATCCAAGTGCAAATGCCAAAGGACAAAGTTTCAGAGCTAACAAGGCATGATGATTGTTGGTATCAAGACATATGTCTGCTCACTACACACACATGCATGTGTACACATACCCAAACATGTACCAAAAACAAGAGCAGAAAGAAATGGGCCGGAGAGAAAACCTCATTGCTTGTACTCATCTAAAGGAATGGATTCTGTTCTACTGTAGATGAAATCATTGGGCTATGGTGACAGAAAACTTCCCAGTGGCCTTTTATCCTATAGTTCACCTGGAGCTCCCTGTCAACATTCCTATGTCTTGAACTGAGTCAGGAAATATCCCTAGTGCAAGCAGAAAATATTCTGGTCTGAAGCCATGCACATCTGCAAAATGCAAACCCATCCGTGTTTATTCCCGTGGAACCCATCAAAGGATGATAGCTTAATACAGTTCTCCGTATGAGCTAAGCACATTTTTATCTTTGGCCAGGATTTGACCCTGGGATAACTTTCCCCCTATTTCCCAGAACTTTGGTGCCCAGACCTATGGAGTCATCAGACTCCACCTTATCATCCATCTCAGGTACATTCTTGGGGCTATTAAAGCAGAAATTTTCAAATGTTTACTAGTGAAGAAATTTGGTTATAGAGTCAACTGAGGTCATTAAAAATGTAGCAGAAAGTACAGTAAAGAATTGATGAAGGGGGAGTATATAATGAAATAAGTAAAGCCATTTCATAGGTGAATTTTGCCTCTCCAGTTATTTTAGGTGGATGAGTTACTGTAAACCAGTAGCAAAAGCCTTAATTTAGAGAAAGCTTCTCAACTTAATGAAATCCACTTCTGTGCCTCTGCACCTGTCTTTCTTGTGACAAATGTACTCTGTAGTACACCGTTTTGTTTATAAAATGACACACAAAAGCAACAACACTACAGAGCAAATGCCAGGGAAGCCTCAACCTTGGACCCAAAAGTAAACTTTGAATGAATGCTTCTTGAGGGAGTCTGGACAAGGTCTTATATGGCTCTCTTTCTTTTCAATTTAGTGAATTTTTCCCCCCAAAGATGGAAGGAGGCTACACATTGGACAAAAATGGAATGGAGCACATTAGAAAGTAAGCACTTAAAACCTCCATCTCTTTTGAGTACTGTGACTTTTATCCTCCAAGGTAACTCCTGGGTACCACTGGCCTTGAAAGACAAGACAATACCAAAACCATGACCACCTCAAAGTAGCCAAATGAAATTGTGTGTTCAAAGTCTTTACTCATACAGATCTCCTGCATGTCAACCATTAGTCAAACATTTACTCAGGGTGGAAATTAATACCTAAAGCTTCACCTTCTCAAACTAACCCTTCTCCTGGTAGAAAGTATAATTTATTTTTTATTACCTTCTCTGTGTCCAGCTGTGTTGTGAAAGTTCAAATGTGTGTTCCATATTTTTAGCTACATGTAACAGATTAACCAGGGGAATAGGAAAATCTTAAGTGTATATAATTAACCCCAAGCATTTTAAATAGTTTAATTACAGTTTTAGTTAAACTAAAGTGGTTAATATTGCTAATCTAGAGTGCATATACAATGAACCTACATAACTAAAATTCAACACCAAATGAAGGCCAACTCAAGATGGGAAATAAAAGGCAAAAACTTCAGAAGTTATGCAATGATATGAGTTTGTCCACTAACTAATGCCCCTAGATTTGTACTCTGTTTATTAGAGCAAAAGATAGAGAAAATTTTATCTTCTTAAGACTTAAGTCCCTGTTTGTAAGGTGAGAGTTTTGGGAAGCTGTGTATTCTTCTGAAGCCACCAGCATCTGCTGCTTCTTGAAATTTGCAGAAACAGAACCCTAACTGGCCTGGGTTGTGGAGTCATGGTGTGGGAATAGGATAATCTGACAATGGTGTCCATCACATACACTGATCACTAGGGCTCATACAACATACCTGGCAGTCTGAGTTAGTGCAACTCATAAAAGTACTGTGATGTCCTGACTCCCCCCAAATGTTCTCCACCAGCCCAATACTTGTCCTAAAGTGTCCTTCCATTTTGAGTTGTCCCTTTGCCTGTGGTTAGTAAACATAGCTACCCATCAGATTCACCTGGGGAACTTGTTAAGAAACAGATTCCTAGATCTTATCCTAGACCTACTGAATCAGACTCTCTAGAGCCAGGGCAAAGGGAATCTATATTTTTGACCAGTTTTCCAGATGTGATACAGTTAGTCCAGATGATCCAGGATTTGGCACTATTGGTTTAGAAAACAAACAGGAAATATAGGGGGAAAAAAAAAGAAGAAAACCTGTTAAAACACACATGGCAGAGAGTGTCCTAAACCTCACTGTATGAACAGAGATAAGTTCATCAGATCGGCTAGTTTCCACCTTGAAAGGCTCACAGAATGTTTCTATCCCTGAAATCACAAACTCAGATGCCTTCAGGGAAGGCAGATAACATAAATGAACGAGGCCAGCTGAGTGGAACGCTCATAGCTTCCTCATTCTGCATTTCATTTCCCGCTTTTAATAGAAACATGGGAACAATAAATATCCCAGATGCCTCTTAACTCTTTTTTGAGAAAAGCAATGGTGTAAGAATGATCATAAAAACACCACAGGCACTCAGTTGTAGCACCCAATGTAATAGGGAGAAGTGGTGACTTTGGCATCTGAAGATTCCCTACCACATCTCAAGTGGACAGCTTGCAAGATACCCAACTCCTGTCAGGCAAAGCCTGAGCAAAAGGAGCCAGGTCTGATAAAGGGAAGTTTAGAGAAAGGTTAGGCAGAAATGGGGAAGCATTCAGTTTACACTCGATCTAGCCTAACAGGGAAGGAAGTCTTGTCTAGTGTTCTCTCCATAGGAAGGTAAAGACAAATAACCTATCATTTTAGTACATTGAGATTTTCATGAAAAAAACTGAAATTTGGAATCAGGCAAATCTGAAATGGACTTCCAGCAGTCAAATTATTGAACCCTGTCTGAGTCCCAGTGTTTTCATTTTTTAAATACCTAGCTTGTATGGGTGTTTTGAGGATTCTATGTGAAAAAGCATATGAAGGCAATAAGCGCATATCCTGACACATAGGAACACTTGATGAGAAACAATTTGCTTTTATTTGTTTTTTTTCTTCAGCTTCCTATGTTTGGGCCATAGCACTCTCCCATATTATCCTCTATGCGTCTATGGCTCTATGAATATTTTAGGGAAGTGGTTGCTTTATCTCAACTGTTTATGTCATTTGTAAAACTGAGCCAACACAGGCAGTGTTTCCTTAGATTTTTAGAGTCTTTTTAAGATTTCTCCCAAATATTTAAGATTTGAAAAGCAATCAAGCATTGGAAAATACATTCTGTGGGGTTTTAGAAATTATTTTTCATTTGGAAGTCAGTGATAAAACTTTGCAACAAAAATTTATGATCTCATGTTTCCCTCGACATAACCTGGAATTTATCTGGTCTTTCTCACTCGACCGTCACATACATACTCAGAAGATACATGACATCATTCATTATTACCAGGTCTTCAGGATTTATTTTGTCTTTGTATTTCTTTTTGTGGCATTTTAGAGTTTTTTTCTTTCCCTAACTTTGTTCTTTATCCTCTAACAAAGAGAAGTAGTAAAACAGAAACCACGTTCTCATATAGATGAAGTAATTTCCCAGTTTGTTAATCTGGGAAAAACCAAGAGTGCTAGTAACAAATGCTCGTTGGATTCATTCATTTGCAAGCACTAACTGAGGGACTACCAGGGGTTAGAGACAGTGCTTGATGCATTCGTATACATGGGAAAGTGATACTATAAGGCCTTCCACAAACAAGCAATCTAAGACAGATTCTGTTCAGGAATCAATTATGTATCAGTTGGCTGCATAACATGTTGTGTTGCCTAACAATTCTTATGAAGGCACCATGATTACATCCTGTTAATAAGTTACACTACTTATGTCTGCTCTATATGACATACATTCCCTAGATTTAGGACCTAAGAAGAAAACCAAAACAATGTGGCATTAGATGCAGATTCATTGTATTATTGTATTCCATCATTCTCATCTTCACTTGGTTGACATCACCTTCCTGATAGCAATGCCTATAGAATTATATCAGCACATGTCCAATGACAACTTTTGCATTTGTTGATGTAGTTGTTATTCATTCATCATTTACCTTTTTTTCCCATTTGTATTTATTTATTTAAGTTGCATACCCTTCTATATGTGACAGAGATTGTTAGCTATTCACAAAAATGTACTTCCTATTCTTCCTGGGCATACAGCTAAACTATATATGCCAGCCTCCACCAGAGCTGCATATGACCATGTAACTGAGGTCTGGATTTGACCTATAAAATCATCTACTGCTGGCCCCTTAACAACCTTCCACATACACCACCTATTTACATCCATGGCTCAATGATAGGCAATAGGATGTCCACAGAGATGCTCAGAATGGTCTTAAAAGCCACATATTGAAAACGTCAGTGTGACTCTGAATTGGTCTTCATTTCTTACCAATATAAACATATTTCCTGGACGAGAAATAGAATTCTTGTTGTTTAAGCCACTTAAGTTGGCAATTCATTTGTCACTACAGTCTAATCTACCCTAGTTAATCTATCTAATTACTCAAGCCTATAAATTACCTTGGAACATTTATTGAAAATCAATTGGTCATCTCAATGTGCATCTATTTTTAGACCCTATGCTATTCATTGATCTGTTTGTCAATTCTTACCAATACCACAATGCTTTGATTAATGTAGTTTTATAATAAGTTTTGAAATCCATTTGTGTAAGTTCCCCGATTTTGTTCCTTTTCAAAATAGTGTTAAGCTTTTTAGTCCTTTATAGTTGCACATAAATTTTAAAACCAGCTTGCCAGTCTCTTTTTTAAAGCCTCTTGACATTGTATTGAGTATCTAGGACAATTTGGGGGAAATTACTGTCTTGAAATATTAAGCCTTTCAATCCATGAAATACATATGTGTGTGTATTTTTCTCTTTAATTTCCCTTTGCAATGTTTTACAGTTTTCAGTGTGCTGATTTTTCATATCATTTGTTAAGTGTATCCTTAAGTATTTTATGTTATTGTGAATGGTGTTTTTATTTAATTTTACTTTCTAGTTGATTGTTGTATATTCATCATGAATCTTGCAAAAACACTGAGTTGATTTTGATGCTACTAACTTTTTGTGGATTCTCTATAGTTTTCTACATGCACAGAATGCATTTAAACCCTATCTAAGAGCTCCAGATATGGGAATCTACTATATATTTGCCATCTTACCTCCTCCCACATTGATATAAACTTCCCACCAGAATCTGCAAGCTCTCTCCTCTTTTTAGTATCTTCAGGGTGGCTACCCCAGTATCAGTTCAGATTTTTTATCTTTGGATGAACTTCTTAGTCTGTTCCATGCACATGTGGTTCAGGGGTCAGAGATGTGGGTAGACAGAGATTAGAGGTGTCTTCATTGGCTCTTTCCCTTATGCGATTTCCCCATTCTCTTCAGCATTCAGTTTCCCACATTAACTTTTCCTGTTCTCCAAGCTGGAAACGGCAGTTTTCACACTTGTACTCCACTGGTTCTGTGCCCTGTAAGGGCTGCACTTAGCCCTAGCCTAAAAGCAACGGGGGTTAGAACTGACTTGAGTGGTGTACCATCTCCTTCCCTCTGAGAGTACACTCCCCAGTTGAATCTGTCTGCTTCTACTCATTCTCCAGCACCATCAGATAGCTGCTTTTTGTGTTGTGACCAAATTGTGTAGTTGTTTTTCTGCCCAGAGCAGTTATCTCATAGGGTTTTAGTTTGTCATACCCAGAAGAGGAAACTACTCAAATGTCTAAAAGTAAGGAATTTCTGCACTTAGGGAGATTTCCGAGTTCATCTAGGTGAATAAACTCAGACCCAGGGAAGTTAGGTGACGTGACTACAGTCACACAGCAACTTAGTGATGAAAGCCATTAAATAAATATACAGCTTGGCCCTAGTCTTACTGCATGATGTGCCAAAAATAGCATTGTGACCTGTTTGGTTAAATGAGGTGAACCAGTAGAGCAGGTCACTGGAAGACCATTCTTGTGAGGAACTAGAAAACCTTCTTGAAAAGCATGTACCCTAAGAGAAAAGGAGTCAAGACAGATAGGCCTGGTCCCATGTGGGGGTATGATTATTTATCCAAATGTACCTTCCTTCCAGCTCCCCAAGGATCACGTCTGAGTCCTGTGATAATTTATGCTGTGGATACAACAAGAAAGACTCTGGAACAAGAGCCACATTGTTTTGGCACTCTCCTAAGAGAAGGTAACAAAATGGCAGGGGATTAGGCATTTTCTCCAACAGTGCACAAGACAGTTTGTGGCTCTGGCACGTCTAGTTCTCCAGGACACCAGTAGTGGCAAAGGCAGAGCCCGGAGGAGGAGGGTACCGCCTGTCAAGAGCAGCAAGAGAACCTGGAGGAAGCACAACGTTCCACTTTACGCAGCAGTGCATGGCAGGAACAGAGGTTTCCAGAAGGGGTAGTAGTACCTGAAAGACATGGCAGCATCTAGCAGAGGGCTTCCAGAATGGGAAAGGAGATTGTCATTGATGAAATTTGGTTTTGAGAACACTGGAGAGGCTCCTCGGGAGGAGCAGCTTTTCCTGGACCTAGGAGTCCTGCATTAATTGGTAGCACAAGACCCATAAAACATACATGTTAACTGTCAGTGTGATCCGATTTCAAGCTCTTGGCTGATGTGGGCCTAAGTAAGCACAGGTTACAAATATACATGAGCCAATTGATTGAATGCAACTGTCAGTTGGAATCAGGATGCATAGTCAGAAAAGATGCAAGGGACACTTTCGAACAAATGGAATATTATATATAAAGACATGGAAGTAGGAAAAACATGTAGAAATAGAAGCAGTGTTTTGGTGGTGGTATTTGCCCAGTCAACATCTCAACTCCTTCAGATCATATCAAAATTGACTAGCATGCATTCCAATAAATAAATATCCAGCCACTCAGGTATCTTTATTTATATAAAAATAAATTCCACATGCAAGGGAGAATAGGAGAATAATAGGTGATTCAATCAAAGAAAGGCTAGAGAAATGTTCTCTAGTATTTCACAGTGTAGATGCCAATGCCTACTTGTAACGACAAGCGCTCTATTCAGGTAGCTCAGTAAGGAAGCCCCGTGACTGAAGCAGGGATACCGATGTGGGTATGAAGGGAAGATGAGGTTGGATGTGTGATCACAGGAGAAGGTGCTTTAAGGAGGAGAGTCTCAACTACAAGGCCATAGAGTTCAGAGTCCATTCAACAGGCAATAGGGAGATTTCTGTTGCTTCTTCAGCAAGGACACAATGTGATAAATATGCTGCTGGGAGGAGATAATAGTAGAGCAGTGTGTAGGGTGAAGGAAGCAAAGAGGATCCCTGAAGCTTTTTCAATGACTCACATTGGAGATTATGAGGACAGGCTTGGGATGCTGGCAGGGGGAGCTAAGAGAGAAACCACACGTGTTGAGACTTATGGATGGAATACAGCCACGATGAGAATCTGTACAGCTTCTACAGGGCAAGCCTGCATGTCATTCAGGATGTATCCCAGGAAGCAGCATCATTCTGGTGCTTAAGGCAAGAGGCAGCCAGGATAATTTCTAGAACATCTCTGTGTTTTCTTATAATCATTCTTTTCCCTTTTCTCAAGCTGAAGATGCTTTACTTTTCATATGGTGCTTGTTTGTAAGCACAGAGGCCAGAAAATAATTAGGGGGTATGCAGACTCTGCCATGTGTTTGTCTAATGCTCTTAAAAGAGAACACATTTCAAAGATCCCCGCATCCTTTGTTTCTGCCATACTTTTTAGCTTCTGTCTCTCTGGTGCTTCTACTAGAGTTTTGTCGGCTCTGCCTTCTTGTAGGAATTTTCAAAGCAAGACAGTTCTATCAACACCTCTGCCTCCTGTTAAATGAATATCTAAGATGTTATTTTCTGGCAGCTTATCTGATGGTGTTGAGATCAGAGGCACGATGATTTTCAGCAATAGGAGGTTTGATTCCAATATGACATACACTAGGGCTTCAGCTTCAGCAGAATCCACCCCCCTCAATGGCACACTGCCAGCTAAGCCAGCCTCATCCGACTCCCTCTCAGCACAAGCCTATACTCCCTCAGCAGCCATTAACATCAGGTAGATTCACACACACACTCATTCATGGGGAAGAGCAGGCTGAAAGGGTAAAATGATCTCTTGGAGTCCATGGATAGAGAATACATAGTAATCAATATGGACCCAATCATTTGGTTTTGCTATCAATGGCCATCATTTTTGAAATGCTTGCCAATCAACAGCCTAACATCTCCCTCTGATGAGATGGAGTTGTGGGCATGGCTAACCTGAGTACTGGCCTTGGTCTGTCACCACCTGCACCACCATGGTCATTTTTGTCACTGCAGCTGTTGTTTTGCTGCCTGCAGTGGGGAAACCTCTCTTTTGTCAAG
Source organism: Vicugna pacos (assembly GCF_048564905.1). Classification (NCBI taxonomy): domain Eukaryota; kingdom Metazoa; phylum Chordata; class Mammalia; order Artiodactyla; family Camelidae; genus Vicugna; species Vicugna pacos. The sequence continues at coordinate 30,564,527 of NC_132990.1, forward strand.
GAATATGTTTCAATACAGCATCATGAGGGAGCCTGTCTATTAAAGGTAGGTTGGTAAAGAAGCCATTACTGAAGCAAGGGAACTACCATGTAATGAAAGGATGATGAGGCTGGTATGCAAAAGGTGCTCTTTGGAGGAGGATCCTAAATATTGGGCCCTAAGCATAGAGAAGCAGGCTGGTTGTCCAAAGGCTTACTAAAGATAATACAACAGAGGAATACGGTGCCAGAGATAATCACCATTTCACCTCTGCTCACATCCTCTGATATATTCATACATCAACATGGGGAGTCCTATATATCAGGTAACCCCAAACCACATCACAGCTAATGGACCCAACCAATAATACCCTCTCTTCTGGGAATTGGGAACAGGGACACAAGATCAAGACAGGGAGACATGAGCTGAAGAGCCATGCACCCAAAGGGACCACTTTGAATTGGCCCTGAAAGGGCCATGGGAAGGCATGAGAAAAGGAGAAAACCCAGAATGGAGAGAGAGCATAAAGCAGATGTGCAGAGAAGGCCAGGGATAAGACACTACACAGCTGCAAAACGAGAAACAGAGATTCGGTGAGGCCTTGCAGCTCCCCAAGGGACTAGCAATGCTTTCTACAATTGGGTTCCATTGCAAACTGTTGGAATAAATCCCTTTTCACCTGAGCTTCTACACAAATAAAAATTCTGTCCCTTATAAAAAAAAAAAACCTTAACTAAAGGGGCAGCCTTGAATGTTATCGTTGGGCTCTAAGGAAGAAGGGAAAGCCATGGAAATGAGTCCTCCCTTTGGTATCACAAACTCCTGGAAGAAAAGCACCATATTTAATTAGCAATTAGATTCCCCCAAATGCTTCACAGAATGCCTGATGCAGAGTAGGTGCTTGATAAATATTTGTGGTTGAAATTAGTTGTTTCTAAGCCACTGAGATGGGTATAGGTATGAGTAAGGACCAATTAATTTTAAGTGGCTTACTTCCAGGTTGAAGCAGCTCAGGGAGGTTTTGAAGCCTGGTGAAAACACCCAGCATCCAGTAAGGGCGGGGTCCATACCTCCTTCTTTCTTGAATCAACACAGCCTTTTACGTGTTGCTGAGCACAGGGCACCACTCAGGGAAAAAGTCTGGTCTGTGATTGACTGAATGCACACCAGGAACCCTGGCTGATCCCACTTTGGGATGGAGTATTTCCTGAGACATGTCAGAAATGGACCACTGCTCACCGCCTCTACTGCTCTACCCTCGTTCGAACCACCACCACACTTTCCCTCCTAGATGTCCATGTGGCTTCCCTCTCCACTTACTTCAGTTTCTGCTCAAACCATCCTCTCTAGAAAGCATCCCCAATCCACACAATCAAAAAAATTACACCGTTATTTTATCTCCTTTTATTTTGCTTTATTTTCCTACATTGTGCTTATCACTCTCTGATATTCCATGTATTTATCAGTTTGTTTGTTGTTTCTTCTAGTGGGATATGTTTCATAAGAGCAGGGAGCACTCTGTTTCATTCACTACTGTAACCCCAGAGTCTAGAATGACTGGCATATTACAGGTGCCCAACAAGGACTGGCCGAATGAATGAATGAATAAGTGAACCTGCCTTACGAGGTCCTTAAGGAAAGCGTCCAAATCTAGTTTATCTCTGATATTCTTACTGTACTGATACAGAACTTCGTACATAGTAGGTGCTCAATAATGCCTATTGTCACATGAAGTTCAGCATTGTACTAAGCTGCAAATCATACTCTTCCTGAATCTGCAAATTCAGCCAGCAAATACCAGGCCACGGTCATGCTAAGAGCTCCGGTAATTTGACGTGGTTTTCAAGTTCCGGGGTGAACAATGAAGCTTGAGAGTAACAGATCATGTTCATTTTTTTTAAGAGTTAAAAAAAAAAGCTTTTTGGATGAAAGTTTCATTCAGATCTATCATTTAATGGAAAAATCATTGTGAAAATGGAAGAATTGTAAACTGCATTTTATCATCCTCACGATATATTTCAATGAATATCTGACCTTAATATGTAAAGTAAGAGATAACAGATCATGTTGATCTCCTGGACGGTTTAACATAATTAAATAATTGCAACTGAGGACGACTCAGAGAACATGCTTCTCTTTTTTGCTACCAGATCCATATTTATTCCCTTGTACGTGGGACCCTTCTGCCAGCCACAGTCACTTTAGCATAATAATCTCATCTTTCATCCTTGACTTGTGTTCTCCCCAAGTTTTGATGGTTTGGTTATTTCACCCACCACTCCAGCTCTCCCACATGGAAATGTTGTTACTCTTGAATTGGGAAAATAAAAGGAAGTAACATTGCTTCAAGAGCTTCTCAGCAGAGAGTCTCACCTCAGCTGCACATGAGAGCTCCCTGGGAAATTTTAAAAGTCCCAGTATCCAGCCCAATTAAATCAAAACCTCTGGGGCTGGGGCCCAGCCATCAGTATTTTTTTAAGTTCTCCAGGCAATTTCAATGAGTGTCTGGCTTGAGAACCACTGGAGAGACACTCTCCTTCTGGACAGAGTCTCTAGGATTCAGCAGAACATGGGGCCACGCAAACCAAGTTTCACACCGTCTGATGAAGAAACAGACAGGTTAACTTTCCTGAATAACTAGGTGTCTAGTCCTCTTTCAACTTCCAAGCAGGAGCTGCAGTTTCCCCTTGCATTTAAGAGGTTTGTATTTTCTCCATCAAATGTGGAGGTCCTGTAGACCACAAAATATGGCCACAAATGATATATATGCATTATAAGCAAAGAGTCCTATGGGTAATCTCTGTTTTCTTCTTTCTGTTCCTATCTTTACCCACACACTATCCAAACCTTTCCTCTCCTTCTTTGAAGCTCTGTTTCCAACTCTCTCTCCATGGAAATCTATATGTATTTCAAGAACAACATTATTCTGTGTACTATATTGGCTGGAAACAACAATGAGAAATTCATGAAATTTCTCTTCAGGGTCTTGGACTGATACTTTTAAGACCTCACCCCATATCCCTTAAGCCATCTCAGAGTTCATCTGTTGTGGTGGTCACCTGGCATGCTGATAGTGACACACCTCTCGTGCATGCATCCCTCTGCTTCTGGCCTCAGGTTTTCTACAGCACCACAGGAACTCACCCAACTGCCATATGGGGCATAAGAGAAGTGTCAAGGATGCAGCATTGCCAGCAGCAACTTCAACCAATAAGAGGTGGATAAACCTCAGTTTTTCCATCCTTCATTTCTGAAGCACATCCAACATGGTTTCTCAGAAACTCCTTGGTAGGACTGAGTCTCAGTTGCCCATAGCATTAGCCTCACTAATCAATGCATTCTTTATTATCTTCTCTCCCTTCCCTGTGTCACTATTCCCACTCTCTGTCTTGTGCTTATGGGGGTGACTTACCACGTAAACTGCCTGCACCCAAGTTCTTATTTTACTCCAGCTCATCCATTTGGAAAAAACCCTAACTAAAACAAGTGCCAGACTCTGGAGTTTCCTCTCTCTCTCTCCACCTTCCTACTATCAAAATTTATTTCCCAGAGGGCCAGAAATTATAGCAGATAAGAAAAAAGAAAAAAAGAAAAATGTGTATTATAAGAAGAGAAAAGTCAGATTTACAAGCTCTCTTTGCATTTACGGGCAGTGCTGGAATGGAGAAGGTGGAAAGAACTGTGGGAAATTGAAAGTTCTTTAGTTTAAAACAGCTTAGGGCCCTTTTTCAGTGAGGGTGAAGCTAGAGAGATCCCGGCCAGAAGAGGACATCAGATCTAATTTCCTCCCACCCCTTAGCCCCTCCCCCAAATCTCCTCAATAAAATGGTTTGATCCCTCTCACAACAGATAGATAGATAGATAGACAGATAGACAGATAGATAGATAGATGATAGATAAAAGAGCTTAGGACCAGATTCTATGGATGAGCAGCTCCAGGAAGCAGCTAGAATCTCCTTAAGCTTGGAGGACAGTATGGATTCTACACTTCCTCACCAAAGACACATGCCTTCAGAAAGACACATCTTTCTCTTAGTCAACAGGAATGACAGTGTGGGGCCAACTGTCTGCTGTGCTGTGTGGAAAGACCATTTCTTAGGCTAAGAAAATAGGATTAGAATGTTTCTGGGCCCTCTCAGTGAGGAGCCTGAGGCCCTCCTGTTTGCTGAAAGCCTCAGTTCACCAATAGCTTGCACCTCTCTGTCTGACACCTAGAAGCCAATTCCAGGACACAAGACCTCATGCTCCAGCTGAATCTAAGTCCCGACACAATTATAGTCAATTGTGTAGAAGTCTACAAAGCTTATTTAAAACACTCACACATTCAAACACAAATGCTTGAAATTTACCATTTTAAATATATGATTCCCACCTTTCACCTTAGTACCATCTTTATAATCACATCCTAGTTCTGAAAAAAAAAAATGGAAGTTCTGGCTGGTACTGATGAAGACGTAGGGAAATAGAGACTTTCTCACTCTGGTAGGAATATATATATATGTGCACTAGTGTAATTTCTGGAGCACAATTTGGCAATAGCTATAAAAACTGAATGTGCAACAGTTCTTGGAGTGGGGGAAGCAAGGATAGAAAAATTAAATGGAAGCAAGATAGTCAAGTGGAAGGAATGTAGATCCAGGTTAAACTCATAATGTCATTGCATGACCTCGAATACATATTTAGATAATCTCTGATCTTCACTTCCATCATCCTAAATCAGGAAATGTATTTCCTACGTCCTTCATTTGTTTTGAAGTTTAGAGAGAATGCACACAAAGCACCTACTGTAGAGTCTGCCACTTTATCAGGACAAGTCAAAGAGGAGGAAATTTTCATCCCTAGGGAACATAACTGCTTGGCAGAACCAGGGTTGGGTAAAACTTAAGAAAATTCTGAAATTACTATCATTGTCTTAAGGAACTTAAAAATTTTGTGAGGAAAGATTTGAGCAGGAGAACTGAGATCTTGTATGTATTTGTGAGAAGCCTTATAAATATTTTTATTTTCTGAAATAAAATGATCAAAAGAAGCCCAATAATTAGATATAAATACCCATAAGAGCCTATACAGACTAAATAAATATATTATTAATTTCTTATATTTCGCCCACCAAAAATTTTTGTGTATCCTCCTCCAAGGTTTCAGTAAAAATGTTTTAAAATTCATTTTGCTTTGTTGCAGAAAATATACACATTGTAAGTCTGGGAATTTTGTGTTTGTTTCTATTGTTTTCTATTTTTTGGTTATGGTGGTTATTGTGTTTATTGTTGCTGTTACATTGTCTAATCTGTCATTCAGATATCCAATGCCTTTCTGATTTTATGGCATGCATCACTGACTTCTACAGTCTAGATTTCAACAAAATGCTAGAAGTCAAGACAAACATGGAAGCTTGAAATGGGAAAAGTTTGAACATGCAGTATTTAACAACCTTCCCCACTGCACCAAAATAGGTCCAGGAATTATTCCAAACTCCCTTTCTCAAAACATAGGGTTATAAATTCTCAATTCTACCCATGCTAATTGCATATCAGAGCAAATTAGAACAAAATTACTTATTACAACATTACATTACTAATACGAATTTGCCAGCAACTTACATAGCCCCATCATACACACACACACACACACACACACACACAGACTTACATAACATTCATCAAACATCTACTACATGCCAGCTGTTCTGGTAGTTTCTGTACCAGCTAGGGTTCAGATAGGGAGCCAGAAGCATTGTACTTTGTGTGGGGTAAGGAATTTATTAGACCTTATACAATTATGGCAGTAGATGGGAAAGGAAAGGCCCGGAAGAAGACATTGCAGATTTAGAGGAAGTCACTAACCAGTCTCCCCAAAGTACTGGTGCAGGTAGACAAGTTGGGGCATCTGGGGAAATCTCAGAAGCCAGTAGCAGAAGTTTCTGAGGGATTTGTTCTTTGTGTAGCTGCTATTTCTATGCGTTCACAGCCAAGCATCTGGTGGAGATGCTTGGATAACAGGCCAAGCAGTTGGAAAGAAGAGTTGGATGCAGAGCAGGAGAGAATGAGGACAAGCTGGGCGTTTCTGTGCATGTTTTTTCCACCTTCCAAATCTCACACAAGCTCTTGTTTTGGCCAGCTGTAACTTGGACAGGAGATTCTTGGAAATGTACTGCCCAGATTAACCAACCCAAATAAGTCCATAGCCTGTCAACTTGCTGTCTGTATAAACCTCTTTAACCTCACTTAATTTCCAAAGAAATCCAATGGCAAAAGATGTTTCTACCTAATATGAGGCAACTATCCCTAAAATAACCAACAATGCACAACATCCCCAGAAGAGGATACCCTAAGTTCCCTATCTCTTTATCCATCTTTGGATGTTCATTCCTCTTCTATCTGTGTCACGCTCCTCCTTTGATATCTATGCATTAAACATTATTACTACACTTTATATTGGAGAGAAAAAAGGGAAAATGAAAAATGAAAGAAAACAAATGGCGTTTTACATATACACACACATATTCACATCAGAGTAAGGAAGAAATAATTACTAGAGGACTTCTGTAACTTGTTGGGCCATCATAACTGGGATTTATAATGTCTCTTTTCCACTACCCATCTGTATTCTCTTTGTCCTCATCAAATAGCTTGGATGATCATGATTTCTTGCCTAGTGGCAAGGTGGCTCAAACATTTGTTCCTTAAAGGTTGTGCCATTAGCAGTCTTGCCTCTATTGGACAGTTGTAGTAGTCCATTAATTTCAACATAAGACATGGGGGAGCACTAAGGCATCCAGAAATCTGCTCTCCAGACGTTCTCTCCCTTGCCCTTATTGTGTTGCAGCAGCCCAATTTCCTCACAGTCAGTATCAGCCACCTCTTCCAATGCAAAGAGTCTCTCTTTGCCTGTTGGTTTACTGGGATGAGGAGTCCAAAACGACCTGGTAATAGTCTCAACTTCCAATCTAGTGAGTCTCCGTGTGCCCTTTAATAAAAATAGTCTTCCACTGCTCAGTAAGAACTCTAAATCAACAGAGCCCAAAGCTGTGGGAACAAATTTTGCCAGTGGACCACAAGAGGTAACAGGGAAGAACCATTCCCATCGGTCACTGATTCAGAGCATATATTCATCTTAAAGAATTTTACATTAACCCTGCAAAGTAGTACAACACATTTGGTGCCACAACTGAGTTTTCAAAAGGATATCAGATGGATTGCTTCAGAATGATGAGGATCATAACAACACTAGTGAAAATGATATTTGAATAATTTCCATGGCAAAAAGTAATGTTGTGGAAAACTGTAACACTAAATAAGGAATTCTGGAAATCTATGGGTGGTGGTTTGGGCAGAATCATCATAGGCCAGGAAGACAAATTCATATCCAGGATATGTGTCTATTCCACTGAGAACAATGATGGAAGTGGTCCAGTGTAATCAACCTTTCACCAAGTGGTTGGCTGATGTCCCTTGGGAGTGGTGACATATTGTAGATTCAGTGTTGGTCTCTGATTCTGGTAGGTTGCACACTCAGTAATGGATCTTTGTGAACAGAAGTTCACATTGCTGAGCCCATGAATAACCTCCATTTCTGCCACATGGCCACCTTTATCTACTAGGCAAAGAGAGGGTGGCTAGGGAAAGAGGCTAACATCCATAGCATGAGTCATCTTGTCCACCTAGTTATTAAGATTTACCTCTGCAGGAGGTGCTTTTTGGTAAACAAGCACATGGGACACAAATACTTTGTACCCATTTTGAAGAGTTCTATCCATGTACTGCTTCTGGACTATTTGATACAATTATTCAGTTGTGTTCCTTCCAAGTCTCTGACTACCCAGTCAAACCATTAGCCACAGCCCATGAATCAGTACAGAGCCACAGGTTTTGCCATTTCTCCTACGCAAAATGGACAATCAGAAGTATTGCTGTAGAACTGGAAGAGGGGCCAGATGCAGCAGCTTTCCCCTTTCCTTGGGATATTGATGAGAGACAAATCCAGATGGACTTGGGGGCTCATCTCCTTCCCCCTTTTGGAAGCTGAGCAGAAAGTAGGCTTAGCTCCACTGAGTCAGCCTACAGAGATCAGGCCTTTGGCTAATTTCAGCACTTCATTCAGCAGGCATGGTTGTTTCCTGAGCCCTCAGTGTGCAGACCTTGGTTTCCAGTGTGCATCTCCCCTAGAGTATTCCTGGACCCAGAGATCTCCTGTTTTACTTCTTTTCACTACAAGAAACCTGGCACTCCCTTCCCCTTGAGGCTAACTTACATAATGGGGTGAGTAAGCAGGAGTTCTTTTTTGCACATCTAGCAGCTTTTTGGCTACAGCAAGTCTCTGCTGAGCTTTTAGTCATGGTGCATCTAGGACATCTATGTTCAGCCTGTGCTACAGAGTGATGAGAAAATGGGGGAATGCATACACTCTGCAACTTCTCTGATTTTAAGTTTTTCACCCAGTAAATCCTATGTTATATCTGCAATCCATGATACTATGCCGAATATCTATGACCCCTCTCATAGCAGATATCTTGATATGCCTCAGACCACTGGATGCCTAAAAGCTTGACCAAATTGGCACGTTCCTGCATTTTTGTAAGAAATATTTTCGACACTCTGGCACACATATGTCTAGGGAAATGTTTACTTCCCACTCAATAGGTCCAAGGAACATAATGTCCTCAACATAGTAAACCAGCATGATGTCTCTTGGAATCAGAAAGCAGAGAGATTCCTGAGGAAAAAGTTATGAAAAGGTGATGAAGAGTTGACACAATCCTGAGATGGAACAGTGCATTGCTAACCACCAGCTGACAGCAAACGTCTTCTGGTGTCTTTACTTATAGGTATTTATCACGTTGCTAGATGCATACTGATTCGGGGATGTGTTATAAGCCCAGTAAAGATACCACGTGTGTAACAAGTTACAGATGGAGTTCTCCACATCTGATTAAGTTTAGGATAATCCACTGTCATCCTCCAAGATCTGTCTGTCATCTGCACAGCCCTTCATCTCAGAACTGGGACAATAGCTATTGCTTGACACAGGCTACAAGTGTCCCATTAGCCGCTGACAACAAGTTAATCAATGCCTTTCAATCTACTCAGATCAGAGTTCTAGTGCCAAATTGCTATCCTTAGTGCTGTGTTTCTCTAGAACCACTTCTAGCAATACCAACACTTCTCTCAGGGTTCAAATAGGAGTGATATAGGATAAGAGATTTATTATAGGAATTAGACTCTACACAATTGTTGGAGGAGCTGGAGCAGTAAAAGTTGAGGAGAGGGACTGGAGGATTTGAGGAAGTTACTAGCCAATCTCCTCATAGCGTTGGCATCAGTAGACAAGATGGAGCTTTAACGGAAATGTGATTAAACTAGGCTTATCCAATCACTGAAGTGAAACTCCAGATGGGGACTCCTCTTCGTGCGGAACGGCAGCTACTACACCTGTGTAACTACCACTTTGGTACATCTACAGCCAAGCATATGGTAGCATGCTGGGGACCACTGTTAGTCAAGAGACCCACAAGTCAGGAGGCAGAATCAAATGCAAGCTGGAATCTGCCAGGAACTTCTTTGTCTTTTCACCACTGTATCAGGCCCTGAAGTTCTTCAGAGAGTTAGGTCTCTTTTTTTAGTGCCATTTTAAAATCCCACACAAGTTCCTCTTTTGAGCAGCTCTAACCTGGAGCCATAGCAGAAAGGCGATCCTGGAAAATGTAGTTCCCAGCTTAACCAAGCTGACAATAGAGCAACCCAGCATAGTAATACCGACACAAGATGAATGAAACATAGTATGGAAGAGGATGGGGAGCCAGCAGAGGAGGCTAAGAGCAGTCAGGAAGAAGACAGGAAAACCAGGAGGATAGGACACCACATGCAGAAGAAATAAGTTATCAGTTCTGCCAAATGCAGGTAAAAAGTCAAACAAAATGAAGTTTGAAAGCTGGCCATAGAACTTGAGAACGTGGAGATCACTGTGGATCTTCAAGGGAGTAAGACATTTATGGTGATGACAAAAGCCTGACTGAAATGGCGTAAAGAGAAAAAAAAAACCAAAAACGGAAATAGGAGGAACAATTGTTGCAAGGATTTTTGCTATAAGAAGTTTTAGATAAGTAGACTAGTAGTGAGGGCTGTGCCCTGCATCAAAGAAGATTTTCATTCATCTGTGTATTAATCAAGATGAGAACTCACGGTATCTTTGGAGGCTGATTAAGGATAGAGGCAAAAATTAATGATGCAAGAGAAGGAACGGGGAATAACTGAAGGAACAAAGTCCTTGAGCAGGCAAAGAAAAACGGAACCAAGTACAGATGAAGAGGAGTTACTTTACTAGGCATATGGGCAGGTGATCACTTTTCAGGAGGGAAGGCAGAATACCTGAGCACGTGTACAAGTAGATAGCTAGGTTTGTCAGCTATGAGAAGATGACAACATTCCTTCCTCACTGCTTCTGTTTTCCCAGTGGAATAAAAATCCGGGTCATTAGATGAGAGTGACAAGGGGAGGGAGTGTTGAAAGCTTGAGGAAAGAGGAGAAGCCATGAAGTGGTTGACTTGGAGAATGAAATATAAATCGATTCAGGGAAACAGAGCTGCATGCTTGGCAGCACTGGAGCCTCACTCAAGATCTGTGGGTATAATTTAAATTGAGAACTGTCACATTATCTTCACATTCTTCCGCAGCCATGCCTGCTGTTTGGGTACAGGAGGGGAACTGCCCTTGTCTTAAACTGAGTTGGCTTTGTTTTTTCTAAGAACCGAATGCTGCTCACACTAAATTAAGCCCCAATGGGGATTTATGAGCAAATACTGATGCACTTTATGTGGTTATTGAACCAGGAACGGAAGGTCAGGACTCCAAGTTACCTCTTTCCATCTCTTTAGGACCATACGAGCCTCATCTGTGCTTTCTGAATACTGTTTGCTTTATTTTTTTCTCTCTCTGCCAACACAATTTTCTTCTTGTACACTTCATAGAAAATGGTCATCCTAGCCCAGGCTAGGTGAACCTCCCAGCTCCAAAGCCCAGAAGAGGGTAACTAGAGCCCCTATGTACCAATTCTAGATTGCTACGGGGGAGAAATCAGATTAGCCTACCTTGGGTCAGCCCTTGGGAGAGAAACAGAGGAAAGGTGGTGCCCAGTGTGGCTAAATTAACTGGGCCAATTCCTAAAATCCTCGAGAGGAGTAGATGGTATGGTTCTAGAAATTTATGGGCAATCCAAAATCTTCAGTGTTACAGAAATGGAATATTGAAGTAAATTTACATTTCCAAGAATTTCTCGTAACTAGAGAATTAAGTTTTAGAGGTGGGAGACGTATTAGAATAGGGATTTCTGCGTTCTTATGAGTTCCAGTGGACTTTCAATCTCATCTAGATACAGTTTCAAAAGGTATGGAATTAAGTGTGGGCCTCAAAGAAATGAATGTAGCAGAGAAATGAGGCTTCTTTCAAGAATGAGGGTGCTTTATTTTAGCAAAGGTTCTCAGTCAAACGTGAGGGTCAGAACAGGTTTAAGAATGAACACTGCTAACTTTAGCTATACGCTGATGACTGCTTTTTGCCACATACATTGACAGAAGAATATCTGTTTTGAATTTATCTTTACAGTTGCAAATAACATAGAACTGCTACTATGTTCTTACACATAAGAACATGTAAGAGGTTGCATAGAGCAGTGGAAACACCAGGATAATACTTAAATATTTGTTCTGTCCAGTCCTGACTAGGCGACTAGTCAGCTGAATGATCTTCCTTAACCTGCCTGAGACTTTTAGAACACTGTGTCTTCAGATTTCCCCCTAGTGTCAAAACCTTGAGTTGAGGAACTCCCAGAGAGAATGGTCCTGAGAGCATGAGCAATCACAGTAAAATATGCCCTAAGGACTTTCAGTAGAGCTCACACCTAATTCACAAGTCTGTTGCATCCAGCCATGCCCAACAAGCAGAATGACCCAGAAGCTTGATTGAGGCAGCGAGTGCTTACAATGTGATTTCTGAATGAACAGTAAATTCAAACTCAGAGAACCCCTGCAGTTGATTTGGATGAATAGCAATGGGGCAACTTTGTATGTTTAGGGTGTAGAAGCTCCTAAAAAATGCAAAGCCCTCTTGTTTGCTCAGTATCTTTTTTATTGAAATATAATGAGTAGTAATAATACAAGAGCGTACTCTCAATATCATAAGAGTGAGAGGAGGATTTTAGTAGCTATGATACTGATTTAAGAAATAACCACACTGATTTTTCTAAGACATACAAGAATAAAGAGGAGAGATATTTGTGGGATGAGGATAGTTATTGAATCCCAATACACTAAACAAAGTATCTGCTTACATTATCACTCAGAAATGCAGACATACAGATCCATTGGATTGGTTTTCTTTTTAAATTAAAAAAAAAAAGGTGGTTCCTCAAGATACATGTGAAAATCAGATCATATGTGCTCTGAAAAGACTAATTTACCCTCCTGGCTACAATCAGATCCAAAACTATGTCTGCCCAGCCTCTATGCTGTTATTGAAGACAACCAGGGTAAACAGTTCCACAGTTGGCCTCAAGAATATAACTTCAACTTAGAAAACAGTCACTCTCCAGCCTGTTCCGTGTCAAAAAAAAAAAAAAAAAAGTCAAAGCTGGTAAAACTATTAGGTATCAGAGTTCCTGTAGAAAGTGCTATGAAACATGTAAAGTGCTATTCAAAAGTTATCTTGGATTTATTTAGACATACGTGGGCAGCAAACTTCATCTGGGTTAGAGTCAGAAGGAATTAGATATGCAAGGTGGTAGAGACAAGAAAGACCTAACCCAGGACTGATAAGGACTCTCTCCAAAGGCACATTCCTTGGAAAGTAGCCAAGGTCCTGAGAAGCAAGAAACTGAAGGCTTCCAAGAACACTCCATCACAGTGGTAACTCAGGAATGTGCTGAAACATTGGATGGATGTCCCAATCTGTTCCAGGATCAGGAGAAAGTGAGGCAATAATATAAACATTTGTTAGAATGACTTGAGTGAGCTGTGAGATGATATATGAATATGGGCAGGCCTCGTGACAATCTCAACTGCATATAGAAATAAAGCCACAGAGGATTTCAACATCACAAAGCTGAATCAATAACCACAAACTGAGGTATTACTTTTCTTCTGTGATAGTCCAACCATGTACTGGGCCACCTCCATACATGTGAAGATAATTAGCATTTACTGCCAAGTAGAGGAAGTCCTTTTGTAATGCTGTGCTAAAGGAAAGGACTTTTAAGATACTAAAAGTGGTTTCAATAAACATTAAACTCTGAACAGACAGGAAGGCCATTATAATGATGATAATGATAAAACTCAGTGCTGTAAACACATACTAATGGGCCTATTCCATTCCTCCCCTGATGAAAGAACCAGTTTTCACAGCCATGAAGGAGATGAACATCTAACTTTGTGATTTCAGGGATGGGGGAAGTATTCAAAGGATGTCTAGTCATGAGAGAGTTGGACAGGAAAGGGAGAATGGAGATTTTTTTTTCCTAGTTTAGAGTTTTAGGGGGTAAAGGGGTTTTCTGTTTTCATTTTTGCAAGGTCCTGTCCATAAGAGTCCAATATTCCATTGTAGCCCCAGTCTCTTCCTGACTTGACGGCCACTCTAACTACCCAACTCATTAAGAAGCAAGTCATGAGCCCAGCATGATCTATGACTTCACCACGAGAAGCGCAGCATGCAGTTGGATGAGTTACTCCTCCTAACCCCACCCTTGAACCCTCTGAAAATCCCACAGCCAGAACTATGAATCATTTCCTGCAATTCCAAGGAGGTATGGTCTGCAGTTCTTAATCCAGGATAAATCTCTCTTCATTGTGTTCTGTTTGTGGTTATTTCACAGCCTCTTAATGAGAGGTTGGTTAAGCTGATCTAATCCTCCAATTCCAGCAAAAAGAGGTTAGGAACGGATGACGGGCTGCATCATCCACCACTGATTTCCAAAATTACTAAAAGGTAAAGCCAAGCCAGTGGTAATGAGTATTCATATCCAGCCAGAAACGATTTCATTTCTGCATCCAGCAAGCATGTGCTACTGTGTTGTAAACACTATTATTTGATACCCCAATTATTCCCCCTGGAAAGTCAATTTTCATCACCATTTTTAGGTTTGGATATGTTTCCTTTCCTACGTGTTTGGAGAACGTCTTTACTAGAAATAATTGGGTAAAGTCCATCACACAGATCTAGGGCATCTAGGACCCACTGCCTCCTTCCAAGAGACAGCATTAAATTTCCCAGCGCAAAGATTCCAATGTGACTGCAAAGGGTTGCGTCACTGCCCCACAGTGTCCCAACCCTTCTTTGCCTCCTTGTTTTCTCTATTTGTGAAACGCACAGACAGGCACACATACCCATATTGCAAGGCATTTTACCCCTCCCCACAGCCCTATGAGTTAGGCACTATTTTTATCCTTCTGTAGATAAATCTCAGTGAGTCTGTGTGCCATAACCACACAGCTAGCAATTGGTAGAGTTCGGTTAGAGCCATATTGGTTTTTTTAACCTCCACACTCTCCTAATTGCCTTCTGAAATATTGTGTCCAGGCTCTTACTTTATAGATAAGAAATTGGGCCCATGGAGATGAAACTGACTCTCTCAAGAGCGCATGGCTTTTTGAACCCTTGGCTGGAGCTTTCTCTCGATTCAACATTGCTTTCCTCATGTTTGTTTAGCTATTGAGGTTTTTGGAAAGTAAGTGTGCTATTATCACAAAGTCACCACGTATGTTATTAAAGGCAGTCAAAAGCAGTTACGTAGCAGCAGCCATCTCCCTTCGTATACTGTCTACCTCATTTGCACTACAGAAACGTTTCCGTAACAGGAGAAAACGTAAATTAACTGTGGACCCACGTCTAGTAAGTCCTGACCTGGTGACCTGACAGATTTTGAGGAAGAAATCTGTTCCATTTGTTTCTCCCAAATACTGTCTGAAATTGAAGTGTTACTTTTCTTAAGTAAGACAAAAAACATTTGTTTGAGGCAGTGGCTGGGGTCTGAGTGAAGTTGACTAGGACAGCGGAAATCACTTATGTGGTAAGTCAGCCCAATGGCGGGATAGCACAGAGTTTCCTGAGAAGTGAAGGGAGAGACATTGGTCATCCTCCTACCATCAGAAGGGAACTCTCAGAGTTAAGCTGCTCCAGTACACATGTGTGTCTGTGTGTATGTGCATGTGTACGCACATGCATGGGTGTGTAAGTTTGAAGAGACTAGGGGGTACAGAGAGAAAGAAGTCAAGAACCAAATGAGGTTAAAAAAAAAAACCTGCCATGTGTTTTCCCTCAGGGAATTCAGAGTTTGTGATTTTTTTCAGTGGTTTTCTTTCACGTTTTCTTTTGGTATATAAAATTCCATTTAAAAATGGGCAGAGCAAGGTATGTGGGGGCATAAGACAGAAACTAACTTTAAGGGATAGAAATGTCTATATTATGGAAGCAGTCACTAGTTTCACACATTTTGCTTATTTTTACGTTGTTTTTAAAAGTGTATTTATAGTCAACATTATTTCTACAGACCTTACCAACTGTTTTCATGAGCTTATGAAATCAATTCTAAAACCACACACATACACACACACCATTCAAGACCCCTTATAAATATGACCCACCCTATCGTGCCTCAAGCCCCCACCCCACAGCACCACATGCCCTAAGCATCCTCTATTCTGACAAGATGGAATTTCTCACTATTCCCTGAATGCCAAGCCTTTGATCTCCCCTGTCCTCATGCCATTTCCTCTGCTTTGGGGGCCCTCTATCCCTTTTCAGACTAGAAAAGTCCTACATGTATGTCAAATCCCAGCTTAAGTACCACCTTCTCTGTGAACACTCTCTCCCCACCTCCACTACCCTTGATCTCCACCCTATGCCCTCTCCTTTCAGACATGCATACAGCCCAGATGCATGGATTATGGATGGCTGTATGCGTCTGCCTCTCCATCTTGTCTCAGCTCCGCCTCTACTCTGCATATTTTAAATTCTTCCAGAACAAAGGCAATGTTTTCTATTTTCCTGTATCCAACTCCACCTCACGCCCACTTGTTCCTTGTGCGGGTGAAGAGTAAGTCTTTCAAGTAGATTTGTTGAATGATGACTATCTTAATTGATTGATCTATTGGATTTACATATCTGTTCTCTAGGTGTAGCAATGAAATATATTGAGCTAATCCAAACCCTAGCCTGAAAGGAGGTCCTTGGCAATGCTTCCTGCCAGGACCTCCTCTTCATGATAGTGAATGAAATCAAGTTAAGCACACCACTTGAAACCTCCACTCTGAAGTTTAACCTCTGTGCTGGCTCATCTCTGTTTGCTCCTGCGGATCCGTTCTCCACCCTGGCTGCCCTGCTCTGTGCTCTGGGAGACTAAATGCTAGAAACTGCATCACCCAAGCTGTTTTGCCCTGGAGTTTTCAGCTAATAGGTTCACTAATGGGAGGCGCTGGAGAGGCCCCAGAGGGCAGGAGGAGGGCAGGCTATTCATTTTCCTCCGTAACTTTGCTGGAATACAGTCGGGCAGTAGCTGCAATCCTCTGTTTAGGCCCGTAGCTCCTATAAAGCACCCTCTCTTACTAGGTATATTAGTTTCCTGTGGCTGTTAAACGAAATGACAACAAACTTGGTGGTTTAAAACACTCAAATATATCCTCTTACTGTTCTGTAGTCAGATATCTGACAAGATCTCAATGGGCTAAAATCAAGATGGTGGCTAGGCTGGGTTCCAAACTGGAGGCTCTAGGGGAGAATCCATTTCCCTTCCATTCTCAGCCACTAGGGGTTGCTCATATTCTTTTGCTAATGGCCTCCTTTATCTTGAAAGCCAGCAATGTGGCATTGCATGGATCCTCCTTGCTTCATCACACCTCTCTCTGCAGCAGGGAGAGGTTCTCTGCCTTTAAGGAGTCATGTGATTAGGCTGGACCCGTCAGGATAATTTAGAATAATGTCCCCATCTCAAGATCCTTAACCTTAATTACATCTGCGAAGTCCCTTTTGCCACGTAGGTAACATATTCACAGGCTCTAGGGATTAGGGCACAACAACTTTGAGGGGCCATTATTCTTACTACTACACATGGTGTTAGTTCTTATCAGTTCCAGTAACTCTGTTCCCTCTATTTGCCCCTTCAAATCTAGAAGTGGCAATGGAGTTTTGATGGTGCTAATCTCAGATGCCTCACCATTTAATGTTGGTTCACCTATCCTACTTTCAGCTATACAAACAATTTCTTTATTAAATTCTCTCCTATCAACCCTTCAAGCATACCATATGTTTCTTGCCAGGACCCTGACAGCACAATGCTCACACACTCACCCCAGGTAAAACAGTGTGGCTGGAGTCCTGATGCAATTAAAAGGACATCAGTGATCCCATTAACCTATGATAGTCCTCAGCAGAGTCTGCATCATCAGCTGTCTGGATGAGTTAGGACCAGTTCCACCCACCACTCGCTTTCCTAATACATCTGTGTGAGTGAAGGGGTGAGATGTATTTTCATACTTGGGAAATATGAGGAGGTGGCTGACTCAGCAAAGCTGAGAGCTGGGCAGCTCCATTACTTAAGGTACTATTTAAAGATTAGTTCACCTAGTTCCTCCGCCACAACCAAAAGGATGAAGGAACGGAATTTCTATTGGAAAGTCAGTACAGTCAAGGCTCTGCTGGATCTGAGAGCAAGCCAAGGGAGGTTCGGTTCACTCCAATACATTCTGCCTTTCAGAAGACCTATTCCTCATAGTTTCACCTCAACATGATTGCTTCATGATTAAGAACATCTGCTTTGGCAAGGAGAAAACCTTGCCATAGGGTATGAATCCAAATTATTTAACAGCCCCACGACTCAGTTTCCTTATTTATAAAGTGGAGATACCATCCACAGGGTGAATGCAATGGGCTACATAAATCTTCACATTATGTCTCGTGCATAGTAAACTCAGTAAATTCTTAGTAGTTGTATTAAATCCTGCCCATTTATCAAGGTTAAGACCAAATCCTCACCTTCAGGAACCCTTCCTAAAATTCTCCAGACTTCAGAAATCTCCCTCTCCTTTAAATTTTTACAAACCTCATAGCTAATACAATAAATATTTAGAACTTGTTTACAATAAAGGACATAGTCTCCTCCAGAGCGGGGTCTGGTTTCTGCTGCTCTGGCACCTCTCTTTGTACCCAACCTAGTGGTGGGTATAGAATAAGCACTCAGGTAACATTCGTCAATTTATGTTCTTCTAGATGGATTATCATCTGTACTGCAGTGCCCATCCATCTCTATAAGGAAACAAAGCCCCCCCCCCTTATAAAAAGTCACAAAGGTGTCTCACAATTTTCCAAACCATGGAGGATGTTCTACTTTTAAATGTTCTACCCTATACATTAATAATGATCTATTAAAAAAAGAAATGAGGAACACAATCTCACTTACAATTTCATCAAAAAGAATCAAATACCTTTAACAAAGGAGGTGAAAGACCTGTACTCTGAAAACTTTAAGACAGCGATGAAATTAGTTGAAGATGACACACACAAATGGAAATATATCCTGTGCTTATGGACTGGAAGAATTAATATTGTCAAAATGTCCATACTACCAAAAGAAATCTACAGATTCAATGCAATTCCTATCAAAATACCAACACAATTATTTACAGAACTAGAACAAATACTCCTAAAATTTGTATGGAATCACAAAAGACCCTAAATAGCTAAAGCAATCTTGAGAAAGAAGAACAAAGCTGGAGGGTCACACTCTGATTTCAAACTATACTGCAAAGCTATAGTAATCAAAACAGTATGATACTGGTACAAAAACAGACACATAGATCAATGAAACAGAAAAGAGAGCCCAGAAATAAACCTATGCGTATATGATCAAGTAATCTATGACAAAGGCAGCAAGAATATACAATGGGGAAAAGACAGCCTTTTTAATAAATGCTGTTGGGAAAACCAGATACCTACATGCAAAAGAAACAAACTGGGACATTTTCTTACAAAACATGTGAAAATAAATTCAAAACATATTGAAGTCTTAGGTGTAAGCCCTGAAACCATAAAAGGTGATACACACTTTGACACTGGTCTTATGAATCCTTTTTGGATCTGTCTCTTCAGGCAAGCACAACAAAAGCAAAAATGAACAAATAAGACTACATCAAACTAAAAAGATTTTTCACAGTGAAGGAAGCTACCAACAAAACAAAAAGGCAACCTACTGAATGGGAGAAGGTATTTGCAATTGACATATCCAATAAGGAGCTAATATGCAAATTATATAAATTATACAACTCAATATCAGAAAAACAAACAATTTTATTTTAAAATGGGAAGGGGACCAACAAATAGCCAATAGACACATGAAAAGATGCTCAATATCACTAATCATCAAGGAAATACACATCAAAATCACAATGAGATATCATTTCACATCTGTCAGAATGGCTATTATCAAAAAGACAAGAGATAACAAATGCTGAGGAAGATGTGGGGAAAGGGAGCACTTGGTCTCTGTTGGTGGGAATGTAGACTGGTGCAGCTGCTATGGAAAATAGTATAGAGGTTCCTCAAAATATTAAAAATAGAACTACCACACAAACTAGCATTTCCATTTCTGGGTATTTACCTGAATAAAACAAAAATACTAATTTGAAAAGATATATGCACCCCTATGTTTATTGCATTGCAGCATTATTTACAATAGTCAAGATATGGAAGCAATCTAAATTTACATTGATAGATGAATGGATAAAGATACATATATATATCTTTATATATATATATATATATATATATATATATATATATATATAGTCCATTCTATAATGGAATATTACTTAGCCATAAAAAAGAATGATCTCTTTTGTGACAACACAGATGAACCTACAGGGTATTACACTAAGTGAGATAAATCAGAAAGAGAAAGCTCTGTGTGATCTCATTTACATGTGTACATGTAGAACTTAAAGAACAAAAACAAATGAACAAGACAAAACAGAAACAGACTTACAGACACAGAGAGCAAATTTATCGTTGTCAGAGGGGAGGGGGTCAGGAGGTTGGTCAAAATAGGTGAAGGATATTAAGAAGTACAAAATCCCAGGCAGAAAATAAGTAAGTCACAGGGATGTAATATACAGCACAAGGAATGTAGTCAATGACACTGTAATAATTTTGTATGGTGACAGACTGTTATGATCTGGTGATCATGTCACAATGTATTTGACTGTAAAATCTCTATGTTGTACATCTGAAACTATACTTCAATTAGAGGGAGAGAGAAAAATAAATGACTGCAGCTAATACCAGACTATGTGTCAGTCTATGTACCATAATTCTGACTTCAGGAAAAGTGATATCTTCTGTATTCCTTAAATTAATTAGGATAGTGTAGCTTATGCTGCAGGATCAGATAAGCCCAAGATCTCAGGTACTTGACACAACAAAGGCTTATTTTTCTCTTCTATAAAATCTGTTGCAGATTGAGATGACTCTCTAGGGCATCCATCCTCCATGCAGCCCCTTATCAACCCAGGCTGATGCCGAATTCTCCATTTTCAAGCTCCGCTGTCTGGAACATGCTGCCTCTTCAGTTGCTATAGTAGCAAAAGAGACTGATAGAGAGTCTTGCATTCACTTTTAAACTTTTAGGTGATACACATCCCGTCTGTTTACAACCCAGTGGTCAGAACAATATTCACAAGTCCCTCCCTACAGCAAAGGGTGGGAGAGATTGTGATTCTGTTGGTCTGGAAGGAGACGAGAAGCTGACAGAGGTAAGCACCAGAAGTCTTTTCCACACTCTCCAAGACACTTGTCTGACTCCACACTGAATGACAATTTTCTCTCCTCCTAAACTACAAATCCCTTGAAGGCAGAGATTCTATCTGATACACCCCCAATTCCACCTTCCAGTGCATCTCTGGCATAATCCCTTGCACACTATCCAAACATATTAATTAATGTCGTTTCTTAATTTACCAGGTAGTTACTGAATGTTCACCACGTGCTTACCATTGTTCTAGGTGAGGGAGATACAGTCCTCAACAAAATATACTTCTATCTCCAGCCTCATGAAACTTAGATTTTAGTGTTGAAGGAAAATAAACAAAAAACAGGCAAACAAAAATAAGGTGGCTGTTGATAAGTACTACAAAAAAAAAAAAAGCAAAGAAAGAAGTTATTAAATGTCTATGTGTCAGGGGTACAAGCAGGTAATGACCATGTGGAGCCAAACAGGAATGAAGACTGGCTAGGGAGTCCTGGGTTGCTTGTGGTGACAGATAAACAAGGAAAATGATATAATAAGATTAGTTTTGACGGTCTCAAGGCAGATGGTGGTAGTGAGGATGTGAGTCTTGAAAGTAGAAGGAAGAGGTGAGGGTCTTGTCAGAATCATGAAGGGTTTGGAGCTTCCCTTTTCACTTCTCCAAATACTGATGTCATGTCCAAAAAGAGCTGACGTTTCTGATTGCCCTCTTGACTTGCCAACAGAGGTATGGAGATGAACCAGAGGGCATTTTAACTGAATCCCATGCATAAATTGAGTTGGTTGCCTCCATTATACTTTTCAGGGTTCTTTTTATATTTTCTTTTCCTTTTTTGACTCAAATAGAAATTCCAAATGGCATCTGTAGAGTCCATTAAGATGTTCTTTCTTAAGGCTATTAGCTGCTTCCAGATGCTCTCTCTTCACCCTCATGTCAAATTTCTGCCTTATGATTAGTTGGAGAGAAGACTTTTTAAAAATCGGTGAATTAAAGGCTCCTTTGAAGAATGCTCCTGCTGTGTTGATTTTTTTTCATTTTTCTTTCATGCTTTTATCCCCTTAACCCCACCCAGATAATCATCTGGACTATGGTACTTATGAATGCAACACTGATATGTGTCTTTTGTTCAACTCTCTATGTCAAGTGGGTGATCTTTGTTCAACTCCTGACAACTACAAATTTCTTGAAAAGGCTGGGTCTTCAGAAGTTTCCATCCTTTGTATTAACACCTATAACACTTAAGTACTCCTTGAATGAGAAAAGGAAAGTAGAGAAGCAGGTAGTCCCTAATATGTCTCTGAGCTCTAGATATTGAAGCTTCATGCATGTTCTAGAATTCAGTTTCCTCCTCTAAAAGGTTAAGTTGATTAGTTTTATGATTATTAGTAAATCATTATCATCATCAGTTTTATAGTAATTACTGTCATTTTTGTTATTCTATGCAGACATTAAACTAAGCACACTATATACATTATATTTTGTAATTTATTTAACAGTGGAGTAGGTGCATGTTATTATTATCCTCATTTTATCTATGAGAATACTGATGTTCCTAGAAGTTAATAATTGGTCCAAGGTTACACAGCTAAGAAGTGGTTGTTTTGCTCACTACTGTATCCCAAGGACCTGCAGTACCAAGTATTCAGGTATTAAATAAATACATATATATATACTTTAGTATATGTATGTGTATATAAAAAAAAACAGGCAAACTGAATCAAACATAGAATATATGAGTTTAGAATCTGCCCTCCTACCTCCTAAGTCCTTAGAAAATCGGTAGTTCCTACATAAACAAGATTATTTTAAGCTCTAATCTTCCCATACGTAACTCATTTGTTGACAGTGTTCATTCACAGTTTAGTCTTAACTGTCCACTTAGCATAACAGTGGATAATATAAACAGGGTTCCTGCCATTACTGACTTTACTATTTGGTAGACTGTAACTTGAGACTCCATGACAGATTTTCTAAAAAGGATTTTAAAAATTGGTTGCCTTCAATCACTTTGGCCTTGCCCTAAACCGGTGGTTGCAAATAAGCAATTTTGTTCCCTGGGGTATACTGGGCAATATCTGAAGATATTTTACGTTGTCACAACAAGGGAGGACGTGTTACTGGCATCTAAAGAGCACAGGCCAAAGATGCTGCTAAACATCTTACTATGCACAGGGCAGCTCTCCACAACAGAATTACCCAGCGCAAAGTGTTAAAGTACCGAGGCTGAAAAATCCTGCCCTGGACAAACGAAAACTGATGCAGAGGAAGCTTGCTTTCCTGATCTATCTCTCAGTATCACCCTCCTCACACCACCATAACTCCTATATAGACAGACAATCATATATTTCCAGGGCCCTTATGTTCAGCGTTCCTCTGGGATGCCTTTTTCTAACCACAACTCATTCTTCATATCCTTCTGACCCCTTCAAAAGAATCATTTCTCTTTTGAGCCCATTTTTAAAGAGGCTTGCAAGATAATTGACTAACCAATCTCATATACTAAGTACCTTCAACTTAGCTTTGAGCTTAAAATGAGTCATACTGGCCAATTACCCATTGAATGGATGAGGTCTAAAAAAAATCTTAGAACAATATTTTTTCTATCATTTCCCCTCCAGAGTATAATATTTTATTTTCATTGGCCAAACAGAACCCGTCCTCCAGCCTAATCATTCAAAATGAAAGTTATCCCAAGGGGCCCTCCAGGATAGCAGGTGGATGGTGTAATTCAGCCAGAAGATAAGGAAAGAAGTTTTATCTCCCCAAATTGCCAAGAATTTTCCCCCTGATTAGGAAAGAGAATTCTGAAACTCTGCATAATTTAAAAATACTTCATGTGCTAATGGAAAAGGACTGAGAATAGAAATAAATCTTTGCTATAAATAATCAATGCTATCAAAATGTCATGGTAAAATGCTGCTCTGATAGGGACAAAGACAGACAGCTTTCTAGAGTTTTATCTGGAGGCCATCAGGCTGTGCACCAGAATGACTTCTTATTCATTTTACTTATTTATGGGTTTGGATGTCTGTCTCCAACTACTTCCATAAATGACTCTATCCAGATCCAAAGAGAAACGCAATGTGTGTGTGTGTGTGTGTACACAAACTGGAGCAAAACTAGACCAAAGAGACATAGGAAAAAACAGTAGCCATTGACAGGCAATTGAGAGGGCGGTAACATTCTCAAAGCCCTTACCAAGAGACAGTACAATTATTTGTTAAATTGTTCATCTTACCAATGGACTTGCTGTTCTTTGAAACAGCTTTTTTCTTATTCATCTTTTTACTTAATTTGCCCAGCACAGTGGCCAGCATATGGTAGAGGTTCAATAAATGTTTATTGCCACTGTGAATAAATACATGAGTTCATTAATTTGAACTGATAAATACTAAATCTCCAAATTTCCTGGAAGCCTGAGATCAGAAACAGAAAGAAAAAAAATACATTAAAAGGAAACAATGATATATTCCAGGAATGTATCATTTCAGAAAGAATGATGCGGTAAACATAGAATACAGCTTAATTAAATCAGTGGGAAGAACAAGCTGGAAAAAAATGGAATTATTTGAATGAGTTAACAAAGAAGGAAGGAAGAAAGAAACAAATACATGAATGAGGAAGTGATTGCACGGCCATTTGTGTTCCTCCAAACAACCCAAATTTGAGTGCCCATACTGAGATGCTCCACTGGGTCCTGGGGTTGCAAAGATGAGTAAAACAAAACCACGGCCCTTACAAAACTTTGGGGTGAGGGGTGTTCCTCAGCCTTTGCCTATACATTTGAATCACCTAGAGAGATTTTTAAGTACCACTACTCAAGTACTTTCCTCCCCTAGAGCAATTAAATCAGAGCTTCTGGGAATGAGGCATCAAGAGCTTTTAAAGCTCCCCAGGTGATGCCAGTTATAGTCAAGGTTGAGAACCGCTGGCTTCTAGTCTAGTGGAAGAAACTGATGAAACCAAGTTCATTGAAGAAATGTCTGTAGAACATACCTCGAGTAAAGGACTGAATGGGAATTAGTGTTTATTTACCATCTACTTCAGCCTAAGCCAGGTGCTATGTGTTTCCCATTTGTCTCATTTCTGTCCCATGGCATCCCTAGGAGTTAAGTATTATTACCCACAATTTAAAGACTAGAAAACTAAGGCACAGATGATGGAGACAAAGTCCCTGCTGTAAAAGAATCCTCAGAGAGCATAAAGAAAGGCAGGTCATAAGAAATAGATGTTGTGGGGAAAAGAAGAGGAAGCTCAAATGAAACACAGGGGACTTGGGTTCAAATCTAAAATTTGTCACTAATTGTATGACAGTCGCTTCACTGGTCAGGCTACCAGAATGGGAATAATAGGGTTAAAATAAATTTAGCAAAAGTACACTATAGACAAAAGTATTAGTACTGTGATAGTTGCAATCAAAGAGAGATGACAGCTGTCACAGATGGAGGGCTGTCCACCAGTCTAGCCCTCAAGAGGTGTTAGAATCTGGCTGAGGTTGCCATGGTTTACAGTTAGTCCTTGGATTTGCAAATTCAGTGTCCTTTGTGAAGACATTGGTTTGACTCTGAGGGATTGACACACAATAACTCAACATTTAATAGCCTGATGTATAAACCTGTCTGCCAAAGGACTGCTGCAAAGTGAGACAGATGTTTCTACTAACTTTGTTCAGACAAAGGGCACCAGGGTACAAAGAAAGTCAAAGGAGATGGTGTGAAGAAATTTTCTTCTTGGTCCCTATGGGCATTATTTACTTCTTTTGCCCTCTAGGAACTGTGCACCCTTCCTAGAATAAAGCAGATAAAAAAATACTATGTGTTTTTTTTTCCTCTTTGAGATTTCTTTTACTACATTCCATTAATTCTATCTCTTTCTATCAATCTTGTCTTTTTATATTACAATTGCTATTTCAGCCTTCCATTAATCAGCTTCAGCTGTTTCACTATAAAAGCTTTAGTTTATACTTGGTTGTGTTACATCTTTAATCATATAATTACAAAGCATCAGGTTACAGTGTCAGCTGTATTCATAGATTCATGTCCATTCCACTTCAAGTTCTTAAGGAAATAAAAATAGAATGGAGAAGATGAGGAGATAGAGGGTCCTTGCCTAGGCTCTGCCCCCAATGGCTGTAGTGCCTTGGACAAACCATTTAATATTTCTAAGCATGAATACTCCCTTTGTGGGAGGAGGAGAAAAAAACTACCACTATCTCATTTTGCATATAAAAATTTTAAATAATACATTAATTTAACCACACAGTAGAACAGGGTAACTTAGTAATATGCTTTTCCTAATTTTCCACCTGATCATCTTGACTGGGGTTAATATACTCAATCTCTACCACTGATTTACTGCAGCAAATCACCAATCTCATTTGCTGTAACGTAAATTTTCTCTCATTGCACTTTTAACTTTCTCCTAAGATTCTGAAGGCATTTTACTTTTTCTCTTAGGTTCTGACAACCCTCTGTATAGAGCTTTACACTTTCCCATTTTCTCTATGGTCTCTTATGAACTTGATGATGTCTCTGAAACAGAGGCAAAATATGCAGTATTATGATTTCCACTTCCCAAATGACAGATAAGTAACACAGCCAGTAGGTGATGAACTCAAACCCCTCTCTCTTGATGCCAAGTGTTCTCTCCACTGAGCTGTGAATTTCTAGGTTCTAGGCAGTCATTCCATCCCTAAGGTTCTACTTTTCCCCTTTAAAGAGGAAGATAAGAAGTTGTTTCTCCATGACACTAAGCTTTGTGAGACGTTTCAGGGCATTGTTTAAAGAAAAGGGCAGAAAAATGGAGAAAAACTAAAAAACAAATAGAATATCAACTAAAATTAATTAACAAGTCTATGAAATAGTTCCATGGGCACAAAGTTTAAGGGACTAGCGATCTCTTAATCTAGAAAGAAAGAAGACCAAGCAGCAAACTCGTTAATTTTCTTCCTCTACATGAAAGGTTAGGACAAGGGACAGTGAACAGCTGTTCCCAGAACTAAGCATTAGAGGATATGCAACCACAGGGATTTCAATCAGAGCTTCCTTATTAAAGGATAATCAAACAGGAGAACAGAACTCAAAAAGCAAGCTTCAGGGAGGAGGGTATAGCTCAGTGGTAGAGCACATGTTAGCATGCATGAGGTCCTAGGTTCAATCCCCAGTACCTCCATTAAGTAAATACATACATACATACATACATACATACATACACACACACACCTAATTACCTCCCCCCAAAAAAGAACCCCAAACAAAATAAACTTTTTTTAACGCAAGCTTCCTCTGTATTCACTCTTCCTGATGATCTGAAAAGCCTTCACTCTCATGAGTGGGAGAAGGGGGACACAGGTGATTGAAAGACATATCCTTCCATTACCTTGAGGCACATACCATCTTCTTGGACTAGCAGAGATGGGGTAGGGTGGCTTATAAGGTGTATTTAATATTACAATATTATATATTTGGAAAACTCAGATGGCTTATTTTCATAATGTAAACTAAAAAGGTCAAGTGTAGCAAAGACATGTGTACTCTGAGCCAGGCAGATTCTTCATGGAGTATGGATAAGAACCATGGTAATATCTTGTGTTTACACACTGAGAACAGAAGTGGACAGGTTGTTTTTAAAAATGCCTTGATGCACGCTTCCATCTTTTTTCCAGTGACAGGTAGAATCAGCTCTGAGGCAGAAGACCAGACTAGAGGTCCAGAACCCCTCATTGTCAGAGATCCTCCTACCAGGTTGTATGAACACCTGCCTTCTACCAGCCAATTAACCAACACTCCATGAGTGCCCAGTTACAGCAGACCCAGAGTGAGGCACTCAAGGAAAGGCAAATAAAATACAATCTCTGACCTCAAAAAATATAAATAAAAAACTTACGGTCTACTGTTGGAAGCAGACACCACGATATATGTAACAATAGAGGAAGGAGAGGACCAAGAGATGGGCCCTGGAAGAACAAGAGCAAGTAACAGAGAAGTCTCAGGGCTGAGATTTACTCAGTAAAAGTAAAGCTTAACCTTCCTTGAGCACAAGAAATAAAGAACATGAGTTTGGAAAGAAGTAAAAACAATAACAAAAAAAACTCAAAAAAACCTCTCAATTCCTTCTTGTTGACACATGATGAAGTATCCCTAACCTCAAACACATTTATAATCAAATATACAAAAAGCCATACACTAAGTATTAAATAGAGCTATCATGTTTTCATGTTTTTACCAAGCACAGAACCATGGAAACAGTTCCTTAAACCTAGGCTCTGTCTATATGAAATAAGCTTTTGGTCACTTGAAATTGCTTTGGATATGCAATTTTTTAAAGAAAATTTTCCAGAATGACCCTGCTTCCTCCCCTGTGAGAAGCAGATGCATGGAAAGTTTCAAATTTTAAATTTACTCCGTGTTGGAGTTATTCATGTGCAAAAATAATCTTAAATGATTCTTATAGCAGAAAGCTGAGGGTTGGCTCCTTTTTCTTCTTCTTCATCTGCCCAAGTGTCAGAAACAGCCGAACAGATGTTTCTCTCAACATTCAACAACCAAAAAACTCACCTTTGGGATGAAATCAAGCATGAAAATTTAAAGCCCAAAGGAAAAATTTTCAGCAAGCTCCAAGCGAGTGAAACATGTTAGGGAAGCCAATGACTCTGAAATCTCAGGAGTAGGATCCCTCTTGGCGAAGAGCCTGACAGTCAAGCCAGGTCAAGTCACTGTACTGATCCAGCATGTACAACGTGATATATAGTAAGAATGGATGGTCCCTCCCCTCAAGTGGCTTGGGTCCTAATGAGCAATTAAACAACGTCAGTCATTGTTGTGAAGGCAAATTAAGTTCTCTCTTACTTTTTTAATACATATGTTTTTTACAATTTGGATACAAATGAGTAACTTATATTCATGGTCAATCCTATGTGGGAAGCAAATTGAAGATGCTCTCTGTGTATTGTGTCCACATTGAAGAGGGCTCAAGATACTTTGTTAAGCATGAGTTGACGGATATTCAAGGTACTACCTGTGTGCTATGTGCAAGCTGAAGGATGCTCGAGGTACTACCGTGCCTAGGCTGAAGGATGCTACAATGATTAATTTTATGTGTCAGCTTGACTGGGCCATGGGGTCCCCAGATTTTGGTCAAACATTGTTCTGGGTGTTTCTTTGAGGGTTTTTTTTTTTTTTGGAAGAGATTAACATTTTAATTGATAAGGTAGATTGTCCTCTATAATGTGAGTGGGCCTCATCCAATTAGTTGAAGACCTGAATAGAAAAAAAAGACCACTTCCCACCCCTCCAAGTAAGAGAGAATTTGCCAGCAGATGGACATTGGACTTCATCTGCAACATTGGCTTTTCCTGCCTGATGGCTCTTGGGCACATTAGCTCTCTCCCTGAGCCTCCAGTCTGCTGCCCCACCTGCAGATTGGACCTGAAAACCTCCATAATCACATGAGCCAATTTCTTCTTGTCTGTCTGTCTGTCTATCTATCTATCTATCTATCTATTTCCCATTGGTTCTGTTTCTCTGGAGAGCCCCAACATAAATGCTAAGGTTTTTAACAGTGTATTGAGCATGAGTTGAAGGATGCCTTTCACATCACCCTCTTCTTCCTCCCAACCCTCCTACCCCTACTGCCACGTGCTTCCTCACAAGTTAGGATTTGCCCTTCTACTCAACCTAGCACGAAATCCCCACAGTTAGTCAATCTTGGGTTAGACAATAACATCAGTCCACACAAATACACTGCCAAGCACAATACACATATAAAAAAGAACTGGACAAGCAGGTGAAAGAACCGGGTTCTAATGGCTAATCTGCTGTAATTCAAAATGGATTAACCTTGGGAAATCTCTAAAGTGACTACCCTGCAGTTTAGCTTTGATCAGTCAAACAAGGGTGTTTGAAGAAATAATGTGTAACTTCTCATAAAAGGCGGAAGATGAAAAGGGAATTAGGCGAAATGAGGAGCCCTGGGTCCCCTTACTCACTTTCCTCTTGGGCCCCATGCACCTCTAGGACCCGGTGCTGAACTTGAGGCTCCACAGTGAGAAACTCACTGCTTTTGTTGAACTCAGAGGAGGAATTGTGCTTCTGGGTTCTTCTCCAAGTTCTGTGGCTGACTTGCTGGATAATAGACCAAGCATTGCCTGACCAACCTGTACTCTGGTGTCTTCAACAGGAAAATGCAGATGCAGACAGGTCCAGGATGACTTGCCTCCCATCAATCCTGGGAGGCTAAATTAGGCTCCACCTGCTAGGTTCCTTGAGCTCCAAGAAAAGAAGAAGTAGGTGGGCCTGGAGGGCGGGTAGGAGTGCTTCCTGAGACCTAATTACCAGCCGGGCTTTGGCAATCCCACTGAGTGAAACATGTTGCCCTCATCACTGCAGGCAATGGTGCTTCCTTGGAATAGAAGGTTTGTTTTGACACTTGGGTCCAAGGCAGAGCATTTTCAGATAAGAAGGATAATTTAGAGTCAAGAATACAGTGATTTATTTGAGGGTAGAAAGAAAGAGATGGCAGGAAAAAATGCCTTTTTAAAGATCAGCTCTTCCCAATGGGGTATGCACTCAGTCCCCTTCCAGGCTGGGGAAGGCAATTTAAATGTTCATAACTGTATTGACTTGATGAGGCAAACCATTGTTGCTTCTTCCCTTTCCCTAACCCTCAATATAATCAACCACTAAATCCTTACCAAGTCATTCCCCACCCTGAGGCTAGAATGATCTTCCAAAAACATAAATACGGCTCTGTCACCCCCCAACTTAAGAGTGTCATAATGAATTCCCATTCTTATTGACTATAAAGACGCTCAAGTGTTCTCAACCTGGCTTACTGAAAAACAATGGGGCTCTCGCCTCTGTCTCCAAGTCTCCTTTGTACCAGCCTTCCTGGTGGCTGTCAGTTCCTTGAAAACCTCATTCAGGGGCAGGTTCTCTCACCTCTGACACTTCTAGTACACTGTTTCCTTGCTCAGAACAATCTGTGACACTTTCTGTATCATTCTTCAGGGTCCAGGTAAAAAGTCACCCCTTCAAGGGGTGACTTCTCACAACTGGACCATGTCTTTGAATAACCTGCCTGTGACTCTTTGTATCCCTGGCTAGGAGGATCATCACACCTTACTGTTAACACCTGCTAATTGTCTTCGTTGCCACACTGTAAGTCCCATGAGAGCAAGTATCTTATCTGTCTGATTTGTCATGAGAGTAATTGGAAACAGAAAGTTCTGAGTACTCATTTGTTATATGAATGAGTGTATCCATCTTACTCCAGGAAAGAGAAGCTTGAAAGAGTAAAGAGAACACAGAGAAACAGGTACAGAGGAAACTCAGAGAATTCTGACTTCCCTCTCATCACTTTTCCATGGAGAGCAGAGTGTAGAAAGCTGAGGTGGTTGTGAAGACGTGCATGTGCCGGTAAGGAAGGGGATTGTACGCATGTCATCCTGGTGTGAGGAAGAGACAAAGAGGAAGACTGAACAGGTAAGAATGGAAAGGTCATGGCATTGCACTGACCAGGGCCTTGCACGATATTACCAGTGATAGATGGCCCTGTTATGATTGTTACCTATTGCAGATTTAAGACTAGGTCTCATTCTACAAGTTTAGAGAGGCCTTCACAATGTACACTTTCTTTTAGTTAGACTCTTGCTTAGCTAAGTCAAGCCAAAAGCAAAACTATATGCCCAGCTGGATTGACAGGAAAGAAAAGGCATCTGCTAGCTGCGCATATAGGTTCCATGATGCTTCTGAACATTTATGGCTCTTATAAGACTGTACTGCCAGGGGCATGCGTGGGAATTAAAGCCTTTTCCCAAGGCACCCAGGGAGGAGTAACTCTGACCTTTTCAAGTAGGTACCTCAAGGGCATTCTAATTTGCATTTACAGCTAAAGAGATCATTCACTTTAGATGTCTGGTTTGAGATAACAGAGTGAATGAATAAATAGGACTTAGTCCAGGGGTATGAAGGCCATTTACACTCAAAAACAGCAGGAAAAAAAAAAAAAAACACCCAAAGGGAAATTGCAGCATCTGAGAGTGAAGAAAAGGCTTCAGGCGCCAAAGTGCTCAGGAAGCGCTTCCTCTGTAGGTCAGTTTGTTTCAAACCAAGAGTTGTAACTTATTAGCCGGTCATGAAACCAACTTGGAGAGTCAACTGTTGCATTTTTCGTGTTGTTGTTGATTGTTTCGTATTTTTCAGGATTTTTGTATGTCAATAAATGTTTAGACTTAAATTAATTCTGTTGTTTTTACTTTTTCATAGATACTAAAGTATAATTTTGTAAGTTTTTTGGTTTTATATATATTGATTATGCCTATATACTGAGCTGTAATATAAAATATAATTCTTTGTAGGGGATCATAATGTTTGTGAAGCACCACAAGTGTGTGGTTATGTTATAACCTCCTCTGCCTACTGGGATCAGGCTGCAGAAAGACTTGGGTTGATACACTCATGATCTCCTGTACCACATTCTTGGTCAATCTGGATGAAAACTGATTGTTCCTAAAACTTCAGTGCTATGATCAGAAGGATTAAGAAAAAGGCACCAGCTAAAAGAAGATGCTGAGATAGCCCAACATCAAGATACAGAGAAAGGTTCTCAAGGCAAAGAGTCAGGGCATGGGCAGGTAAGCACTAGCTAATTACCCACCTTGGGTTTAGTCAGCTCTAGTGGATGTGAGACACTCATGCGGGAACCCTGGAGTGTACACAGGAGGTGTCATGTGGAGAGTAAGATCACATCCTTAGAGTCTGGAGCAAGGGGATTACTTATTATGCAAAAAATCACAGCAGAACTGATGGGAATGCCATTCCTAGTTAATTATCCTCATTCTACAGCTTGGATCTAAGCAGTGAATAAATGAATAAGGCACCCCAGAACTGTAAGACACATGGCCTAGGAAAGCCATACAGAGAATGAACATGTTATGGATTAGGCTAGTATGTACAAATATGTAAATATTATGTAAATAAGAACTGGGAAGTTGTGGGTCTGTTCTTGTCCCCCTGCTATGGGCCTTTCTCAAGCTATGGATTGCATTAATGGGTGTTTGGGGATTTAAAAGAAATAGAGGAGATCTTCTGGGAGTCCCACCAACATCCTTCCCCAGAAGGTTTATTATAAGGTTTCACAGGAGGTTTTATATGCTTATGAACATGATTTTGTCCACAACCCATGACTGTCCCATCCCTCCAGGATAATCCGGCCCACAAGTGGTGAATGGAAGAAACTGAATGCCTAAGAAATGGTTCACAGGGGCAACTGTAACTAGTGAGAAAGGCAGGTATTCAAGTTATCCAGGCCATGTAATGCCTACCTACACGACCTATACCATAATCTCATTGGTAAACTAGGTAATTATCAGAAGCTGTCTGAATGAGCTTGTTCTCAGAGCAGGGGATTGAGTTGTAGAATTTGATAGTTTGTTTTGTTCAGGTTTTGGTGGCCTTAAGTGTCTCAATAAGGAATAAACCAACCAGGGGTACTAGACAGTGAAGACTGAAGACAAGTGCCATGGTCTTCTCTGTCCATTTACTCATCATTTGCTGTTCTCTGACTTTGCTGTCACTCATTCTCCTTCTTTCTCCCTCTTCCGAATCCCTTCCTCACTAGTAGAATTATTCATAAGAAAGGACCTCCTAAAGCATAAACATCCTGTACATGATTTAAAGAGAACTTTTAACAGATGTCTGTGATTTCATTCCAAACCACTCATTGTAGTTTGAAACAAGTGTATAGAATCATACCAACAACACATTATCATTGCATATTCCTCTTCCTAGAAAGACCTTATCTATTTTCAAGTCAAAACCATTTTATGTTTTTGCTGTTTAAATAATGACTTTATAAAGTTTTTTTAAAAAGTTGTCTCTGTGGAATCTGGCTGGAAATAGGAAAAAGACAATTGCTGTTTATCGTAAGCCATCATGTACTATTTGATATAGTACCAAGTATTTTGTTACTTTGATAAAATAAAGTCATTCTCATTTTATCTTGATTCAGCTAAATAACTCTCATATAACTAGATTTTTCCATCTCAATAGCAAAGAAACATACGATAGTATAACAAGCTATTCACTAAAAAATTTAACATAACTAAAGTCCATAGCATAGTAAGCAACTGATAATTTCTATATATATTGCTCAATTAACATGTATGTAGTGATTTTTTAAAATTTGCATTAATTATTCTGAGGAAACACAAGTGGTCACTACACGTTACATTTTGATGATTCACTCTTCTTATACATCTTTTTTAAAAATCACATATACTTCAACAGCCTTTAACTTTTAAACACTCATTTCAAGATTTTCCCATGACTCCTCCACAAGTTCAGAGGAAAAGTCAACCAGCCAGCATTTTGCCTTTCCACCTAATGTGTGCCACCTAGTGGTCAAAACAGAACCAGCGGCATAAAGGTCAAAAGATGGTGCTGATTGGAACCATGGACACTGCCATCCCAGTTAACGGTCAGTATCTAGGAATCCAAAG
Organism: Vicugna pacos; assembly: GCF_048564905.1. Classification (NCBI taxonomy): domain Eukaryota; kingdom Metazoa; phylum Chordata; class Mammalia; order Artiodactyla; family Camelidae; genus Vicugna; species Vicugna pacos. Next base: position 30,598,780 of record NC_132990.1, read on the forward strand.
TTTCATGAATATGATGGTTTCCTCTGCCCTCTCATAAAATAGCAGAAAATGTTAATTTTATACTGAAAGTATTGGGAATGAAACTCAGGGAAAAAAAGCAATAAGCTTTAAGTAATCAGCTGATTGACCAGTGCCAGGAAAACCAACGTCTAGTAGCTTATTTGAACAAAATGCTCTCTTGGAAAAAAGTCAAATACTAAAGGTTACAATCATGCAAATTACACAATCCATCATGAAATTTTACTCCATAAAAATAGTCACTTGATTGATTATGCTCCAAGGTAAAGCAGTGAGCAAAACTCTGTAGTACAGAGGCCTGGGGCAGGAAAAGCCTAAAAACAATCACAGGACTAAAGATCTTCTAAATGATTTTCAGGAAACATTTTTGTTGGTTTTTAGTCCTTGCCCAGCACCAATCTATTCCAAAGGGAATCTCCATTCATTCATTCAGCAACTATATTTTGAATAACTACCATGTGACCGGCATTCTTCTGGGAGCAAAGATACAATAGGAAATAAGAGTTGCTCTCTCTTGAAAATTGTATGTCAATGCAGGAAGACAGTAAAAAATAAGCAGATTATAAATTCATGAAATAATTTTAGATGGTGGTAAATGCTATCAAGAAAACAAAGCTGGCTGTACTAAGATGGAGAATGTTGGTGGAGGTGGAGGAGACTCTTACAGATGAGGTGATCAGGCAAGGCCTTTTGCGGGCATGGTCTTTGAACTGTGACCTGAATGTTGAGAAGGAGCCACACATGTTATGAGATAGAGAACAGAATTCCAGGCAAATGGAACAGCAAACATGAATGTCCTCAAGTTGGACTGAATACTGTGCAGCTGAAGAATTGCAAGGTGGCCCTCATTATGGCTGGTAATCATCAAGAGAGGGGAGGGGAGGAGTAAGAAATGAGAGTGAAGTTGCAGGTAAGAAGCCATGGTAAAGAATAGGATTTTGTATTAATGGTAAGATCAAGCCAAGAAAGCAAAGTTTGAGTAAAGGCATGATATGGTCTACATGTTCTATATAAAGTCTGTCAGCCATTCTGTAATGATCAGACCAAGGGAGCCAGGCTTAGAAACAGGGACACCAGTAAGGAGCTTATTGAAGTTGCACAGGTGAGAGAGATTTATGGTCGGAAATAGGATGATAGCAGAAGAGGTAAGAAGAATCAGATTCCAGGTGTATTTTTACAATAGAGCCAATATCCTTTGCTGATAGACTGGATTTGGTTGAGGAGAGAAGGAAAGAAGCTAAGTTTGACTTCAAGGATGAGAGCCATTAGAGGGGATTGCTAGGAAAGGGATATATTGTTTAATGGGGGGAAAGAGGAGGGTTCCAAGAGTTCTGTTTGTTAGAATTACGTGAAGTAATTACTATAATCAAGGACTTCTAAAAACGTGGGATATTTCTCACCAACTAACAGCTGAATTTGTATTATGACCAAAGACTAAATATTAAGAACAAGATTTTAATTTCTTTAGATTGCTTCTACTCTACTGCTTTACTAAGGAATCCTGGGTTGCATGGAACTATAGAAGCATGCACCCATTCCACTAGTGTTTATTGAGCCTGGTTCTAAGCAGGTGCCCCTGGAACCAGAATGAACAAAGAGTTTACTCTCTAGAGCAGGAGACAGACACAAGTCAAACGATCACACAATTGTACAACTAAATTCTATGATATGAAGAGGAAATACAGCAGCCTCTGATCTCATCTGGAAGGCTGGGAGAGTTGTCCTCGAGTAAGAGATGTTTGAGCTGAGATCAAAGTATGAGTCACAGTATAAAAAGCTAAAGGGACAGAAGGAGAACAGCTCTGCAGGGAGAGGAATAAATGACAGCTCATGTTCTCTGAGGGAAATGACAAAGATCAATATGACTGAACCCAAGAGAGAAAAGGAGAACATGGTGGGGCGTGAGGTAGCAGATGCAGGCAGGGACGAGAGTGCATGTGGCCATAATAAGCAGTTGGGGCTTTATCCTAAGGGGGTAGGAAGCAGGGAATGACAAGATCAAATCCTGCTTTTAAAGGAGTATTCTGATTTATATGCTTAATTTCTAAGTATATCCTTATTTTAAAAAAATAGGTAATACCAATGTAAATTTACTCTCACTTCATGAATCAAGATGGTTAACGCAGTCTGAATGAGTGAGATTTCACTGTGTTCTCAAAAAAAATTTTTAAAAAAAGGATTATTCTACTACACTATGAATTGGAGGTAGGGTGAGAATCAGGACTTCAGAGACACTATTCCCTAACATAATACTATGCTCTCCAACTGAGCCCCCTGCAAAACACACACGTTAAGAATACTGTTCTGTAATGCAAAATAAAAGCAATCATATAAGATTATATATCATTTTATTTCACCTTTAAATGACCCCAATGAACATGAGTGCTGATATTAAAATAGTTTTCACCCCTTTTCTACTCTCTTTTGTATGTTTATGTAGTGGGGGAGGAAATGTGCCCCCAACTTGCTGGTACCCTAAGCACATGCTTAGTCTACCTGCTGGGTAACCCAGTATAAGTAAAAGGAGGCAGTGATTAGGTGAGAGGGGCTGAAATCTTGGATGAGGATGGTGGTAAAGAACTATTCAGGAGGTAAATAGATTTTGGTGATAAGTTGCTAATGGGAAGATGAGGGAAGGGAAAGGGTCAAGAATGACCACCAAGCTGTGGGCTGGCAACTAGATGAAAAAAGTTACTCAGTGAGACAGGGAACAGTGGAGGAGGGCTATATTTAGAAGGTACTCTTAATGATGGTCTGGCCCAAGCTCAAGAAACGGATGACATTGAGAGCTTCTCTTACCCTTGATAGATACTGGTTGTTAACCACAGCAAGCATTCTTTCCCACTGAGCCTCAAAGTCAGTACTTCATATAGTCCTATTTGTCATTTCAGATTAAGAACAAGCCACTCATTTAGAAGGTAACTAAACTGAGACCCAATTAAAAAAAATACAGTTCCAAAGAAAAGACATTTTGAATAAAAGTATCCCCTTAAACTACTTTTTCATTTAAAATTATAATGAAAATATCTCATCTAAATTGTACTTATTTGCATTATGCTCAACTATTTTCTTATATCTATAATTCAAGATACTTGCCTGGATTCACATTGGAAAGCATTGGAAAACCACTGGAAAAATAAAGATAAATCAACATTAAATGTACAGGTATTGCTTGAGTATAAATACCAATCAAAAGATGTCAATAAACAGCTCTATGTTTCCATCTAATGTCCTTAGATCTCTCAGTATTGTATACGCTGCTGGAAAGAAAATGAGAGATCATCTAGTTCATCACTTTGAAGACAAGGATTGAGTTCCAGAGAGGTGGAACTCCAGACTTGGGGTCACAAAGCCTGTTTGTGATGGAAGCCAAGCAGAAACCAGTGCCTCCTAATTCCTGGTTGATCACAGCTCCCTGTGGACTGCACTGCCTCTACAAGCTCACAAACACCCTCTCTAACATGAACTGGAAGACACACAGGAAAACTCAGGAGCAGTCAACTGGCGGATTGGGAGTATCCATCATTGTTTAAAATTCCCTACAACGTTATTTTAACAGAAGACATTCCTCATTCTTCCTACCATGCTGCCAATACTCTCAGCCAAGCCCTCCTTCCCAATAACCTAACCAGAGGTAATAGGATTAATACGTTCACCTCTGTACCAGTTTGTAATAGGGGTAGAAAAACATAACAAAGTGATAGGTGAGGAAACAACTCCATTTAGGAAAATTCAATATTCAGATATATCCAAACTTACAAAGAGATACATTAAGAGAGATTACTCAGATAATACCAGACTTCCTAATAGGTCTGCTTTTAATAGCATGCTCCATTAGAACTTTCTAAATATTTATAGATCACGAAGTATTTGACATGAAGATTGGGGGTGGAGAGAACAGAGCCTTAAAATTAGAGTGTTAAAATATTCAACTAACTGATGGAGAGGAATTTTTAAAAATAAAATCTACTTAAATTACATTCTAAAACAATAGAAAATATAATCTTTGACATGAAAATAATTTTGTATGAATTGAAAATGTTGGTTCCTTAGGAGCGAGGTGGATGAAAAACTGCTTGTCTGATCCTTGCATTATGCCCATCATAATTCAGTGAGTTTAAACATGAACAGTGCTTTGAAGGAGCAATATGTGTTCTAGGAGCTTATGGAAATAGCCTTATTCCTCACTTTTGGAATCTTTTTTGCTTTTGTCCTAACTGCATGAAAATTATAAGATAAGGTTTCCAATACAATTATATTTGACATGGAGATGTGCTGATTTGATGATTCCTTTTATTAAGATTCCCTCTGAAGTGTTATATATATTCACTCTCAGAACTCACACTCTGAAAACCTCCTGCTCAGTAGCATACCTGGTTTTCAAATTATACTTCTTTGTTTTTGGCTTTGTTGATCTTGACACAGCTTTCAGGCAAAAGCAATCAAATTTGATCTATAATAGAGTTTAGAAAGTTTTCCAATGAAACAGTAAGGAAAAAAAAAACCTAAGTTTGACTTTTTGATGGTTTCTAAGTATTTGGAAGTAATAGAAACAGCCCCTTTAAGAAACAAGCCAGGAAAAGTGGATCCTTCTCAAGAGAGGCCTTAAAGTTTAGGAGTTCCTGCCACCCATGCTCTGTTGTGAAATAGTTCAAAAACACTTGGAGTAAAGGAAAGGAGAAGAGACTCAGAACGCCAAATGAGAGGAAAACTGTTTTAGGCGAGAGACAGAGTGAATGTTTGAGGGCATTTCATGCTCAAAGCACACACAAGGCATAGCAACTAAATGCAAAACATGTTCCTGCACTAGATTCTGGGGAGCAGAGAGAGACAGAAAGACTGGAGGACGTTGGAAAGGACAAGAGAGGTGAAGAAGGGAGCGAAAAAATGTAGAGGGAAGGAAAAAAAGAACCGAGAGAGACAAATACTCAAAGTATATTTGGGGGTAACTGATGAAATTTGAATGGCACTGTTATCAATGTCAAATTCCTTGAATTTGATAATCATATAGTGTAAGATGTCTTTGTTCTTCAAAGATACATGTTGACATATTCAATGGCGAAGGGTCAAGATGTCTATAACTTAATTTCAAATAGTTTAGAAAATAAGAAGAGTAATAATAATGATGATACAGATGTAAATAAAAGTGGTAAAAAAAAAAGATGTGAAAAAAAAAGTGGTAAACTGAATACATATAACAAAAATCTAAACAATTGTTGAATCTAGGAGAAAAGTACCCAAGGGTTTACTTTTTTTTATTCTTGGAAGTCTTCCATAAGCTTGAATTTGTTCAAAATAAAAAGTTTACTAAGAAAAGCATATAGCAGAGAGATATTAAGGTATCAAATAGTCCTTGTAGTTTAAATATAAATTTGGAGCAGAAGAAAAAATTAAATAAATGCATACATGTATCTCTCTCACTCCTGAAAGAATTTGAAATGGTTTATATAAAGACTGGGAAAATTATGTTATACTAATGCATTCAAACAAAACTCATATTGATAAAGGTCATACTGGCTAAAAACATTAACTTAGAAGTAAGGGTGGCTGGGTTCAAATTGTGGCTCTATCATTACTTGAGCATGGGCAAATTACTGAATTACTTCAGGCCTCAGTGTCTTCATCTGTAAAACAGGGATAATAAATTGGTACAATTGTTTTAAGGGTTAAATGGGATAATCTTCAGTAAGTTCTTAGAATGTACCTGTTACATGGTAAGCAGTCAGTAAGTGTTAACTTTTTACTTTAAAATATGAGCTAGATGATTGTGGCTAAAAAAGTTATGAATAAAAGTAGAAGATCAATTCCAAGGTAAAGAAGACAATAAAAAGGAAAGCTGCTATGACTGAATGTTTGTGTACCCCCAAAATTCCTATGTTGAAACACTAACCCTTAGAATGATGGTATGAGGAGGCAGGGCTTTTGGGAGGTGATTAGTTCACAATGGTGGATCCCTTATGAAAGAGATTGGTGCCCTTATAAAAGGGGCCCCAGAGAGCTCTCTTTTCCCTTCTGCCATGTGAGGTTACAGTGAAGAGGTGGCTGTCCAGGAAGCTTGTTCTCACCAGATACTGAACCTGCTAGTGCCTTGGTCTTGGGCTTCCCATTCTCCAGAATTGTGAGATATAAATGTTTGTTATCTATAAGTGATGCAGTTTATAGTATGTTTGTTAGAGTAGCCGAAACAGACTAAGGCACAAACTGCAGTTAACACAGGTGTTAGAGATATGCTTCAAATTTGGATCTGAGCATCCTGAACACCAAAGTAAAAAGAGGATGCAGACAATAGGATATATATAGAGAGAAAAGAGATTTACTATAAGGAATTGTATCATGTGATAATGGAGACTGAAGTCCAACAGCCTGAGAACCAGGAGAACCAATGGTGTGAGTTCCCATCTGAGTACAAAGGCAGGGGAAGACAGATATCCCAGCTCAGAGATGATCAGGCAAAGAGTGAATTCTCTCTTGCTCAGCCTTTTGTTCTACTGAGGCCTTCAATAGATCAGGTGAGGCTCACCCACATTGGGGAAGGTCATCTGCTTCACTGTCAACCAACCCAGAGGTTAATCTCATCCAGAAACATCCTCACAGACACATCCAGAACAATGTTTAACTAAATATCTTGTCACCCCATAGTCCAGTCAAGTTGACACATAAAATTAACCACCACAAGATAACTCACAACTATTCCCCAAGGGAGGTAAAATTTTTCCTAGGACTACTAAATTCTAAAAGAATTAATTTAGGAAGCACTGAATATTCAAGAGGGAATGTCTTGAGCAAAAAGTCTTTAATAGATACCGTTACGAATTTGATTCGGCTTTTAAAAAAACACTATTTTCTTATTAAAGCTAAGGGAGTGCTATTAAAAGAAAACTCAGTAAGATATAATTCTAAGGTTAAAAAGAGTTCAACTGTGCATTATTCTGGGAATAACTTGATCCAAGAATAGAACCTGTAGTATCTAGGAGAATAGGTGAATAGCAGATCCTTTGAACCATGCTTCATAAACATCTTTTCTCTTCGCATGGCTTTGTGAAAAAGCAAGGGGCACACAATTAAAGATTTTATTCTGTCCCAGGCCCAGAGTGGAGATGTTCTGTTTTGCTCCTGGAAAGTGGGTCCTTATGTTTAGGAGCAGGGCTGGGACTTGCATGACCCTAAGAGTATCTCCTTAAATTCTGTGCCTGAGGAGCCTCTCTTGCCCTCACCTAGACCTGATTCTATTTAGGGAAATCAAATAGTAAAAACAAGAATCAGTGACAAATGGTAGTCCCACCACTTTTCATATATGTGACAGTTGTTAGGAGGGGACCATTAATGCCCCTCCCTCGACCGAAAAACAAAACAAAATCCATTTAGAGAGCAGACAGAGCAGGCGGAGGATCAAGAATACCGCATTCTACTTCATGCTGACATTACAGTAATGATTAGAGTAATTTCCCAGTCAAAGATTGAAGTGCCTTCCAAATACCGATCATTGATACTCTTCTTAACAAGAGCTAAGAAGGACTAGCATTGTGCTTGTGAAAAGTGGGCATCTCCATAAACAATATGCATGTCTACGTACACACCGCAGTTAGAACAGCGCCTATTAAACTTCAATACTTTTAACCATGAAATCAGAAATTGGTGTGGCCACTTTCAAAAGCAACCTTTCAGTGAGAAAAAAGGAATCCTACTAGCCTAGAACCATGCTTTTCCCCACCCAAAGCTCTGGGACAGAGGCCCTTCCCACCACCCTCACTACCATCTGGGCTCACTTATTTCATTCAGGGACAACACCAGACACAGGGCTAGATGACCTGAACCACCCGAAAAGAGGGATGTCTAGTTGAGGAAGTGCAGACTACTTGGGCCTGTCTCCCCTTTCACGAGGGCTTGCGTCCAAGACCCACAGGTCCTCCAGACGTGCTGAAGCAGCACTCCAGTGGGAAGCAAATTCTAGTTTGTGGTTTTGTGGTCCTAACAGAAAAAAGGAAAATCAACAATCGCTGCAGAAAGGAATTAGGTTTTCACAACTTTGGAAGACAAAGAACTTTTGTCAAAATGGAGCAGTTTCAGCCCTCAGTGTGCTCTGGATGGGGGTGCAATAAAGCTGGTATCTTTAATATCTTCTATTTATTCCAGATTGCATCAGGAGAAAATTAAATGGTACCCAGAAATGTGTAATGATCAACTGCCCTCATGTTTGTCCTGGGTGGCAATGAAGAACTACCAATTTAGAGTTACATTTCCAATAGATTAGCTTTTTAGCTAGAAATTATATGAGTGTGTGTGTGTCTTTATGGGCTTGTTTGCTTTCATTTATTCAGATCATTTCTAAATATTGCCATATGGTAATTGAGTTGTAATGTTGCAGCCTCTCTGAAAGGAAGATGGAGTATGAAACGGGCCTCTAAACAATTCAACCCAGCCAGCATCGGCCATAAAGGGGAGGGAAGAGGAGGGAAACATTCTATTTACCATCTCTCCCTTTGGAAAAATGCCGTTTCCGGGGAGGTCAGAATCCCACACTCCAGTGCCAGTCAGAATTAGAACAATCTATTCCAATGTCCTTTATGAGCCCAGAACAACTGTGGAGCTCAGTAGAAATTGTGTGGATCAGCAAGTATTTGGAATAAAACAGCTGTGCCTGGTGGTTGCTTTATTCAGTTAACACCGTTAATGGCCCCAAACAAAACAGGAGCCTAGGAAACACCTTCCCTTCTTCCCTTGAAAGCCTCAATATGCCCTCAGCCTTCAAGTGGCCCTTTCTGGCAAAGGTTTAGCAGGAAGGGTGGGGGTGGGGGCTGAGTATACTTGGGGCACATGTCCCCCTGGGGGTGGGGAGGAGTAGGGGGCTGTGCATGTTTCTTTGTCCTTTCCCACTCTTTATACCCTTCCCCCAAGCCCTCCTTGCCCTGGAAACATCAGAGAAGACACGATGCCACATGTTTAGAAGAAAGGATGGGCAAAAGAAGAGAAGACACGTTATAAAATCCTGCTTGTTTTCTTTCTGGTACATTCCTTATACCTCACAGTGGGGCCGCTGGGTTCCCCAAAGGCTGATTGGCTTCAACAGTTCCAGTCAGCTGAAAACAAAACAAGCCAAAACCAAACACAGAGCAGTCCTGGTGCTTTTGAAACAGGAACCACAACCAGGCAGCAAAATTAACAATCCAAAAACAACAGCTGGGGGCGAAGAGAGGGCAAGGAGGCTGGGGTGGGCCAGGGCTTCTGTTCCCGGAGGATTGTGAAGAGCCCTTTGTATGTACGCCAGTCATTCCGGTGATAAAATGTTATCTGCAATAAAAGGCGTTCTCCCATGGCTTCCGCATGCTAATGAGCTCCTGATCCTCACTGTCTGGGCTTGGAGGGAGGAAGGAGAGTGGAAGCATCTCTCTAAACCCAAGCCAATTCTTCTCAGTAGCTGCTAACAAGAGTTTCAGTTGAAGACTGATTAAGTAGTAACTGCTCACTGGCACTGAAAGACTTAATGCGACTTCTAGAAACAAACAAACAGGGAAGCAGGAGACTATTCCTTGCTTAACAAAGTAGCCAGCCTCACCTACTGACCCTTCCTAAGCCAGCCAGGTCTCCAGGAGGACCCTGCAGTCCTGACCGCTGCCTTTAACTGTTGCCTTCCTGTGGCCTTTGGAACAGGCCTCAGAGAACTGATGGGAGAGTCTGATGAACCTGCCTCTAGTTCTGTCATTTCTCCAAGAGCATCAAGGACCCAAAATACACCGATCCCCTAGGCGAAGTCATCCAGACAGATGTCTGACAATCTCCTTGGGAACACTCCACCGAAAGAAATAAAATGGCTATGAATAAAAAGAGAGTGATCAAATCAGGGATCATCTTTTCTTCCTCTCAACAGAAGTATTTTTAGCAAAAATCGCCATCTACCCACTCACAATCAAACACATTAACCTTAAAATGTGTGGTCTCACACTTTCTCTTGGAAATTGAAATGAGGTGTTTTTGGGGAGGGCATCCTTGCCCTCCCGTTCTCTTTCCAGATGCTTGTTTCTCTTTTCTGCCTGTTTGCCTCTCCAACTCGTTCTTTCTTGGACAATACACTTAGAAGGGAAGAGCACAGCCTTTGAAGTACTCTCAAGTCAAGGGCTGTTTGTTTGCAGGGATCTAAGACAACTCATGAGAAGCAGATCTACAAGATTTAGTGGATTTTTTTTAAGTGAATAAAGAGACATAAAATGACTACTGCTTTAAAGAGGTACTAAAGTCAAACTCGGAAGATGAGCACATGTTATACTCGGCATAAATCAAACTTAACTAATCAGTTACCCCAAATCCTGCCCCTCTGCCTCCTACGTTTCCCACCTGTGCAAATGGAACCATCACCTGCCTGAGTCGTAGCCCTGTTAGTTATCCTCATTTCATACGTCTCACCTTCTACATTGACTCATTCAGTACAATACATCTTCCTAAATGTCTCAGTTGTGGTCCTTCAGGGTCATCATCACAGGAGAACAAACTGTAAGATGTGCGTAGCAGACAGTGCTGAGAGGCGCCACTGATGGCTCCATTCAAGTTATTGAGCATTTTTTCACTCGGTGCTCAGTGTGACATGGGCATCCTAGTTAGTCTGAGCTGTTATAACAGAATCCCATAGACTGGGAAGCTTAAACAACAAACATGTATTTCTCACAGCTCTAGAGGCTAGAAGTCTGAGATCAGGGTGCCAGCATAGGTGGGTCCTTGGTGAGCCCCTCTCCCCAGTTTACCTCTTCCTGCCTCCCTTCTCTGCATCCTCACATGTTGGGGAGAAAGAGAGAGCACACACAACCTTGCTCTCCTAATAAGGATGCTGATTTTACCATCAAGGCTCCCCTCTCATGGCCTAATTACCTCCTAAAGGCTCCACCATCATGTTAACACTTGGACAGATGAATTTTGGAGGGACACAGATAGCCATGGAAACTACAGGAAAGAGTAGGCAGTGTATTTACCTTGTCAAAGCCTGTATTCACTTGCTAGAGCTGCCATACAAAGTGCCACAGACTGAGAGGCTTAAACAACGGAAATTTTATTTTCACACAATTCTGGAGGCTACTAGCCTGAATGTAAGAGGTTAGCAGGCTTGGTTTCTTTTGAGGGTCCTCTCCTCGCCTTGCAGATGGCCATCTCCTCCCTGTATCTTTACATGGTCTTTCCCGAGTGTGTCTGTCTCCTGATTTCCCTTCTTATAAGGATACTTGACATATTGGATTAGGGTCCATCCTAATGACCCCATTTTAACTTAATTATCTCTTTAAAGACCCTGTCTCCAAATACAGTCACAATTTGAGGTATTGGGGGTTAGGACTTTAACCTATGAACCGGGGGGCCCATAATAAAGCCATTTCATTCTCTTTATCTTTTTTTGTTGTTGTTCTCATAAATCTTCAGGACAATTTCTGGGGATCAGAGCAAGCATCAGTATTCGACTGATGAAAAAACTGGAACTCAGACAGATTGAACGATGCCCAAAGTCACCAGGCTGCTGCTAGTCAGAGCCCAGACTTGACTTTTTTCTCTCCAACACTATCACCTTTCTCCATTGCAGAGTAAAATTCTGTTGCCATGATTACACCACACTGCCCACATTTATACCCTACTTTTCACTTCAAATCTTGTCTAAGCACCCCCGTTATTTTTCTTATTGATTCTAATTCTTGAGTGTTCTTCAGTCTCTTTCTATTAATTTCATTTTTTTTCTATTTGGTGTACATTCACTCTTTCCACCCTCACTCGTATCAGATTTCAAATGGACATAAAGTCAGCACCTTTGTATCTGCTGTTCTGCTTCTGTGGCATAATTGTTCAGTCAGCAGCTTGTCATCAGAGTGTGTTACCCACTGAGAAAGCCTACATCCTACATGCTTATAAAATAGTAACCTAGTCCCCCATTAATCCTCTCAGCTCCAGGGGAGGAGGAGATGACATGCACTCTGATTTCCATTCCCTGAATGGAAAAACAAACACAGAAATTTTAGCTAATTTATCTTAAACCCGGTTCCCCAGCCAAGCTGTCAGTCTTTTGGGGGATATAGTAATTTTATTATTGGCATTTTATAATAGCTTAACTTTCTTCATTCTGTGTCCCATTCTGTACAGGAGTTAGGAGGTGAAACTGACAGTGATTTGGAACAGAGAGAAACTGCTGGTCCTCATACAGTTGGGAAAGAGACAGTTGGGAAATAGCTGTGAAAATTCATCTAAATAACTACAACTAATACAACAAGCATTGTGAATTATTGTGTGCTCACTTGAGTCAGGCATTGTACTGAACTTTATTTTCTTTCTCACTTATCCTAACAATACTCCGATAAGGTAGTTTACTCTAGTTCGATGAGCAATTATATCAGAATAGAAGCTCTCTGGAGGCAAGGACTGTTTGGCTTTCTCCACCACTTTAGAGACCCCTCTTCTGTAGATCACTGTCAGTTTCATCCCTAGGCTCCTGTACAAAATGGTAAATAGAATGAAGAAACCTAGGCCACTGTAAAATGTCGATAATAAAATTATAGTACCTCCAGACATACTGACGTTTTGGCTTGGGAACATAGCCTTAGATAAATCACCTGTACCTAGTAATGCCTAACACATTGTAGGTGCTTGATAAATATTTGTTGATGGTACAAATGAACAGAGGAATGAATGCCTACTATGTGCAGGTGGAAAAAGCAATAAGACATCACTCCTGCCAAAAAGCAGTTCACTGTTACAGGAGGTATGAATGGTTATTGCCCACAGGTATGAGGGCAAGATTTAACTTATTATGTCTGAATTTCTAGTTTATTTGTCTTATTTCTAGTATGTACATTGTAAAAATTACTATATGAGTAAATAACAAGATTACAGTGAAATTCAAAAAGGTTCAAAAGCTTGATTCTCAGAGAAAGGTGATTGTGGCTGAATTCTAGACTGGAAAGAGGCAACCTACTCATTAAATCTACTTTCTGTTCAGCCGAAAAACATTCTTTTCCAAAGTAAGAACTAATCACTGATCCCTGCACAATTAGTCATGCACCAGGAATCCTGGTGACAATTTAAGAGTCTCAAAAACATTTGCAAAAGTTTCTAGTTTAATCTAGAACTCCACAGAAAGGAAAATATCATGGCAGAGACAAAAGCTACAGCAAGTGAGGTGTCCTTTTGAGACATGATAGCAAGTAAGTTACTGCTTAGCAATTAAATGTAATGAGGAAGAATTTTAAGCTCCCTGTGTGCACTGAGGAATAAACATCTCAGGATGGAGTAACCACACTGAGAACAAAGTCAAATGCCAAGCCAGCATATCTCCAATCACTTTTTTATTCAGCAAGATTCTCTGACTCAGATAATATACAAAACATTTAACAATTGGTACAGCACAAATAATGAGCAGTCAGAACTGACCCTGCCCATATGCAGAACAAAAAAAAATAAAACAGCAGTCTGGCCATTTAGGTGCATGTGGACTGAATATCAGATAACTGGTAGACCTGCTTCCAGCTCCTTCTCTTCTTAATTCCATTTCCATGCCTACCTTCTGGCTCCCTAGGTCAGTTGGTGACATCAGAGAACCTCTCCTATTATGATGAAGGGAGACCTCTGCCCTGGGAGTCAGAAGGCCTGGGTTTTGGTCATAATGCTAGGAGTTCTTGGACCTTAGGAAAATTATTTCATTCATGCTCCACTTGCTTCCTTGGTAAAGCATGGAGACTGAACTAGTGTTTCCCAACAGGAATGCTCTGGCCACTGGTGGGCAAGGAGCAATTGTTCATGGTGTAGATCTCTCCCACACATGGCAGGAGGTTTAGCATCCATGGCCTCTGGGCACTAAATGGCAGGAGCACTCCCCAGTCATTGTGACAGCCTAGGATTTCCCATAAATTTTCACTTTGAGAACAACTGAACTAAACGGTGTCTAGGGACTTTTCCAGTGTTAACCTTTCTTTCTTACATGAGCAGTTACAGTTCTACAACAGCGAAGTCTGTTTTATACTGAGCTACTATGGTCTTTGCTTATTCTCCACAATGACAGGCTTACCTGTGCACCAGGTCAAACATTTTCTAATAGTTCCCTGACATAGATATTAAAGAGAACTTTCCATTTAGGTAAATGAGTCTCTGCAGTGAAAGAAAGAATCAACAGCCCATCAGGGCAGAAGCCCAGCAAATCAGTGATACTAAACTTTCAGCAGGATTCAGTTGGAAGAAACAAATACCTGTCTCAACATGTTAAGTAGAATGGGACTTAGTACAGGGAATAAGGCGCTTTCAAAAATTTCGATGGGATGGAGGGACAAGTTCTAAGCTGGGCCTCCAGAAATGACTCCTAGAAAAATATTCCAAACATTGTCCACCAGAGAATCTGCTCTTTTTGCCTTTATGGTAAACACGGTGGCTTCTGAAAGTGTGGACTTAAAGAACATACTCTTGTAAGGATGATCCAAGACAAGAAAACCCCTGTCTTCACTGACACTGTCACTACACTGCCTCTGACAACACATGAAGCTCTCGGCTGATCCCTGGAAAGATAATGCGGAGAACCCAACCTGACCACCAATAGCAGAAAACAACCCGAGCAGCAGGAACATGGCCCCTGTGTCACTTTGGCCTTACATATTCCTGGAAGAACTGAATTTATACCCAATACTATAGCAAGTGAGTTTGGAGAAAACCGATTGACGCCACTCAGCCTCTGCAACGCAGGAAGACAAGACAGAAGAAGCATGATATATACTAAGTGTCAACCTGCCACACCTACCACAGAGAGTGTGTATCTCTGCCACAATCTGACAAAAGCCACGGACTCTTTGCAGAAAAAAAAAAGAACAAAATGTATATATAAAATTTTACATATATGTTCATTGTATTCTGTACAGATACCCCAAAACCCACCTTAGACCCTAAGAACCCTTATACTAGGACAGTTTCTGAACCTTGACAAAACTGACACTTGGGACTGGATAATTTTTTTTTAACTGAAGTACAGTCAGTTACAATGTGTCAGTTTCTGGTGTACAGCATAATGTTTCAGGGATGGATAATTCTTTATTGTGGGCGCTGTTATCTGCCTTGCAGGATCTTCAGCAGCATCCCTGGCCTCTGCCCTCTAGAAGCCAGAAGTCTCTCCTCTCCACCCCATCCCCTACCACAGTTGTGATGGCTAAACATGTTTGACATGGCCATGCGTCCCCTCGTGAGCAAAAATGTCCCCCAGTTGAGCCCATACGTATATATCTTAGGTCATTTTGAGTTTGGGAGATATGTATCTATCTCTTCTGTTTCTCAGGAAAACCCTTACTAATACAGCCTCATTTAAGTGTTAGCTATATGTTCAATCTGTGAACAAATCAACAAGTCAGTTAACCTCTCTGCACTTCAGCCCCCCCCCCCCATAAAATGGGGTAATGGCAACAACTTCATCACAAGATCACTGTTCAACTGAGGCGATGTAAACTGGGTAGTACTTTTTGCACGTAACTTATAAGAACTATGTGTTTTTTAAAAGCTTCTCCCCTGACTTCCTTAGCCATCTGAGTCACTGAGAACAAGTATCGATGGCCATGTTTGTCCCTGACCTCAAAGAGTGGAACCAAGTTTATTCTGCTTCACTTTACTGAAGGTTCATTCTTTCTGATTCATAATTCTATGGGGATTATTTCCACTCAGCATCATTCTTAAGGATGAATTTAGATGAGTTAAACACTCAAGTCTTAGCAAGTTTTCATCTTCTGGAATAAGATTTTGTTTTTAAATTGGAGACTATTAAAGAAAACAATTATTTGGGACCAAAAAAAAAATTCATTTCTCTGCCAAGCCATAAGCATTGAAATTGTTTCGATCAGTGGAAATAGTCCAAGAATTTGAAAAACAAATCCCAGTGAAAACTGACAAAATCAAGTTAGCAATTTCTTCTTTTAGATTTTTTTAAATATACCATAAACCAGAAGATGCTGTTTCTTTCTTTTTTTTGTTTTAATGAAATTCTCATCTTCCAGTGGGAGCCATTATTTTCTCAAATCAATGCTTACTGCTAAAAAGAGAAAGCTTAATGGATGAATATTGTGGTAAAAGCAAAGGCCCCTCCAAACATTTAAAAGGAAATTACCACTCAGTAAACTCTCTTTCCTCTTCTGTCCTTTTTGCATTTCCTTTCTCTAATGTTACTAACTCCAAAAGCCAGATTTTCTCTCCACTTCTCATTCTGTTCCTCTTCGCAACATGGATAAGCCTTTTTGATACAAAAGATTTTATACCATGGGAAAGAGGTTCTGGCTTCCGGATTTAAAGTCTAATTTGGAATCCTCCTGTGCCAAATTCATCCACCTCTTCAAATACATTGTAATGAAATATTGACGACATTATTAAATCTTGGTATAATCCACAGCTGTTCAAACGTATCTGGAGGGGCAAGGGTTTTCTCTTAGGTTTGAATTGTCCCAAGACCATAATAAAGGTCCTTTCCTATTAAAACAAACAAGCCGATAAAAAAAAAAAAACCTGTATCTCAAAGAAAGCAACACTCCAGGGTATATTTATCAAAAGCTATTCCCCTCTAGGGAATATTTTTGAAAATTATTTATAGAACTATACTAATTACCATAATCAATTCCACCAAAATAATGAAATAATAAAATCATAAGGATTGGTTAGAACAGCATTCTCTAACCTATGTTATACATGGTGTTACTTAACAAACATTCAAGGAAAAAAATAATAGGTAATGGTACCAATTACCTTTGAAAACTACTGATCCCCTCTTGAAGGGTCATATTTAGCATATTAAAGGACCTGAGAAGTCTTGGAGTAAAGAAATTTGTTTCCCAATGCTCCCTTAACTAATTAGACTGCAGAAATCCTCTTTTAAAAAACATGTCTTAACATATGTCAGATTAGAACTCTTTGCAGAGCACAGTTTGGAAAATTCTGGAATAGAATCTCAACCTCCTATATCACCTTGCAGGACATTTGGTCCATGCCAAAAAGTCCTTGATATGTGGTCCTGTCCAAAATGTTCATAAGACATTTAATGCATGCCAAAAGTTGCTTGAAATTTGGCCCTATCCAAAACATCCATGGCCATATTTGGTCCATGACAAACTGTTTGGGACAGGCCATATATTAAGGACATTTTGGTGTGGACCAAACATCTTCATGGATATTTTGGACAGGGCAAAAAAAAAAAAAAAAAAACTAAATATCAAGCACATTTTGGCACAGACCAAATGTCTTACAGATGTTTTAAACATGATCAAATGGTCCTGCAAATATCAAGACCTTTTGGTGTAGACCTCAATCTGGTATACGTGCACACACACACACACAATCATGGTTGTTCCTTCAGAAGCATCCACTTTCTGCTTTTTAGTTTACCCTTTTATCATCTTCTCACCATCAAAACATATTAACTCTACGTACAACCTCAGGATACTCTCTGCTAAGAGTCAACTTATTCAATAAACTAGTCAGAAATTCTAAGGTAAAAAAGTAAGGGCACTGGAAGAAGAATGCCTAGATTTAAATCCTGGTTTTATAATTTACGAGCTATGTAATTCTGAGCAAATTATTTGACCTCACTAATCCTTAATTTTCTGTTCCATAAGTTGGACATGATAATGGCATACTTCATTGGGTGACTGTGATGTTTAAGTGAGGTGATGCCTGTAGGAAGATATCTGACACACTGTAAGTGTTCAGAAAACAAATACATAGATGAATCATGTCAATAAATCTTAGTTGATGCATTTCTTCTTCTGCTTTCCAAATATCCTCTTTAGGTAAGACTGTTATACAAATCCTTTGGGGGAAGACTTTGTGAGTCTTGATGGCAAGACAGAGAGACAACTGAATTGGTCCACCTTCAATTATAATCATTGCTGCTACTTTAACGTTCTGATTGTGAGCTAGTCATCTACCCTTTCTGAACCTCAGTATTTCTGAACCTAACGTTTCAACTATCTGGCACATCCCAACACCCCAGCCCCATCTCATGCCCCTCTCCTTTTTTGTTGTTTATGCAAGAATTAATGACATCCCAAGGCCAGCCAAAAACCAAACTCTCTGGCCAGGCTCAATGAAAGGACATTAAGTTTGGACCCACAAGTTGGAAATGTGAGGCTTGCTAGAGATCTAAAAAGGGGAACAACTGGGAGCCTCCATTTGACACTCTTTCCACTGAAGGGCTATCTTTGCCACATAGTTCTCAGGAGCAACCCAACAAAGCCTCTGTAAGGGAGTCTGGCTCCACACATCGAATGCCTATTGATTACATGAGTAACTCTTTAAAAGTTTCCATTAATGGTGAGAAAGAAAGCAAAAATGTGTCTAAACAGTGGGAAAAGCCAGATCCAAAAACAGTGAAGCTGGGAGTTTCAGCCCTCCTTAAGTATGATAAGGATCAGAATAACAGAGTCAATTATGTCATTAAGACAGCTTACTAAAGGGTAAAGAGAAGAAATGCGGGACATTATGGACAAAAACAAGACCATGCATGACAAAAATGGTGTTTCCTCAGTTCTTCAGGAAGATATACTGTATCTTTCTCCCTCAGTGGCCATATCTATCTCACATTTTTTAAAAGTTACAGACAACCAATTCCAGACACTGGCTTTCATTCTACTTTTGTTTATTAAAAACATGTGCTTGTATATTTAGTTTTAGACCCTGAGCTAGAGCTGCAGAAGAAAATGTGAGCAAAAAATAGACCCAATCTTGCTCTCAGAAAATTCAAATTCTAATTGGGAAGATAGACATTCATCAAATAATCACTTTCATGAAAGTTTGATTACAGATACGTAAGTGTTCTCTGAACAAAGAGAACTGGAAATATAAAGGGAAATTGATCTATACAGGGGAGAGGTACCATGAAAATCTTCCCCAAGGAAGTGACTCAGGAGCTGACATCACAAGTATGAGTAATGAAGCAAAAGTGCCTCAAAAGAGGAATGAATGTGTGAGAAGGATGTCAGGTGACCCCCTGAACTGATAGGAAGACTGAAGGAATAAGCTCAGAACATTAGGAATCAAGGGAAGATGACAGCAGAAACACTTCAGGACCTGCAGCCACTCCTGCTCAGTGATGCTGCCACTGAGGCGGGCTACTGAACCTCATTGTCCTTTGTCTTTTTAACACTAACTCCAGATTCAAAGTGTAGAATGGAAATGCCCAGATGTACAAGCTTAGGTCAGACATCGAGAAGAAAGGGGCTCCTCTTTTATTAATCCACACAATGAGAGCTCCCAAATCTAGGAGGGTGGGTGAAATGCTAGACAGCTAAAAACAAAACAAAACAAAACAAAACAAAACAAAACAAAACAAAACAAAACAGTCTACCACTGAGGCAGAAGACAGTAGAGTATTTCTGAGAATGAGAAAAATATTCACAGTGGTCCCTGCGCCTGAAGCTTAGAGAGACGGTGAAAGGTGAACGAGGCTGGAAATCTAGGCTAGGTCATACTGATTCAGGAGTGTCGCTTCCGACAACTCATAAGTTAAACCCTCTCTGGGAGTAGCCCTTGACTAAAGGAAGCTGCCACTGGGAGGCTATGTTCCTGCCTGGGGAGAGCTGGCATCAGACGACTGATCGATGCTGCAACAAAGGCATCTACTCGGGGTGGCTCTGATGGGCTAGCTGAGCTCTGAAGGTCCCTGTGCCATCACCTGAGACCTTGTTGCAGAGACATCACAGCCGAACTTCTCCATCTGCCCAGCCCTGCAACCCTCACTCATCACAGGCAGTGACCTCCAGAGCACTCCTCAATAATCCTGCATGCAAATCTCCATCTCAAAGTCTGCTTCCCAGGGAACCCAACCCAAGTCAGCAGAGCAATCAGAAGACTATAGGAGGCTGGCAATGAAAAACAGTAGCCTCAACAGTAGATACTGGGGAGAGAAGTGTACTGAGTGAACTTTTCAAGGCCTAGGGGGCCCCACAATAATAGTGAGAGAACAGACAATTTGCAGAGTCAATGAAAGAAACACTCTAATTCCTTCCTAGATTAGATGCTCCCAACTTCCCTAGTGCTTCAGAGGAAGAGAGGTACAGTCATTCCTTAGCACGCTGGCCCCCAACACAATTTCAAACTTTGTCCCCATTCTAATAACCACTAATCTGCTACAATCGGCATCTGTCATAGTGTGTGATGTGCTAGGAGCAGGCTGCCTCCAGAGCTCAGACTCTGAAGGCTGGAACAGCTGTTCTAGCTCAGGCTCTCCTGTCTGATTCTTTGTAGCCACTTCACTAAATTTCCAAGAGTCAGTTCACTTTATGGCTCCCCCCACCTCCTTTTTAAAGCTGCTGCCGCCCAAGCACAGGCTGCCAAGAGGCTTGATTCCAAACATGGGGCTTTTAAAAGGTGACAGAGGAGATGATGTCATGGCATCTAAGGTAAAAAGCTCTTTCTTCCCCCAGAGTGGCTTCACTAATAAAATTAATTTGGCTATTTAAAATTTAAAATAAAGACAAGATGTTTCGATTTTTCAATAAAGAAATTTGGCAGGAACAAAGGGAGTTATTTGCATGCTGATGGGGCTGGTGGGAAGCCAAAGTGCAGACAGATCTTCCTGACCCCACGAGGAAGAACGTTTGGTTGCAGAGGGAGCTGCTCTCCGTTTCCACCTCCCAGCTCTCTGCAGTGGAGAAATGGGCAGGGTCAGGTGGGAGCTTGTGGAAGCTTCGGCCATTTGGGAATTTTGAGCAGTTGACCCTGTCGGGCCATTAAGAGAAGTGATCAATTCATAACCGTTCTCAAAAGTCATCACATGGGTCTGGCAGTGATGATCTCCCAGTGGTCTCCGTCTCCATAGCTGAGGCCCGGCTCTCTTTGCCATTTTTGGCAACCATCAAACAGATGAACTCTGCAAAGCCTCATGGATTCCTGGCAGTAACTCTGTACTGCCCATCTCTTACTTTCTCTCCGCAACTTACTATGGATGGACTCAGCATTTCCTCCACAGCCAGGATGTCAGAACTGAGCCTCAAAGGGGCAACTCCATTTTCCCATCCTCTGTTTCCGCCTTCCAGCCTCCCCACAATCCACTGTTCAATGGGATGGCTATAGCTCTCAAATGGAGGATAATATTGACATTGAATTTGAATTTGAAGTCACAGAATCTTGAAAAAGCCTAGAGATTTGTAAGGACTTTCCAAAGACCCTCTTCATCCCTAGCAGCCCATATTTCACCAGAATATAATTAATCCTTGCAAGTTTGTAACACATTCTACTTTACAAAGTGCTCTCACCTACATTATTGCATTTGATGAACACATTATTAGCCCATTTTATAGGTGAGTAAACTGATGATCATGGGAAAGATGAGGGCAATGAAAATATTTCTTTGCAACTCATGCATCAGAAACTGTGTGGAAATTTTACTACCTTATCCAACTGAATCTTCACAAGAGCCCTGAGAATTAGAGAACTGTACCAAAATGTATCCCATTTACACTTGAGAAAAGAAAGACCTGGCATTTACACGACCACTCAAACTCACAAAGGTGACCTTGGATTTGTACTTAGGCCAGGTTGGCTTCAAATTCTTCCTCTATACCAGCTGAAGGTTTTCTTCATTTTCCTGGCAGTCCATTTGGTTCATTCACTCCTCAGCTGCCCTTCCAGGCTAGAATGTCTAACAAACTCTCTCCTGTAAGCACCTTCCTTTGTGCCCCTATTAAATACATACACACACACACACACACACACACACACACACACACTCACTCACTCACTCCCTTTAACACACCACAGTTCTCATCTTCAGTTGGCATCAAAACAGGGACTGGAGCCAATATTGTCATCACCATCAATGCCATCTCCACCACCATTATCATCATCATTATCTTCATCAAATCCTGTCTTTGGAGCTCCCTCAAGTACTTTTCCTTCCTTACAGGGCATTTTTTAGAACACGAAGCAGACACAGTCCTTGCTTTCGAACTGCACTTTCTGGTAATGTTCAGGAAGAATTTAGTCTCTAGAGTGGGTGGAAATTAATGGACATTTAGGTTAAGTGACTTAGGGAAATTCAATGGTGAACCAAAGTAATAGGAATCTGTTTACTAGACAACCCTCATAAATAGCATAAAATGAATATGCTACTTAAAAAAGGAATTAATTAACATTTAACTACTGTGTGTTTTTCTATTCATTAACTAAACATCTCTACAAATGATTTGTGGAACGGACAATTGATTCCTACCCTTTTGGTTTTCATCACTAATGGTGGAAGTGAGAGGAGGAAAATGCTTGATGCAACAGCAAAACCACCACTCAGTCAAGGGTCAGAAGAGTCCTATAAGAATGTGAGTAAAGCAGAAATGGATGTAACCCTCTCTTGACAGCCCCCTTCCCCGTGAAGTTCACTTTGCAGGACAGGAGTGCTCCCTGGCAATGCTGATAATCCCCTGGCATCCCCTCCCTGGGCCAGCTGTGTCCTCACACCTAGCAGAGTTCCTTCCTTACAGTGCACATGTAATAAATATATGTTGAGTTAATTAACTAATGACCTAACTTACCTTGATAGAAAGTCTCTTTGCCCACATTATTTCTCATTCCATATTCCAATTTCCACTGTTTCTCACCTGAAAAAGCAACCCTGAAATATGTCAGGGGCCAACAGTACATCACTTCTCCATTTTCAATCTTTTTATCTCATTAGCATTCTGAAAACAGAGAAAGTTAACTTGACATTTCTTCCATCCCCTCCAAACTCCCCCTAAAGCACTTTTTTTCCTTCTCTCCAATGCTACTTGTTACTGGTTTTCCTTCCCCCTACTGAGCATGAGTTGAGAGGCAGGGACACTACACAGAGGCATCCTCAGCTATGGCTCAGGAGGGCATGCGTAGTGGGTGCTTAATGCAGGCTGTTCTCTATTTAATAGGATCAAACATGGCTTGTTCTCTGGAAACCTAAAGCGTTTCTTTATTTGAAGCATTTGAGATGCAGTCCTTGCTAGAAGCAGGAAGATGACCTCAATGTGTATGAACTGACCCTTCGCATCAGACGTGCCCATGACTCCACTCTCCCTATCATCTGTGAGGCCTGGGTGAGAGAGGACCAACTCCACAATCCAGTCTTTCAGGTTTTAAGGATGTAAGTGATAACACTGTGAGCTGAGTTAATGGGGCTCATCTCAGTGTGACTTCTACTCACTGTGTGGGCAAAATACAAGAGCAAGGCCATCCAAGCAGCGTTGCAGTTGGGTGGAGAGCAGGGAGGTCTGGAAAGCCGGGTGGGTGAACTGATTAGCACATTTTCATTACCTTACAGAAAACCATTACTGTTTTACTTAAGGACAAAAAGTTCTCTTTGGCCAAATTAGTTCATTTCCCAGATTAGGCTCTGTGGGGTGTGTCTGTGTGCATGTGTGCTGGTGTGTGCGGGAGTCTTTCTCCCTTCTGCAGCACAGTTGATGGGTGTGTGTGTGTCTGGGACTCATTACATGACTGAAAATTGAAAGCAGCTGGAAATTCATGGGGCAAAAAGGCAGATCCCATTACTAGAAACATTAGAGACATGCCCCATTGGGAGGTAAATTGTATGCTGATAGTCATAGAGATATTTGGCCTTTAACCCCCCTGGCCACCCTGTCAGATGTACAATTCTGTCTC
Organism: Vicugna pacos; assembly: GCF_048564905.1. Taxonomy (NCBI): domain Eukaryota; kingdom Metazoa; phylum Chordata; class Mammalia; order Artiodactyla; family Camelidae; genus Vicugna; species Vicugna pacos. The sequence goes on from NC_132990.1 coordinate 30,622,390, forward strand.
CTTTTGGCTTCTACCACCCCAATATCTCTTGGTTCTTCTCTCATCATTCAGCTCCCTCCTTCCTCAAATCACAGTCCTCAACTCACCTAAAGATATCAATGTACCCCAAGTTTCTATAGTGTTCTTCTCTTCTAACTACCTAATTTTGTTGGGTGAGCTCCTTCATTTCCATTACTTTCCAAGATACACTTTTCAAATTACGTCTCCATCCCAGACCTTCTCCCAGACACCAGACTTATCATGAAAGACCCCAAACCTGTCTCTCTTTCTGTGTTTCTAGGTTAACTGATGGCACCACCATGCACTCAATTTCCCAAGACAGGGCCTAAGATCTATCTTCCATTCCTCCTGTCCTCCTAGATTGTGGTCAAGTGAAACTTACTCTTTTATGAATGATATTCATGTCTAAAGTGTTCATGTGCCAGGTACTAGACAGCCCTGTGAAGGAAGGCACTAAAAGTATCCCCATTTTAGAGATAAGCAATGAGATGTCAAGAGGTTAAGCATTTTGCCCCAGGCCCCACAGTTCATAACTGGCACAGTCAAGAGTTAATCTCAGGAGCAGGATCCAGCATCTCTGTTCTTGAACCATATATTCTATTGTATCTACAGACCCAATGCTACTTCCCCATCAAGTCACTGTCTCTCAATTAACAGTCATCTCTTCCTATTCGGCACATCACATTTTTCTTTCTAAATTACAAACCTCTTTTCTAATATCTCTAATCTAGTCTTTTTGCTTTTCCTTAACCTAATAATAATCATTCTAGGAATTGTTATGTTGAGTATCTAGAATGAGCTATCTATCTTTCAATGGGCATTATACATACATACATATATATATATATATATATATACACACATACATAGTCTCAGTAATTATCATAGCAATTCTACAATTATGCATTATTCTTATCTCCTTCTTGCCAATGAGAAAACTTGGACTCTGGAAAATTAAAACTTGCCTAAGGTCCCTTTAGAAATGAGTGGTGAGTCAAGATTTGAACACAGAAATCAAAATTCACATACATTTTCCTAGTCAACCAATAAATAAGTTTATGTAAAAGCTTCCAAATAATTCCTGGAGGTACTCGCTGGATTGCAGACTTGCTCTTTGTCATGAACTGTGTTGTATTGTGTCTTCTGGGTACTCAATAATATGCTTTCTGTTCAAAACATCTGAAAGAATCACTGATTTGATGATGAACCAGCCATGGGTCACCTCCCTCTTTCTTCAGGTAAATCTGCCTTCTGACTATGTCTTACCCAGGTCTTCAGGGCTCGATCAATGACGAAGACGGCTTCATCTCCTCACCCCTACTATTTCTCTCTGTTTCTCACTTTCCCCTACTCCCTGGGTCTCTTGTCTTTTTTTTTTTTTTTTAAGGGTAAGAGGGAGAATTTGCTTATGAACTAGCAAGTATAGTGATTACAAAACAACATCACGATAGAGTTCAGCTTTCTTATATTTACACCTGAGGCAAAAAAAAAATCTATTACTGAATATTAAGTACCAGTAGTCATCCATCGGGTGAGAGCTAGACTCAGGATGGCCAGAAGATACCCCTGTCTTCTCTCTGAGTTAGTTCCACAGCTATGAGAGCGGTGGTTGCGGTGATGTGGATGATGTTGCAAACATTTGTTAATTGTCTGCCATACATCATGTACTGTGATAGCCTTTATATAGAGTCTCTTAGTCCTCTTCAGTTCTGTATAACAGCTATTACTATGCTCATTTCAAAAGAGGACACTGAAGTTGACTTGTACAACAGCCAGGAAATAGCTGAGACAGAATTTGAATTAGTTCGGACTTTGAAATCCATGACCTTTCCTCTTTGCCACCCTCCGTCTCTTAGATGTAGGGCTACCACTCTTACTTCCCCTTTCATTTGCTCTCCCTTCTTTCCTGAGCTCTTCATCCTCATTTCTTTCCTCAAAAAGGATAATAATATTTCTTTTTCTAAATCTCCTTGTTCCTTTTCTCCATTTCCCTTTCTTAGAACACATCTGAGAAATCACTTTTAATGCCATCAAATCATTTTTTATTGGTGCTCTGCAAAAATGATAGTGGTGTCACCCCAGGCACTCTGAAAGGCTGGTATATTATAGAGGGAAACTACTCAAATGGCAGCCTCATGCTGTGGCGCTGCTCACAACTGCTTCTTAATCCGCAACCCTGGGGCTATGAATGACAACCCATAAAAGTTCTTAGAAAGTTAAAGCTAGGGAAAAAAAAGGTCCAAATACACATTTATTTATTTAACCAATATATATTAAACTTGCACTCTCTTTCAGGCTCAGTACTAGGCCCTAGAGGTAAACCGATAATCAAACCATTCTATGAGCCCTCAGAAAGCATGTAATCTACCTCAGTGGGGAATAAATTGGTAATTAAAATACAATATATTGACTGCCTTAATAGATTAATGCTGAGTGCTAGGGGAGAAGAAAGGAAACGGCCCAGTCATGAGAAGTTACTTGGGTCATGAGCACAAGCTCTTAGGACAGGAAATTTGAGCTAAAATATGAAGGATACCTTCACATCAGCCAGATATGCTGGATAGCTTCCACTTGCCCCTTGTCCTGGGTAAAAAAATTCTAAAACGTAAGGACTTAAAAACAGTTATTTATTATGATGACAAACCTGCAATTTGGACAGAGTTTGGGAAACTCATGGGAAACACATGTCTGCTCCATGAGGTGTAAACTGGGGTAGTTCAACCAAAGGCTAAAGGATTTTCCACCAAGATGGCTCACTCACAAAGGCTGACAGTTGGTACCAATGGGAGTTCAACCAAGGTTCAGGGCCAGAAGCCTCAATTCCTCTTCTGTGGATCTCTCCACATGCCCTGGGCCTCCTTGAAGCATAGAGGCCAGGTTCCAAGGGTGAGCATCCAAAAAGAGAGAGCCAGACAGAAGTTGTATTTCCTTTTATGACTTGAACTTAAAAGTCACATAACCTCACTTCCACGTCATCCTATTAGTTCAGATAGTCATAAAGGCGCTAAGGAGGTATGACCAGACTCCAGCTCTTGACGAGGGCATGACAGTGATCTAGAAGAACATGTGAGACAGGAACTAGTAGTGCAGTCATTTCTGAAAAACTTTATCAACTACACTGCTCTAAATACACTAGCCATACTTCACTCTTACATGAAAAAGCTAAATATATAGACTACACCAATGACAGGCTCTCTTGTCTTCTGGTTTCCTATTGGGTTTGATTAAAGGGAATATTGGCAAGAGATCAAAGGGAGAGAGAGAATTCAGTATATTCATTCCCCCAGCCTTTTGTAAACGAGTGTAGCTTGGCTGGCTGTACCCTTCAACTGAGAACCCCAGATCCTAACAGGTGACCCCCCCATCCTTCTTTCTTTCCCTAGGCTTTGATACCCTCTCCTTCCCTTGCTTTTTCAGACTCAGAGGTGGTAACCACTCCATCTAGTACTAGTCCCAAGGTACTGCACCAGCTCTTGTGCTTTCCTATACTCCACAGTATTCCTTGATGTTTCCTAGTCTCCAATTATACTGATATAAGTAATCTCTTCATTAATTATTCTCAAATTATCTAATTTGAGTACATAATCTGTTTTTTGTTTTTGTGTGATCCTAATATATAAAGAGCTATCAGGAAAATGGAATGAAGTAAATTCATGGTTTGACACATATCTTCTGCCCTAAACATTTAGCAATCTTAGATAAATTTATAAGCAGTCTGAAAGAAATGAGGATCATCTGTTTCCATGGACCAATAATGGGAAGAAAATGCAAAGTGGTGATCAGCGCATAAGCCATGGGAGTCAAAAGCTTGAAATGCAGAAGGAGATACTGGGACATTGGGGACAAAAATTATCCATCACTGGGATCAGACTCCATGAAATAAGGAGATGAAATACAGTTCTCCCACTCATGAAAGGAAACAGATAAAATACTACAGCTTACCACAGCCTCATGCTATGGATTATAGGAACCTGTGGGTTCAAGGAAGGTGGGGGACATGACACTGCCTCCACTCAAGGAACTGAACCAAGCTACCTGCTAGCTCAATGTCAGAACTTGCGCTATTTCCAATACCATCATGGACTGGGGGCTCCACACCACTGTTAGAAATACTGGCTTTGGTCTGGTCATAAAAGGCCAAACAGAGGCAAACACAAAAATACTATATAGAGCAGAGTGATGATGTAGAGAAATAGATAAAAAACCCAAGTAATATCCAGGTCAAAATGAAACCTGAAAAACAGAATTCAAAAAGATATGAAGTCAGATAATGCAAAAGTCAGCAGTTCCCTCTATACCTCTGCCCACAAAATGAACTACACAAGTATAAATTGACTTTAGAAAAGACATATTTTAAAGGATATTTTGAGAAAAAAATTATAATAAATATGCTTAAGATGCTCAAAAGAGTAAATAAAGGATTAAAAATCTTAAAAATTTTAGAAATTTAAAAGGTACAAGTAGATCAAAAAATTGGAAATCTTAGAAATAAAAAATATCATCACTGATAAAAAAAATTAATAGAATAAATTTCAGATTGGCATAAACAAAGAATTAGTAGGAAAGAAAAATTTCCTGAGGAATTCACTCACACACAGTTCAATGACACAAGGAAATAAAATGTGAAAGAGTAATTAATTTAATTAAAAGAAATGGAAGAATATTTGAGGCTCTACCATATATCTACCAGAGTTTTAGAAAGAAAAAACAAAAGAATTGGTAAATATATATATAGATACACACACACACACACACACACACATACATATATAATTGCAGACAATTTTTCAAAATTGAAGAACATCTAAGCCCTCAGATGTAAAGTACACTTCAAATGTCCAGATGTATAAATAAAACAATCCACATCTTGACCCATTATAGCAAAATATAGATCATCAAAGGTAAAGCAAAAAACTTAAAAATTATTGGAGAGGTCTGTTGACCCTGACATAAAGGCAGCTTTCTACACATCCTCCCCAAAAGTCTTAAGCACAATAAGGAGCTCAAATAGAATCAAATATAAACTACATCTTCAGAATTACTTGGAGAAAAATAACAGCACAAATTTCAAATGACCTTTAAGTATAAAAGCAATCATCAAATTCCAACAGACCTTCCACTATTGCAAGCTTCAGAGAGTGGGGCATTGCCTTAGGAGTCTCCAGGGAAAAGAGAAGATGGGTATATAAGACTTATATAAAAGCTACACAAAAATAACTTTTAGGAAGAAAGTGCATACTAAGTGCTCAAATACTGAACATGGGTCTAAGGTTTCCTAGTTTATAGTAAAACCAATAGAAAAGAGGCTTGACCGTGAGTAAAATCAGAGGTTCCACTGATGCCTCTGCAAAGCATTTTGGGGGAAGATGATAAATGGAGAAGGGGTACACCCTTGATGATATGGCATTAAAGTAACCTACTGAAATTAGAAGGAAAAAAATAAGGATCCTGCAGAAAAAAAGAGAGAGACAGAAAGAGAAAAGAGTGACAGAAAAACAAGAGCTATACCAATGCCTCCCCCCAACACCTTCATCAATAAGGTTATCCACTAAAGAAATTGCACTTCACTATTCTGGCATGAGTGGGTACTCTTCAGTGATGAACTCTGTCTCTGAAATAGCTTGAAATAGAAAAAATCAAAATAAAAACTAACAAACAAACAACAACAACAACAAAAAACCTCTCAGGCTAATTCTATGTGAAGCCATGGTAAAAAGAAAACAAGTGAGACTTTAAACATTTCAGCTGATGTTAAGCTCTCTAAAGAAAAGCAATCATGAGATAAAAAGTGTAAACCAATGCTTCAGATTTAATTAGGAATTTCCTCAAATAGTCATTTGGAGATTCAAAAATACCCAAAATCAGAAATGCAAAAATTTAAGAATAAAAGTGAAAACTAATAAAAAGAAATGCAATGAACCCCAGAAGAAATAAAGAAAAAGAAAAAAATCTCATGTTCATGTATGACTGAAGCATTATGATATACACCAGAAACTGACACAACATTGTAAACTGACTATACTTCAATGTAAATATATTTTAAAATCTCAAAAATATTACAAGATGTCTAAGGGAGAATAGAATCAAATGAATATAAGGGATGATTAACAAAGACAAGAAAACAACTAAAAGAATGAAAATGGAAAAAAAGAAAGAGAAAGAAAGAAAGAGAGAAAGAGAGAAAGAGAAGAAAGAAAGAAAGAAAGAAAGAAAGAAAGAAAGAAAGAAAGAAAGAAAGAAAGAAAGAAAGAAAGAAAGAAAGAAAGAAAGGAAGGAAGAAAGGAAGAAAGGAAGGAAGGAAGGAAGGAAGGAAGGAAGGAAGGAAGGAAGGAAGGATGAAAGGAAGAAAGGAAGAAAGGAAGAAAGGAAGAAAGGAAGAAAGGAAGAAAGAAAGAAAGAAAGGGGCCCAGAGAGAAAATTGTTGAGAAAGGAGGAAAAAGAAAATCCAGTATGTGTACAATCGGAGTAACTAAAAGGAAAAATATATATATACATATTTCTTTCAAGCGAAAGAAATACTTAAAAAGAAAAAAACACTGTAAGATGAAAAGTAGATTTGAACAAATGGAAAGATATTCCTTATTTCAAGATAGGACACCTCTCAATTGAGCAATCTCAGTTGATGCCTCATGGTTATTCCGACATGGAGTAGAAATAAGTCTTCCCCACAAAGCCCTGCCCAAATTGCAGATATATGCCCAGATCTTGGTTTTGACATACCATTCTCCACTAAAAGGAACCATAGTTCCTCAGAAAATGGCTGATTTCAGGGCTGGGGCAAGAATGTCACAAATATATAGGAATAAGCTTGAAGGAATACCAACTAACCAAATCCAGGGAATTTGATCATTGAAATAAAGGACAGTAATAGATTACAACCTACTAAATAAAATTGGATCCATCAATCAATACTATGAACTAATAAACAACACATAGAACAATAAAAGGGAAGACTCTTCCTTATAATATAGTACTGACATAAAAATAGCACAAAAGGGAATAAATTTAGAAAACCACTGTTTTTCAGCCATCATTGTAAAAAATTGAGGCAAAAATAATCAATAGATGCTAAATTTGGGGAGCAGGAGAGTTTGATGGGGAAAACAGTATTACATTTCGAAGTATCCCTCCACAATTACTTTTTAACTACAAAAGGGTAAAACAGTAACTGTACAGTGGAAAAATTAGGCAATACCTTAACCAGATGATCAAAATTAACAATACCTAATAGGGGCAGACATGATGTCACTGCAGATGTTAATACCCTGAGGATAATAAAGCATCGTTTATACAGTAGTCCTTCTAAAACGCACAACATGATTTCAACCTTGAGGAATCATCAGACGAACCAAATTCAGGAACATATTAAATTAACAGTTAGTATTTTTTTTTCCAAAAATGCCAATGGTATGAAAGACAAAGAAAGACTGAGGAATTATCCCAGAGTAAAGAAGACCAAAAAGACCATGACAACTAAATGCAATTCATGATTGAGAGTGGATCTTATAAGAGAAAAATTAATTCACAGTTTTAAAAAATCACATTATTGGTACAATTGACAAAATTGGAATTTGACTGTAGATTAAAGATAACATGTTAAACTTTTTTAATTTGATGGAGTTCAGGATGATGGCAAAGGTTATATCTGATGAGCAGAATGTAAGACAGGGTCCCAATTCTCAAAGACATTACATCCTAATTAAGAAAAGAAAACCAGCATATGAAAGAAAGTGTAATACCAAAAAAAAAAAAAAAGTGGCAAATTATCAAAACAAAAAGTAACTACATGAACTGTGGTGGTCTTAAAAATCTTCACAGGGAGATGGAATATAAATGAGGCCTTTAAGGGATGATGGGTTTGAGGTGAGAAGCAAAGAGAAGGAAAGGCTTTTCTATGTAGAGGTACCACCAATATGAGCAAAGAAGTAAGAATAAATGCAGCGCACAGGGTAGACTATGCAAAAGACTTGGGTAGAAGGTCAGTGATGGGGAACAACAGGAACATTATTTGATATGTAGGAGGAAAGCACCAAAAACTTCAAACAAATCTTTAATACACATCAATTTAATTAGAATAAATTAGATCATGCAAACATATCGGTTTTTAATTAATTTTTTAATTTGGGAATCTTTAAATATGTAGCACAAAACTTTTTCTCCCAAGTGCATTCTTATAGAAGAAAGATCTATCCACTGCTGTCCAAAAGAACTTTCTGTGAGGATGAAAATATTGTGTATCTGCATGTCCAATACAGTGGCCACATGTGACTAGTGAAAGGTGGTTAGTGTGACTGACGAATTGAATGTTTTATTATATTTACTTGTTTCTTTTTTTTATTAAAGTATTGTTGATTTATAATATTACTTAGTTTTAGGGATAAAATATAAGGATTCAATGTTGTATAGATCATACTCCATTTAAAGTTATTATAAAATATTGGTTATATTCTCTGTGCTGTATGATATACCCTTGTAGTTTATTTATTTTATACATAGTTTGTATCTCTTAATCTTCTACCCCTTTCTTGCTTCTCTCTTCCTCCCTCTCCCCACTGGTGACCACTAGTTTGTTTTCTATATCTGAGAGTCTGTTTCTGTCGTTATATTCATCTGTTTCATTTGTTAGATTCCAAATATAAGTGATAACATACGATATTTGTCTTTCTCTGTCTGACTTATTTCACTAAGCATAATACCGTCCAGATTCACTCATGTTGTTGCAAATAGCAGAATTTCATTCTTTTCTATGGTTGAGTAAATTTCCATTTTGTGTATGTGTATATATATATACACACACACACAAATATACACATACACACACATATATACACTCCGCTTCTTCTTTATCCATTCATATGTTGATGGGCACTTAGATTGCTTCCATATTTTGGCAATTGTAAATTATGCTGCTATAAATATTGGAGTGTATGTGTCTTTTTGAATTAGTGTTTTATTTTCTTCTGATATATTCCCAGGAGTAGAATAGCTGGATCATATGATGGTTCGATTTTTACTTTTTTGAGGAACATCCTTACTGTTTCCCACAGTGACTGTACCAACTTACATTCCCACCAGCAGCATCCTAGGGAGCCCTTTCTCCACATCTTGACCAACACTTGTTATTTGTAGACTTTTTGATGACAGCCATTCTGAAAAGTGTGAGGTGATATCTCAGTGTGGCTTTGATTTCCATTTCTCTGGCGATTAGCAATGTTGAGATCTTTTCATGTGCCTATTGGCTACCTGTAGATCTTCTTTGGAACAATATCTATTCAGATCTTCTGCCCATTTTTTAAGCAGGTTTTTTTTTTTTGGTATTGTGTTGTTATGAGCTGCTTATGTATTTTGGGTATTAACTCCTTATCAGTCATATAATTTACAAATATTATCTCCCATTCAGTTGGTTGTATTTTCATTTTATCAATGGTTTTCTTTGCTATGCAAAAGCACTTAAGTTTAATTAGGTCCCATTTGTTTATTTTTACTTTTGCTTCCTTTGCCTTAGGAGACAGATCCACAAAAATATTGCTATGGTTTATGTCAAAGAGTGTTCTGCCTATGTTTTCTTCTAGGAGTATTATTGTTTCTAGTGTTCCAGGTTTTTATATTTAAATTGACATTTAACAATTATATTTAATTTTAATTTACTTAAATTCAAAGTCTTACGTGGCTATTGGCAATCTACTAGACATCACAGGTATGCACCAGAGCTCTCTCACAGCCGTCATAGATGATACAGATGCATACCCTCATTCCCCTTTTAGTCTGTCACATATAGATACAGCATTAGCTCTCTCTTCTAACCCTTATTTTTGTAAAGGCATCAGTGTATTACATAAGGTATGTCAGTTCCAGTGAGCTTAGAAAGTAATTAGGTCAGGGTTTCTCATTTCTGAAATGTAAAGTTCACCCTGAAACATCATGAAGATTGAAGCTCCCTCGAAAACTAAGCAAATATTTGGAATTCCAGTTTCTTTCCTTCTTTCCTTAAGCTCATTCTTCTGCTGTTGTAATGAAGCCTGCAGTGCATGTGATCAAAAACTGGAAGCAGCTCTCACAATGGCCTCCCACTAAGGTTCCTACAGGAAGGACACAGAGGGGTCATGATGCTGGGAACTCTTTCATTATGATCTTAGCCCCTTGAGCTTTATGGAAGAACAGCAAATTAAGCTTCCAAAATTCAGCTTCCAAAATATTGGCACATTTAGGCTTTTCCTTGGGTATAAAAATCTTCTAGGCCCTTATGCTCAAGAATGTACATTTTCTCTCCTAAAAATAAGTGAGCAGCAGGTGCCATACCAAACAAGGCTTAAATGATTTAAGCTGCAGTTGGGAAGACTCCATAATGTAATTCATTCCAGTTACTGCTCATTTGGAGCTCAGGGAGGCTTTTGATCTAGCTGCATGAATTTCAGATCATTTCTATTGGACAGTTATAATTTTGTTATCAGTCTTTGCAAGTTGAGCTTCCAGTCCATTTGGAGTAATGAGCATGCACAAGCACACGCACACATCCCTATCAAAGGTCAACATCACTCAATGCTGCTAAGAATAGGTAATATGCAATATTTAAGGGTTACTTCTCATTCCTTTCTAGCATTCCTTATGACATTTTATGCCCTGGCTCCATTTTATCACTGCTAGAAAAATGCCAGAAATAATTGTCTTGGGATGGGCAAGGGAATGTGCACAGCCTCTCCTCTGATTGCAAAATAATGCCAAGTGTTTTGTACGAAAGGCACAGCAAGCTACTTTGTGGATTCTTAGATGAAGTCAAAATTTGAAATATTTTGTCCAGTTGTTCCCATTATAATGTGCCAGAAATTCCCATGCTATTTTGCAAATCAGCATTACTACACCTGAAATATATTGACATCTCAAAAAAGGGGGAGGGAGGCAGTAAACAGGATAGACAATCACAACTCAAACAAAATGTGTAGTTATCTTTGAAAACTTGCCCATGTTAGCTCAGATTATTATGTATATAACTATGTAGATAACATTAATATGAAAACGATACATAGGAGGTCATGAAAACAGGAGACTTCCAGCAAGAAGATATTGAGTAGGAAGGATCAATTGCTGAAGCCTAGGAGGGGCTCAAGATCTAGCCTCTCAGTCTTTGATAATACCTGCAGTTCTCACAGGCAGGGAACAAGTTACACAGGAAAAGAGACCCAAAAGGGACATTTTGTTAATGAGCACAGCCTCTCATGTGAACTTGGCAATGAATGAAGAAGGCAGGGGATGGAAACCAGAGGAACATAGTGGGTGTGAGACAATGTGGAATGCTTCTCTTTCTTTGTACAACAGATCCCTGGGAGGAGATGTTAAACCAGTTTATTTCCAGTTTCAAGTTTATTCGCATGTGATTTCCTCTCAAAATGCCTTTCTCCGTGTCCCATATCTGAAGTGATCAGCTCTCTGAAGAGTTTATGTGAATATTTCAATTCCAAAATAATTCAAAATAATTGCATGATTTGGTATAACAGTTTCAAATCTCATTAGTTATATGATAAATGAACAAACAAACAAAAATATGTAGCTCCATCACTGTCCTCCTCCAAAATGATACGAGTTCCTAACGTTGGGAAACACTGGAGGATTTTTTTGTGAATTTGAAATGGTGCACATATGAAGACTAGTGATGACCTGACTGGGTTGGCTCGATGTGCCTCTTCCAGTGTGCCATTTCCCGATTGCAGATTTGACCACAGAGAACCTCCCTGCTGCTCTCAAAGCCATAGAAAATTAATGCCGTAGAAAATAGGATAAATATACACAAACCAACCAAAATCTAGTTAACATCATTTGAAATCAGGAAACTGAAAATCACTATTCAGCTGGTTTTTGTTTTGTTCTGTTTCAGATTGCAGTCTATCATATTTTACTATGATTTAGGTTTTTTCCCCAAAAAGAACAAAATGACATGGTATAAAAATTCAGGTATCAGAAAGACTCAAAAGGCTGTTTTTCGCTTTGTTCAAGTTCTGTTTCCAGCCATTGAGTGTGCCATACAGTTGTTTTCATTGTTGTTTTCCAAATGTATGGCGTGTGCTATAACTGACGACCACTTTTCTCTGGGTTTGATCAATTTTGCAGTAGACCATTGTAGTTCTTACTGCATCAGTAAGAAATGCTTCAACATCATAGCTCTAATCTGAAGTTCTTGTTTCATTGTGTCAAAAGAAATTTCTTTATTTTCCACTGCCATTCCCATAGGTAGTCTCATTACTGCCATATTCTGTTCTTGTAGTAGATTAAGTGACTCAATGAAGTCATTATTCTGTTAAAATTTGACATATGATGCTGTTTAGCACTCACAAAAATGGTTAAAAGATCACAAATAAGCTCACCTTCCAAAAACTTGATTGATTTTAAAGTAAGAAGATGGTCAAAGAGAAATGCATTTGGATTTTTCAATGCTTGCACAGTATACCTGTGGGCAACAACTCGAGCCTGGGCAGCACCGTCCTCTGTTTAACTTCCTAGCAATTCTACCATGACTTTCGATGCAGTATCACTTTGTATTGTTTCCCCCAATGCTTCACTCCTCTCAATATACACATCCTTTGACACTTGACTTTCAGTTTCTGCCACTAAAGGGGTAGTATATTTCTCCAACCCCTGACTTTGGGTTGAGACATGTGAATTGCTTTGGCCAATAACATGAGTGGGGAATGATAGAGTGTCAATTCCAAGCCTACACTTTCAGAAGACTTGTATGTTTCCACCTATCCTCTGATGCCTCCAGCATTGCTATGAGGAGAGCATCCCCCAGTTTGAACGCAGGTACTAAGCCTGTAAAGAGCCACATGGGGCAGAGCTTCACCAGCCACTGTAAACTGATCCCTGGCCAACCTTGATACCTGCAGTCAGTACAACCCCCAAGCTAAGCCCAGACTAGATCAATCAAAACCCAGTAAAATTGCTGGTGTGTGAGTAAGTCTAAGTGATTGCTGGTTTAAGTTACTGTATTTCTTTGTTTTACTCTGTGTGTGTGTGTGTATGTGTGTGCGCGCATGTGTGTGTGTATGTGTGTGTGTGTGGTGAAGACACTTAAGATCCACTCTGTAAGCAAATTTCAAGTATACACTGTAATATTATCATAGTATTATTAGCCATAGTAGAAGATGGGGGAAATGGGCAGATGTTGTTCAAAGGGTACAAACTTCAGTTAAACCACTTTCTTTTGCAGTCCTCTATGTAGGATTGTGGTTGCAATAGAAACCATTATCAGCCTCCACAGGATTCTCACAGCCAGAATTACTTTAGGTACTACTTGCAAGTGGAAAACAGCTCTCCACCGCTCTGAGAGATCTCTACTTCTCTCCTTTACCCTCCCCTACCTCCCTACCCGGGTGAGGCTACTCCCCTTCCTCCTGACCAAGTGTTAGAATCCTGCGTCCCCTACTCCCCATACTGCAACACAAATGTAATTCCTTGATGTAAACTTGATCTTCCTCTACATATATTTGCTACCTTACCTACTTCCTCTAAGCCTTTGTTCTTATTTCATAACTGGGGCTAATTATAACAAGATATATTATCATTAAATTAAGTCAGATAATGCATGTAAAGTGCCTAGAAAGTAGAAACTCAGAAAACCAGTAACTACTATTATCCTGACTCTAGGAAAAAAAATCATTCTCCTTATAACGATCTACCTTGAAACCCAGAGATAAGAAAATCTCTTTTGACAAGATCATGCAAAAGTAGTTAAGATAACAAGTTGGTATGAGTTAGCAATTATTTTTAATATACAGTATTTAATACATGACTTGGAAAAATTATTTTAAACATATGTTTTCTTGCTCTAAGTAATTCTGAAGTTTGGAGAATTTTAAATCACCTGAAAAATGTACTAATATCTTTGGAGGTATTCCACTCTTTCTTTTTTTTATTACTATTCAAGTTACTCAAACTAAAAAATAAAAACAGAAATAGTTCACCTACCCATTTTTCCCATCTCCCACCCCTCACATCTGGCAACAACCAATCTATTTTCTGTATCTGTGAGCTTACTTCTGTTTTTAGATTCCACATATAAAGGAGATCATATGGTATTTGTCTTTCTCTGTCTGACTTATTTCACTTAGCATAATGCCCTGGAGGTCCATCCCTGTCATCACAAATGGCAAGATTTCTTTCTTTTTTATGGCTGAATAACATTCCACTGTATATATATGTGTGTGTGTGTGTGTGTGTGTGTGTGTATACACGTATATATATCACAATTTATTTATTCACTTATCTATATGTTCCACTCTTGATTAGCTTGAAAATTTGAGATGTAACAGGCTAGTCATTCACTGAGCCAATATTTAGTAAGCACCTATAGTACACGAGGATCCATGCTAGTTGCTATGTGACATTAAAGGTGCACAAGATAATTTCTTCTCCCTGACAAATTACAAAATGTTGGGAAGTTGGTGCACTGACATAGTAACAACTACCTGAGGTGACACCTGCTGAGTCAATTGTAAGTGAAACTGGGCCTAACTACAGTAGAAACAAAGATAGAAAATAGAGGGAACACTTGAATTGGCAAAATTTAAGCAGAGATTAACAGAAGGACTATTTATAGAGACTAGAGAAGGGGACCTGGAAATGACAAAAAGAGCACAGCTCTGCAGGGGTAGTGACCCTGGGGCATGATCACCACCCCAGGTCGGATAGGGTGAGAGAAGCAAGCATTTACCTAGACCAGTGACACACAGCCATGTAGATAGAGCCGTCTGACAAGAGTTGTAATTTGATGAAGGAATCTAGCCAGGCACAGGGCAAAGGAGCCTGTTTGATGTTACCCATATTTGTCAACCTCCCAGAACAGAAAGCAAGGTAGACAGCAGATCTGTAAGATCAGGCATAGCCTATCCAGTACACCAGGTCACAGGAACAGACACCCCAAACAATATTCTCCTAGCCTACTGATAGATACAAACTTGTGAATGTAATGGTAATTCTTATCAGTGAAATTTTTCTTCTCTGGGCTCTCCTGTGCATTTGGAATATGAATGATGTCAGAATAGCCCCTGGAAAAACTCAGAGGGCATTAAAAAGATGAAACTTAGATGGGATTGTAGTAGGCTGGAAAGTGAACTATGAATGAGCCATTCTGGGCTCTTCCCATACCTTTTTCCCCGGGAAGAACAAGGTAATGGTCCTCAAATTATCTCCCCTCTAGCTCTGCTTGTTTATGGTCAGAAGCGGTTCTGCCAAAACATCCCATAAAAGAAAGAAAACGGAGATGATGAGAGATGATTTCTTAGCTAAACTGCTATGTGAACTTTTAAACATCATCGCACTGGACTACCTTCATGCTAGTTAAAATAGTTGGCACAGGATATTTTCATGACCCCATTGTACTAAGTCTGGTGGAAGGTGAAACTGCTTCCAGTGGGACGTTATACTTCCTGCCAACGTAATTCCAATGGCAGTAGTGCCATTTGGAAGTAACAATCATCTTCTGTGGGTTCAACATAGCTCTGAAGAGATAGTGATATTTTGGCATTTTCATTTCCTTGATTTGAAAATGCATTAACCTATATGCATACATAGTTGCTTTCCAATTCAAAATGATGCTTTTGTTTTGAATCCAAATAAGTTTTCCATCCTTGTCTGCAACCTCCAAATGATTTTCATTGCCATTATTTTTTAGCATCATCTGTGGGTGAGAATGCAAACAAAATTTCATAGCATCTCTGATTCTCTGAAGGCTTTATTTATACTAGCATAATAGGGATTGATTGTACTATAGGATAAATAACCTTCAGTTTATGTAGGAATATTTTCAACATCCCATTTTGCATTCACATATGTTCTCAATAAGTAACTCATCAACCAACTCTTATTTTCCGTGCTTTTCAATGCTCGCCCTAGGGCCTGTTCTTTTTCCTGATATTGCAAGGTGGTAGCAAACATTGTCATAGTTAAGATTTCACAGGCACAACAGTATAATCCCTTCATCTCTATTGCCCATAATGAAAATCTATATTGCAGCTTTAGTTTTCCAAGGGACTATCTCATAATCAAGCGATATGCTTCTAGAAATTCATCTTCTGCTTTTCTTCTTACATCTGGATTATCTACTTTAAAAATTTTGATGGCATCTAGCCCTTTATAGGGAAAATACCACCTCATTTGTATGCCATTTATGCATCACACAAACATTTATTGAGCACCATTTTTGTGACAGGTACTGTTACAAGTTCAGAGTGTATTTTTAACACCATTCACACTGAAATTCTTGTCTTTCTCTAGCATAAAACCTCTTCTCAATCTCTTGACTTTTCCCATGCTATGTGTCAAAGCACAATTCCAATCATTTCTCTTCCCTTTTTCTGCAAATTCCTATTCCTGTTTTAGAATTCTCCTGAGGAACACCTTCTGTGGGCTTCCTCCTTGACTCCCTCCGGCTGAGTTCATCACTCCTTCCTCTGATTCCACAGAGCAGAGTTCTTCTGTCTTTATTACAGCCTTTGTTACATTTGCTGAGATTGTGAGTATATCCTAATCTGCGAACTCCAGAAGAGAAAAGTTGGAATTTTGCTTGTCCTAGACATCCAGCATAGTGTACATACTCAAAGATCTGCTGAATGAATGAATGAATAAATAAATGAACCCAACAAGTAGTAAACAAAATGTAAGTTGAAATTCTGAGAAGAAACTATTTTACCCACAATTAAAAATTACTCAGCTGAAGATCTAATGTGTAACATGGTGAATACAGTTGATAACACTGTATTATGTAACTGAAATTTACAAAGAGAGTAGAACTTAAATGCTCTCACCAAAAAAAAAAAAAAAAAGTAAATATGTGAGGTAATGGATCTGTTCACCAACTTAATGGAGGGAATCCTTCCACAGTGAATATATCAAATCACCATAATGTACACTTTAAACACCTTATAATTTTATCTGTCAATACTATGTCAGCAAAGTTGGTGAAATTTCATTCATTCATTTATTCATTCATTCATTAAAAACAAAAGAATTACTCAGCTGGAACTAATAGCCACTCAGAAAAATATATGCACCCCAATGTTTATAGCAGTACTATATACAATAGCCAAGACATGGAAGCAACCTTAATGTCCATTGACAGATGACTGGATAAAGAAGTTGTGGTCTATTTATACAATGGAATACTACTCATCCATAAAGAAGAATAAAATAATGCCATTTGCAGCAACATGAATGGACCTAGAGATCGTCATTCTAAGTGAAGTAAGCCATAAAGAGAAAGAAAAATACTATATGATATCACTCATATGTGGAATCTTAAAAAAAAAAAGAATAAAAAGGACACTAATGAACTCATCTACAAAACAGAAATAGCAGACATGGTAAACAATCTTATGGTTACCAGAGAAAAGGAGGTGGGAAGGTATAAATTTGGGAGTTTGAGATTTGCAAATGTTAGCCACTATATATGAAAATAGATTAAAAAAAAAGTTTCTTCTGTATAGCTTAGGAAACTATACCAATATCTTATAATAATCTTTAATGAAAAAGAATATCAAAATGAATATATATATATATATGTGTGTGTGTGTGTGTGTGTATATATATATACACATATATATGTATATGCATGATTGGGACATTGTGCTGTGCACCAGAAATGGACACATTGTAACTGCTGTACTTCAATAAAAATTAGTTAATTAATTAATTAAATGAATGGTATCTCTTGATAAAAAAAAAGCCATCACTGCAGCCACCAATTAACTGGAGAATTTTCAGCACCAGGTGGCAGGCTGATAGGCTAGGGCTGGAGGGAATTACAAACCCTGGCATGTACATTACTTGTTCCACATCCATCCTGTCCTAAGCACAGTCAGTCAAAGTAGCTATGTCTCTTAGGAAGCTGCCCTGCAGAGCAGGTAAACCTCAAAGACTAGAATAAGCTGCAGAAGCTTAACCTCTATGTATATGTGCTCTGGGTCATTGTCTCTCCAACCAAACCATAGGCTTCTCAAAGAACAAGTATTATGTCTTGAACATCTCTGTTTTCCCTTCCTATAACCCCGTGTCTCACACAGGACTGAACCCTCAGCTAACAGAACTCTTTTAAGGAAGAAAATATTTATGGTAAAAGGAGATTGTGTTAGTTAGGGAATATCAGCTGCAGTAACAAATATATTCCAAAACATCAGTGTCTTATCATATAGTTGAGTCTTATCTCTCACTGTGTAATAGTCCAATCAGATTTCAGCACACACCTTTCCTTCAGGTGATGGTCCAGAGACCTTGGGTTCCCTTTTGTGATACAGGGGCTACAGCATGTTCTTCATCCATCTGGTGGAAAGGGAAAGAAAACCTGAAGGAGGCACACCCAATGCTTAAAAGCCTTGGCCCAGAATGGCACACATCATTTCTGTTCCCCTTTCTATTAGTAAAACTGGTCACATGGCCATGTGCAGAGGCAAACAGCTGAAGATGTAATCCTGGCTGGGCAGCCTCTTCCTCATAATAATGCTGGACACTAGAAGAGGGAGCCCCAATTTTGGTGTTCAATTAAGCTTTCCTGACACAGGATCCTTTACTGAAGAAACGGGAATAAAGAGATACTTCTATGAAATTAATCCCATTTCTCCAAAAACAAAGCTTATTGTGACCATAAAATACAAACTCCTGACTCATCCATCATTTCTATATAAGTCACTTCTCCTGCTACAGTTGTTGCTTAACTTCTGAGAATCTCCATAAAGAGTCAGAGCTTTGATTTAAGAATTCAGAGAACACTTTCTCTTCTTAAAGATTATTCTGGTAAGGTACTGCATTTCCCAAATTGTGTTCTGCAAAACACTGGCATATTCATGTGTAAATTTTTCCTAGCAATTCATTCACTTAAAAAAAAAAAGAATTACTCAGCTGGAACTAAAAGTCATCACTGCAGCCACCAGTTGAGTGGGAAACCCAGCACACTTACTTCTTTTCCTCTTGAAGTTTCGTAATGCATATTAGCACAAAGATTCTGAGAAGTCCTCTAGTAAAGAAACCTGTTTCACTTGGTTCAAACATTTCTCAAACTTATTTAAATTTATATTTTGAAAAAATATAAACTTTATATTACAAAAAGTTTGTATTTTGGAAAACATCTATTTACTACAAATGTTGTATAAGAGGACAAAATAATAAAAATAAGAATTATCATTTATTGAAATCCCTCATGTGTCAGATACCACTCTGTCTGGTTAAAAGAGAACAACCCCTGATGAAGTAAGAACCATTTCTCCATTTAAAGATGAAGAAAATTAAACTCAAAGAGGTTAAGTGTCAAAGTTCAACCATTAAATGTAACCTGTTTGGGTCACTGAGAAACATGACTAAAAGATTATGTATTTCTGTCCTTTTAGAGATGCCATCTATCTATGAAAACAACACAAATGATGTCCAAGTCCTCACCTTAATGTCAGACGCATGGTAGGGATTCACCCAAAGATCTGCAAGGCCAGTCTAGCAAACACTACAAGAAATTACCTCTAACTTTTCTAGCCAGGTGTTACTGTTAGTGTTCTAACTCAGCTTTACCGACATGTGGGTTCAGTAGTGAGACTGAAAGAAAAACAGAGGGAGGTCCAGAGCCCAGAATATAGAATTTCCCATAGAAAGAAGTTTCTCCCTCTGGGACCAATAAGTTTCAGTTCCCAAGACGTGCTGGGACTATATGGGAACTAAATGTCTACTAAGAGCCTTGCTAGGTAATGGTAACACCTCATTAAGTTGGATAGGCCCACTATTAAAATGCTTAGCTGTCCACTTGGGAAACCCAAAGAGTAGACCTTTTGTTCCCATTTACCACAGCTGTCTCCTAGAAATGCCTGAATTTCCTGAAATTATGACTGTGCCATTTCCATCATTGCATTCATTTTGGGAATGAAATGGTTTAGAGGATTGGAAAGGGCCCTCTGATTAGAAATCAATAGATCATGATTCTAGTCTCAGTTCTACCAAAAATGTCTGTGTGACTCTGAACAAGTCTTATACTAACTACAACAACTACTATTAATCTCTATTTCTGCTCTTATTTTCATCTGCTAGATGTTATGGTAAGGATTCTTCATTTAGTATCTCATTCAATTGTTACTTCCCTTTAAATAGGTATTTATTTATCATGACTATTTTATTGATAAGAAAACTGAGGGTTGGAGAGGTCAAATAACTTGCACAAAGTCAAACAGACAGTGAGTGAACTTTGGCTCTAGAAGTCTATGATCCAGATGGATGGATTCCAAGACCCATGGTTATAATCAGTTCTACTCCACCTCTTCCTCTCAAGGCTTCCTTTTTTATTCCAAAGTTGAGGGGTTTTTATTAGCCTTTCTCTAAGGTTTCTTCCCACTAAAACCCACTTAAACCTTCTGTGATCTAAACAAATAAACAAACAAAAAAAGCCCCATACTTTCAAAGTTTTTACTTCCTTCTAGGAACAAGCAATAATTTCTGGTAGCTGCCACTAATTGGATATTAGGAACTTTCTGAATTATGACATGAACTATTAAACATTAACTGTTATTACATGGAATCTCAGTTATTAACTATCTTCATAGAGAAAAGTTTGTGGATCAAGTAAATGCTGTCAAATATTGTCATTTCTCTAAAACTTTAACTCAATGAAAATGGTACACACAGTGGAGGATTTATTATAAATCTAATGAGCTTAAGTTCTTAAGGCCCTGAGAGGGGCCTTAGCAATTTTGTATCAATAATTTTTACATTTTTTCTTAAAGAGGGTCCTCTAATTATGTAAGCTTCAGGACTCACAAAACCCAGATCCATCACTGTTTAATGGCTCTAGGGTTAGTCTGCTTTGAATGTAAATCCAGGCTGTACCACTTAATAGCTTTGTAGCCTTGAGTGTGCTACTTAACTTCTCTGCGCCTCCATTTTCTCTTCTGAAACATGGGTGTTATAAAAGATGGATCATAAGATTATTGTGTGGATTAAATAACTTATTACAGCAAAGCACCTAGAACAGAGCACATAAAGTAAGCTATCATGTACTTATGTACTACTTTAATAGCATATGTGGATACTAACAACATATATGCTATTTGAGCAAAATTTGATGAGCTGCAATACTTATCCACAATTGCTGCTTTGTCTAGCTAGGGTGCCACTGTTATCAATCATCATTTAAAGAACTGTTTTCACCCAGACCTATTATGGAAACACACTCTGAGTCAAACTTCCTAGAATACACTCAGCATTGGTAGATGAACTGTATCAAATAATTCAAATCTAGTTGCTGACCTTAGACCAGGGCTACTGTGGGGTTCGTCATTTTCCTAATAAATTCTTCAACCAGCATTCCTCAATGCTGAGTTCTTGATCATTTGAATTAAAAATCCACCTATCTTTATCATCCAAAAGTGCGTTTAGACATGTTTTATTTTTGTTTCTTTTCCTGTTTAACTGGCAGCTTTCTAAGTTATTCACATGCTCAAAACTAAGTGGAAATAATGATTATTTTATGATAATTTAATCTAATTTTTATCATGTTCTGGGATGCAGTCTGGACAAGTATCACTATTCCATTTTATATGCAAAGAACTGAAGTTCCGAGTAGTGAAATGCTTTGCCCAAGATAACAGAGTAAGTAAGTATGAAACAGGAAGAAAAACCAGAATTCCCAACTCCAATTTCAAGACTTCAAGTTTACACTAAGCAGACTTTTCAAACCTCTAGTCCTTTAGTAGAATAATGCTTTTTATTTCATTTTTCAAACCTAGGTTCTCACTAGAGACTTGTATATTAAAGGGGATAAGACATTGCTTTCTCTACAAAATATATCCAACACTTGAGAACAGAGCAGAAGAAATGTCAATAAATGTATGTAGTGCACGTCTCATGATTGTTATTAAT
Organism: Vicugna pacos; assembly: GCF_048564905.1. Taxonomy (NCBI): domain Eukaryota; kingdom Metazoa; phylum Chordata; class Mammalia; order Artiodactyla; family Camelidae; genus Vicugna; species Vicugna pacos. Next base: position 30,644,263 of record NC_132990.1, read on the forward strand.
AATTTCAGGCATTGTGACCTCTGGGAAATCTTTCATTTAAGCAGCACCACTGTCAGGCCAGCTTTATGCATGTGTAGATGTAATGAGAAATGTCTTCTGAACATTATCTGTGGAACTGGGAAAAACCTTCTACCAAGAGAGCGTCTCTCCACAGTACTGCCATGCTAGAGAGTCTGCCATTATTCCTTTTGGTTTCTTCCCTTGCTGACCCAAGGAAACAGTTTTCAGATGCAAAAATCCCAGGAATAGTCAATTGTTTAAATACTAACAGAGACAATTATAGATTAATGCCACAGAAGTAGGCAAACTGGAGGATAATTAAGAAGGAGACATAACAAAAAAGAAAGGTTGTGGAATTTGAGTTAAAAGATCTGCATTTTAATCTCACTTGGTTTATTTTCCCACTCTAGCAAGCTGCTTCTCAGCTTAATGCACTGATTTTTTTAAAAGGCACTGCTTAGTGTGTCTCATTCAAACTAGTATTCCTGGATCTTTTAACCTTCAGAGTTTTTTTTTTCTAACTCTTTAATCAATTCCATTAGTGATCTTAATGAAGAAGTAAATAGTACATTGATGAAAATTTCAATTTCAATAGTTTAATTTTTCAAAAATTTTTTGAATTTTTTTTAAGAATTCAATTTTTTAGGAGGGAGTAGAAACACCACCAAGGACAAATAAATAATGCAGATTCTCTGGCAAAGATATATTGAGATCTAATTTAGGAGAGAAATGCAAGCTATTTTCCTAGGAAGCAATAATTTAAAATACCAGTCATCAGATGAAGTGAAATAAACTTGGTCATGAAATCAAGATACACAGGCTAGAAAAATAAAAGCATATTTGCCATCACTAATAACTAAAGAAGCCACAAAGCTTTTTTTAAGTCTGGAAGAATTTAGTATCGTATAACGTTATTCCAGGAATCTAGGGTCTGAGCAAAACCACTATTAACAGGAAGAGTGATGTACAGCCTAAGAGCCAAGACCAGATTATCACAGAGTTTGAGGAGGTAGAAGTATTAGTGATGCTTGTAATTGTCATAGTGATACTACTGCTACCACTAATAATGACAACAATAACAATAACAAAACCTCTGTTTGATTAGCACTTTATAATTTTAAAAGCACTTTCACATAGATGGTTTCATATGATCCTCAACATGACTTGGTGAGGAAAAGAGTAGAACATTTATATTCCCATTTTAGGAGAGAAAATTAGAAGTTAAGATGGGGAAGTAATTTCTACAAGGTTATTTAATTCATGAATCCAGGACCATTACAGAATTTTAGAACTTGATTGCTCCTTAAAAACATCTAGTCCAATCCCTTCTTTTACTTATTAGGAAACTGAAGTTTAGAGAGGGAAAATCACTCTCCCTGGGACAATACAGTTATTTGTTGCAAAGCAAGCACTTGAAACCAAAGCTTAGCACACCAAACTCCATTGCCTCCTAGATGGTCTTGAAAGGAAAGAATTATTAAGTAGGTCCAGGTCGGTTATGAAATTGTACAGGAAGATTCCAGGGCTGCCTTTGATGTTAGATGAGAAAGAAAGATTTTCTGCTAAGATGTTTACAGTAATAGTGACACTTGCAGTGGAATAAATGAATGCAGATTTGAACACCTCTGAATCAGAAAGATATAGATCAAATAGGCAGAAGAGCGAAAATGATGCCAGCAATGTGGGCATTGATTTATGAAGAGAGTCTAGAAGATTAAAAGTGCTAAATATGCATGACTTGGCTAATGACCGAGGAAAGACAAGGAAGTCTATAAATATTTGAAGGGTACAAATGCTATAGAGGAAGCAAAAATATTTCAAAAGCAAGGGGAAAAAAGCCAACACTGTTAGATTAATGGAACTCAATGAAGAAAAGAAAAAAAGAAAAGTTGAACATATGGAAATACTTTAAAATGAAATTTATTATTTTCTAGATTCATCTTCCAAGACCAGAGGTGGAGTCTGTCATTTGGGATATTTAAAATCTGACTGGACCTGGACCTGAAGTACCTAAGCCAATGACACAGGAAGTTATGTTCCATGGATACATAGGGGCTGGTACACACGCCCTCACAGGTCTTTCACATCTCTCATTCTGTAGTCCTGGAATCACAAAATATTGCCTTGATTTTCATTCATTTTGAAAGTGAGGCTGTGGAACCATATGTAGTAATAATAGTGGATTCTCTGAGTGCTTATAACTCCTATCCTCAGGGCAGGGCCCCAGAGATGAGTTTGCCAACCCAGCCAAAGAGGAGGAGATCCAAACTGACATTATAAAACTGCTTCCCAAATAAATGAAATAATTAACCATAGTCGCTTCCTGAGGTCAACTTCACCCACCTGCCTGCTTCCACATGAAGAGTCCAGGAGGACTAGCTCTTACAACAGTGAAGAGCATCTAAGAAGCACCCTGGCTGAGGCAGAGGAGGTGTCACTATCATTATCTCCTTGTGGCTAGTGTTTTACAATGTGTCTAGATTGTTAGCCTGGGCTCCAAGCTGATAGCTTTGCCATGCCCACCAGTATCTGAGATGCCTGACTGGGCGGGGCCTACCTTATCTTGTTCTCGACACCTAAGCTCTTCTGGATCCTGGTTCTGTGGTCAGCTATTGCCCTCCCCTGCCTCCCAGGACCCATGTGCTTTGATATTGAAATGTAGCTGGTGTTATCGTGGTAATAAAAGTAATAGAACTAAGAATTGGCAATATGCTTGCTAAAGGAAAGGAAAAAAGTAGTCAAATCTGCTGAAGTCCCTGCGTGTGCTAAGCTTCAAAGGCTTCCATCTGCCTTGCCTAGAGCTTTGACTCTTGCTGCCTGCTTACTCTTCCCTTCCCTGGGAGTGTCTATACCGCTTACCATCTGTACGTAGGAAGCACCACACCTGGCCCAGAGTGAGTATTTGTCAAGTGAATAAATGAATGCATGAACCTTAGACTGCTTGCTTGGCTGAGGCACAACCATACCAGTCTTTGTATTTCCAGACCTTGGGGATACGTTTCCTGGTCCCAAATCCTCACCCACTGGAAGGACCCTGACTGGACCACATGGAATACTGACACATAACTGGCTTTAAATAGCATTATTTCTCAGAAATCCTAGTGATTATGTTGAACTATGTTGATTCCAGACTAGCTTTCATTAAACTCTAGACTATCCCATTACTTTAGGCAACATGATTGGGCATCGGTCACCTCCAAGGTTCTCTGTGGGTTCATATTCCAGAGTTGGTTTCTCCAAGTTTTTCTTCTTCCCCAAATATTGCTGGGATGCCTCCCTTCTCCCAGCAGAACCCACATCAATTACTGAAACAAAACATTTTTCCTTTTTAAATCCTGTTTCTCCTTTTCTTCCTCTGGGACTCATTTATTCTTCCCAAAACAAAAGGATTACTGAGATGTTTCAGTCAGAATTCTGGTTGCCGTCACATCTTAGACTATTCATTAACTGGGGGCTGTATGGAAAACCACTGAAGATCATTACAGCTGTAGTCGGAAGCCAATGTGCCAGGATAATGAAAAACAACTCTGCAGTTCCCCATGCTCTGTTAGTTGTGTTTGTCAGAAATGAGTTGTGGAGATTCGGAGTGAATGATCCATATCATATTGAACTGTCCTTTTTTATCGCTGACAATTGAAGGTGACTGAGAAGCAGGGCCAGTGTCAGAATAAATCTAATTGGAAACTTTCTCTCATTAATGTCTGATGTTGACTTGTATTACTTGATGAAATTAGGACCACAGTAGAACGGATTTTATTATACAGAATGAGCTGGTTGAGCTCTCTTCCATTTCAGTGTTTTTTTAACCTCACCCCACCTCTAATTCTGTGGCAGAAGGGGCCTAACAGAGCAGGAATTTTGAGTAAGGCAGGTCTGGGCACCAACAAAGCAAAAAGAGTAATGTAGGGAAGGAAATTGAAACCATATGGACTTTTATGTCACATATGTTTGAGTAGTTCTTAGGTACTGCTGTGGAGTCAGGGGACCTCTGAGAAGTCACCTTGGCCCTAGGACTCCAGGCACAACTGCTCCTAACCTGTCAGGGGCAGATGAGTGCTTACCCTGCATGTAAGGGTGTGGATAGAGAAGACCCACAGCCTCCCTCCATCCCTGCCCAGTCATTGGCTGCCTTGATGAAATATACTCTTGGAAGCTCTCTTTAAGGGTTTGGGTATTCATCAGAGTATTATTTCCAAGAGGTAAAGTATTTGGCTCAAAGAATGGGAATTTTATTCTGGCTATGTCCCCTCTCCCCTGACCCTTATCATTTCTGGAGGAGATAGGAGAAATCAGGGGTGGATGAGGAGAGACAAAAAATCTGAGTGGAATATTGAGTACAATATTCCATACCCATGGAAGAAAAAACTGCAGACCCTCCAACAAAAGATAAGCAAGTAAACTCGTTTTGAATAACAAAAACATGGCCAATGCTTATGGTATGATTTTTATTAAGCATGTGATAGAGCTATAGAAGTTAAAGTCTTGCAGTCTGATTTTTGGAGACCCTAAGTCAGGCCTGTTTAGTTCTGTCTTTTTTCCCCATAGCTCTGTCAGTATGAGTAAACTAATGCTGATAATAGTGAATCACATTCTAAATGATTTCTTGAGCATTCTACAAATGTTAAAATGCTTTCAAAACGCTTAACAACAACCAGGAAGTTCAGAAATTTCATCTAGAAACATCACAAACCAGCACTTAAAGATATATTTACTTTCTCTAAAACCTCTGGTCTTAGAAAAATGGCTTTTTAGAATTCACATTTTATCTGCTCCGAAATATACACAATTCTCTTCAGTTTCAGAGGCTAAAGCAATGGCTAATTGAAGCTATTTTGATGGCTAATTAGTGCCCAGATTGTTTATGGTCTTTGACTCCTCTGACCCTGAGATACCATGATCCAGCAGAATTTAAGAGAGGGAGGGGGCCCGTTCTTGACAAAACTGTGATACTGGTAAAGTTAGACCTCTGGACCTCCCCATCCTCCTTCCATGTTTCCCCCCCCATCCTTTCCATTCCTCCTCACTCAGCGTCAGGCACCAGCTCCCTTCCCTCAACCCCATGGCAGTGCATAAAAACCATCTTTCCTATCTGAAGCCATTTGAATATTTCCTTATGTCCACTTTCAAACTGTATAAATCTTGTGCTTTTTGGTAAGGATTAAACTTCTTAACAAATCCACTCTTGGTTATTAATGATACTATCATATTTAATACATTGTCCATCCTAGGAACATTTGGAAGTACACAGAACCACTAACTCATTGTGCAAGGTCTTTTCTCACTTGGATGGATTTTTTTTCCTCAAGCAGCCATCTGAACTCAGTGTCATGACACTGATTATACCTCATCCATCACCCCCCTGGGTTTCAGCAAATTACAGAATGTTAGAGCCTTACAAACCTCAGTTGTATTTCACCACTTTTCAGACAGGAAATGGAAGCCTAGAAAGTTGAACTGATGCCCAGGTCACTTAGAGAGTCAATGATTGAACCGGTTCTACTGCCCAAATCCTGACTCCTAATCCAATGCTCTTTCCACCACACATGATCCCAACCCCACTCTGTACTGTCTCAGATCCCAAATGCTTCACTCAGTGCTACCAAGACATTCTCTCAGATATAGGCGAGTTCCCTGGTTAAACAGAGGTTGCTGGAAAGAACACTGTTATGCTAACACAAAATCTACTCCATTATGTCTAGAACCCAGAATGTCTATTTGATAAGTGACAGATATTCCCTGTAGTACTCTAAGGAAAACTCAATGTAAGGATGATTTGTGAGATATTCTTTTCCATGAAAATATACCTAACCATTGTGCTCATGCTAATACATTTTTTCATTGCTACAAACACCACTAGCATCTCTGCCAAAGATGTCTTTACAGAAGAAGGAATCAAACAAAGCTGGAAAGTTGTTGATGGGTAGTTGGTGAAAATGCAAAGAAAATATACAGTAAGCAAAGCAAGGAAGATTCCACCTTAGAATCATAAATTACATTAGAAAAGAATTTCCTATAAACTAGAAGTAATGGGGGGGTGTTCTCAGGAGAACCCTTTTAAAGGGTCTACTCACACACTGTGCTTGGTAGATACCAAACATCTGGCCTGAGAGAAGACCATTCAGTCAATCAACCAGATGTTTAGTCTACCCTCTGCCAAACATCTGGGCAATTGATGGGATCATTTCCCTTTCATTAGGGAGCTTGGCCACAGTGACCTGGAGGTGTAATCACAACATGAGAACACAGCATGAGGATGACAGATATCTTGACCCACCAGGATTCCCAGCATGGGACATTTTTCAGGTCTGTGTGGGTCAATTTAACATCACTTTACTTTGAGATTTGTTGGCTGTTTGTTGTTCTGAGACACTTTGATGCCAGCACAGTTTTTAATCCCTACTTCATAAAGAGCAGAGGCTCTGAGTTGAAAAGAAACACTTTATTGACATTCAAGGATAGGAGGCCATTGGCTACATTGGTTTCCTCCCACATTGTCATTAAGTGACCTTCCTCTGCTGTTTCAGCTTCTGTGGCAGAAAAGGTGCCGACATTTTGTTGGCACTGGCCTGGGGATTCATAATGAGTACAGAACTTGGCTCCATTATAAAACAGAATCCATCTGACAAAAGGAAATCATTTAATGGGCACTCTCTTAATTATAATAATTTGGAAGAGGGAAAAGTTGAGGACAATAGCAGAAAGCACAATAAGGCCACTTAATGAGAATTTTGTCTTTGGACTCCTTTCTGGTAGGCCAGCATCCCCAAGGGTTGGAGAGAAAAATCAACATTTACCAATATTTTCCTCATCAATTCTAATCAAAGGTGAGGGGAGAAAAAAAAGGAATAAGGGAATAAGGACAAGTAACAATGGGAGAAATAAAGGACTTGGTTGTCTTGTATACTGAGGAATGATAAGATAGGTATGACAATTGTAATTTATTATATTCTTCTCTGAAATTTTCTTCTAGGGTGCAGAAGTCTTTGGAGGAAGAGTATAGGCAGTCAGTAACGGTCACATCTCACTCAGGAACAGTGCAGGATGTGATCTAGGGATCTTCAGAGAGCTAAGTCTACAGCTCTACTGGAAGCCTCACAGGGAGACTGTCCCTCTAAAGAGTAGAGTACTACCTTAGTTTATCTTCCTTGCTTACAGTAATACAATGGTAATGCCTTATGGGTGTCCAGAACTCTGTAGTTTACAAAGTGCTTTCATACAGATGTCTTCTTTTGATCACCGCAGTTTAAAGCACAAGGTTCAGTTTAAAGAAAACAGAAGGTGGAAAGATATTCCATGCTCTTGGATTGGAAGAATCAATATTGTTAAAATGGTCACACTGCCCAAGGCAATCTACAGATTTAATGCAATCCCTATCCAATTACCCAGGACATATTTCACAGAACTAGAACAAATCATAATAAAATTTATATGGAACCATCAAAGACCTAGAATTGCTAAAGCATTACTGAAGAGAAAGAAAGAGGCTGGAGGAATAACTCTCCCAGACTTCAGACAATACTATAGAGCTACAGTCATCAAGACAGCATGGTATTGGTACCAAAACAGACATATAGACCAATGGAACAGAATAGAGAGCCCAGAAATGAACCCACAAACTTTCGGTCAACTCATCTTCGACAAAGGAGGCAAGAATATACAATGGAATAAAGACAGTCTCTTCAGCAAATGGTGTTGGGAAAACTGGACAGCAGCATGTAAAACAATGAAGCTAGAACACACCCTTACACCATATACAAAAATCAACTCAAAATGGATTAAAGACTTAAACATAAGACAAGATACAATAAACCTCCTAGAGGAAAACATAGGCAAAACATTATCTGACATACATTTCAAAAATTTTCTCCTAGAAGAAATAAAAGCAAGAATAAACAAATGGGACCTAATGAAACTTACAAGCTTCTGCAGAGCAAAGGAAACCAGAAATAAAACAAGAAGAAAACCTACGGAATGGGAGAAAATTTTTGCAAGTGAAACCGACAAAGGCTTGATCTCCAAAATATATAAGCAGCTCATACGACTCAATAAGAAAAAAATAAACAACCCAATCCAAAAATGGGCAGAAGACCTAAACAAGCAATTCTCCAAGGAAGACATACAAATGATCAAAAAACACATGAAAAAATGTTCAATATCACTAATTATCAGAGAAATGCAAATCAAAACTACAATGAGGTATCAACTCACACCAGTCAGAATGGTCGTCATTCAAAAATCCACAAATGACAAATGCTGGAGAGGCTGTGGAGAAAGGGGAACCCTCCTACACTGCTGGTGGGAATGCAGTTTGGTGCAGCCACTATGGAAAACAGTGTGGAGATTCCTCAAAAGACTAGGAATAGACTTACCATATGACCCAGGAATCCCACTCCTGGGCTTGTACCCAGAAGGAAATCTACTTCAGGATGACACTTGCACCCCAATGTTCATAGCAGCACTATTTACAATAGCCAAAACATGGAAACAACCTAAATATCCATCAACAGGTGACTGGATAAAGAAGAGGTGGTATATTTATACAATGGAATACTACTCAGCCATAAAAACCGACAACATAATGCCATTTGCAGCAACATGGATGCTCCTAGAGAATGTCATTCTAAGTGAAGTAAGCCAGAAAGAGAAAAAAAAATACCATATGAGATCGCTCATATGTGGAATCTAAAAAACAAAAACAAACAAACAAACAAAAACAAAGCATAAATACAGGACAGAAATAGACTCATGGACAGAGAATACAGACTTGTGGTTACCGGGGTGGGGGGCGGGGTAGAGGGTGGGAAGGGATAGACTGGGGTTTCAAAATTGTAGAATAGATAAACAAGATTACACTGTATAGCACAGGGAAATATACACAAAATGTTATGATAAAAAAAAATAAAGAAAGAAAACAGAAGGAATAATATAACAGAGTATATACTATTTGCCCATTACTTTCCAGACACTTGGCTAAGCACTTTCACATGGCATCATATTCAGCCTATATCAGGGCATATGTACTTTTATGGCCCATTTAATTGAAGAGAAGACTGGGCTCAGAGAGACTAAACAATTTGCCCAAAGTCACCCAGCCAGTGAAGGGCTAAATTGAAATTTGAACCCAAGTCTCTTCCCCAAGCCCATGTTTTATTCTATTATGTTACAACTATAATTAGCATTTTAAGTTTGTCAAGAAAAAAAAAAAAACTTCACTACAGCACTCATAAGCCAGAATATAACATAATGTAATTTATTCAGTAACATAAAATAGTTCTATATATATATATATGTATAGATCATATATATATATAGATCATCTACATTTTAAGCCTTCTTGTAGGCAATCTACTCTGACATTAGATCATCTCTGGAGACTCTGAGTAAAACTGAAGAGAGCCAGTTTGGTAACATATTTGTTTAGCTAGTCACTGAGAATCTGTAGAACCACCACTTTGTAGTTAGTAATGTATACTGTGCTAAGAATGAATAAGAACTATAAGAGATCATCCCTGCCTTAAAGAAATACATGATTTGGTTAAGGAGACTAATTAATATCTTGTATACAGTAATACAGTAGTATTTAGGTTAATATTTGAATTTTACAAATTGAATTAAGAAAACACTATAAGTGGAATAAGATGGAATATAAGTTTTAAATTGTTTGTGCATCAACAGATCAAACAGTACAGGAGTGAGACTTAAGAAGGAGGAAACTAATTGCTTAACTTCTGTCCTATGTGGAGGTGACTCTAAGGATAAAATTGAAGGGAGTCAGTTACAGGTCACATGCCAGGCCCTATAGCTAATCAATCCATAGCAATTCTGTGAAGGTGGTGTTATTACCCTCATTTTACATATGAGGAAACTGAAGTAAAGACAGAATTCAAACCAAGGCCTTTCTGATTCCAAAGATCAGGCTCTTTCTCATAAACTCACCCAAAGACATAGAACTTTAAAAAATAAGACGAAAAAGGAAGTGTATCTGGGGAGAAGTTTTCAGAGAATCTGTGAAGTAAGGCATGTTTGTCACACAACAGAGTTAGCAGGATTAGAATAAGGGTCTATACTTTGGGACAGTAATGTGGGCTAGTTAGGCTGGAGCCAGATGTTGGAGGGTCTTGAAAGAAAAATCAAAGGGTGTGCCCTAGGAAATAGGGAAACCATTGTCAGTTCTTAAGCAGGTTCTTACTTGGGTAGACTGCAAACAGTCTGCAGAATGGATTAGAATGTGAGAATATAGAAGTGAAAGAAACCCATTTTTGTTTTAAGGCCATCGTAATGATAATCTCTTCTTAACAATAGGGCAATCTATTCAGAACAGAGCTTTGCCCACATGTAATGCATAGCTCAGCCCAGATGTGTATGGCCAAATCTGAGGAGGGAGGTTTGGGGAAACCTAACCACTTGGAAGAATTGATTGATATTTTCAAGTCAGTTTTATTAAGGCATAGTTTATATACAGGAAAATTTATCCTTTTAAGTGTAGAGTTTTATTAGTTCAAATGTACTCATTTATAAAAATATAAACAGTTTCAGTGTATTTCTTGTTTGATTTTCTTTTACTCTAAATCTTAAGTGAAGATTTGAATCTCCACATCTACCTAGTCACTTTCTGAGCACTAATTATCATGTACAATGATCTCGGGGCAAAGTCACTGAAGAAAAATCTCCCTTAGAAGTTTTAATTTTCATTCTATTCTTTTCTGAACTACCTAGGCAACCTATTACAGTTACCTCTCAGGGACCATCCTCCTTCCCTCAAACATTCTCTAATCCCAGCCTTGCTCTGAAGCCAATCATGAAAACCTTCTGACCCTCAATTACATGAATATCACAGAACCCAGCACTTTCTTTCAATGGGAACTTATATCATCCAGACCAAAACCATTCACCTCCCACTCAGCACAGCTCTCCCCATGCATGTAACACAATCACTTGCTCCACTGAAACACTTTCTTCATCTGCCCCTAGGTACAACATGATTTCTGCTGATTTCTCCTCATCCTCCTGACCTTTACAGGTTAGAATACTGCACGGTTTAGAAGTCTTCAAATTTCTTCTCTTTTTGCATATTCTGAGAGAATCTCATTCAGTTCTGTAGCTCTAAGTATCATCTACACTTGGATGACTCCCAAATTTGTACTTCCAGAATTATCCTCTACATTGAACTTCAGACAAATATATACAGCTGTGTTGCTCAACATTTTCACTTGGATGTCTAAAAGTTATCACAAATTTAACACAACTGAAGTCACACTTTTGATACCACCATCCCACATGTTCCTTGTCATTCATATTTTCAATAGATAGCAGTTACATTTTACCAGATGCTCTTACCAAAATCCCCAGAGTCATTCATGACTCATGCCACATCTGATCCATCAGCAAATCTTACAAGATCTACTTTCAAAATAAATTCAAGCTCCCTCCTGCTTTTTTTATTTCCACTGTTTTCTTTGCCTGGAATGATCTTTCCCCAGATGCATGCATGGCTCATTCCTTTACTTCTCAACAAATTAAAGAGGGTAAAATTATATCAAACATTTTTTTCTGAACACAACAATATAAAACTAGGAATCAATTACAGGAACTAAAATAGGAAAAATATAAACACATGGAGACAATAAATATGCTACTAAAAACCAGTGAGTCAATGAAGAAATCAAAGAGTAAATCAGAAAATACCTCAAAATAAATGAAAATAAAAACACAACTTTCCAAAATCTATGGTATGCAGCAAAAACAATTCTAAGAGGGAAGTTTATAGTGATATAGGCTCACTTCAATATACAAAAAAAAACACCCTCAAATAAACAACCTAACCTACCACCTGAAGAAATTAGAAAAAGTACATACAAAGCCCAAAGTCAGAGGAAGAAAGGAAATAACAAAGTTCAGAGAGGAAATAAATAAAATAGATACCAAAAAAACCCAATAGAAAGATCAATAAAACCAAGAGCTATTTTTTTGAAAAAAATATAAAAATTATTAAGTATTTAGCCAGGCTCATTAAGAAAAAATGGTCAAGGACTCAAATAAACAAAATAAGAAATGAAAGAGGAGCAATTATAACCAACATCACAGAGATACCAAAAAAATCATAATAAAATACTACAAACAGTTGTGTGACAACAAGTTGGACAACCTAGAAGAAATGGATAAATGTATAGAAACATACAATCTTCCAAGACTAAATCAGCAAGAAATAGACAATCTGAACAGACAGATCACTAACAGTTTAATTGACATAATAATTAAAAAATACCCAGCAAACAAAAGTGCAGGATTGGATGGCTTCAAAGAATTCTATCAAGCATTTAAAAAAGAGCTCGTAACTATTTTTTCTCAAGCTATTCCAAAATATTGAAGAGGAGATAATGCTCCAATTTCCCTGATACCAAACTAAAAAAAGACACTACAAAACAATTACAGGCCAGTATCTCTGATGAATATAGATGCAAAAATCCTCAACAAAATATTAGCAAACCAAATTCAATAATATATAAAAAGGATCATACACCATGATCAAGTGGAATTTACTCCAGGGATGCAAGGATAGATCAATATCTGCAAATCAATCAATGTGAAACACCAAATTAACAAAAAGAATAAAGATCTCATGATCATCTCAATAGATACAGAAAGAGCATTTGACAAAATCCAACATTCACTCATGATAAAAACACTCATCAAAGTTGGTGTAGAAGGAACATATTTCAACATAATAAAGGCCATTTATGACAAACCCACAGCTAACATCATACTCAATGGTGAAAAGATGAAAGGTTTTCCTCTTAAATCAGGAACCAGACAAGTATGCCCACTCTTGCCACTGCTGTTTAACGTAGTATTGAAAGTCCTAGCCACAGCAATTAAACAAGAAAGAAAAATAAATAAATAAAAGGCAACCGAATTGGAAAAGAAGTAGAAATATTACTATTTGCAGATGACATGGTAACATATACAGAAAATTCTCAAGTCTTCAATAAAAAACTATTAGAACTAATAAATGAATTAAGTAAAGTTGCAGAATCTAAGATTAATATATAGATATCTGCTGCTTTTCTATATATTAATAATAAACTATCAGAAAGAAAAAGCAAATAGAACAATCCCAGTTAGAATTACATCCAAAAAACAATACCTAGGAATAAACTTAACCAAGGAGATAAAAGACCCATGCTTTGAAAACAAAAAGCAATGATGAAGGAAAGTAAAGATAATATAAAGAAATGGAAAGATATCTATGCTCATGGACTGGAAGAATTAATGTTAAAATGACCATACTACCCAGAGCAATCTACAGATTTAATGCAGTCCCTATCAAAATACCCATGACATTACTCACAGCAATAAAAACAGAATGGTATTAGTACAGAAACAGACACAGAGATCAAGAGAACAGAATAAAGAGCCCAGAAATAAACCCATCCATTTAAGGTCAATTAATCTCCAACAAAGAAGGCAAGAACATACAATGGGGGAAAGACAGTCTCTTTAATAAATAGTGCTATAAAAACTGGACAGCTACATGTCAAAGAATGAGATTAAAACATTCCTCACACCATGTACAAAAATAAATTCAAAATGGATTAAATACCTAAATGTAAGGCTGGAAACCATAAAACTCCTAGAAGAAAACATAGGCAGAATATTCTTTGACATAAATCAAAGCAATAGTTTCTGGATCTGTCTCCTAGGCAAAGGAAACAGAAGCAAAAATAAACAAATAGGACCTAATTAAACTTAAAAGCTTTCACACATCAAAGAAAACCACTGACCAAAATGAAAAGACAATGTACTGAGTGGGAGAAAATTATCTGCAAATGATATGATCAACAAAGGGTTAATATCTAAAATATAAAAACAGCTCATACAACTTAATATCAAAAAATCAAATAAAAAAACAGGCAAGGGGAAGGGTATAGCTCAATGGTAGAGTGCTTGCTTAGCATGTGTGAGGTCCTGAGTTCAGTCCCCAATACTGCCATTAAAATAATAATTGATCAATCAATCAATCTAATTCCACCCTACCCCAAAAATAGAATAAAAAAAAAATTTTAAACAGACAAAAGACCTGAAAAGACATTTTTTTTCCAAAGAAGACATACAGATAGCCAACAGTCACATGAAAAGATAGTCAACATTGCTAGTCACAAGAAATGCAAATCAAAACCACACTTCATATCTGTTAGAATAACTATCATCAAAAAACCCACAAATAATAAGTGTTGGTAGGGATGTGGAGAAAACGGAACCCTCAACAGTTGAATTAATAAAGAAGTGAGATCTATAAAGGAATATTACTCAGCCATAAAAATGAACTTTTGCCATTTGCAATAACTTAATTGGACCTAGAGGATATTGTGCTTAGTGAAATAAGTCAGAGAAAGATAAATACTACATATTACCACTTACGGAATCTAAAAAATGAATGACATAAATTAATATAACAAAACAGAAATAGACTTACAGATATAGAGAACAAACTAGTGGTCACCAGTGGGGAGAGGAAAGAGGGGAACAAGATGAGGGTAGGGGATAAGAGGTACAAACTACTGTGTATAAAATAAATAACCTTCAAGAATATATTGTCTAGCACAGGGAATATAACCAATATAACCAATATTTTATAATAACTTGAAATGGAGTCTAATGTATAAGATATTGGATCATTATGTTGTACACCTGAAACCAATATTGTAAATCAACTATACTTCAATAAAAAATGAAAAAGAAATTGAAGAAGACACAAATAAATGGATATCCCATGTTCATGAATTGGAAGAATTAATATAATTAAAATATCCAAAGTGATTTATAGATTCAATGCAATCTCAATAAGATTTCAATGGCCTTTTCAGAATCCTGAAATTCATAGAAACTTCAAAAGACCTTCTAGGGCCAAAGCAATCCTGGAACAGAACAAAGCTGGAGGCATCACACTTCCTGATTTCAAGCTTTATTACAAAGCTATAGTAAACAAAACAATATGATATTGCTGTAAAAACAGACACATAAATCAATGGAACAGAATTGAGAACCCAGAATTAAACTCATATATATATCGGTTAACTAGTATTTACCAGGGAGCCAAGAATACTCAGTGCGGAAAGGATAATCTCTTCAATAAATGGTACTGGGAAAACTAGATAATCACATGCAAGAGAATGGGATTGGATCCCTATCTTAAATCATTCACAAAAAATTAACTCAAAATGGATTAAAGACTTAAACATAAAAGCTGAAACCATAAAATTCCTTGAAGTAAACAGGGGAAAAGATCCTTGACATTGATCTTGGCGATGATTTTTTTGTGCATGACACGAACAGTACAAGCAACAAAAGAAAAAATAAATAGGAGAACTATATCAAACCCAAAAGAGCTTCTGCACATCAAAAGAAACAACATGAAAAGGCAACCTACAGAATGGGAGGAAATATGTCCAAATCACATATCCAAAATATATAATCAACTCTTATAATTCAATAAGAAAAACAAAGAAGCAATTCAATTTTAAAATGGGCAAAGGACTTAAATAGACATTTTTCCAAAGAAGATATACAAATTGTCAACAGGTACATGAAAAAAGTATTCAACATTATTAACCATAAGGGAATTGTAAATCAAAGCTACAATATCACCTCACATCTGTTAGAATGGCTATTATCAAAAAGACGAGATAAAAAGTGTTGATGAGGATGTAGAGAAAAAGAACCCTTATACAATGTTGATGGGAACATAAATTGGTACAATTCCTATGGAAAACAGTATGGAGGTTCCTCGAAACATGAAAAATAGAACTACTATATGATCCAGAAAGTCCTTTTTTGAGTATATATCCAAGAGAAATAAAGTTTCTATCTCTAAGAGGTATCTGCACCGCCATGTTTATTGCAACATTATTCATTAATAGCCAAGGTATGGAAACAAAGAACACACACACACACACACACACACACACACACACGAATATTATTCAGCCATTAGAAAGAAGTAATTCCTGTCATTTACAACAACATAGATGAATCTTGAGGGCATTATGCTGAGTGATACAAGTTGACAGAGAAAGACAATTACTATACGATCTCACTTATAGGTGAAATCTTAAGGAATCAAACTCACGGAAACAGAGAGTAGATTTGTGGTTGCTAGCAGCTGGGGTAGGGGTGGGGGATAAGGAGATATTGCTCAAAGGATATAAACTTTCAGTAATTTGGTACCTAGTATGTATTAAGCTGACCAGTACCTGCTCTATGTGTATTGCTCATTTAGTCCTTTTAACATCTTTTTGAAATTAGTGGTAAGTGTTACTCATATTTTTATTTGGGACTCACAGGGGTTAAGAAATCTGCTCAAAGTCACACAGTAAATGTACTATTTTTACTTCACCCTCACAGTTCAAGAAATTCAGGTTGCCAAACATTCTTCCTACTGCTGTGAGGCATCTGTCACCCAGAGCAGGTCATTTTGCCTTTTGACACAGGCATTTTGACTGAAACTTTTTGTATGCCACTGCTTGATAATCAAGTGCATCAAAATGAAATCATGAATGGGTATGCAGTGCAAATGTTAGAGAGTTGTCTTAGCTCACAATGGAGACATGATCACTGAAAACAAGAGATGGAGAAGAACCCTTCTTTTGGGCAAGGGGCAAATTGATGGTGTAGAAAAGACAACTACAAAGATACCATCAAAATATTATGAATTAGGATTGCCTTCCTGGAAAAATCTGCAAGGTATGAATGGTGAGCAGCCAACCCTACTGACTGTAACAGAAGACAAAGCCATGCCTATAGTATCCTGAGCTTACAGACCCTGAAGGAAGTTCCCTTGCTGATATAAAATGTCACTAGGATAGACTATAAGAAAAGGCCAGCTATCTTTGATGGGGGAGAATTCAGTCTGAGGGAGAATGACAGTCCTCAAAGGTCTTCTCCTCCTTGCCTCAATTCCCCAGCCTTACTCCAGGTTCCCACCCCACATACCCTCCACCCTAGGTACATCCCACATGACACCTGGCAGTCCACTACCACAGATTTCAGCGGGCCATGCACTACCCTTTGTATAGGAAGAATACAGAGCTTGGAGCAGCAGATCTTCAGCTCAAATCAGGGCACTGACCCTCACAAGAAAGGAAACTTAAATGGGTCACTTACCCCTCCGAATTTCAGTTTCCTCACTTAGGCAAAGATGAGGTTTCTGAGAGAATTAAATGAGATAACATCAGAAAGTCATCACACATGCTCAATGAATGGTATCAGCTCTTACTGTAGTGATTGCTGTTTTCCTTCTGATTCTGAAGTGTCATAAAAGTTTAAGTGCTGAGCTGTCAGAGAGATGAAGAGGGGTAATAAAGATAGTAAGGCTTCTCCACGGCCTTCCCTCCTCTCATAACTTCTGAGTCCAAAGAATCCAAGGCTCCATGAACCCATGTTAGCACTGCAGAAGCAGGCCCAGAACTGGGCTTGCAGGTCCCCACCAGCATGACCGTGGTAATGGACCACGGATCCATGAGCATGGAGTCAGGAGAAAAGGAACAAAGCCAGAAATGGAAGCAAACATTGAATCCATAGAAACGCTTAGAGGCCAGTGTAGGAAGCTCAGGCTTTGGCTGCATCTACCAACTAAATCCATGTGCTGCCAGCCCACAGTCGCACTGTTAGACTAAGCTGAGGCACACCCATGAAGGGGATGTTGCCTTACCAGAGACCTGGAGTTTATCCAAATATCTAGGCTTGTCTAGGACACTAATCCAAGAAAAAGCCCTGGGGGGCCTCAAGTACTTCAAGATTACACTAAGCCTGAAATATAGATGGGGTGCAGGAGGTAGGAGAGGAAAGTTGAAGGTGGTAAAGATGGTCGCCATCACTCAGATAGATGAAGGAATGAGAAAGCACTGGATCAAAATTCACAAAATGAGTTAAATTATCAGCCCCCCTACTTACAGGTTGGCTTAAGTCTCAAGGACCTCAACCTTCCTATCTGTAAAATGGGATGAATAAACTGCATCTCTACAGTTCCTTGTACTTCGATATTTCTGTGAGTCTTAGGAAAAAAGAATGATGAGATTTTTAGAATGAAAGAAAATATCAGTTTATAAAGAGTTATGTGGGCCCCACGGGGTTCCCTATGATAGACTAGAGTATACATATTCAAGGAAATTGCCTTCATCTTCAGTTTCTAATTCTGACCACATATTAAGGGCTGATTGAAGAGTCTACGATATACAACAATAGAATGAAGCCTGGACTAGGAATCAGAAGACCTGACTCAGAAACATGGATCCCATTCCTCCCACAGTGCATCTTCTGGCAGGTCGCCAGCCTCCCTGCACATTGCAATCCCCTTTTGCCTACTCCTCAGAGTTTTCGCAGCTATAAAATGCAATCATAGTGGTCAAACTCAGTTTATCTCAGCCTTGGATGATTTCCTAGGTCCTGGAGCTGCCAGACTAAATATGGCAGATAGACAAGGCATAATTATGGGGAGAGAGTAACAGCCCCCACGCAGGGACTAGGAGTCTAAGACATCAGAGGAATCAGGAGAACTCCCAGTTAATTTGGGCTGTGTTTAGAGTTTCTCTGTGGCTCAGGTCTCCCAGACGGATCTGATCTCAGTAAGATTCAAACAAGGAATCACAGGATATTCTTCCAAAATTGATAGAGTCACCAAGAAGCACAATTGAAAACTCAGCCATTTCTCCTCCTATTCCTAGCCAGGAAACCAAGATAGAGCTCAGAAGCTGAAGTCTTCTTTGGGGAGTGGTGAGCATCAGTAGCCTTATAGAAGTGACCTTAGGAGGTTATGTATGTTGTTTTGAGGCTGCCCAGGATCCTTTTTTATGATAACCACGGCAGATCTGCTCTCCCTAACAATGGGGTCCCAGTAAGTAATCGTGCCTCTTCATACAGGGGCTGGATGGTGGGCCTCCCTAGTCAAGCACTGCGGTAGCTCATAACTACCTGAGTAGCTGTGATGCAGGTTAGTTCACCCAGGTCAAAGGCATGACCCCCAACCAAAACCAAATATATACATACACTAAATCCACACATAAGCCAGGCAGTCAGAAGAAGCCAGATTTCTAAAGCCAAAAGGGAAATTCAACAGCTAGCCAAGTAAAATGCACCAGCCAAATTCAAGAGCCGAGAGGATAAATCCAGGAGCTGAGGTGCCACATCAATAACGTGTTCAAAGCCAGCTGAGGGCAGTAGCTGGCTGAAAAGTTTAGATCATGATGGCAGTGAAGCTTTACCAGAAATAGCAGCCAAGAGAGCAGGAGTCATTTTGAAGCTACCATGTGCTTAGCTGCCCCAAGTCTTCTTTCATTCAGTCCTTATATTCATGAATGAAGACAATGTTAAAGAAACCAGCAAGGAATGGTGCTACATGGCCAGCTCCATTTTCTTCCCTTCTTCCACCACCAAAACCTACTATTTCTAGGCTGAAAAGAAATATACGGAAGTGCTGCCAGAGCAGGGTGAATATGATCTTATTTGTCTCTTCTATCTACTTCTCTAAAATGTTCTCTCACGGATATATATTGTTTTTCATAATGGATGAAATATATAGTGCACTCTATAAACACAGAAAGGAACACTGGCCATTAAAGTCTCTTTCCACTGTCAGGTAGACCACAGTAGACAATGATATAAAGTGCTTTGGGAAGAATGGATGTGCTCAATTCCAGTGCCCCAAGTCTCTTTCGGCAAGAAGACACAACAACCCATTTCTCAATAATGATGATTCAAGCTACTGTAAGCCGCAGCAGGACTGCTACTCTTAAGTAAGTGAAACGTTTGACTCCCTTCAAATTATACAGCAAGGGTAGGCTCATTGTCGGCTACATATACTCCTTCACTCTTGGGTCCCTGGAGTATCTCTAATGCTTGAGATTGAGGATTGAAGTAAAAGAAGAGAAAATAGGCATCTATGGGATGAATATGTTCACTGAAAGAATATGTCTTCCTAAACAACACAAAGGGGAGCTTGAGAATAAATGGAGAAGAGCCTAAAGAACTATCCGTCATTCAGTAACTTCAGTTAACTCAACATAAATGATCAATTACACTCTAATGCTTGTTTGGAACACTCAAATTTTTTCCAGTGTGATTAATATAACCAGGAACAGTTTGAGCATAACAAGAATTTCACGTTTGCTTATCTGTGAGTTTATATGTGAGTAACATGAGCGGAAGCAGAAAACTGTACCTAGCAGAGCCAAGTATAGGAATACACAAAACACACACACACACCCCTTAATTCACCAAGGGTGCTATGAACCTCACCTATACACATCTAGGGCTACAACTTTCCATCGTATTTCAGATCATACTCCTTTCACTACTTTGCAGTAACTCACAAGCTCCAACTCCTCCAAAGCCTAATTCCAGAAGCAAACCTCAGGTCTTTTTCAAGGTTAAGTGTTCTGGTTATTGTAGTATTTATATACATCTTAATTATTTAACTGTGCATAAAACTGTGCCACTATTTTATCTGGTTCTTATCTTTTACGTATCACTGATGAAGTTTTTGTGTTACAGCCCTGTGGTTTTCTTGCATGATTTTCCATAGCACAGTGATTGTTAGGAATGCATATGTCATGCAATAGAACTGACTGTATAAGGCTTTGCTAGGAATGATGAAGAAAGCAGATATAATTCAGGCAGTGAGCCCATGCAGGCACAACTCCTTCCCAGGAGTTACTTAGGAAATGTATGCTTTTCTGAATCTCACATCCCAAGAAAAATCAGTTGAGAAATTGTGGAAATGAGAGAAAGTATTTTTTATTCTCCTGTGAGAATTAAAACTTACCAATTAACTTGGAAACATTACTGGCTCCAAAGAATACACTGACACATGGAGTCAAAAGTCAAGACTGGCATTTCCAGAAACTGAAGAGGAGTACATAGGGGAGGAATGGTCCACATCCAACCTGTTGGTCTTACTTGTAGCTGTTGACCATTTTGTCAGCATGTGCATGTATCCCTGTCTAGCTGCTTGCATGAAAATATATTCTAATATACTTAATCTATATTAAGCATGAATTATGCTTGCATGAAAATAAATATTTGTAAGTTTACATGGGTAGTATAGTTTATACAAGTCCTATAAGTGGTGTTCAAAGAAATAACAAGTTTTGAAAGAGAAATAAGTTCTTAATTTGCAATTCACTCTTTACCTTGCTAAGAGACACAAATACTGTTGTTTGAACACTTGTGTGGTGAACACTACATGTTAATCATGTTACTGGTGTTTTCCAGTGTTTGAATACTCATAAATTTTTTAAACTATCTGTTAGATATTCTTAATAACAAGTAAATAGTATTAGGAATATTCAATATATTTTAAGACTAACTTGTGATTTCAGGTATACCAGAAAATGCCTAGGAATTCTGATTTTTCATTCCAAAATCATGCAGATTAGTATTTGTCTGGAATTTAGAAATGCTAAGCCCAGGCATGATCCTTGGTCAAAATAAAGCTTGAGTTCTATGAAGGCTGAGTGACATGTTCCTCAGAGATACATTATGGCCTTGAAATCTGGAGTCCAGTGTCCCCCAGACTACATTCCATATCCTGCAGCTTATTCTCATGTTTCTTGGCCAATTCAGAGATAACTGGAGTTAGAATTCAGGATCAGTTTATTAAAACATGTTATGAAAATGCACATGTGGTGGCAGGATATAGATGGGACATCTCTGCGCCTTCTTCTCAATTTTGCTCTGAATCCAAAACTACTCCAAAAAGCAAAGTCTACTTAAAAAAAATAATAATTCACACAATCTCAGGGTTGAGATTTAACACACACCTGTATAATATACCCATATAATATTTACAAATTTCCTTGGTCTTTTAAAATAGCAATATGTATGTATATGAATGGAAATTGATGAATTATAAACTGACTATACTTCAATAACAATAAATAAATAAATAAATAAAAGAGCAGCTTCCCTTGGCCCTTAAGTCCCAGTCCCAGTCCAAATGATGGATGGAGCTTTCCATTTCTCGCTCACAAACACACATCTAGGTCTTTGTCTATGCCCCTTAATTTCCAAGGAAGCAGACGTTCCTCAGCAAGGCCCTTTTGAGGTTCACAAAGGCTCCAATGCCATAAATCAAACATTGGTGTTATTAGTGGAGTCAAGGAATACTGCCGCAGGTAACATTTTCCCGACCTTGCTGAGAAAGAGCCAAGTCTAAAGTTTAATGAAATAAGATCTCTTCATGGTGAACATGAATAAGGCTGCTGGAGCAGTTCTTTCTTGAAGTGACTTTTAACTGGCTTGTGAGAAGATTTAAGCCCTATCCCCAAATCCAGAGGCCAGAGCAGCCTTCATCCCCTACCCAGAGGGAAAGCCAAGGGAGAGCTGTTTTCTAAGCCTAGCACTCTGTGCAAAGCCGACTAAAGCTGGGACATATTGAAGGCATTGAAAGAAAATGAAGCAACAAATGAACAGTGAATCTAAGAACCAAATTTACTGCTGGAGGGCAGTATTTTCTGTCTCCTGGGAAGTATTCTCCCTCCACGGGGGAAACTTAAACCCACTCCTGGCAACGGACTGAGAATGGGGTAGCAATGGTCTGCCTTCAGTACTCTGCATTCAAAATTGACTTCTCTTGGACCTGCAGTAAATTAAGCTGCAAGTGGATGGAAAGATGGTGTAGCTATTGTGCAAGTATCTGGAGAGATCTTTCAAAATACTCCAATAGATTCAATAATCCTGTTGAGTTGAATGTGAATTTCAAAACTCTTCTCAAAAGATGTTTATTTTTATTTTTTAACCAACAAACAATTTTAGGCCTGGCTTATGGGGGATTAATGAAGTATAAAGGCAGAGGTGGCTTCTACAAAAGGAATTTTATTTTGTCTCCCTTTCTTCTGTCCATCAGGAAAATAGGAAAAGAACTAGGAGGAGAACAAAGAACCCATCTGAAGTCTTTGACGCCACCATTGGTGAAGAAAGGAGTCCCTATCCTCTCAATGCCCTCTCCTTCTCAGGTTTACTGGGCAGGTCCTAGTGGCTTTACTGGGCTTATAAAATAAAGATTTGTAAAGTTAAAATAGTTCACTATGGGAAAGCTTGCTCCAAGTTTTTAATCCCCTCTTTTGGTTATGTTTTGGATCGATGGACCCTGTACAAATGGTTCCAGATGCTGAACTGTGTGTGTAAGTAGGGGGTCCAATCTGCCTTTAACTTTTGATGAAGAGTCTCTGCCCTGACAAATAATTCTTAGTGATTTTTACAGATAAATTTTCTCTGGGAACTCTCTTGACTCCTAACTACACTTAATTCCTTTGTCATCATAGAAGTTCATATTAATCCTGAAGAAATCATCAGGTCTTCTTGGAATTTCTCCTAAAATATTTTTGCACCAAAATGTTACGGACAATGTTGATTCTCCTAAAGATTTCCTAAGAGATGCAGAGAAGGAATATCACATCACACAAAAATAAAATCCCAATAGGACAAATTCTTGTCTCCTTATTTCTTGGGGCTCCCTCTTCCTCTGCTGACCTTGTCTGACTCCTTGCTCTTCTCTTACCTGTATTTTAAAAGTCCCTTCCTTATTCTGGGTGTTGGGGACCTGTGTGCCACTAGGACTTGCCTCTACCCCAGAGCATGCTTCCCAATACCTGTTTTTGACATTACTCATCTTTCCCTGGGAAGGAATTATCACACTACTACTAAAAAGATAAAAATTTCTTCATGCTACCACTGATTTATTTTCATTCCCAATTGGTGATACTTGCTGTAGAAAAAGAAAAAGATGAAACCCCCAGTCAGCAATTTGAGGCACAGATCCGTGTCTGGAAACTTATAATTCTCTACTCATGGACCTGACCACGCTATTTCCCAAATCATAAAATTGTAAGCTATTTCAAGAGAAAATACACCTAGACCAAAAGAAAGAATGACATATCTGATGTCTACTGTAATAAAAGATAACATTTAACTGTAAAAAACCCAATCGTGTGATTTATTAAATAGAAGCTTCACTAGGACTTTTTAACTCTAGAGCCTATGACTTGACTGTACATTTTGCTTTAGGTTTGGATTTAGTTCAACAAATGCATATGGCTGTTAAATCTTTTGAAAAGTTTTTGTTTGTTTGTTTTTTCTTGAATGAAGCCTGGGGGATCAGATATATAGAGTGAAAATTGATTGTTTAATTAGTCAGCATCTGTATTTCCCTCCTGCAGCAAGATTACTTTAATTTCCCTCTGTGGAATTCAGCTCTTCTCCCACTTTCTGCCACTGTTGTACTGGAAGGGATTGACAAAGGTAAGTCCTGATTGATCCAATTTTACATAGTCCAACCCCTTGGCCACAGGGATTAGTTTAGAGATCAGTACATAATCCATCAGAGTCAATGAGACCTTCACTGGGGCTTCTGGGAAAAAGAACACTCTCTTTTCTCTGGCCTTAGAATGAGAGTGTCTGCTCTAGCCACCTCAGTACTGTAAGGGGAGCCAGGCTGTGAATAAAGGCAACACCTAGAGGAAGCAGAGCTGACAGATGTCTGCTGGCCACATGGTTTGAACCCTGAATAAAGTCACTCTAGAAGCCAGAATTCCCCAGATTTTTCAGCTACACAAAACTAGAAATTCATTTACTTGCTTAAACTATTTTGAGTTTCTCTTGCTTGCAACATAAGTAGTCCCAACAGATACAATGTAGGTCTACAGCATCTAAGAAAAGAATTCATTCAGTATTCATTTTCTCATTCATTTATTTTTTGAAGAATTTACAGAGTGCTTATTACGTACCAGGTATTGGGAATAGAAAAATTCATATTATTCATACCCTGGCCCTCAAGGAGGACAAGACAGACCTATGAGCATATAAAATACAATTCAATGTGGGCGACAGTGGAAGGTGCTATGGGAAGGCCAAGAATAAAGAGGTTAACTCAGCCAAAGAGGAGGAATCACCAAGTCTGTTATGGCTTGCATATGGGTTACTAAGCTAAGCACAGGGAGATGTGGCTGGAAAGGTGGGTCAGAATCCTATTAGGAAGGGCTTTGTACATCTGGTCATCAGGGATGTCATGGTCAGACCCGAATTTTAGAAAGATGCAGACAACATTCCCAAGTGGTAGCATGAGTGGGCTTCCTATTTAGGTCTAATCTCTCAAAGCTGCCTGACTCCTGCAGCTCCTCATTTGAGCCAGAGACCCCCCTCTCCAGCCTCCCCCATCTGCTGCCAAGAGGGATTATAAGGCTGATGCTGACAGTCTCCTGTGCTATTGTGCACTTCAGATATTCATCTGCGCTCTGGAAAATGGCTTGAAATTCTCCATGGAGAGTGCAGACAGAAAGGTCAACAATTATGCAAAATGAATAATGGGCTTGGAGCAATCAGGCCACGCAGCTGCTCCAATGCATTCTCTGAAACCCGCCTGCCAGGTGTCTACATCCCTGCCCAGCAGCCCCGGCCAGGCGTCTGCAGCCAAGCACTTAGTTAACTAGTATTCCTAGACAGCTGGGGGAGACCTCAAAGGGGAGTAGAGAACCGAAAAGGCCACAGCTCTGCGTATGGAGAAAGGACTTCTTGAGGCTTCCTCTGAAGCTCAGTGAACAACCTGCTCTCAGAGGTAAGGGGTTTAAACAAGGGGCCAAGAGTCGAGAACTCCAGCCAGGGGCCAGCCAAGCTTCATTGTACAGCCCTTTGTTCTGGGAGGACACCACTTAGCACAGCTTTTCCTGGGAATATCAACCACGCAGGAAAACACTGCTGAGAATCTACTATGTGAAACGTGCTGGGAGGAAAGCAGGGATGGTCACACTAAGTACGCTGGAAACAGGCAATCATCCCCGACGTGCCAAGTGAAGGCTGACAAAGCTGAAGGCTTCCGTGAGAGAGGCAGGAGAAGGCTGGTGTGCAAATAAGGCATCCATTTTAATCAGCGGTGATTCCACAAGACCAGTGGCATCCCAACAGATGAGGAAGCTGAGGACTAGAAGTGAACACCCCAAGGTAGGAAGAGAAGGGACTAGAAGCCTGAGCAGCCTGGTTGCAACACTTCACCTCTTTGCCCTCTGCCACGAAGAGAGGGGAGGCACAAGAGCTCCTTAGTAGGTAAACCTCAGCTCTCTGACAGGGGTTTCTGGAGTTCTGCCAAAGCCCTGGTACAAGAAAGGGTACATTTTTCTGAATCACTTCTACTGAAAACTGGGGGGCTGAGGGAATTATGTCTTTTTCATTATAAAACACTCAGTTCTCCATGGCTTATGATATAAATTTCAAATGCATTTTTGTGAGGAAAGGTAGGTCTTCTGGTTATGCCGTGAGGATTCTGAGGACCTTCTCTTAGGGCTACTGTGATGGCAATTTTTGATAGGAGTCCATATGGGGACTAGAGGGAGAAACACCTGGAAAGGTAGGCAGCACTTTCTACACAGCTACTCTCTTTGGGTTCTGGTGATTTTTTTTCCTTCTTTTTGTCCCTTCAGTCACAGAAAGAGTAATGCCTTCCACTACTGCCACCCCCGGGGAACTGTATCATCTCTTGTCAGTTTTCCTAAACCCTGTCCACACTTAGCAAACCATCCCTTTCAAGGCTGGCTTCATAGGAGTGTGAGCTGTACAGTTGCACAGCGCCCTGTGCTGAGAAGGGCTCCATACTTGATTTAATACTCTTGAAATTCTTAATAATTTTTAACAAGGCCCCCCCACATTTTGCACTGAGCCCCATAAACTAAGTAGCCACTCCTCATCCCTCTCTCCAAGTCTTTTCAGGTGTGCCATCTGCATCCTGCCAGGAACCTGGCCCATAGATCTTCCTACACAGACAGAAGGGTGTCCCCAGCATAGCTGATGTCCCCAGGAGGAGGCAAGGTTTGTCCCCAAAAGCCCTCAAGGAAAATACAAAGGTGCTCTTACAGGGTCAATTTGCTACTGAGAGAGGAACTGACAGCAAGCTGAAGCCTGAGCCCAGGACTCAGGAGATGGAAATTTGAGTCCCGGAACCACAGCACATTAGCTCTGTGACCCTCGGAAGTCACTCACCCTCTCTGAGCCTTGGTTTTCTCATCTGGATAACACACTGCCTAACTCAAGATTAAAAAGTTTGATATATGTTCATCGTTGGTACTTGACAGGATGGGTAATAAATATTTGTTAAATAAAGATGAGTTTTATTAATGGAAAGCATCCTTCATTTAGACTCACAATAGATCATGGACTTGTAGGGGATATGGAAGAAGGCAATAATTCATCTATCAATACTTCCATCCCAGTGATTCTGGAAATCTGAAGCCACTCACTACTGCAAGTGAGAAGACTGTGAAGTCTGCAGCAGGTGCTCCAGATTCCAGAGCCCACACCTCTGAGGGAGCCCCCAGCTTACAGGATCATTAGGAGGAAGACACAGAAGGAAAACGGCCCCGAGAGTAAGATCCTCCTCCCCTGTTTCCCACTTTGGTAAGAAATGACTAGTAGCACAACCAAATTGCTCAGCTGCACCTGGAGCACAATTAAGGAAAATTTATTTACTTGTCATCCAGTTCTGCCCTGAGCTGGCCTACCCTTCACCATGACACAGGAGCACTTGGGGCCTCTGCAAATCCCCAGCTTTTGCTTCCCAAGCACTTAATAACAATAGCCCCTTTCCGTGCACTCACTATGTGCTGGCACCGTGCATGTTGCACTGCCTAGACCAGGGGCCTGCAAACATTTTTTAAAGGACTGATAGTGAATAGTTGAGGATTTGTGCACCAGATGGTCTCTGGGCCCAACTACTCAACTGTGATATTGTAGCACAAAAGCAAACATAGACAGTGCATAAATGAATGAGCCCTATGTTCTGATAAAACCTTATGAACAAAAACAGGCGCCTACTGTAGTTTGCCAAAGCCTGATCTAGAGCTGTGGTTCTCAAATTGGAGCCTATGTGAGAATCTCCCAGACTGTCTCTAAAACAGAATACTGGGCCCCAACCTCAGAGATTCTGATCCAGGAGGTCTGGGGTCAGGCAGAGAATGTGTATTTCTGACACATTACCAGGCAATGCTAATGTTGCAGGTCCAGGGAGCACACTTTGAGAACCACTGGTCTAGACAGTATAGCAGACAAAAGAGCACAGCTTTTAAGCCAAGTAGCCTGTTTGAATCCTGCCTCTTCCACTTACAGCCAGAGTAACCTTCGGTAGCTGGGGGTCTCTATATATTTCCAGACCTCATCTGTAGAATTAGGGCACTGAGAACACCAATTTCACAGGGCTGTCCTGAGTTAAATGAGTTAATGCACATGAAGCGCTTAGAACAGTGCCTGACACATGGTCGTCCCTCCAAAACTGTTAGCTAATATTACTTCATTTAATTCTCCCAACAACCCTATTAGGCAGATCTGCTCACCATTCAATAGACGAGGTAGCCTGGACATGAGGGGTCAAAGGCATCACCAATAGCACAAAGCAAGGAAATGGCAAAGAGGGAATCAAATCCCCAGAACTGAGAAGTGATGCCTCTCCCTTCTGTGCTGTTCTCTCTCCACAGCACTTGGGGCAAAGGCATTGCCACATGCAGCCCACAGGAATGGGATCTTGTTAGCCTGGATCCCTGCTGGGCCCCCAAGTCTTCACCTGGAACACAAGTGGGAAGCATGCTCTCTGACTCTGACCATCCCTCACTGGCTTCCTCTGGCCACAATAGTTTCAAAGAGTATCTGCCTGCATCCAGCTCTGGTCACTCATTTTCTGTCAAAAGCCCTGACCTGCACATGACCACCCTGAGCTAAGTTGGGAGGTCTTATGACAACACTGGCCGGCAACGGGCTAGATGTTTTACATGCATTATCTTATGTAATTGTCAACATAATTCCATATGGTAAATACCACTATTACTCCATTTAACAAATGAGGAAACTGGGGCTGAATGGCAACTGACCTACACCATGCAGTTAGTGAGGATGCCAAGGCGGAACCAGATGTGAGTGCTTCCAAAATTTTCGTTCTTTCCACTTGCACGATCTTGCTGTCCTTAAAGGTATGAAAAGTAAAAGAAGATTAAGGAAAGGGAGCACTACAAGTTAATGCTTAGAGCAAAGGGCTTGAAGTGTCCAAAATGTCATTTTATCTCTTTGGCAATTTTGGTCAATTTCTAGGAAAAACAAAAATAAGCAAAAGTGAATTCGTGCCGTTCAGGTAAAGTACTCTTGCCAATTTGAAACAGAAAAAAGCTATGCAGGTCTTGCTTCCATGTGGGTGGCTTTTAAGAGAAGACAGAGGGAGACTTTTATGAGGAGAAAGGCAGGGTTGGAGTAGCTTTGACCCCTTATCCTCAAAATGAAAAAGAAGAATAATCAAATGTACGCTGAAAATTTAACAGCAAATAAGCTTCGAGATGACATTTGGGCTGTGTAGTTTTCTTCCGGCTGTGTGACAATGAGTGCCTGTTCAGCTGGCTTTTCTCAAAGCCAGAGAAAGGTCTCTTAGCTAAAATGTCACAATGCATCTTATTTTCCATTTTCAGCATGTGTTCCAAGGGGAGACTGACACTTTGTCCTGCCCCTACGCACCACTTTGAAAATAACAACAGCAAAGCACAAAGAAAGGTAGAAAGGAAGGGGTTGATTTGGAGCTGGTTCAAGCTCTCTGACTTCCGTTTTGCAGAGGGTGCAGGCTTTGGGTGGGGAAGAGGTGGAGGAGACTCGAGGATGACTGTGACATCACCTCTAAATGAACACTCCTGAGGAACCACAACAATGACATTCAACCTATTTTACACAGCCATGTGATGCTCTGGAAAGTGATTGTTGGAATTATATTTAGAAATGGAAAGATTTTTATTAACCATTTTAGTGGTTATTTCTAAAGTTCTTTGGTCCAATGAACAGACATCATTTGGTGACGTGGAGGTTTGAGCTCTGCCTCAAAGGAGGACATGCTAACTCTAACCCTAAGACAACCTTTCCATTTGGACTTTCAAGGCCACGTATAATTCTACCCCTGCCGACATCTCCAGGCTTCTTTCTCACTACTCATTCCCTATTATCTCTGTGCTCTGCTGTTGATTTTGTGGTTTCATTATTACCAACAGAGGACACACGCATGTAATTCCTTCTTCCTACAATATCCTTTGAATGCTCCACTCACCTTCTAATATCTTCATCTCTTTAACTCCCACTCCTTAACTAAACCCTTATGAATCTGGGCTGTGTTGTCTAATTTCAGACACATTTGTAGTCAGAGAAACAGTGCAGAACCAAAACATACTTTCAAAATTACCCAAATTCTTTAACTACACAACAAACTCTAATACTGTCATCTTCTTCTAGCAAATTACAGTTGACAACCAACTAACCAACCCATGTGCCAACTTCCCCTGTTTTATTCCACTCACCATGCTGCTGCTGGGGTGATCTTTCTAAACATGAGTCTCCTTTCCATCCACTTCCACTTTGAGTCTTACCACTCACTTACACTGAACACATTTCAATCCCCAAAGGTGTCATCTATTTCCATATGCCTATGCTTTTGCATTTGTCATTTTCCTGAATTGGATAACATTCTTACTTTCTTAGCCTATCCAAAACAAACCCTAATCATTTCAGCTCAAATAGCTCCTCCTTTATAAGTATTTCAACATCAGACATTGTCTCTTTCTCCTCTTTTGTCTCTGCTGTCCTCTCTTATAGGGGCGTGCAGTGTAATTTATATTACTGTTACTTGTTTGGGTACCTCCCTCTTCTGCTAGAGGAACAATTCCTTGAAGTCAAGGGTTTTTCCTTACTCATCTTTGAGTCCATAGCAAAATGGTTTGTATAGTAGGCGTTCTTTATGTATTTGTAATTTAAATTCATATAACATTTTAATATTGACATTGTATTCTCACAGATATTTACTCATTATTCATTCCAACAGATTTGTGAGGTATGTAGTATTATCCCAAATTGAAGATGTGAAAAGCGAGGGTCACAAAGAGACTGCTCCAAGGTGGCATAGCTTATAGGTGGCTGATCTAGACTTGAAGCCAAGTCTCTAATTCCTTTTGCAGTTCTGAACTTCTATGATGCTATAATTGTATTCAAAACTGTATCCCGGAAAGGAGAGGAGAACGATTATTTCATTATAATTCTGCAGAGACGAAAAAAATGGCTGGCAAATGCTCTTCCCTTATTTGTATTATGCCCCATTGGAAATGAACATTATAAACATTAGCTTCAGCAATGTAACATAACAGCAGCTTCTTTTATTATCCTTGTTTAAACATTTCAGTAGTAAGCAGGTTCACCTCATCCAACATATGTTCTCAGTCAAACATACATTCTTTATGTAAATTTTATGGGGTTATCTTTATTAGGTGTTATTTATTCTAAAGGCAGAAGGTACTAATGTGCAGACAATAATGAATAATCTTGGACTGCAGGAAAAAGCTTAATTATGTAGGTCAAAAGAATTCTAACCAGACAATCACAAAGGCTTAATAGTATTTAAAAGCCACTTTACTAAAATGGGGGCGAACTGGCACAGGGATGTGCATACATTATCTCCAGGCATATAAAAATAAGACTTGACTATTGTAAAACTATCTCATCCATACAAAGTCCCCAGAACAACAGAGAGACCTTTTCCTGTGGCTCCAAAGTGCCAAAACCAGCACAATAAAGGATACACTGAAGTGGGGAAAACACACTTTCTTATAATCTGCAAGTCTTCATTTGAAACCTGTATCTGCCACTTATCTTCCAGGTGACCTGAGACAAGTTACTTCATCCTTCTGAGTCTCTCATTCTCATATGTGAAATGGGCATAGCAATACTGAATTTACCTAAATGTTTATTATGGAGAAGATCATCTGATAAAACCTACATAACAAGAAAACTTGGACTATCAGAACTACTCATTCAATTAATACATACTATTCTCACACTATAATCTTCTATTTTTTATATTTTATTTATTTGTTATTGTATTATTTAATTATTTTGTTTTGGCAGTGGCAGGGAGAGAGGTAATTAGATTTATTTATTTTTAGAGGAGATACTGGGAATAGAACCCAGGACCTCATGTATGCAAAGCATGCACTCTACCAGTTGAGCTATACCCTCCCCCCTATAATCTTCTAAACATGGATTTCCAGGGGAAGCTATGGGGAAGATAGAAAATTTGGAGGATATAGTCATCCTTTATTTCTACTCCAGACACTATAATTCCCCTTCTGAAGTATCCTTTCACTTTAACGTTCCTAGTCTCTTAAGAACAAAGTCCTAGTACCTCCAGGCACTCACCTCAAATATATTAAGAACAGAGATATTCAAGTTAAACAGAAAGGAGGAAAAGCAGGGGGTGAATTCCAAAGGACAAAAGGCAAATGTGTATTTCAAGAGATGGTCATTCTCTCCTTTTCCTCTTTGTAATTATTCATATTCAAGTTAGTTTGGATCCAAATGAACCAATGTTTCTTAACTAGAGGTGATTTTGTCCTCCAGGGGGCATTTGGCAATGCCTGGAGACATAATTGGTTGTCCCACTGCAGGGGTGCAACTGATACCCAGTGGATGCAGGTCAGGGTCCTCTACAGAGTCATCCACAGATCCTACTTTGTGTGGGACACTCGCCCACAACAATCAACTGATCCAAAATGTCAATAGTGCTAAGATTGAGAGACTGAACAGAACAAACTATGACCAGACTAGACATGGATAAAAGCAAAGGGCCCTGATCCAATCCAAACAGCATTTAGTGAATTTTGTTCTAGATGTAAAACCCTTTACTAGGTCCTAGAGAAGGTGATCCAAAACATTCAGAAAAACTTAAAAGCAAGAAAGTAATTTGACAGTTGGGGGTTGACATTTATGTGGAAAGTTGTTTCTTGGCTGGGACACTGATTTCTCCAGAATTAGATGCACAGGAATCCTTTTTCGATAGGATAATTTTAAAAGTCTATGTCACAGGTAGTTTGTAAAAGTTGCAGGTTTTAGGGAGTAATTAAAAGAAGTCTTTATACACAGATTACCAGCTTCACTTAGCTAGACACTGTCTCTGGGTAGAGCTGCCCAGAGGGGATACTTTTAACTCTGTTTTAAACAGTAATTGGAAAGTTAGCTACTTCTCTGACTGAAAAATAAAAGACCAAGTTTAGTCTGAGGTGGTTGTTTCTGTGGGGAGATTGGTGGGATTTCTTTTTCTACACCTAATACCCAATGCTATAACATAATGCTTTTTCCCCTTTCTCTGACTTCTATCACATCAGAGAGAGAGAGAGCGAGAAAGAGAGAGAGTGAGTGTTAATGGAAGGGTGGGGGGAGGCGGTGCTAAAAAACAGTTGGTGCATCTCTATTTCCCCTGGGGAGTTCTTTCTCAAGGAAGAAGAAAAGGCTAGGAAATATTTCAAGGTGAGATTAAACAGCCCAAGTTCTCTCTCTTACATTCCTCAGTCTCTCCTGGCTTCAGAACACAGCACCAAGGTGACAGGCATGGAGCCAGCACCACTGATATCTAGTTATCTTGGTTAGTGGATAATTTTGGAGTTAAAGACTAGGACCTCAGAACCACCCGAGAATAAAGGGTCAAGTTTTTACAATGCCCACAATTGTTCACAGAAAGCTGACATCTAACAGGTTGGATGTAGCTGGTCATAAAGCACATTCCAGACTCATGTTAGGACACCACTGGACATAAGCATCCAATAAGAAGACCTTTATCATTTAAAATGGATGCGAAGAAGCAAACATCAGTGCCCACTGGACCTTCTCAGCCAAGCATGGCACATTAATGAGGAAGGGCTCACAGGACCCAGTTACAGGGGCTGCAAAGGCATGGCAGATGGACACTTGGGATCTGAGCAAATATTAGTAGAGTTACCTTGAAGTTGAAATAGTGCATAGGTAAGAGGCAAGCAAAGGCCAGTGTTGGCACAGGCATCTTGTGCCAGATCAGGAGAGTCTTGGGAGGGCAGTGAGGGCCACTCCCTCTACGGAAAGGCCAGCTCAACCAACTCTCTCCTTCAGGCCACTAAAGACCAGTGGAGGAGGAAAGCGACTATGCAACCCCCACAGAGGCCTGTGCTACTAAAGGGCTGAGTGAGACTGTATCTGAGAGACAGCAATTACGTGCTGGGACCCAAAGACCAGGCAAACAGAATAAGTGGGCCAGGTATTTTATTTGCGAATTTAATAAATATTTATTCTTAGTACTGAGGAATATAGTCAGAGCCACAGAGTACTTCACAGAGCCCTAACTCTATTTGGTGCTGGGGAATCCCCAGCACTTGTCAACAGAAGAGGATCAACAGGCAGACAGTATAAAGGGGCCTAACAGTACACCGGCGTCTTATCATGACAGGCGGAAGCTCTCTCACATTCATTGTACAACTATAAGACTAATAATAATCCTAAATCAATTGTTTATTATTTCTCCATTGTACTGATTAAAAACACTAAGGCTCAGAGATATTAAACACAAATTTTCACACGTAAGGAGAGGCTTTACCTTCAAAGCCTGTTCTGCCCTCTCTGTGTTGACCTGGCACCAAAAATTCCCTGTATATGAAGACATCAGGGAGGCTAGTAGCAAATGGTAGGGACTTACCCAAGGGACTTTATTTGGGTACAGGATTCCAGTCCCTAGGCATGGTTAGGGAAGGGCCAATCCCAGTCTTTTGAAGAACTGTGACATTATGTAAAGAATCAAGAGCCACTCAAGAAAGAGAGGATAAGGCAATGGTCTGGTTACTAAGTCTGGGGAGAAAGTCAGCAAAAAGAGCAAAGAGTAAAGCTAACTTACCGGCCTCCTGTCCTGGGTCTCATGTTTCAAATAAGAATGTGATTGTCTAGGGTGGCCACATAGAAGACAGGATGTAAAAGTGAATTTCAGACAATGAGACTTTCTAGCATCAGTCATTTTTAAATATATGCCCCATGTAATATTATAATAGTCAATACTTTAAAATACTGAATACTAATTAATTGCATGCATTTATCTTAACAGATAGTTTCCCACCATCGCAATGTAATAATTACAGAAAAAATATGTGGTAAAACTCCAAATGTGTTCTCAGTGACTAAAAACAAAACAAAAAACAACAGAAAAATACTTCTGGTAGAACATGAATGAGAGGACTTAGCATGATAAACATGATGAACATCAGTCTGAAAAACTGTTAACTTCTATTTGGAATCACCGTAGAGGGAGGGGTGTGTGCTGGAGCTTGAGGAACAGCAAAGACCATACATCTCCTCACCAAACAAATTGTACAGCGCCTTTTCCTACTGAAAGTGTAATCTTTGGTGGTTTGGCTACAGAGATACAACAAGTTGAGTGAATTTTTGCAGGCTGCCCAGATGACAATTATACATAATGTTCTTTTGAGGAGTAAATGTCTTCCAGGTTCCAAGCAATGAACTTACAAATGAGTTTTGGCGATACACTTTGCTGTTAATTGGAGTCTCTACATGACATGGCATGATTTGGCGTGCAATCCGCTGTCCAGCCTCCTCTCAGGCCTGCCTCCCCTCGCTCAGCCCACTCTGGACTTGCTCTGTTCTTTCAGTCCTAGAACACTATAAACTGCCTTGGCGCATTTGTCCAGACTATCCACCTCTGCGGAAGTCTCTGCCTCTGGTTCCTGGCATGGCTACTACTTCAAATCTCTTCAAACAGGCCATTCTTAATAATTGCATTATCTAAATATTACCCATTTAAGAACTCTGAAAATTACCTTCACTTTTTATCAATTTATTAATTGATATTGATTGTTTGTCCCCCACTGGAATATAAATTCTTGAGGGCAAGGATAATTTTTGTTTTACTTCCCACTTTACATTCAGAAGATACTTAGCACTTAGCACGAAATAGGTTTTTAAAGAATAAATAATATGTGTAAAATGAACTTATGAATGAATAATCTGAATGAGTTAGTAGGTGAATGAATGAATGCTTATGTCTTTCCCCTGCAAACCATGCTTTATTCCTAGTTTATGATTAAGACAAGATCTTTTGCCAGCTCATGTTAGCACATCTTCCTTCCATTCAGGCATGGATCAATTTATCTACTCATTTATTCTCTCATTCATTTGAAAGCCCCTTAGGTATCAGGCATGGTGCAGATTCTGTTCTTTTGAGTATGACAAACCAAATTCAACTCAAAGTCAAGTCAGAAAACACGTAACGTGATGGCAAACATCACAGGCTATCGCAGGTCAATAATATATTTTATATAGATCAATTTCTCTTCCCACGCGCGTTTCACAAGGTCCACAAGATTTGTTCACCAGAACTTTTGCCTCCAGCACCAGGTGCTTCCTGGTTCAAATTTGAAATCCTTTTAGAAGACAGGGAATTGTGATAAAAGGCTTCAAAGTGGAAATGTACAAACCAGAGGAGGGGTGTGTTCAGACGAGAGATAAAGGGAGACAGTTCATATTAGTTGTGCTTACATTTCCTGGAGCAAACATCAAACTGGTCACCTTCCCCAAACAATTTCTCTGCCAGCACAGAATCTGACTTTGCTTGTTCTTCCTTTGTGTGTTAGTTTCATGGCAACCACTGAACATACTGACTGTAGCCTAATTTATAGACGTCATTTGTACTTCTGTTCTCCCCAGTTTTTCCAAACCTGCTAGCCCACAAGTGCTCCTTAGAAGAACTGTAACGGCTTAACCCTAACCTGCCGTCTGTTGATCTCACCAACCAAAAATAAAGCTCACTTCCTTCCCAGTAGTCTACGTCTTGGAGAAAGTTTTTAGATAAGCAGGACTGTCTTCTTAATGTGCTTGGGTCTTTATATCCTAGAGTAGGTGATTCAGAGTAGAAGTGAAAAAGAAAATTATGGAAAAGCAAGAGAGAGGAAAAAAATACAGAACTGCTATCAAGGTCACCAGTATATTTTTGGTGCAGGATCGCCCTAGGTGAAATTATTTTAATTTACCAATTTTCAGAGATAAAATATATCCCACTGTGAAAACCACAGTATTCACAGTAGTGTGTGGCATTGATGTGCTGCACCATATGATAGAGCAAATTGAGATCAGGCATTTGCAAGACCATTTCATGGTGGGGGGAAAACCATATGAAGAATTATAATATGGTTAATGGCATTGCAAGGCTGATCTCGCTAATTTTACAATTCTCTTTTACGCATAGGTTATCATACTAATTAGCTACATCTGGAATATTTGTCATTTTAATAGAGCGATTTTGCATTTCCCTTTGCTCTCGTTCTGCAGCCTCCAACCTGACGTTCAGAGGTTCCAATAAGTTTTAGCACATCAAATGCTCTGGGTGATATGAAACAAGTAACCTTGGAGGGGGAAAGCTTTGAGGATGGCATTGGGGAAAGAATGGAGGCTTGGAAATCACAGGTGTCAATTACAATGGCAGTATAAATGTTGGCAATTTACTTCATCTCCCTGAAAGTGTTTCATTAAAAATGGCAATACAGAACCTATCTTGCAGACTTATTGCGAGGATTAAAATAATCTCTCTCACATGCCTAATATGGAGTTCAATAAACGGTCCATATATAGTAATAATAAAGCCCAATTCATTTTTTCCCTATTCTTTTGATGGTTACAAGATTCATGAGAAAATCAGACGTTTTGCAAATTAACAGCAGTGCAATAGAAAATGATGCTTCTCAAAGGTATAGCAGAGGAAGCCAACAATTTGCCATATGCAGGAACAGAATTTTAGGTGAGAAAACAAACATCGCTGAGCTTGGTTTCAAATCCAAAGCATGTTTAAATATTTTAGTATGGCTTGAACACTTGATGAGAAACTAGATCCAGGACTCATCTTTCAATGTACATTTGATCACATGGACGTGTAATCACATTTAATCACATGCACATGTACATAGGTGACATGCAGCATGGAAACTGGAGAGGTTAGAATGCTAGCCTGAAGAAGTGTCCTTTAATCTGTAGAGTGTTCTACTAGTCAAGAATCGTTGTTGTCATTGTTACTGTTAAACTATATGTGGAATCTGGGAAATCCGCCAACAATAACAATGGTTATTATTCCTGAAGTACTAACAAAGGCAGAAGAATAAAACTGCAAATACGTGGTTCACTTACATAAAACTCATGCCAACTACAGTTACAACCATCTGGAAAGCCTATTATTTATCCTTGATATTTTCCTCCAAAAATTAATACCAGCATGTAATCTGAAAAATGTGACATAATAAAACAGGTGCTGGACTAAATTCTTAGCCGTGGTTGCTTATGAATAATGTGAAACTTTCTGGGGTCTCATCCTGTTAGAAGTCACACCTCTATCAGTACAGTGGGAATCGCCAAAAGTTCTCATTTCTGTCTTGGTTTCTGGTGTCTCCACCAGACCCTTATTTTCCTTTCTGGGAGAAGTAGTTAACTGATGTTCCTTTTCTCAAACCATTAATGCCTATCTCCTTGCACTAAGATAATGGACGAATCTTTAGAAACATGACAGAGAAACATTGTGTTAAAGCCCAAATGAAGTGAGTATTCCAGGCTAAAAGGGTTGATTCTACATTCTACTCATCCCCAAAGGGGAGTCTACATTCTAAATATATTGAAACTAACCACCAGACACACAGATCCTTTATGATTTTGCCCCTTACTGCTTCTCCCTCACGTATTTGAACTCTTTGCAGGTCCTGGGAGGAATCCTCCTCTATTCCACCCCAACACATTTGAACAGATTCCTAATACTAGAACATTCTTTCTCCCCATTCTTCAATCAAATAACTCCTCTCCATCCTTCATGCTTCCCACCACTGACCACCACAACCAAGGCTGGTTTTGCTGTTTCTCCAATGTGCTCCCATAACAACTATCAGAGAGAATTTAGATGACCCGTTAACAAATCTGTTTCTAGATCATAAACTGCTGAGAGCCAGGTGTGAGTCAGCTTCCCTGTCTCACTTCCGGCACCTTGCATATATCAGGCACTCACTAAATATTAGTTGAATTAATGAGTTATAGGAATCCCATCTTGAAAGTATTAACAATAAATAAGCTGATTCCTCAAGAGTACAAAGCAAAGTAGTCATCAGCCAGCTGCTTTCAACAGGGTAGGCTACATAAATGAATAATTTGCCCTTAAATTATATACTTTGCTTTTGATAAAACTTGTCCTCCATCACAACTTTTCTCTGTTGTGTAGACACTGCTCTGACATTATCTTTTTATGATTTAGTTTCTGATCAGAGCAGGAACGACCAGGGTATGAGGGCAGGAAGGCGCTGGCTCTGCCATTAACCTTGGTGGCTTAGCAGACGCTCCCCAAGCCTCAGCACGCTCTGTCACTGTCAGCCCTGCCCTAACGTGTTCCAGGAAGGAGGATGAATGAACAAATGTAAAGGTCCAGAGTGAGCCCATGGGGCCATGCATAGGACTGCTGTGGGAATGAACATGAGTATTTTTGCAACTGAGTATCGCTGGCCTTCAACAACACAACCTTTGCACATTCTCTCTATCCATTCCCCCAAAATAGTCATATTGGTTTCCATCATTCCCGTACAGATCTGAGAGGCAGCCCAGTTCCCTATAGGTCTGAGAGGCAGTCCAGTTCTCTGTTTAAGTTTTACAACCCCGATCACAAACCCCTACTAACCAAACCCATAAGGTCAGTACCTTTTGAACCCAACTTCTGCTACTCCCCAAGCAGGCCAATTAAACAGCCCACCTGCCGTAGATTGTGTTGCCTCCCAGAATATGATCATGCATGGCTTCTTTAAAGAGAGGGGAAAATGATGAATGGCAAAAACACATGTTTATACTTAAACCTGTTATGCACAAGAGCTTTCAACTCTTGAGTAAAAGAGTTTCGGCAGGGTAATGTGTATGTCTGCTGCCTGTAAGAATGATTGTCTGTCAAGTGGTTTTGCAGACTTTCACAGTTTCCCTAAGGGGAGCAGGGAAAAAGCAGAGGGATTGTAACTTGGAAACCAGAACAAGTTGAGGATTCATCCTCACCTTGTGACATCTGCAGTTTGGGAAATCGAAAGCTGCACAATGATCTCATTCACTTGAAGCCTGAGACTCGCACCTCCTCCCCTGCCCCTCTGCCTATTGTCTATCTATTTTTAAAGGCAAGGAATCTGAAATGCACTTCAAAAAACTCAAGTGATGCTCACAAAAACCAAAGTCCCAGGTTTAATGATTGGATCTCCAGACAGAAGAGTTGGAGCTTTAGTGTTGCTTTCTGTCTCTTCTAGAGCATGCAGGGAGGAGTTAATCACCATTTGAGAACTGCAGCTGGGCTTTATCTCAGCTACTTTGAGTACCTTCCCTCAAGGCCCCAGGAATAAGCACTTTGGTCAGGCAGCAAGGCAGAGGGCACTTGATCTCTTTTAACTAGCCCTTGGAGCCTGGTAATCCATAGGTAATCACTCAGCTTCTCCTTATTACAGGAAATTCATCTCAGTATTTTGTATAAGGTATGTATTTTGTGTAAGTACTCAAGAAACTACAACTGAGACAAATCTTTAGTTTCTGTTACCAAATCTACAAGAAAAAAGCACGACAGTTTTACCTTACAAAAGATGCCAGCATGAGGAGCATTATAAGGTTTAACAAACCTTCACTTAGATCTACTTTCCCCTACCTTAATTTTTTTTGGAAAAAAGGAAACACTTTATAATCCTGCTATTCAAAATTAACCCCTTTTAGCATTTTGATAAACAAATTTCTGATTTTTTTCTAAGCATACACTTACATATTTAAAATTTGTGTATGTTCCCCCAGTTCTATACAGTAGGTCCTTATTGTTTATCTATTTTATATATAGTAGTGTATATCTGTTAACCCTAGATTCCAAATTCATCTCTCCCCCCACTTTCCCCTCTGATAACCATAGGTTTGTTTTCTATGTCTGTGAATCTATTTCTGTTTTATAAATAAGTTCATTTGTGTCATTTTTTTTAGATTCCACATATAAGTGATATCATGTGACATTTGTCTTTCTGTCTGATTTACTTCATATAGTATGATAATCTCTATGTCCGTCATGTTGCTGCCCCCCCACTTACTTTTGAATGAAGCTTAGAGTCTCCCCTTATAATGAGACCAAGTATTGTTCAGGAAAAAACAAACAAACAAACAAAAAACCTAAAAAAACAGCATTAGAATATTCTATATGGGAAATTAAATGAGTGAGTACAGGTGGACAGATAGAGTGCTTTCCTGTCCCCAACCCTTCCATTTCCCCAGATCACTGGCTCAAAGTCTCACCTGGCCTCCTGATGCCCATTGAGGTCTGGAGTTTGTCTCATATTTTTAGTCTATAAAGCAGAAGGAGTGAGGATGGAATGGATCAGCTGATCTTTAAGGCAGAGCTTCACAACCACTATGCCATGGCACTCTGGTGTGTCTCAAATAGATTACAAGTGTGCCATGATCCCTGGGCGTGGCTTTGGACAGCAAGAGTCCCTAAGCCAAGTATTTGTAGGCACAAACATCCTTCTCTGTTTATTTCAGTGTGTTGTAAAATTATTTTCATTTTATATACTTGCTATAGTGTGAAAAATTGTTAGAAAACACTGGTTTAAAGTCTCTAGCAACCCTGATATTCAATTATTCCCTTAAGGGACCCATTTTCATGGAAACCTAACAGACCGCTTGTGGGAAACAGATATGAGAACATGGTGAAATAGAAGAGGAAATAAAGAGGAGATGCACTCTCCCACAAAACTCTCAGGGCAGTTCCACATTCGATAGGTATCATGCCCTATAGCCAAAGTGAATTGAGGAACCCTTGTTCGGTAGAGGGAAAATGTTTGATTGCAGAGGGAAGAGATCATTTGGATACAGAATCATGTTGATATTTATACCTTCCTTTGACCCAAGCATCAGGGAACTTGGTTTCCTTAAAAAAGGGGGCTGTAGGAAATGAAGGAACCAATCCAAATTAAAAGAACTAAAAACAATAGGAACACTGAAAGAAACTGAGAATTAGAGAGCATCTTATTCCTAGTAGAAGAATTGTACCACAGGTCGGGAAAAGGTGCTTCCTACCATAGACCACAGGGAATTACTAGACCAGAGTTGTGACAATGGGACAAGTGACTTCAAGGTGGCAAAGCAGGTGTAGAGTTGGGAGGTTCACGTATGCATCAAAGGGAGGAGGTAAATTCAACAACTTCGGAGGTCTTCAGATGAACACTGGCCATAACAACACAAACAGAAAACCTAAGGGCAAAGAAAATAGTGACTGTGATCCATATGGAATTTTTCCAGTCTGCTTTTATTTGTTAATTACTTATAATCTTGCTTAATTTTAAAAGTCATACATACTCACTGTGGGAAACCTAAAGAAAATAGAAAAGTGTAAACAAGAAAAAATTTATCCTTAATACTACACACAGACATATTGCACAGATAAACTGAAATCTATTTAGCCATTTCCCTATGGTTAGATATTAAAGCTCTTTCAAATTTTTAATTATTATAAGTTATAACACTTCAATAAACATATTTTTCTCTATCTATGATCACTAGGAAATCAATATCCTTTGTCCCTATCCCTGGTTATTTCTTCAGGATGGATTCTTTGCTGAGATGGTCTGGGTAAAAGAATATAAATATCTGAAGATCTCTGATGCATACAAACAAATGAAATGCTTTCTGGAAATGTACCAATCCCCATCAACATAAGAGAGCTCTTCTAGTGTACCTAATTAGCACTGACTATAATCTCTCCTATACCTTTGCCAAATTGGTTTGACATCTCCTTGTAGTTTTAGTTTGTATTTCAGGTTGAGTCTTTTCTTACATGTTAAATACCAGCATCAGAATCTTAATGACAGAAAAGAAGTGAACTTCGACTCACAGTCTCCACTAGGGTCAGGAAGAGGTTGAAGGAGAAGGAATGGGGAAGGAAGAGCTTGGATTTAGTGGTCAGCAAACTATAGCCCGAGGGCCAAATTCAACCTGCTACCCATTGCTGTACAAGCTAAGGGTGACTTTTACATTTTTTAATGCTTGAAAAAACACTAAAAGGAGAATATTGCTTTGTGACATGAGAAAATATGAAATTCAAATTTCAGTGTCCATAAATAAAGTTTTATTGGAATACATCCATGCTCATTATTTATGTATTGTCTATAACTGCTTTCACACTGCAACAGCAGACTTGAGTAGCTGTGACAGCGACAGTCTGGCCCACAAAGCCTAAAATATTTACCATCTGGCCCTTTACAGA
Organism: Vicugna pacos; assembly: GCF_048564905.1. Taxonomy (NCBI): domain Eukaryota; kingdom Metazoa; phylum Chordata; class Mammalia; order Artiodactyla; family Camelidae; genus Vicugna; species Vicugna pacos. The sequence goes on from NC_132990.1 coordinate 30,687,398, forward strand.
AAAAGTCTGCTGACCCCTGTTTAGGCAATCACTTCTCGCCTGCTGGGACGCAACAATGCTCAGGTTGTTAACAACTGGCTGCACTGGACAGGGGTCTTTAATTAGAATATCAGTTCATCTAAGATATTCACACTCTTCCCCTCTTAGGAGTGTATGATTCCAAGAGGGTGGCACTGAGAAGAGGAGGGAGGGAAATAACAGAAAAGTGGAGGACTAGGTTGTTCTTCCTAGGTAGTTTCAAAGCACAGAAGAATCTGAAACTAATTCTGAGCCACTGTATTACTTGCTTGCCTTGTTAACAGAATGGGCTCAAATTGAGTTCAAATCATGTCTTGCTAGAAACTCATAAACATACAGACACACACATATATATTGTATGTGTGTATATGCTTGCTCTCTTCTAAAATATAATAATAATAGAAAGCAAAGCAAATCCCTAAATGCACTCAAGAGCAGAGCAGTGGATGTAGAAAGGTTTTGGTCTAAACATTAGGAAATTGAGAATTGAAGATACAGTCTGCCATTAACTTGCCATGGAAATCATCTAACATATCGAAGAAGTGGGTTGCAGAAAAGTTCATCCTTCTTCCAGCTCTAACATTTGCTGGTTTTGGTTAGTCTAATTCAGTGCCACCCAGACCAGCAGATCAGCATCGGCATCAGGTTAGAAATGCAAATGGGCTTTGCCACAGGCACACAGAATCCGGAAATCAGGAGGTGACCCAGCATTCTGTCTTAGCAAGCCTTCCAAGTGATTCTAACGCATGCTAAGGTTTAAGAAATCATGAGTTTCTCTCTTAAAGAAAACTCTGCCAATTCCTAAAAGAGGTTTCGATGGTGGATTTTAAAATCTCAGTGACACATTTTACATTTGCAAACATCTTGCCTCCCAAAACACACCTCCCCATGACTCAGTTTTCTCCTTCTATGAGAAGTATTGATTTATTTGAAAACCACACTGAGAATATCCTGTTAACGCAGAATCATCGTCATCCCACCTAGGAAGCGAGGCGGGAAGAAAGGAGCCCTAGCCCAGCTCACACACTTGGTGCACATACCACGGTGAGGCTGGAGCCTGCAATCAGTCCATCCAAGCAGAGGCAAGCCTTCTTCCTAATGCGAGAGCCAAATGAACCTGTTATTCTGGGCGGCAAATTATATTTAGCTATGAAAAGTCATTCTCAGCAGTCACAGGAACTTGGTACCTTTCTGCGGGTTTGAACTTAGAGTTGGTGAGAACACCTGGGAAATTTTCTGCCTAACCACAAATGTGCATACCATCCTATCAGTTGATGTTGTGGAAATGAACCATATGTACCAGAAACCTGGACACTTGGGTTTATATGTTACTTTGCCAAAGACTAGTTACGTGACCCTGAGAAAAATCACTTAATCTGTCAAAACCTTAATGATCTCATTTACAAAATCAGAATACTAGCTACGTACTCACCTCATAGTGTTCTGGAGAAGATCAAGTTTAAAAGAGAATGCAAAATCCTTGCACTCTATCAAAATGTAAATCAATCGTTACTCATTAATGCCTGACAGGGTTCAGAAAATATTGCTTGTATCAGTTAGAATTATATTTAATGGGATATAAGAGAAACTCAACCAGGATGGCTTAAACTAGATAGGAATTTTTACATTTTCCTTTTAACAAGTCCAGACGCAGGCAGCTCAAGGCTAGTCTCCTTGCTAGAGGAATTCAAAAGGACCCTGACTCATTCTCGCTTCCTCTTCTACTATCCTTAGCATTTGGCTTTCATCCTCACTGTTGCAATGGTGACCCCACCTACAGGCATCTGTGTTGCCTGCAGAACCTATGCCTTTACATCAGGAAAACAAAGCTTTCCTGGAAGCTCCATCTAGTAGAACGCACATGCAAGTAGAATATTAATAAAGACATAATTGAAACAAAACAAGTGGTACAGTTATAAATAAATGTAAAATTTCTAGTAGTAAAATAATATAGTTAACCTAAACCTCTACCTTTTAAAATGAAGGGAGGATGAAAAAGTGGAGGGAGGTCTCACAATGCCAGAACGGACGAGGCTCCTGAACAATCGAGGCAAGAGTGAAATTCACAAAAACCAGGAAAACTGCACAAATTTGGGCTGGTTTCAAAGGAGACCAGCCACCTAAAAATCTTATTGTTTTCATCCCTGAGAGTGAGATAAGAGCTCTGTCATTAAGAAAAAAGAGCTGGGAAGAGCATCTAGAATGACTGCTGTACTGGCAGTCAAGAGCCTTTGTCATCCTTGGTAGATCTTTATGCCCATTTTGTTTCAGTCTCTCAGTGTCGTTAGCTTGGCTCTTGTGAATATCCTACTACTGATTTGGTTTCTCACTTTTTTGTTCAATTATTCAATAATCTAAGAAATTTTCCCTTAATATAGGAATTCATACCATTTGTGTTGTGATTTCTAATGTATTTTGGATTTCCTCCACTTTATTTTGTACTTCCTATTCGCTTTCTCTCTTTTCTTTTCTCTTTCCATTCCTCCTACTGGAATGATAAAGCTCTGTTTATTCCTCTTCTTACTCTCTCAATTGGCATCAAAGTAGATTTTCTACTTATATTCTGTTACGAATTACTCTAATTTTTTAACATGTTTATTAGACTTAGTAATATCTAAAGCTAATCACTCTCTTCTTTCCCCTTTTAAATAATACAAATATCTAAAAATGCTTTAATCCAAATAACCACTCTTTTTTTTCCACCTCACTATTGTTTAGCATTTTACTTCCAATCATTTTTTAACAATCCTACCCCCTAAAGTGAGTATCTCCTACAAGATTTCTATTTTTACAGTGAATGCTTATTTACACTTGTTTGTATATTTCCCATTGCCTTGCTCACTATCTCTTCTTGCTTCTGACCCCTTGCTTTTGTGTGGTTTTTTTTTAACTGAAGAGTATCTTTTAGTAATTCCCTATGAGGGTCTATGGTTAGTAAACTTGATTCTTTCTCGGAAAATGTCTTTATTTTACCTTCACTATTAAACGAGGTACAGCGTTTTCCTGGGAACCTGGAAGGTAGACGTATACCAATCAAGTTGTGATACTTCCATTAGAGAAAATTCCATTTTCCTCTGATTGATTTTAACATCTTTCTCTTTGATGTTCTCTAGTTTCCCACAATTTGTCTAGGTTTTTATTTATCCTGTTCAGGACATAGAATGCTCTGTCAACTGGAGGATTCATTCTTTTTTCCAAATATGGAAAATATCTCTTAGAATGTTGCTGCTTCTTCATTCTCTCTATGCCATATTACTAGAACTCACTTTAGATGCACTTACTACTTTCTCATGCTCTCCTTCATATCTCTTAGCTGATTTTGTTTTTCCTTTTTTCTATCTCTGAAATCTGTATTGTGGGTGATTTTCTCACATTGATCTTCCAATTGCCTCAATTTTTCTTTGGTTGTGTCTAGTCTGTTATTTAACTCACCTATTGGGTTCTTAATTTCAAATACTATATATTTTTTTATTTCTACAATTTGTACTTAGCTTCTTTCAAAACTTTTTTGTAACCTACCCATATACTATATACCCTGTTATTTTACAGACCCATTGTTATTGTAGTTTCTAATCTTTCTTTTATTTCTTTAATCTGTTCTAACTATATTAATATATAATCTTTTCCAATAAATTCTATTATTTCCCTTTTGTTAGAGTATTCATCTCCTCCTTCTTGCTACTGTATTGTAATTTGTTTAATGTGAACTCAATTCCAGTAAGAATTTTTCATCTTTGGGAGTACTATGAATCCTGTACTTTGTGTCTCATGGAACTACTCTCATTTCCTTCTGCCAGGATCCTTAAGTTACTGACTTTCTTGGATATATTTTTATGTTAATTTCTTGTCTGGAGTCCCTGTACCATATGAGTTATGCAAATTTAGATATTTTGCTCACCCAGGCTAGACGCTTTGGATTTCTATTTCCCTGGATGATTGTTTTGATACAATAAAGCCCTTGGGGAAAAAAATAGCCCAGCAAACATCCACTTCTCCAGATTTTTGCTAAGTAGCTTTTTGGGGCTCTAGTCCTTATATATGAGATACAAATCTGTGTCCTTATCTAGACCAAAGTCATTTTTCCCATGTGAGTATACCCCATTCTTAGGACCTATATTTATACCTGCTTTACTTGCTATTCCAGTTTTTACTTCTCTCTTCCTTTTGGTTAGCTGAGAAAAAGGCAAGTCAATTTACATTTGAAAATAGGATTTTAATTCAGGATTCTAAAAAAATAGCAAACTTCTTTTCTCTTAAGCCTTGTTACATTGTTTGTCGAACTGATTTGAAAGTCAAGTCTGTTTCTAACACTTTTCTCTTTTCTTCAGCCTGGGCCTATCTCAGCCATCTCTCAGTGCCATTCTGTTCCCTTGTGTTTACAATGCTATAAACGATGCTGCAGTTCCAAATAGATCCAAGTTCTCGTATCTCCATCAGAGGCAGAGCTCTTCTGTTCCAAGTGGAAAGGGGCTTAACCTCTGATATGATACAGATAATTTGGCTGCCCAGTGACTCCAGTTCTTTAGGTTCATTCAAAAGGTGTCTTTTGATCCTGCAGGTTGACTATTTCCGCTGACATGAAATTTCTGCCATGTTCCCCAGTAAGTTCCCCTGTTGGCCTGGGGAAAACTAACTGACAACATCATTAGCCTTCTTCATTTGACTCTAGTGTATCTAGAGGTAAGATAACCAAATTACTTAGCTTCCAAACTGAGATACTTTTAAAGGAGCGCTATTGTAATAACACCAGGATGACAGGCATACGCCAGAAATGTACAATGTACTGGACAAAATTTCAGGTCCTGTATGCATAGGAATCCTAGTTATTTGCTTTGACCTCCTAAAGTTCCAGATATGTGTATGTGTGTGTGTGCGCGCACACACACACACACAATAGATAGATCTATATATATGCAAATTAGGATGCAACATGACCATAACTCTGTAAGAGGAGTGGGTTTTCTACTTATATTTCCTAGGGCATGTTGTTTGGTGAGCCTAAGGACTATAGAAAACAAGTGTGAAAAATGAGACGCTAGTTAACAGTAGACAGACAGAAACAGTAAGAGACAAGAACAAAGAGAAGCCATAGGCTCTGTCACAGTGCAGTGGTTCAGTCCCATTCCAGCACAGCTGCCTTGGCTGAATTGTGCTGTGCCAATTGGCCACTGACCTAAACTGAGAGATATTATGAAAAAGAGCCATATGAGATACTTTACTACACTTACTGTCATAATGTTTTTTAAGGACATATTTCATTGCTTTACAGTTTCCTCTTTACAAGAATTCAGAGGAGAAATTTCTCAACATTTTGTCTCAATACCAAAACTTATGTCTATCCCACACAATTGCTTTATATTATATTTATTTTATGGGCCTAGAATCATGTGACTATTCACCGTTTTTGCTTGCAAAACTAAGAAGCTCAGAGTGAAATCTGTGACCTCTAGGAAGTGAACATACACTATGCTTATTTTCTATATCAATTTTTCTTTTATATATTTTTCTATCTTCGTTTTCTTTCTAACGTGTTTTCCTCATGGTTTATATTTCATTTCACCTTTAAAGTCATGTCAAATGGAACAGGAATCCCATCCAGTTTTTTGCCAATAAATGTACCTCTCTTTTCTCTTTAAACTGTTTTTATTTTGATGACTACAGGGATATACGCTCTATTAAAGCAGTAGCATAATTCAAAGATGCACATGTAAGCACAGATCTGGACAGGACTTTTCACTTTGTGAATGAAAATACGGGAGAAAAAAATTCAGGTATATGTGTCAGCAGGCTTAACTCAAACATCTCTTCTTATCAAAGATTCTTCATTAAAAAAATCTCACTTGACTAATTTTACTTTCAAATGCCATGAACACTGTCACAAATCATTTAGAATTTCTAGAAGTAAGAATCTGTTATGAGGAACATGCTATAATGATTTGGACACCATCCTGACATTTTATTCCCTTGGTATAGGATTTCTGACAAGCTATGCTTAACAGGGAAAAAGAAGTTTATAATAAAGCTGAACACTGCAATAATTGGCTATCATGTACACAGAATTTCCCAGTGCTCTCTATTTCCACCACCTTTATTTTTCTTTTTCTGAAAATTGTTTATTGACCATTAGATCCAAATGTGGAGCATGGCCTTTATTACCTTACAGGAAGGTATTTCAAGATGGGCTATATAAATCCCCTACTGTCCCTCTGTTTCCTCTTGCCAGCAGCTCGGTCATCTGGATGATAAATAAGCTCATACTGGTGTTAGAGTTTAACCGGCAATGAATTTCACTTTATTGCAATATTTATGAAAGCTTTTTAAAATGTGGTTAAGTGAAAGCCTTCTTGTGGGCTGCAATCAATATTTCTTAACATGAGGTAGAGAATCTAAATCTTCAGAGTTTCTCTCCATTTGTGGGATATACCCTGCCTTCTTGACAAAGGATCCCAGTTTTAATAGTCAAAAAGATTTCTTTGTGTTAAGAATAATTTTTAGGGTTTTATATTATTATTATTAAAGTTGAGATGTTTGGGGTTTTTTTTTTAATTATTTGAAAACATTTTTCCCGTTGGTTGGAAGGGAATATGCAGTCAGGGAATTTAGGCCAAGAAACCTGAGTCACAATAATTACCATTTCCAGGCTACAGCACTGTGTTTTCTATTAAGCCTGTAGAGCAATTAGCAATGTTTTATAACAGCTGTGAGAATTGTTGCTTGACCTCGTCTGATTACTGTTCTGACACTTTTAAGAACAAATTGGTAAACAGTTTTGGCTTCAGAGGCCCTTTCAGAGTTTGTAGGAGAGGAGTTGGCCTGTGGGGAAGGAGAGTCTTTGACAGAAACGGGCTCAGAGGTGGCCCAGGTTGGAGAACAAATGATCCAAGAAAAATGTTGTCTTGTTAGCATGTGAGGACAGCTGGTTTCCTTGGGCTGGGACTCAAAGGCAGAGCCCATATCAGCATCTGACAAACCTAAAAAGATACCAGCCAGGCAGGTCCAAGGTGGGGAAAAAAGACAGCCTTTGTATTCCTAGAAATAAACTGAGAGACTAATTTCTGGACAGAGGAAGAAGAACCATGACCCAGCTCTTCCAATTCTCAATCACCTGGCTGAAATTTCAGGCTTTGTCTGGAGCCCTTTAGGTGCCTCTTCTGCACCATCAAAGTTGACTTCTGCCTCCAACCTGGATTTGCTGTGACCCACAGAGAAGGTCCAGATACAGTGTAGTGACTGTGTGCTAGTGTGAACCAGCCAGACTGGGGTCGGGTCCCAACCTACCTGAGACATGCCATGGACAAGTCAACTTTGCTAAGCTTTAAGTAATTCCTCATCTACAAAATGGGAGTCTTTCATCAAATAACCAGAGACTGTGACGTAGTAAAGTAAAACTTTGGTGGATTAGACAAGAGTTCAGAAAACTAAAGCCCCTGGGCCAAAACCAGCTTGCTTTCTACTTTGTTAAATAAAGTTTTAGTGGAACACAGCCACGCCCATTAGTTACCAAGGACACCGCTTTCACATGGCAAAGGCAAGTTCAGTATTTGTAGCAAAGAACCGTGTGGCCTACCAAAGCAAAAATATGTACTATCAGGTTCTTTACAGAGAAAGTCTGGACTAGACCATGTAGGATCCTCACCTACAAGGCACATTTGACAGGCAAGAATCTGTAAGGTGACTGTATCAGAAGTTTCAAACATAACGTTACAGAATTGCTGGTTGGTGTGGGGAAACACACAACCCCACACACACTGGAATTGAGACCATGAGCCCTTATTACCCTGCAATAAATATGTCCCATTTTGTTTTGACTAGTACATTTTAAGGGATTTTTATGAGGCTTTATAGAACAGGAATCCCAGGAAACTGATCTGAGTTATTATTCCTGAAGATGAAGTGAGAGAGTATATGTTTGACAAATAAGAATGAAACTCATCCGTTTACCTCCAGGTATACCTGGGTAAATTTTTCCCTTCAATGACTACATACTTGAGTCCCACATTTCCCCTATTGCCTCTTCTCTGGAAATGCTCCTAATACTGACAGTACACGATGATTTCAAGCATACCATTCAGTTTGAGCAGTACCTGGGAGTCCCAAGGAGTAGACTGTACACATTAGAGGTAGAATACAAACAAAAATACAATTTTCTGCTAGTTTTGCACAGGGCTTAAAACTCTTGTCAAGGCATATATTCTTCCTCCCTTGTCTGTTTAAAGGTCCCCCCTCTAAACCATGGGCTGGGATTAAGGGAGGGTGAGATTGATGGTTAAGGTTCAAATTCTTTGTCTCTAAGGTCTCTGTTCTGAGTTCAAATAATTTCTATTCTTTTGTCCCAGATTTAGCTGTTTCTTCTAGCTACCTACGTCGCCCCACTCCCCATTGTTCTTTCCCCTCAATGTATGCTTAGTGGAAATAATATGAGGTTTGGAATTAAATAAACCTAGGCTCAAATCCTGCTTTCCTATATCCTAGCTATTATCTCTCTGAGCTTTAAACCACTCATCTATTACAGGTAGATAATACTTATCTCAAGGTACTGTTTTGAGAATTGTATAATAAACATATGTAAAGTATCATCAGTTTGGCACTAAAGTGGGTACAGAATAAATGCCTGTTGCTTTCCCTTTTTTGTGCTATAGCTATGCAGAATAATAGTAAACATTTACTGTATGGTTTGCCATGCACTGTGCTAAATGCTTTACTTTAATTATCTCATTTAATCCTGCTAAGAATCCTAGGAGGTAGTTGCTGTTAATGTCTCCATCTTAGAAATAAATTGGCTGAGGTTTGTCGAGAGCCTATGTAACCAATCAGTCTCACCAGGTAAGGATTCTAAAACAGATCTGTTGGACCCTATGGCTACTCCCTGAGCCACTGTGGCAGAAACCACAAGTTGTCCATGAAAACCTATTCTCTGCTTCCTCCTTAGTATCTTGACTTTATCCGGGCCCTCACCTGAACTATATTCTCCTGCCTCCCTTACAAATATACACTGGCTGGCTGGGTTGTCTTCAGTGGAACGTGAGCAGAAGTCAGGTGTGGCCCTTCTGGGCTGGGGCTTCTAAGGGAGCAGGTGGCTGATCGTTCTCCTCTTCCCCTTCCATCATGTGGGTGTACACAATGACCAAGTCCCAGAGGATGGGAGAGCCACAAGGTGGAAGGAGTCTGGGTCTCTCAATCGCCAGGAGAGCTCTCTGCATAACCAAGCATCCACTTTGGACTGTTACATAAGCAAGGAATAAGTGTGGACTGTGTCAGCCAATTCATGTTTGGGTCTATTTGTTACGGTAGTTTAGTCTACTCCAACCACTATGGCCATAAAGACTTTAATCCACTGTGCACTCATTTAGCTTTCTTGTAATCATTACTCTTCGCCTAAAACTTCCCTTTCTAACTAAACTTGAGTCCCTCTATTATGTTTTCATCTAAGATGGCTTTTATATTCCTATTCCTTCTCTTGTGCCTTTGCCACAGTTCCTCCCAGGCTCCTCCAGCCCACTTTCTCTTCTTTTCCTTGAGGCCAGTATTTTCTGTCCTCGTTCTCCTCTTTTTTTATACTTAGCTTTTACTTAGCTTCTAGTTAGCTTCATCACATCCCAAAGCATCACCCCTTCCCCTGGTATAGTCTGCTTAATCCCTTTACAGCATGGTACTTAAATATTCACAGAATATTTGATGATTGTGTGACCAGTGGCATCTTTATATTGTTTCCCCAAACCCACTGACAGCATTTAAAAGCCTTACAATGGTGGTAGTCAGGGAAGGAAATGTGTGGGAGAAAAGTAAGCAAGGGGTGAAAAAAGGATGGTCAAAATGTGATCTTTCCCCACAAGTAACTTTATAATCTAGAAAGAATGCAGTAAATACTGCCAAAGTATGTGGGACTTTCACTAAAAGATAGGAGAAACCACTGAAAAGGACAGATAGAGAGTAAAGAAGGTCAGACAGTAGGAAATAAGGTTTGAAACCTCACCTCTAGTTGCACTGAAGTAAGACAAATTCTAATTTATATATGGAGTACTTTAGACACTAAAAAAGAGAGCCACATGGCTTAAAAAATATGCATTGTGTGTTTACAGAAACCACAATATAGTATCACAGTTTTGGCCCTTGATGTTTTTCTCCTGTGACAGAGAAGAACAAGTGGGCACAACTCATGGAAAGGTCATCTTATTGGAAGGCTTTTGCCCAGAAATTTCATGTTGGTGCTCAGCTCAGAGCAGCACACTAGGGAGCTATGTGGCACCTCTACTGTGGGTGAGAATAAATATTGTCCTTCCGTGCATTTTAGATGGAGGACATTCAGCATAACTTAATGTCCTTTTAAAATAGTAGTGATTGTCCTGTGGTTTAATATAGTGAAGCCCTCTGGGGCTACTGAGATACAAATGACATTTGTCCTTAAGCTGAATATTTCCCTCTTACTGTGTCTTTTGAGTTCTGTGTCTATTTGGATCTTTTTTGGGGGGGGTGGGGGGTGGGGGCCAGGCCAGCAGTTGTCATTCCTATCCATCAGGTTTTGATAAGGTTAATTCTATTAAGTCTATTGCTGAAGTTAAAATTTAGCTCTTCTAGAAATGTGTCAAATATAAATGGACTTAGAGAGAGGGCCTCTAAGGGCCTCTCCTATGAAAAACGACACGTGAAGATGCATTCAGTTGAGAGGAAGAAGGGACATTTGGGCAGGGAAACCCTTGTAAGTATTTCCTATGAATAAACCAACCAAACCATATCAGTAATGGCCCTAAAATCATCATCATCATCACCACCACCACCACCACCACCACCATCATCTCTACTTCTTCTCTACATGTCTGCTGTTACTAATGATAAATAACATGAGGTAATGAGTTCCCAATGTGTGTAGTCATTCACCTTAGGTTTAAATCCTCGTTCTAGTCCTCTTAATTTTGTTAAACATGGGCAGCTCACTTACTTTTCAGAGCTTTAGCTTGTTTGGAAAGCAATGATAATAATACATACCCTATAAGGTGTGGGCTGGTAGTGAGGGTTAAATGAGGTAACATACATAAAAATGCCTCACACACAGTTGGCGCTCCTTTTCAGCTGGAAGCATCCCCTCTCCTGCTGGATGTAATTATGGTGGATTTGTGAATAAAACTGCCTCATGTGGCTGGTGGAGGGGTGGCTATATGTGCAGTCTTAGGCCAATCACACTCTTTCTCATGGCAATCTGAAACATACGTGAGTCATTAAAGATGAGCTGAGTGTTTCCCATGAGAGCACCTGGAAGAAGAGGATGTCTGTTCTTTAGTTCTTCATACCTGGCTCCAGAGAGTGCTCCTGGTTCCTGCCTTTGACAAGTTGTTCAGTTCTGCCTTAGAGTAGGAACTTATCCAGTCTTCTTGGTACAAACATCCCCTTTCCCCCTGCATTAATCACGGGGCGGTGGGGAATGAGGGGAGTTTTGCTTGCAAACAAAAGGTAACAACAGAGACACCATGCTACTCTCTGTGAAGATTTATTAATACTAATACAGAGGCAGACAATGAAATTATCTTCTTGACCCACCCTTCCAGGCCAAGGACAAACAACTAAACAAGTCTCTACCATCATATTAAAATATTGGCTTTTAAAGACCAATGGTGATGGATTTCCAAACAGTATAAAAATGGTCAAGTGTTGATACCTGGGGGCTGATGTCTTACGTAATACAGATTCTCTCTTCTTGAAGGGCAAAAACAAAAGGACTGTGTACCCATGGGAAGCACTAAATGGTCCCAAAAGGCATGGGTTTTCCCTCTTCCAGAGCAAGGCTCAGAGAGCCTCCCAGAACATGCTAAGGGCTATTTTGTTGCAGAAACAATGTGTAAGTGCCACTCAGGAATAGAGCCTCAGTAATAAGGGTCAACCTTTTAGTGCTGACAAGTAAGAAAGTTCCAGGATATAGTTCCCAGCATGGCCAGGCCAGGGTAAGGTTCTTCCCACTCACATCAACTAAAACCTTCCCCTGAAGCTTCTTTTTAACAAGCAGCCCTGTGAGCCAAGTATGTCAGTAGATGCTGTGTTCTGGACTCCCTGGAAATCCAAGCAAGGAAAACACAAGATCAAGTGAAGAGTGAAAAGGTCAAGTTTGAGAGTGCAAACTAGGAATCCACTGAAGCCAAGTGAAACGTAAAAAGAAACCTGAAACTAAAATATTCCTTGCTTTAACCAAAGGCTGCCAAATGAATGGTGTCACATGGAACTGGTTGAAACAAAATCACTTCTAATGTATGAAAGGTGCTAGTTCTTTGCAGTAAGCCTAGCATGACTCCTTTAAAATCAAGGAGTTTTTGCAAACAGCAAATTCTTTTTCAGTCTTTTTTTATTCATCTCCAGTTTGTTCTTTCTCCCATTTCCCACAGCTAAATTTTTCAATTTTCTTCTGTACACTAATTTTCAACTTTATTCACTTTTAAGATATACACCCCAGCCTCCTCCATAACACTTTTATTTTCATCCATTATCATTTCTCTCCCTTCTTTCTTTGAGAAAGCATCCCCATCTCTCTGCCAGATGCAAACCTTTCCTCCATGCTCCTGATCAATCTCCCTTTTTTTGCCCTTTATAACTTTGCACTAGAGATGAACTTTTCTTTCTTCTCTCTCACGTTCTTTCTCTGTATATTGTCCACTCCACCCTCGCCCCCCCCACCCAACAGTCCACAGATAAAACAGAAGAAAATATTATTTTCCTCTTCTTCCACTCTTTCTGGTTACAGAACATGTCCCATTATCAGGTAACTCAAATCTGGAGAGGAGACAACAATTCTTTCAGCGTAATAAGGCACATATCCTGGCAAGCAAGGGGTTAGTCTCACCAACACTAAAGGTCTGGTTTTGTTTTAAGTGCTCTACCTAGAGGCAGGGCCAGCTACGTAGTGTGTGGGATCCAGTGTGAAATAAAAATGTGGGCACACAGTTCTATACCTTTAAAAGTAGTAAAATATAAAACTTTTTACCTAGTCCAGAGTCTAAAATATACAATCAGAACTTGTGTGCCGACAGAGTGAATCTGTTGAGCAGACCTAGAATTCTTTCAAATCAGACTTGCTCACAAAGCAAAGGAGACCCATCTATACTAATAAATTTACAAACAGGTTATAAATGCCGAATCCATTAGAGCAGAATGAAGTAATTACAGAGCAGAAAAGATAGTTGGTATCTCATAATAAGGGGATAATATAAAGCATAAAACATCTCTCTTGCTCTTTTCTCAGAGGACTCTAGAATGTGGAACTCATCAAGCTTAAGCACCAAACAGGAGCAAATCAAGGGTCTAGCCTGTTATTTACATATCTCCCTCTTGTGGTAATTAGAGAGACTTCCATTTTCTTTTACAGTAGTCATTAGAATTTAATAGAAACAAGACACACTTCATTTTTTTTAAAAAACTGCAACGTTCATATGACTTGAAGTATATTAATCCAACAAGTTTCAGTTATCTGTGTCTCCTTAAAGTCTCAGTCATGAACAATATAGACAAGAAGAGTATATATAAAAAAACCTTCTAGTGAGTCCTTTTTCTTCAGTGGCATCTAGTACTTAATTTTTTTTTCTTTTATAGTTAAGACAGATATTTCAGTAAAGATTCAGGGAACAGGGATAGAATGTCAAATATTTTGTAATATGACCATTCTTTCAAAAAGTATTTTTCTTTAAGGATTTCAGTGCCTTGACTACTTATTCCCTTTGGAAATTCAGCCTAGTAGGCAGACTGTTACATTGCAGTTGCATCCAAAGGGGATGGATCTTTGGAACTGACCAAGGACAATGTTGTTTTGATGAAAGTCAAGTCCATCATACTCCATGAAGCACAATCACCTCTGCTAGTTCAGGGTCTCCTTTCTCTGAATTTTTCTACTGTAATTCAGGTTTTTATTCAAAAAAATATTTATTGAGTGTCTGTTCAGCACTATCCAGGACAGAAATGAAATAAACCAAGATCCTACCCACTGGGGGTTTACCATCTAGTAGAGGAGATAAGCCACATTCCTGAAGTGTAATGAGAATGGACAAAGGATCAGATTCAGTAGTTCTTCCAGTAGGTAAGAGATTTACATGTGGAAGACTTTTCAGATATGTTTCTAACTACCTTAAGATTCTGAAATAGTATTTTAAAAGAGCATCCCAAGTGGTTTTGATATGGACATGCCCTCCCCCTTTAAGGACCACTGAACTAGGAGTTCAAAGGATGTGGATTACTTCCTGGATGGGGGAGTAGGTACCAGGGTAACTTTAGGAAGGAAGTGACAACAAGTTTAGTGCTGCCTAGTTCTGAGAAACAGGGGTGAAACCTCTAATCTCCACAGAGACCATGCAGGTAATACAAATAAATGAAGCATTCTGTGTCAAGCTGATTTCAGGGAGCGGCAGGAACTGTGACTAACTGGAAAGCACTTGCTCCTTTTCACAGGAAATAGCCACCTCTTAGCTCCAGCCAACTGTTCCATGCAAGAGAACAAGCCTAATGTTGCTGTATCTTCCAGTTTTTCAGAAGATATCAGAAATGGGGAGCTTTGTGTTGAATTGGAAGCTAATTCAATACAGTTTTAAGTACTATGTAGCTCCACACTGCTCAGGCAAAACCAAAGGTTTATTTGGGTTAGATTAGCTTCTAGACTGGTGGCCATTAATTGAACCCACATCCTTTCAGGCTCTGTGCTCGGTGCCAGAGTACATACAATGGTGGTCCTGCCTGCAGAGCATGTACAGTCCAGAGGATATTGACAAGAAAAGAAATGACATCTGGGGCCTCACAGCACTGTGACAGCAGATAGGAGAGGACACTCACTTCTGAGGGGATTATGGGAAGTTTCAAAGAGGAACAGATGTGCGGGTCCAGTCTGGAAGAACAAGTAAGCATTTTCCAGGTTCATAGCTGGGAAGGGACAAGCAAAAGGAACAGCATTTGTAAAGGCTCAGAAATATGACAGTGTCTTTTCTCGGAAAGATCATAAACTCCCCCAGGGCTATGTACATCTTTTTTTTAATTTAATATATTTTATTGAAGGCCACACATAGATTATCCATAAACAGTTCTTGACAAAGTTTGAGGCTCATGGATTTGAGATATAGTAACACTAAATAGGTCTCCCTAGTGAGAGAGTGACCTGTGGCAATGATCACAATCTCAAAGAGCCCCAAATCCTTGATTCATGCCAGTGTACCATGATGTAACAAGGTCCTTAGATTAGGGAGAAAAAGAAATTTAGAAATCAAGAAATTCCCTTTCCAAACCACACAGAGCTAATCCTCAATTGCTCACAGGTTGATGATCTAGTAATGAGAAGTTCAGATTCTTGGCATTTCTCTCTCCCTCCTCTTTTACTCCTTTTTGTCTTGTTCTCTGATCCTATTGCCTCCACCAGAAAATCAGTTAGGAGCCAGACATTTAGCTCATCCATTTTGCTACATATTAATAACTTTCAGGTAAAACTGAGAGAGGGCATATCAAGCTCACCAGTGATTTCTGCACTTTCTGAAAATTTTGGCCATTATATCCTTCTAGCCTCCCATCACTATGGATGAACTGTGTCAGCTAACCTTTTCAGAGTCCAAGAGGACAGATGCTTCAGACTGCCTTGTCAACAAAAGGACATTGAGTCATAACTCCCTTCACCACAGAAGCCAGGACTCCTAAGGAGAAGCACAATTTCTCCACTTAGGCTATGGACAACTCTACCTGTTCCCATGAGGACCGATACAGCTAAACACTTTCTAAAAGGAATGGATATGATTTCAAAATGTGCTTGTCTGCAAGCCACAGAGTTCAGAAATTCATATTATTTTGCGTGACCAGCAAGAAAAGGAAACAGAAAAATCTATCACCATACAGTGGACTATGGAGAAATGGTGGGAAGAAACATAAAGAAAAAGGGGTGAAAATAATTTCCTACTTTAGTTTTCCAAAGGCTGTTCGTCTAACAGGGTTAAGGGAACAAAAGGAAAAATTTTCTTTTCCAAACTATCTATTTTTGGCTCATAAATCTCATCCAGGGAAAATATTTTTCTCTCTTTCTATTCCCGCTCCAACCCCCAATTTATGTAGTCCTCTGCAATTTACCGCAACATCATTTACTAAATATATCATAATATACTCTTTCCCTGAGGCCACCATTTCAAGAGACACCTTCCCTCAATGTGGGAATTTCTCAAATAAATCACCCCATTTGGACTTTCTTCCCTCAATATATTTAGTGCTGGGAACACACTGGTGAAGGTTATAAAAGCCAAAATTCTACTTTGAAATGTCAACATATTTGGAGTGTAAGCTTGAAGTGCAGAATGACTCCTAAGGGCAAAGTCAATCACCTCTTTGGTTTGTTGCATCTCCAGAACTATTTTACAAATGTTTTTGTTAAAATAATGACACTACTCTCCTCCCCAAGTAAAAGCTGTGCCAAGCACTCCCTTCCTTCATGTGGTTTTGGAGAAAATTCACTCCATACATCTTTTGGTCTTATTTAAACTCAGATCATTACAAGTTTTAGGCACTCCTTGTCCCACAGCCAAGACCTTTGGCTATCTGCGTAAACATAAATCAATACCAAAGAATGAGAACTTCTTTGAAACTCAAATCCTCACATTTGAAGCAACGTTATGTTGTGAAACCAGCATCTCCTTATTTCTACTTGTTTCTGTCTAGGCCAGGGGTTCACAAACTATAGCCTGTGGGACAAATCTGCCTCACAGTCTGTTTTGTGTGACTTATGAGTTCAGAATGGATTTTATATTTTTAAAGAGTGGTAAAAATTTTTTTCTTAATTAAAAAGAACACAAAGAATTATATGTAACGTTGAATGTTTATGGCCCACAAGCCTGAAATACTTACCATCTGGGTCTATAGAAGAAACATGCCAACCCCTGACCTAGACAAATAGACATCTCTCCAACGTTTAGGTCCTTATCCAATGTCTAAACACAGTTCACATGTATCTTTGCTTAGACAAATTACAGTCAAATAGATCAGAAAATTAAAGGAAGCTGTTTTATATTTGATTTTGTGATGTATTTTGGAGATTGTCTTAATTTGGGTTCACCCAGAAGCAGACCATGAGACAAAGATTCATGTGCAAGAGGTTTGTTTGAGAGATGATTCCAGGAAACACTGGTAGCCGGGAGGGAGCCGGGAGGGTGGACAAGACAGGGGAGGAGCCAGTACAGGATATGTTATGATGCAGGTTTCCTACTGTGGGTAAATGAAGTTCCAACCTACAGGCGAGCTCCCTCTGGTGTGGGACAGGCATCTCAAAGAGTTATTCCACATGTGAGGTAAGAGAAATAGGGCACTGACATCAACTCTCACCAGGCTTAACTGAGAGCTGTTTCTAGAAACTGGTAATACTCTAGAAATTCCAGCTTTGGACATCCCACCAGAGTGGCCTCTGTTATCAAAGGAAATCTTCAAGCAAAGACATGCAGATGCTAGTGGTTTGAAGAGTTATGAGTGGGCAATGAGAACACCTGCTACCTTTCATCCTCTGCAATGCCTTAAATTTTAAATCAACTCCATACTGTCACTGCTTCTCCACAGTGGTCACAATGTCTTATTCTTCCCATCTTTATTGAGATATAATTGATACATAACATTATATATGTTTAAGATGAAAAATGTGTTGATTGGAGACATTTATGTAGTGCAAAATGATTACTACCAAAGTGTCAGCTAAAACCTTCATCCAATTTCTAAAACAAAACTTACAACAGGAGGGTTAGAGAGAAACACTAAAGTCTCTACTTCCACAAATGCTATTTCCATCTCTCTCTTCTGTCACCCATGGTAATTTCTCCTCACCCACTGGCAGCACTTTTGTTGGTCTAGATTGCTTTCATCCCCTGGAGTCTAAGCTCCTGGTAAAAATGCCCTTAACAGTCTATGGTTACTAGAATTGCTTGCCAATTCACAATGAACACAATACACCTAGAGGTACCCCAGTGAACCACCTGAGTTCCAGACATACTCCTCTTTGATCCTCATTACATATGAGGAATCTTATCTCTGCATGAAAACCAGGTCTAACCATCGTTGATAGCACAGTATAGAACAGTGTAGTATAATATAGTATAGTATGGTATGGTGTAACTCACTTCTTGGTCCGCCTGTCTACATGCATGAGAGGCCCACAATGTCCAGGCGGCAATCATAGCTTTAGGATTTGTGGAACCATTAATGTGTCCCCTAGTGGAAGTAGCCCCCACCCACTCCCTCTGGAAACCAGAACCTCTAGTTCAGTAGACACTAAGTTTGTGGAGATGGGAAACACATATTCCCCCAACAGGTCACTGGGGATGTTGATAAGGTAACCATTCCTACTTCCATATCTTGTTTTCTAACTCATGTTTTCTAGTTACCTTATAATGGACATCAGTTCAAAATACATATCACACTATGAAAGATAGTAGCCCAACACTACAGGGTGTATTTGCCATGCTGGCTTCTTAGTGATGCTTTAGATTCTACCAGGTAGCATCTCCTGAATGGAGTGGCATATTTTAAGGCCAGTAGATCCCATGTAGTCATGTGCTCATTGTCATATCTTCTTCCTTAAAAACCAGGTTGCTTGATGCAAAATGGTGTGGGATCCTACACTAATAAATCAGACAAAAAGCACATGATCACTCTGGGGCTTCAGAGATGTGCCAACCAAGCCACTGTGGGCAATGAAGGCATTATGGTCTGAATGTTTGTGTCCCCCACCAAAATTCATATATTTAGAGCCTAACTCCCAAAGTAATTGTATTAGTAGGTGGAGACTTTAGGAGATATTGAAGTCGCAAGGATGGAAACCTCCTGAATAGAATCAATGCTTTTATAAAAGAGATCCCATAGAGCTCACTAGCTTCTTCCACCATATGAGGACAAAAGCAAGAAGTCACCAGCCGTGAACTAAAAAGAGCGGCCTCACTCGACCAAGCTGGCACCATGATCTCATACTTCTAGCCTCCAGAACTGGGAAAAATAAAGTCCTTTGTAAGATATCCAATCTGTGGTATTTTGTAATAGGAGCCCATACAGACTAAGACAAAGGACAAACCTATACCTAGAATATGTACCAATACAAGGAAAATGAATTTCTGTCCTCTCCAGGTAGAAGGGGTCCAGTGTAATCAAATTGCCAGGAAGTGCTTAATTGATTTCCTCAAATAATGGTACCATAAAGAGAGCTCAGCCCTGGTATCTACTGCTGACATTTGGGACAAACTGCAGTAGCAGTTGGTCCAGCCTTGGTAAAAGGGAGCTCATGTTGTTGGGCCTACAAAGAGCCTCCATCCCTGCCACTACGGCTACTTTATCATGAGTCCATTGCACAAGCACTGGTGGCCATAAGGGTAAAACTTCGCTGATCTCTACTGGACAAGTCATCTATTCAACTTGGTTGTTCAGTACCCCCTCTGCAGTGGGCATCAATTTGAGACACAAAGATCTGCATGCTTTGTGACCACTCCCACAGGACTTTCTACATGCCTCTTTTGTACCTCTCCTTATTCTCAATCTTCAAATCTTTCTCTTCCCAGTCTTCTGACTAATCTGCAAATCCACTCTTCATTTCCAAGGAATTTATGTCTATCTTTACTTCAGGCCACTTTTCGCTGCCCACTAAGTTGATGGTCAGGTGTATGGCTCAAAGCTCTGTCCACTGAAAGAATTTCCCACTATCATTATCTTCCAGGGCCACCCCTGAATGTGGCTATAGTGCAACAACAGTCCATACTGAACCAACCCATTTTGATGCAGGCCTGCATACTTTCTTCCTCCATCAGTTGGTCATTGTGAACTCCCTGAAGCCATAGGCATGAGCTCAAGAAGAGACGTCAGTACAACAGGGGTAGGTGACATGAGAGTCTGGGCCACCTGTTCACTCAGCTGTGCATTCTGGACATGCTCAGGCCTGATCCCGAATGTATAATTTCCATCACATAATGGATTACTGCTGTGTTCTCTTGACTATTACTTAATAGGTCTGACAATATCCAACTCATCATGAGTCGCTCCAATTACATAATCACTAAATGTCCTCCATGAGGCTGAGGAACATGCCAGGAACTGCATCTCAAACAATAAACACTTTTCTGCTGCAGATGGCATGGCTTTGCTCCAGGGGTCTGTGCTATGACTCTCCTATTAGGGCTTGCCAGAGACCTTGTCACAGATACCTCTAATAATTTGGGATCTGTTGGGTCATATGGCCCAATCAGCTGCACTGAACGTGTACTGAAAACTGATACCATTGTAGAGACCTCATTTTCTCTGCCCTCCATTCAAAACCGGTAGCCTTATGATAAACGAGTTGGAAGAACATTACAAAAGTGGTCTGTGTCGCCTCTAAAATCTGCTTCTCAAGTCCACGCTTACCTCTTAAAGGTGAGAGGTTCACCTGATTTGAGTGGGGTTTATCTCCCACCCAACTATCTGCAGTCTTACCAGAGCCTTCAGAGTATCTGTCACTTCCCAGTCACAAAGTCCAACTAATATGATACTCCAATAATAACACAAATAAGATACTACAATATTAAAATGCCAACAATATGCCCCACATTTTAATATAAACCTGCATTACCAAATTCTTAAGGAGTGATTAAGAGTCCCCAAATTAAACTTCCATAAAAGTTAAAACCTCAAGTAATTAAAGTTTCAAGTTATATTGTCTTTCCCTTGTGAGTTAAAAGTCCTAAGAAACTAAAGTCAAGATTCATTCTCCCCGATTCCCTCTCCTGGTCGGTTGAGTCTTGAAGCTCTCAATGCCTGGGTGGAGTCAGGAGCCCTCTAACAGCCATAGCTCAGTGATCTCTCATGGGAATGGATGTAGCTTCTCTAGGACCTCTGAAGTTAAATTAGTCCAATGCTACGTCTTTACTGTGCCTGAATTCTTAAAGTTCAATTAGTTAGGCCATGTTCTGGCCATGCCTCACCATACTTAGGAAACCAACCAGTCCTCTTGAGTAATACGCCCAGAGTCATACAGCTAGCTGGTCAGAAGCAGTACCAAGATGCAAATCCTAGGCAGGCTGCACCCCCACCCTCCCAGAGCCTGTCATCCTACCCAGCATGCTCTCCTCACTGGTTGCACTCTTGCCAAGATGAGGGTTAATCTGTGCCAGGAGTCTGGAATATGTGATCTATGAGCTTAAGCTCACTTGGACTTTGAATTCATCAGGAGGTTAATTCTGGCACCGTATATTTGGCACTATATATTCAACCATATCTTAAGTGAAAAATACATTGTCTTTTCCCTCAGAGGATAACACAGCTTCCTTTGAAAAGCAGCAACTACTGTCACCAGATGTTATTTGAGGAAGCTGTCTTTCCCATCTGGTATATTTAAAGCCTCCTAATTTCCATTTCCTCTTTGAAGCCCCAGATTCTGGCACCCCGCAACTTAGTGGAGTGTGCAGGCTCTATCCAGTGACATAGTGTCTGCATTCTCTTGTGAGCAGCCATTTTTAGTGTTTTACCACAGTGGCTTTTTAAAATCTGACTCTTAATGTAGAATTTCTGAGACCTAAGAAACAAAACCCCAGGTAATGTTTTTCTTTCCTAAAATTCTTGGTTTTCCTTCCTAGAATCCCTAAAGTGATTAAAGTTTTCCTTTCTAAACTACCTAAAGTAATTAACTTTTCAGGAGTCAGCTTGGAACAAAATGGTGGTTGATGACTTTTGCGCCTGAATACAAACCACGTGAACCCAACTGTAGCCTTCTCACGTTACCCTCCTCTGGCCTAAATTCAGAATGGAATGGGGGCATCAGCCAGTCTAGTGCTGTCTATCTAGACATGGGCACTGATAGTTTGAAGTCAGCCTCTTTGGCCATTCTAGAGCACATACAGAACTCAGCTGACTTTTGCTTTACAAACAGCAAATATTGTTCTGCTTCCAGTGCTGGAAAGGTCTGTATTTGAAAAGATGCTTCTCTATGTATTCTAACATTGGTTTTAGTTATGCCTGGATAGCTCATATTCAAGCAATAGCTTGTACCCTAAGGCTACCCAAGCCTGCTAAAAACATTCTTCCCCATGGGCAGCTGCTTAGAGAAAGAGTGACATTTGTACTTCTTAGGAGAAGTTCATTGCTAAAAGGAAAAGGCTGGGATATGCATGTCCAGTTTCTCTTTCTAAAATTGCCAGTCATATAAGTCAGCCCTTCTCAATTACAATAAGCAAGAACTCGGGGAGGGGGTTGGAGAGAGTCCAAGAGGGCTACAAAGAATGAAGATTCCTCCACATGGAAAGAAAGTCTATGATTAGGAAATAAGCATTTTCTCCTAAAAAGGACTAAGAAGACTCCTCGAAAGAATAGTGAAAAATGCAGTTTTGCTGTTGCTTAAAGATTTAAAGACCATGACATGGAAAAAAAGAGTCCGTGTGCTCAAGAAAAAACAAAAAGAAAAAACACATGGGTTAGGTTAGTATCTATGAGTAGTACTGGCATATCTTGTCTCTAAATCACACATACACATACATTATACCCCTAACAGCTGTTATAAATTCAACCAGAACTTTAAGGTAGTCAAGGGAAGGAAAAGAAACAAAAGGACAACAATTGAGCCTCCCTTCTTTGTTCAAAATAGGCCAGTCCTAGACACCAGAACTGATGAAAATTAGCTTCTGTCAATGAATCATAAGGTGACATTTATGATCCAACATATTTTATCAGCATGTGAGAATTAACAATTCCCCTGTCTTCTCATAGCCCCTCTGTCACATGGCAGAGAGAAGGTATTAATGCCTTCTCTATCTACCTCACAAGACTGAGTGAAACTCAAGATGAAATAAGGAAGGGCTTTGTAAAGTGTAGAATGAGCCAAATGTGTTTCCTGGCATTCCTCTTTTCCATGCAAGGGGTAAGTTTGGTTTCTTATTTAGCTGCTTGGTGGTTGGGCGGCTGCTTGGTTTCATCCTGTGCTCGCCCATCTGCCTGACCCAGAATTTCCAACTCATTTCTAAGTACAAAGCCTTTTGACCACCACAAATCCCTGCAGCGGATCCTAAACTAGACTTTTGTGATATTCTGTCTCTTTTTCTCTTTCCTTGAGGCAGATGTAAATTAGATTATGTTTAGGTGGCTTCTTGGCATACTACTGGCTCTTGCTTTCTGAAGCTCATTGGGTACCACTTTCTATTTGTCCCCTTACTTCAACTGTGAAGGCAATAAAAAATAACATTTAATGAGCCAGACATTGTGTTAAACACTCCATATAAATTACCTCACTTAATACTTACAAGAGTTCTAACGGGGGCAAAATCTTTACTTTATAGGAGAGGAAACTATGGCAAGTTAACAATAATTAGTGAATTGCATACTCACTCTCAACACACACACCGATTTATCTAGATTTATGGTAGATCTGCAGAGACCTTGTAAAGAGTCATTGGTATTTCTTTTGTGGAATCCTTTCTTAATCCCAGGTAGAGTTTCATTAGCTCATGAGCTAAATCCACATGGCCATCTGACCTGCCTCCTTACTTGGACATCATTCCTTGTAGTTAGTTCACAGTATAGGAATTACCCTCCTCATGTTATGCAGGGGAGACTCTATTTTTAAAGCTGTCTGCTGTTTGAGCGAGTTGCTCTGAGAGGAGAGCAAAATTCCTCTTGAAGACAAAATTGTTCTTTTGGGGGGCAGGCTGTGTTTATGAAATGTACAGCGATAGTCTTGTCTGAGTGAAAAATGAGAAGGAAGAATAAACTCTCTTGCTCTTTCTTGTCTTTTCTTACGAAATTTCATTAAATGAAAAACTTTTGGACCTTGGACATCATTCAGTATAATCCTTTAAGTTTGTACACAAGAAAACTGGGACCTAGAGATATTAGGGTGACTTTTCCAAGATCACAGCTAGTGAATGACAGGAATTCTTTTATTACGCCTAAATCTCTCCCATTCAACAACTTTTACCATGTACGGTAGGAGGTGCTCCAAGGGGACACAGGGAAAGGGAAACACATCCCCTAACTACCAGGAATAAATAAGAACTTACATAGCTACAATTAAAAGTATAGTAAGATATGCACTATCTCACACACATACAAAAAAGAGTAAATACCACAACGGGTTTCAAAGATAAAGAGCTCAGTTTAGTTTTAAACAGAGATGATCCATGGACAAAGAGTCATTTAAGACTAGAAAAATGAGATAGGTGTATTATGATGTTATTTTAAATCATAAGAAACAAAAACCCTACTCAAAGTGGCTTAAATAATTAGGAAATTTGTTTGTTCATCAACAAAAATCCAGAGGTAAAGCAGGCTGCTCAGCTGGTTGGCTCAATGACTCAATGATATCTTCTGTTCGATAATATTTCTACTCCGCTGCCCTCACTAACAGTGTCTTTCAAGACTGGTTCCCCTTATGACCAAAAGATGATTTTTAGCAGCAACTGGGGCTATAAGCTTCCTTGTTCACAGTGGAAAATATGTACCTCTGCCCCAATTATGGGTCAAAATTATTTATTTTCTTTCTAACTGAGCCAATGTGGGTCTCATTGTGCCCACTCTGGTCACTTTGGCCTCAGTCCCTGAACCAATGACCATCTGTTCCATCCACCCTCTATTACAGATAGGGTGAGGATGTTCGGGAGTCAACAACATTACCTCTTTAATAGGATTTCACAAGGAAAAGTAGCAAGTGGGACAATGCCAGTAGAGGGGAGGACACGAATAAAAGCGTGGAGGGGAGGACATCAATAAAGGCATAGAGGGAGGGAAGCTCCAACTGGGAGCGTGTGAGTCTGCCTGTAGCCTAGAATATACACAGGGAGACAGACATACAGAGGAATGGAAGAAAAAGTTGTAATGATGGATTTGGTTCATGCTATTAAGGGATTTGAGCATCAAGGTGAGCTCATTAATTTGTTAGTCAATTAAGGATTATTAAAAGTTTTTTTAACAAGAAGAGGGGAATAATCAGAAAATTATTTTTGAAAGATACATCTGAAAACTATTTTCAGGATGGCTTAGAGTGAAAAGAGATCAGTTAGGTGACTAATGTATTATACCAGATTAAATGTGCTAAAGCTGTAAATTTGTAGGAGTTATAGGAGGGGGGAACCCAATAATAGAAACCTTGAGGAGGTAGAGTCTAAGGGACTTTTGAGTGATTAGATATAAGGAGAAAATAAAGGCAAAGTTGAAAATAACTCAGAATCTAAGACAGCAGTGGGAGTTGGTCGGAAAGTGTTGAGGAAAGAGATAATGAGTTCCGTTTCAAAATTCTAAGGCATTATATGGAGACTTCCAGCAAGTAGTTAGAATTCAGGTCTGAGAGCTGGGAGAGAGGCAAGAATTGAATCTCCAGGAGCTTGCCAGGGAGAGAGTGAGAAAGTGGAGGGAGATGAGAAGGGGCCAAATACAAGCCTGGGGGCATCTGCATCCTATGAACAAGCATGGACCAGGAGCTAGAGAAGGGGAGTGAGAAGATGGAGAAGCAGGACAACCAGAAACAGGAGTTCTCAGTCAGTACTCCCAGGCAAGGTGGGAGGCGAAGCCCATGGTGTGCTGCACGAAGTTTAAATAGAACAAAGAGTGAGAAAAAGCCTACTCCCTGAGGTGATCTGAGGGCATCTGGTGACATTTCAGGGCGATTTTTTTAGCAAAAAGAAAATGGTAGAATGAAAGAGTAAATTAATTTGGTGGTTTAAAAAGTTGGGTGCTACTTCCTATGAATTGTTACAATCTCTAGCATGCTCATCTGTGTCTTTATTTACATATCTCATACACATCTGTGAATTCCTCAAGATATGTGAACACACCTTAGCCACCTTCAGGCCCCTCATTTGTAACTCAGAGCTGGTGCTCCAGGCTTGCAAGGAGATGGGAAGCAAAAAGAGCAGATATTTGATTGGGAAGAGCAAACAAAAGGAGAGGACTAGTTTACAGAAAATTGGAAATGCAAGTGAGTGTAAAAATTGCATACAGGCAGAGGTGTTAACTTTGGCAAGAAGGAGGCACACTCAGAGGAGAACAGGAAGAAAATTTTAGAAATGGGAAAGGGGTTTTGATGGGCTTCCTCTGGGCAGCCTTATTCTCTAAGGGTGTAATTTAAGACATGGGACAGAAAGGAAGAAAAAGAATGAGGCAGAGCTGTCCGGAAGATGTCAGAATTCAGGTCACAGCTGGCCATTTCTCGTCTTCCATCCTTGGCCAGACCTGCTAAAGATTTCTCTGCCTCTTCATCTTTTCTCTCTTTGTTATATGTTTATTGGTCTCTTCAGTTACCTTTACATCCCTCAAATGCTTCTAACACCCAACCTCATGTTAGTCTGTGGGTTGGAGATCCAGCCCTTTCTCCCAGGTACAGTAGTATTTAGATTTCCACTGTGGCAAAAAACAGTGGCCTTTCACCCCTGGTATAGATGGAATTGTGACACTCCATTCATATGTTGAAGCCCCAACCCCCAGTATGATAGTATTTAGAGATGGAGCCTTTGAGATGTACTTAGAGTTAAATAAGTTCATTAGGGTGATGCTCCAATCCAATCAGATTAGTGTCTTTCTGGAAAGAGGAAGAGATGTGAGTGAGCTCTCTCACTCTCTTTCCATGCACACATAGAGGAAAGGCCACGTGGGGACACACAGAGAAGGGGGCCATCTGCAAGGTTGGAATAAAGCTCTCAGTAGAAACTGAATTTGCCAGCACCTTGACCCACAAAGATACCAATATTTGATAGGGTTGTTGGCAGTCCCGGAGAAGTAAAGTCAAGTAATAGGCATGGTAGGGAAAAGGTGTCATTCAGGGAAAACATCATTGATTTTTTTTATTGAATTGCAGCCTTCTCCTCCCCTTTCCTTTATAAACTGTGATTAGGCTATACTCTGCTTGAGTTTACAGTAATGACACCTTATTCAGCACTGTGAAATCTGAAGAGTGTGCTCCAAAGTACTTTACCAGCTGGTAGAACATAGTCCTCTCCTAGCAGGGTGTACTGCCAAGCCCCCTTTGCCATGCCCCTCTTCTATGGTGAGTTAACAGTAGAAACTCTTTCTAGGACAGAGAGGCAAGAGAGAGAGCTCTCAAGAAGCATAGTTCCACTGACACAAAAGCAAGCACAATTCTGGGAAAGGGGAGAAAAGAAGAACGTTCCCACGGACTGAAGGTCTAAGCTGTGCCAGACGTAACACAACATTTTCACCCGAGTTGACTCATCCTAACCTCATCTCTTACAAATGACCACAAAAACACCTTATAAGAAAGGTTAACTTACTCCTAGATGTCCTGCTTTACCAAGCTTTTGCTTCTTATACTTATTTTAACCCAACAACCAATGTGAATGAGGCAAGTGAAGCTGCCATTTTGTAACGAGCAAATAAACTCACAATAAACAAAACGGTGGCACTTTAAATCAGGACATAGAGCAGCCACTATCCCAGACTGACCCCTTCTCCTAGAGAAGAAGATCAGGGAGGCACTGGAGGAGCAGTGACACACAGAGCTACCAGGACAGAAAAAACAATACCATGCAATACTGTGCCAAGAGTCAATGCTATTCTATTTAACTGTGGATTTTCCCAGAATTTACATAATACTGCCCTTTCTCAGATGTTCCATGTTACCCAGAATTGAATGTGAATCAAACTGATATAGTTAAGTACAAAAATATTTCCTACATTTGTATACAACTTCCAAGTTGCCAAAGTATTTAAGAGTTTTATCTCATTTCATTCCCATGAGTATGTTATGAAGTTTATTGTCCTACTTCATAGATGAGGAAAATGAAGTATAGAAAAGTTCAAAGATTTAGTCTAAATCATCGGCCCATAAAACATTAATAGATAGTTCTCAAAAAGAACACAATTGTATATAAAATTTTCAACCCAGTAATATTGTAAGTAAAGTTTTATTGAAGTTTAACACCCAGAAAAGCAAAACAAACAAACAAACAAAAAACATAAGCATACGGTGCAAGGGATTTTCACAGAATAAACACACTAGTGTAGCCACATACTGATTAAGACACAAAACATTATCAGCACTTCAGAATTCCCCCTCATTCCCCTTCCAGTCACTACTTATAGAAATCAATGCTAAGAAAATATTCAAGAACAGAGTATGACTTATAAACTGAGATGTTTATTGCAAAGTCATTTAATATAAAGAAAAATTAGAACAATTCTAAATACTCAGTTCTTGGATAATGGTTAAATAAATCATGATATAGAAATAGACCAGAATAATATTCACATTTGGCCTTTAATTAAAATACGGAAAGTGAAAAGAGTGTAGTTCTCACCCTGGCAAGAAAGAACAAGCAGATAAGCTACAAACGCATGGCTTTCAAAACCCATCCAAGAGCTGAAAACAGGGTGAGAAAGGTAAATGAATTAAGTTCCAGAAAGTGATAGTCTTTTCCAGAAAAGACATATAGCTGCTCTCACCTATGGCAGGGAGTCTGGAGGAAGAGGAAGCCATCTTAGATGGCAGTGAGAAGACATAAGGTACGTTTTTAACAAAGTTTTAATGGTTGTATGTAAGCTGCCACGAAAAAGCAAAATCCTGATGAATACCACCCACCTACCACCTCTCTTCTACCAGCTTTCTCAAAGTCACAGGATTAGTATACTGACGGTTGAGGGCAGGGAAGGAAAGCTGAGATAAATCCCATATAAGGCAAGTGGGGCATCTCTCAAGTCCAAGGTAGTGGCTTACTGAAGTCTACAGACAGGCGGGAAAGCTGACAGAAATCCTTCAGGATGCTCCAGGAGGAAATCCAGGCCACTGAAGCTAGGGACAGGGCAGGAAAAAGAGAAAGATCTCTCAGAGTTCAAAAAGCCAGGAATGGGACTGAAGAGCAAAGAGAAATCTCTAGTGACCAAAAAATCTGGCATCTAGGCAGTAAAGAAAGCACAGAAGTCAATCACAGTTCAGAAATCTAGTGGCTGTCTTCTGAAGTAGAGAGACATCTCTAGACTCTCAGATCACAGACACTCAGATCTCAGGATGTGATCATGGCAAAGTCCTATTTCTGCCCTTAAAACATTTAAAGTCGATAAGAAACTGAATTTAACTAAAATTGCAACGAAGCCCTGGCCCTGCACAAGGTCAGAATAGAGTGATTCAGCTTCTCATACCAGAAATCTGACAGAAGAAGTGACGTGCACTTTTCTGGGTAAATATTATTTAACTCAGTCTCTACTTTTCTTTGACACACCATATCCAGCATATAACCAAAGACTATAAGGCATATAAACAAAAAAAGAAAATGTGATCCATGGTTAAGAGAAGAAATAGTCAATAGAAGGAGGTCCCCAAATAACCCAGGTTTGGAAATATGAGGAAAGAACTTTAAAACAATTATGATATATATTTAAAAGAATCTAGGGATAAATTGTGAACAATATGCATTAAAAGGTAGAAATTTCAGCAGAGAGATGGAGAATTTATAAAAGAACCAAATGGGACACTGGAAATGAAAAGGCACAGGAAAGCATCAGTGCACTTGAATACATTCAGTGCAAATTACCCAAACAGAAGTGAAAAACAAAGTGAGCGCTGAACATCCGAGATCTGTTGGCCAATGTTAAACCACCTAACACGAGGGTAATTGCATACATACATAAAAGATGACACACAATATACACAGACTAGGAATAAAAACTCATTTCATGATTCTGAAACTTTTCATCACATCTACGGCATATAAACAGGTTGGAATGGAAGATTAAAAAAAGAACTATGGGACAAAATGTTACTTTGGATAAATTACTTTTCCATTTGCACACAGCAATGCTGCATACCTCACATTCTCCCCCTACGTGAGAGGTAAATAGAAGGGAGTGCTGCACCCTAGCCTCATGATACAGTCCTCAAAAAAATTACATATAAGGACTTGTTAAAGATAAATGTTGATGGGCTTTCATTCCAACTACCCTACACTTCACCCTCAGTCAAGGGCAAAAAAATGATGGGCTTTTCATTCCCCCTACCCAAGGGAAAGGGGCCCTGCACCTTGGGGACATGGTGAACCTGTTCCTAACACCTGCAGAAAATCCTCCAAAGGGCCACCAATGGGCTGCCAAGCTGCTTTGTTGGAAGTGAGAAAAGGGACCAATTAGGATCCTGTACTCCAGGGCAAAGGACACTGGAGTGTGGCTATACAAGATGCAAAAAGACCTGTTTGAAATAATTACTGTAGGAAATCTAAATCACTGTTATTAGCTCAGACTATTCCATAAGGAGTTGTCTACCTTTAAAGCAGGTGAACTCTGTGTCTGTCTGATTTGGGGTGTTGTGTGTACCACCCAGCAGAACTGGCCATCATTTCTAGCAGGTGCCTTTGGGTTGTAGTAAGCAAGCTGAGCTGCCCATAAGCGGAATGTGGGAAAGCCAACAGACAAAATCAGCTGAGGCACAGAGGAGAGTAACAGCCATCTCTGAGATTCTTTTGTTTTCCAAAATACATTGCACTACAAGGCACAGTGCTAAATATATTGGAGGCACATGGACATAGATATTGTTCTTAACAAAGAAAAGAAAAATACAGGATCAAATATAATTAGTGCCATGAGATAAATGCCAAGTTTTCTGATTATTTATGTAAAAAAGAGACTACTTATCTGAGGCTATTTTGGAGGTGTGGTGGTTGGGGAGGTGGGGGCAGCAGAGGGGTGGGGGATGTGGAGGAAATCAAGAAGGCTTAGTGAAAAAGTGGGTATTTGACCTAAATTGGAAAGCTAATAGATGAACAAGAATGCAGTGGGTAAGGGGAAAGATACCCCCAGCAGAGAGCAGAGGGAGGCATTATGGCATTTTGGAAACATAGTGAACTGTGGGATCAGACATTTCCAGCTTCAAATCCCTGCATCACTGCTTTACACCATGTGACCTTGGGGAATTATCTCACTCCTCTCACTCCTCTTGTTTTCCAATGTCATTATTTGTAACATTGGAGTAATACCCCTGTTATGGTCTAAATGTTTGTGTCCCCCTAAAATTCATAAGATGAAACCCCAATGCCCAATGTGATGATATTCAGAGGTGGAGCCTTTGGGAGGGTTATTAGGTTATGAATGGGATGAGAACCCCCATAAAACAAGCTCCAGAGAGCTCCCTTGTCTCCTCTGCCATGTGAGGATACAGGGAGAAGTCCACAACCTGCACGAGGGCCCTCCTCACTCAACCCTGCTGGCAGCCTGATCTTGAACATCCAACCTCCAGAACTGTAAGAAATAAATTTCTGTTATTTATAACCCAGACTGTGATACTTTGCTATAGCAGCCTGCACAGACTAAGACAGGCCCTAATTCTTATGCCTGGCACATAAGCACCCAGTGATGGTAGCTGTGGGTGCTGTCAGTTCTGGGTAAAGTCATAGACATGGGGAAATGTGTAGGTGCATAGAAGGGATCATAAATAATGGAAAACAGTAGAGGGGAAAAGGAAAGGAAAAAACCAGTTGTATCCAGATCATGGAGCCCACTGAAGGCCTGGTGAAATAGAGTCTGGGGCCTTATATGGTAGGCAAGGGAGATACTCGGCGGTTTTCAGAGAGATCATAGCTGCACTTCAGAAGCAACCTACAACTTTTATATTAATGTACAAAACAGTTTAGCTACTTCTTATGTAAGATCTAGAATCCAAACTCACATTCTTACAAAGCCAAGACAGATGATACAAACTAGTGAAGCAGGTTGGGTGATGCCTGTGAAAACTTAAAAGGAAACATTCCACCCAAGAGCGGGTGGCCCCCACCCAGCTCCAGGGTCATTGTTTGCATGTAAAAGCACTGGGATGTGTGGTCAGACTGCCCTGATTTCCAAGAAAAACATGGAGCTTTAAGTGACACCTCCTAGATTTTGTGTGTTGTATACATGCTGTCAAACATCCTTAATGGATCAAACATATTAATGGGACTGGTCTACCTGTGTGAAACCTCTGGCCTGGAGCCTCTCCATATCTGAAATCAATTTTTGACTTACCTTTGCATAATCAAGGTCCAGGAAAAGGCTGTCTTTGTTGTTTTGGTGGTTGGTATTTTCTCAAAACAATAAAGAACTCTGCCCTCAAAGGTGAATTCAAATCTACACCTCTAGAGAAACAGAAGAATTGCTGACTCCTTCAGAATGGCAGTTTTTCCCTGCTTCTAGTCATCAGTCAAAAATAATATTGGACTCTAGGCTCAACCAGAAATCCATGTTATAAATTCCAGCATTTTGCCCTCTGATAGTTTTGGGGCCTGAAACATCATTTCGTGGTCAGAATATGGAGTCTTTTATTATTTAACTGTATAGGATTATTCCTTTGAAGTTTCTAGGAAAGGTTAACCCTCAAATGACTTTAAAAATTCTCTAGGATTTCAAAACATAGTCTTGTGTTATCAAGGTTTTGTCTCCCTCATACCCAACATGTCATAAGAATAGAGCTAGAATCTACTGAGTATCAAACACAAAAAAGAAAATCAGATGTGAGCAGATATTAGAAAATCAGAAAATAATAAAATGTTTAATAAAACCAAGAGTTGGTTCTTTGAAAAGATAAACAAATTTGACAAACCATTAGCTAGACTAAAGAAACAAATATAATTAAACAAAGGAGGGATCAAATGAATAAAATTTTAAATGCAAAAGGGGATTTTACAACTTATAACAAAGAAATACAAAGAATTGTAAGAGACTACAGTAAGCAATTATATGCCAACAAATTGGACAAACTAGAAGAAATGAAAAATTCCTAGAAACATACAAGCTATAAGACTGAATCAGAAAGAAACAGAAAATAAGAATACACCAATAACAAGTAAGAAGATTGAATTAGTCATCAAAAGTGCCCTCAACAAAGAAAAACAGAACCAGATGCTTTTGCTGGTGAATTCGACAAACATTTATAGAAGAATTAACACCAGTCCTTCTCAAACTCTTTCAAATAGTTGAAGAGGAGGGAAAAACCCTCAGACTCATTTTATGAGGCTAGCATTACCCATGCTATAGCCAGATAAGGGCAGTACAAGAAAAGAAAACCAAAGCCAATATCTCTGATGGATATAGATGCAAAAATTCTCAACAAAATACTAGTAAATCAAATTCAGCAGGGATTTGCCATTAAAGGGATCATATGCCATGAACAGTGGGATTTATTTTTGTGATGCAAGGGTGGTTCAACATACACAAATCAATACATATGATACATCACATTAATAGAAAGATAAAAAATCACATGATCATATTAATATATGCAGAAAAAGCACTTGACAACATTCAACATCCATTCAAGATAAAAACTTTCAACAAATTAGTATAGAAGGAACATAATAAAGGCCTTATATGACACTCATCTAACAGATACTCAGTGGTGAACAGTTGAAAACATATCCTCCAAGATCAGGAACAAGACAAGAGTGCCCACTCTCACCATTCCTATTTAATAGTTCTACCAGAGCAATCAGGTAAGAAAAAGAAATAAAAGGCCTTTGAATCACAAAGGAAGTAGTAAAATTACTTCTGTTTACAGACGACATGATATTACATATAGAGAATCCTAAAGACCCCATCAAAAAACTGTTAGAACTTACAAATTCAATAAAATTGCAGGATACAAAATCAACATCCATCCAGAATATATAAGCAGCTCATATGACTCAATAAGAAAAAAATAAACAACCCAATCCAAAAATGGGCAGAAGACCTAAACAAGCAATTCTCCAAGGAAGACATACAAATGATCAAAAAGCACATGAAAAAATGCTCAATATCACTAATTATCAGAGAAATGCAAATCAAAACTACAATGAGGTATCACCTCACACCAGTCAGAATGGCCGTCATTCAAAAATCCAAAAATGACAAATGCTGGAGAGGCTGTGGAGAAAGGGGAACCCTCCTACACTGCTGGTGGGAATGCAGTTTGGTGCAGCCACTGTGGAAAACAGTGTGGAGATTCCTCAAAAGACTAGGAATAGACTTACCATATGACCCAGGAATCCCACTCCTGGGCTTGTATCCAGAAGGAAATCTACTTCAGGATGACACCTGCACCCCAATGTTCATAGCAGCACTATTTACAATAGCCAAGACATGGAAACAGCCTAAATGTCCATCAACAGGTGACTGGATAAAGAAGATGTGGTATATTTATACAATGGAATACTACTCAGCCATAAAAACCGACAACATAATGCCATTTGCAGCAACATGGATGCTCCTAGAGAATGTCATTCTAAGTGAAGTAAGCCAGAAAGAGAAAGAAAAATACCATATGAGATTGCTCATATGTGGAATCTAAAAAACAAAAACAAAAACAAACAAACAAACAAAAACAAAGCATAAATACAGGACAGAAATACACTCATGGACAGAGAATACAGACTTGTGGTTACCAGGGGGGTAGAGGGTGGGAAGGGATAGACTGGGATTTCAAAATTGTAGAATAGATAAACAAGATTACACTGTATAGCACAGGGAAATATACGCAAAATGTTATGATAAATCACAGAGAAAAAAATGTGACAATGAGTGTGTATATGTCCATGAATGACTGAAAAATTGTGCTGAACACTGGAATTTGACACATTGTAAAATGATTATAAATCAATAAAAAATGTTAAAAACAAAACAAAACAAAACAAAACAAAATCAACATCCAAAAATCATTTGCATTTATATATACTAACAACAAATTATCTGAAAAAGAAAGAAAACAATCTCATCTACAGTAGCATCAAAAACAATAAAATACTTAATAATAAATTTAAGCAAGTAGATGAAACATCTGTACACTGAAAACTATGAGCCATTAAAGAAATTGAAGAAGACTGAAGTATTTGGAAAGATATTTCACATTTATGGATTAGAAGACTTACTATTGTTAAAACATCCATACTACCCAAAGTAATCCATAGATTCGCTATAATCCCTATCAAGAGTCCAACAGCATTTTTACAGAAATAGAAAAAACAATGCTAAAATTCATATGAAACCACAAAAGACCCCAAGCAGCCAAAGCCATCCTAAGAAAGAAGAACAAAGGTAGAGGCATCAAGCTTTCTAATTCCAAACTTTATTACAAAGCTATAGTAATCAAAACAGTGTGGTAAAAACAGACATATAAAAACAAATTTCTTCTGTATAGCACATGGAACTATATTCAATATCTTGTAATAACCCTAATGAAAAAGATTATGAAAATAAATATATGTATATGTACACATGACTGGCACATTATGCTGTGCACCAGAAATTGACACATTGTAACTGACCATACTTAAAAAAAAAAAGACACATGAACCAATGGAACAGAATAGAGAGCCCAGAAATAAATCCATATGTGTATGGTCAATTAATTTATAACAAGAGAGTCAAGAATATACAATGGAGGAAAGACAATCTCTTCCACAAATGATGTTAGGAAAACTGGACAGCCACATGCAAAAGGATGAAATTAGAACACTCACTAACTAAACCATATCACTATCACTATTTAGAACCATAATTCTGTTGTGTCTCAAGAGGCTTTAGGGTCATATATCATCTTGAACACACACAAGCACAGACACACACACACACTCTCACTTCATGCACATGGAACACACCAAAAGCAGGAGACAGGCAGTCAAGGGTAAAAAATCAACTCCTACCCCTTACTTGACGGATCTATGACCCTGTCAACAGTTAGGTGTTGTGTTCTGACTGCTCACCCTATAAGTCTGACCTCCAGTCATCCATTTGTGATCAATGAAGCTCAGGCTGAAAGGCAGGGACCCAGCTCAGGCATTTATTCCCATCAAGATGTACTCTGAGGCTACAGCCCAGCAGTCTAGGTACCAGACCTCGGTCCATCTCAGTGATCCTAACTTTCAGAAAGAAGGAAAGTATATGTGGTAACTGACCCCTTGGGGACATGCACAGGTCACACATATCCCATCAGCCCTCTCTATCTAAGCCTACTGAGCTTTACCTCTGCAATACCCTCAGTAATCACTCTGGTTCATTCAAGATGGTAAGAAAGAACTGCAGCTGAATGCTGAATGATGAAGTTGTAATGTGCTCTGAGATTACTAAAAATACATTTGCTACAGGTCAGCTCCAGCTGTAACATAAGGGACTGGGGGCACCTCAGAAAGTATAGCAATTACTTGGTTCCAAGCCTGAAAAAACAATCAGACTCTGCTACTCTGCCTTTGGAATTGCAGAGCAGGGGCACTCGGTAAACGTTTGGAATCCTTAAACCCACTGAATGAGAAACAGATCTTGATCCACTGGAGTCTTGGGCGTTAGAAATGTTCTAGCTCTTGTGTGTCAGGCAGCAAAGGCATATGGAGGCTGAAAGACTTCCACCCCAACCACCCACTTAAGTGTTACTCGTGCGTTTATTGAGTGTCAGGTACTATGACAGATGTAAAGATAAAGATAGCACAATCTCAATGAACTGATAGTCTAGTAGAAAAAAATGAAGCAAATTCATCACGATTATCATGTAAGGGAGGATATATTTTTATATCGTACGAGAAGTATAAATTGTGAGGTCTTGAAAGATAAATGGAATTTTCATCCACAGAAAGGAAAGACAGCTGTTCTAGGAAGAAGACACAATGGAGGCCAAGACGGAAAAGCACAGGATTTATTCAGAGAAGTTTGTAGTCCATTGGGTGGGCTAGAGTTGTGGAGGGAAGCTTGAGTTCCCCTAAATGCACACCTGAGACAAGAATTTGGGTTCATATAGCTTATTTTGGAGTGATTCCAGGAAACCAGAGGGAGAAGGTAGTGAAATCAGCAGGGCAAAGAGGGGAAGTCAATGAAGGGTGAGTTAATGGTTGCCACTGTGGGCAAATGAAACACGGTCCCACTAGATACCAAATAAAAGACTGTGTAGAACACAGTTCAGAATTGTCCTCCCAAGGGCAAGGGAGCTGGGGTAGTTACCCATCAACTCCCATCTGTCAGTGGTTGAAAGTTGCTGCTTCAGGGATGTTAACTCCACAGAACCTCCAGCTGAGCAGGCTCCTGCAGCTAAGGAAAGCCCTCGGGCAAGGAGACAGAAGGACTGGAGGACAAAAGCCTTTCGAGTGCACAGAGAACAGTCTACTGGAGCTGCTGGTGACCCTCCAGGGTGAGCCACTGACTGCGCCTGCTTCACGGAGTCAAGCTAAATCACCAAATAATGAGGCAACATCAAAGACCTTGTGATCATTTGAATTCAAATCAGTAAATATTTTTGGGTAGGCACTCTGAAAGAAAAAATATGAATTAAATATGGTTCTTCCCTCAGCAGCATACAGTCCTTAAGTAAAGAGCCTGCATGTTATCATCCGGTGAGTAGCCACTGAAGATTTATGAGGAGGTGAGTAACCTGATCAGACCATCAGTCTCATGGTGGTGAGTGCCATGGACTGGCACAAAGAGACATCTGAAGTAGAAAAGCCATTTAATTAAGGCATGAGCTAGAATGGTAACGATGGAGAATGAAAAGATGTGGAGCCTGTGTGTGTGTGTGTGTGTGTGTGTGTAAGAAGTGCAGACTTAAGTAAAATTTACAGGACCAAGTAAAACTGGCAAGACATGGCTGCTGATAAGAGATGATTGTGAAGGAGGATGCAGGAAATTCAAATTTTTAGCCTTGGGAAATGCTGGTAGCATAAATAGAAACCAAGAAACCAGAAGAGTGGAAGGTATGAAGAAGAAATCCCTACAC
Organism: Vicugna pacos; assembly: GCF_048564905.1. Classification (NCBI taxonomy): domain Eukaryota; kingdom Metazoa; phylum Chordata; class Mammalia; order Artiodactyla; family Camelidae; genus Vicugna; species Vicugna pacos. The sequence continues at coordinate 30,725,031 of NC_132990.1, forward strand.
TGAATTTGAACAATGACTCTCTCTCACCACCCTCTGTCTCTCTCAGCATTCCAATCACTTCCTCCAGATCTGGGCTCCGGGCTGCTGGCAGTTTATAAACTGTTACAGCCATTTGCAGGCCTTCCTGGCCCACAGAAGCAGAGTTGGGGGTCTAAGCCACATCCATTGTCATCAGCTCCCAATAAACACCAGGTTTTTTTGTTTTTTTTAAATGGGTAGTCTTTCTTTCCACATAAACACGAGCCTGTTCTCACAGTGGGGCCAATCTAGGCAGGAAGAAGTAAGCTTTCTCCCCAAACAGAGGTTAAGTCTCAAGCAAGAAAGAACACCTGGCTTCAATGACTTGAGCTATTGGGAGCCTCCCTTCTCAGGTGGTACCACAGCCTGCTCCCACGTGTACATCTGTCAACATAAAAATGCCCCAGTCCTTGTCAGAACCTTTAAAGCATAGGGACCAAAAATTCAGCTAAAAGAATTGAGGGATCCTCTCTCCTGTTTGAGGTTCCTTGCTGCTTTTTTGCTTGTTGTAAAAGGTAAAGCGGGGAGATACCCTCCCCCAAGGTTTGGTCAAAAACTCCAAGTCACAAGTGGTGTTGGGGTAAGACTTGGTGACTGTGCTCACTTGACTCTTTTTCTCAAGGAGGGGGGTGTGCCTGGGGGACTGTGTCCCAGCTACAAGACCTTCTTGGGAAACCACAATCACAGTGCAGAGCACTGGAACACCTATGATTTCTACCAGGCAGGAGCTGAGTAGGATAGGCCCAAAGGTTCACTTTCTAAACTGGGAGTGAAGAGGCTGTACTGGTGGATCAGACTGGATGGGGGGGGGGGTTAGTCTGAGGGAAGACAGCAGGTTGATGGGTCCCCCGTTAGGGTGCCAAAGGGATAGTGAACCCTACTTAGGGCTCCTTGTCCTGGAGCAAACCAGCCAAAGTCAGCTTCCATCTGTACTTTCTCCACCGTCAGCTTAAATTCCTGTTGGGACAGTTGTGATCAGAGCTAAGAGTGCCACCTACAGATACTTTTATGCTAAATATTTATTAGAAAATCTGGAGAAAGCCATTCACAATCAGTTGTGCAAGATCCTAAGTAGACCTTAAAGTATAGTCGGAAAAGAAGGACGTGAGAGTTTGTGTGTGTGTGTGTGTCTGTGTCTGTGTCTGTGTGTGTGTGTGTATTGGGGAAGGGTGGGGGGATAGAGCAAGAGAAATTAAGAAAATAATAATAACTGAGATTCTGAGCCTGAGTGTGACTGGAAGGATGCTGGTGACATAAACAGACATGGGGGATTTGGAAGAGCGCTTAAGGAGAGAGGATGAATTCACCCCAACCCTCACCTCCCCCGTCCCCACACACACCGAGTCCAAGCCCCAGTGGGACTCATTCTCACCTCTCCCTCTTTCTGCCAGTATTTCAGACACTTCCTTGAGGTCTGGATTCTGCGCTCCTGGCAGTTTGTGGCAGGTAGTTACAGAACTGCTACCTCCAAGTTTCTTACTGATTTACTGAGACTTCAGTAGTTATGAAAAGTGGCGCAGAGGCTGGTCCCCTCTCCTGCTCACCTCTGGTCAATGTTGCCTTCACCCTACCATTCCCTCTCCACCACCCCTATCTCCACCTACTAGCAGCTACTAATTTTCACAAGATTTGGGATACATGAAATTTTGGCCTTTTCTTAGAAGAACATTGAGAATCAACTCTTAAAACATCAGGGTCTTAATATATGTTTTTGCTCTCAGTATTTTAAAGAGTTAGTATTTAATCCAGAGGAATAAATCTCTAATAGCAGGATTTTGGACTTACAGAAAAGCTATTTTGGAGCATGGATCTTCCTATAAATCCTCAAATTACATTACATAAAACTTGCCTATACATGTTAAATTTTATCGCAAATACTAAAATTAACACTTGCCCTTTTATGTAACATAATGAGAATAGTCAGGCAGAACTGAGTGTAAAACTCAGCTCTGCCCCCTTTCAAGCTGGGTGACCTTGAGTAAGTCATTGAACTGATCTAAGCCTCAGTATCCTAATCTATAAAATAAAAACAAAAAACCTCCCTCACAGGGTGAGTTAGACATAAATGTTACAACATCCTTAACATAAATCCAGTGCCTCACACATAGTAAGTGCTCAATAAACATTAGTTCTCATCCCTCAGTTCTGCTCCTTCCATTTCCAGCAGGGACGATATCAGTATTTCTGAGCCAGCTTGTTTAGTGGATCTCACTCTATTTCAGGTGACGTCTTCTAACATATCCCAGGTCATATTTCCTCTTATTAACAGAAGGTCATTATATTAATTAGACATTTTCTCATGCTTGTCAGTGACATCTTAATTTAAAGCCGAGTTCTCCCCCACTTCAAATGGCTTCTTGTAAAACCGGAGGAAATCATACTCATCTGATCACCAGATCATAGTTCAACAGATACTAGCTTTTCTTAATGTGAAAGGCACCATAGAAGGAAAAATATTTGCCAGAAACTCTAAACTCCAAAACACACAAGAGGGGCTAAGGGAAAGTAACTTAATCATGCTGTTGATTCTTTTTCCCTTTTATTTCTCCTGAGAGGAGAGTTCATTTCCCTGGCTCCTGATGCAATGACACCAGAGTGGACACGTGTATATTTTTAGAGCCATATTATTGTTGCCCTGGTACACGTGCTGCTTTTAATCATTCAAGTCGGGCCTGGGTGATGGACCTAACACAATAGGGAGGCAATGACTAGACAAATGGGCCATTTCCTGAAATGTGCAGGAATATAATCAAACAGGGGCATTATCTGAAATTCCATCATTGTGTACAATACTTATCTTCCTGAGTCAGGAATGAGGGGACATTCCTCAGTTTATTTCCCACTGAACTGATCCTTTGTTTCTCTCCCTCCACCCCTTTGAAAATGTAAATTAAAGTGATTTCCTCCCTCCATGAAATCAGACCCATTCATCTAGATTGGAGGGATGATGTGGGAGAGAAAAGAAAGGGTGAGAAAAATTCATGTTCTGTCCCAGAAGCTGACTCACAGAGCAAGCAGGTAAAACCAAGGTGAGGGCGAGAGGAGGAAGCATCCGTTTCACCCTCTCCTGACTCAAAGCTGAAGCTCATTTTTCTAATCACACAAGTGTGACTGAAAACAACCAAGGGTAATTCTCATGGCTCTCAGTAAAGAACTTTACTTTCCGCCTTATATGGGCAGTTGTGGTCAGGAGATGAGGGTGAAACCACCAGAGTTGACTCATAGGAGCAGAAGGCGAGGTTTGATCAGAGAATCACTGCCAGAAGGGTGGCATGGTGCTTTTATAGCCATGAGCCTGTGGTGTCGTGGCAATCTACCCAAGGCACCACCAACATACCCTCTCAGGATCCCCAGATATGGCCAGTACGGGACATGAAGGAAAAGGCAGAATTTTATAGCTTGCCTGTGCTATCTAGCATTCACAAAAAGGTTGACACTAAAACTAAACCACTCTGAGATCAACACTAATATCACAAGGACACAGCTAATCCCCATCTAGGGTTCCAAATACTGATTTGTTGAGAACTGAGTAATGCCCTGTGGGAACAGTAATATTGGCTATGGTTAGGACCCAGCTCAGGCTTGAGAAGCAGGACCAGCAGCAGACTCCACTGTTCTCTGCCTGGGGTGCTCCCTGCACCCACGGGACCAAACCACGATGCACCAGGGACCCCACAGTCCTGGATACACGAAGGTGTCTTCCTGGAATCAGCTGTACTTGACGATGAGTCATTTCAGACTCCTAGATGAGTATATGGAGTGAAAGGTCAAATTCACAGGACCCTTTAAAATAAAACCCAGATGTGTGTAGGAACTATAAATGGCAATTAACTCTGTGATCACTTTATATAAATTTGTACTGTTTGAGTTGCTTTTTTCCAACAAGTATGTCTACAATTATTTGGGAAAGAATATTCTTTTAAATCAATAAAACAGAATCTTTAAAAAATCTCTCAGTGGGCAAATTCAGACCACGACCCCAGACACAGCTGATTCACTGATACTCCTCCAACATGTGGGTCTCTCTGCAGGCAAGCCTGAGAAATAGTGAAATGACAAGATCCCTGGGCTGGACCTGATACTTGGAAGACCTATATTCAAGGCCCAGCTTCACCACAATACTGAACCACAACACAAAAGCATACGATTTCTGCTGATTGCTTATTCACCCAATAAACATTAATCGAGCACTTAGGATGTGCCAGATACTGTCAGCTAAGGATGTTCCTCATCTGGAAAATGGGGTAGTAATATTAGCATACAGTAGAATGTATTAACTCAGATCAAGTACTCCACACAAAAGCACTCAAAACTATAGTTCTATACCAATACGGGATACTCTGTGACTCCAGGCACTTTATGGAATAATAATTTCCTGGATTAACCTTTGAATTTAAGCATTATTTGTGGCACTTTTTGCACATACCACACACTGTGACAGGGTACAAGGGAACACATCTCCCACTCCTGGTCTCTTCCTCGTCCTCCAACCACTCTGCCTCCTCTCCCAGATGACCCCTGGGGTGGCCAGCCATGTTATGAATAAGTCCCTCTTCCCCATTTCAGACCCAACAGCCACCGATACACGTTAGGATCAAAAAGAGACTACATTGGTTCAAAGGACCCTTCTAAGCCTCCAGGGACCCATGATGAATCTATCGTTCTTTCAATAGGTCACATATCATGTCTTCCCTTGCAACGCTCATTCATGTTTCAGGTGTTTACGAGTCACTGGGCAAGCAGTTCTGAAGAGAAGCAGCTAAAACAAACAGACACAGAGATCTTTCCCACTGAAGTGTGTCACTGCCCTGAGTCCTGCAGGGAGCCCTCCACGGGCCACTCAGGTCCACACCCCAGAATGAATGAGGAGCTTACAGTCCTCCTGAAGTACGTCAGGTTTGGGAGGGCTGGGTTTTCAACATGCACAAGGAAGGCCACTCTGTAACGAGCGCAAAAGAGAAAAAAAGAAGTGGCAAAAGCAGACAACCCCCAAAGTAAAGAAAACAGTTGTTTCATCTCAAGGAAAGCCTTTTCAGAAACTGGAGGCTAGAGCCTCTGAAGGCGTCTATTGTAAAGGATGGGAATGTCGCCAACGTATCTGATTCAAACCCGGCATTAGGAAGGGCTGAGAGCAGACAGTCTCCCCTCAGGCCTAAGAAATCACAGAGCCTTCTAATTTTTTGGTTTTTAATCCTTAGAAGGGTTGTAGGCTAATTGAAAATTTTGATGAAAGCATCTAGAAGCGAAGGAATCGATGTCATGGCTGTTATGTTCTTTCAAAAGAGAATAAAGAAGAAAAAAACAGAGAGACAATAAAGATACCACTTCCTGACCACATCTGCACATGACCATGGACACAGCCCTTTTCTCAAATGAACACTTATGGACTAAGCACCTGCTCTGTGTGAAATATGGGCTAGGAGCTCCAGGAACAAGAAATGAGACTAGATAATTAACCCCTGAGCTCTGTTTGCTCACTATCTACTGGGAAAGCAAATGCCTACAGAAATAGCTTTGCAGAACAGGGCCTAGGCCAAGCATTGTCAAACCATGCTACGGAAACACAGAAGAGATGGTCGTTCATTCTGAGTGAAGATCTGAGAGAGCAATCTGGAGGAGAAATATTTTAAGATGACGAAATGAAAGGGTGACATGTTGATGGAATTGCAGAGGTTAGTAATCTGGTAACTAAAACAGTCATAACTGGTCAAAATGCCCATTCATAAAGAAAAAAGAAGAGGGGAGGAGAAAAGAAGGGAAGAAAATTAATCAACAAAACATGCTTGCACAATTATTTGCAGCATCATTACCTTGTAACTATCACTCCGGTTTCCCTTATGTTAGTAGCTAATTTAAACAGAAGGAGTTTAGCAGATGCTGTTGGTTGCCTCTCCAGAATCTATCCTCTTTCTTTCTCTTTCATTCAAGTAGCCCTGAGCTATAAGATAGGCTGGCCCTGTCCAGATCCATACAGGGAGATCCTACTGGGTCTAGCCTTTCATGGTAGCCTCGGCCCTCCCCCCTCCACTAGTGTTTTGTTCAGGAATAAGCATGTGAAACGATTCTGGTCAATGATACTGCAGGGCTTAAAGTTTCCTTTATCTTCAAAAGAGACCCAAGGAAGAGAGCCTTTGTTCTTCTCTCTCCAGATATTATCTCCTCTGGATCTGGTGCCTGGAGCTGCTGGCAGAGTGGGAGACAGAAGGAGGCCAACTCCTAATGAGTTGCTGGTTAGTCGCTGCACTAACCAGCCCTGGAATCCCTGCTACTTCACTTCAAGCTGTGCAAGAAAATAAATGTCCTCACTGCTTCAGCCAGCTGCTTCTCGTTTCCATTATGTGTACTAAGGGAATCCCATCTGATACGGGGAGGTACCATGTCTTTGTGCTGCTCTGCCTGGGAAACAGGTACAGAGATGGATGCTAGGAGATGGATCATCGCCATAGAGCTTTGCATGAGATAAATGTAGTAAAGGCTTCCTATAAAACTCAATGAGGCCAAAATTTGGTTCTCTTAGGCTCCTCTCTGCAGGCTCTCCACGCAGTTTGTCTACTGGGTCAAGGAGGTGGTGGGCTCTCACACTGGATGCAGCTGGGACTGAGATTAGACAGGAAGAAGCCACCATGTGGGAAAATTCAGAGGGAAAGGTGGGGTTTGGAGGAGTGGCTACAATTATCGCACTGGCTGATGAAAGCACAGTGCACAAACCACTAATCTTTGCCAACAGTGCCTTTTTCCCGCATATGGCATATAAATACCTAGAATATCTTACACTAATCCAGCACTTCCTATTTCCAAGGCATGTGGAAACAGTATTTCACATATATTTGATCCTCAAGAAAACATCACAAGGTAGGTGGAGCAGTTTATTTCTACCTCCATTTAATAGATGAGCAAACTAATAGATAAGCTTTGAAAAGCACACAGTTGATATTGATGGACCCCAGACTTTGGCTTTCATTTCCTACAAAGACCAGAAACCTAAGAATATAAATATGAATATATTTAATACACATATTTATATTATTAAATATAAAGATTGTTTTATAAATAGATTTATTATTAAATTATATATAATTAAAGACAAATATAAATCACAAAGGATTCAAGCCAAGAGGAGCTCTTACATGATAATAGGAGGAAGAGGAGACACAGTAAAACAAAATATGGCAGACAGAAAAGAATTTTTGAGAAGAGTTTTGAGGAAGGAATTTTATACTCAGATTTTCTGATTTGCAATGCAAGAAATTTTTACTGTTCCATACTCAGTAGAGTTCAATGGCTTTTTCTTTTTTTCTCTCTCTCTCTTTTTTTCTTGCTTTTTTTTTTGTTTGTTTGTTTGTTTGTTTGTTTTTTTAGCATCTAGAATGTAGGAGGTGCCCCTTGGGCTGAGTCCAAAAAGGATAAGTAGAAGTGAGACAGGAAGATAGGAAGCAGGGAGGAAACCCCAGGCAGAGAGAAAAGTCTATGTTACTAGGACTAAACAAGCATTAATCAGCTTGGTACAGGGCTACTTCAAGTGGTTTCCTATCTCTGGAGCACTGGATGCAGCAAATGCCAAGGACAAAGCACAAAAAGAATGCACAACAAAAACCACTGCCTGCCAAAGCTTCCTCTCTCCATGGAGGCTGAAAGCCAGGCTGAGGAGCTTGGGTTCTTTTTTGTAAGTCTGTGGGCTTGGAACTTTTTCTGCTCATATAACCACTAAAATAATGAAAAACTATGTGCCTGATGTTTGCAACTTATTTTGAATTTCATTGAAAAAAAACAAGATGTATTGATGAATGCATAGATGGATGGCCAGATGTATGATAAGGCAAATATATTAAAAGGTTTATAGAATCTAAGTGCTGCACATATGGGTGTCCACTGTATAATTCTTTACCTTGTTTATAAATTTAAATTTTTTCATAATAAAAAAGATAGGAGAGAAAAAACTATGTTACCCCTCACAGATATATAATTTTTCCTATCATAGGCTTACTTTTTTTTAATATAAAAGAACACAGAAAACATTAAACATTTTATAAAATGAAATAAAATGAGAATTGTTTGTGAAACAAATATTTTATGATTGGATAAAGATTTTCAATCCTCTGTTGATAAAGCACACTGAATCTGAAAGACACCATATAAAATATTTCCCCCTGATTTTTTACAATTATCTTGAAAAAGGTGATAGTCCCCAAAGCATTCCATTTACATTCAAAAGAATCAACAGACTCACAGACATGGAAAACAAACTTATGGTTACCAGGGGGGAAAGTGGGTGGGAAGGGATAAACTGGGACTTCAAGATTTGCAGATACTAACTAATATATATAAAACAGATAAACAACAAGTTCATACTGTATAGCACAGGGAACTATAACTATATTCAGTATCTTGTAGTTACTTATGGTGAAAAAGAATATGAAAACAAATATATGTATGTTCCTATATGACTGAAGTATTGTTCTGTACACCAGAAATCGACACAACATTCTAAACTGACTATATGTCAATAAAAAGATTAAAAAAAAAAAAGAATCAGCATCATTAACCTTTTACTGTGTTGGCTGTTATGAATTTAGACCAACCCGATACCAGCCAAATCCAAGTTCCACTCTTAACAGAGAGATGTAAGAGGAGAGAAATAGGAAGCTCAAAGAGATCAAAGTGTGGTGATTAACCAAAAAAGGAAATTTCTCTAAAAACCAGGATTTCAATTTATCCCTTCATTTGATATTCAGAGGTTTTACATCCTCGAGCAATGTACCAAAGTAAGACTTAGGATGGGTGAAAAGCCAACCTTTCCTTTGTAAGAGGTAGAGGAAGCTTGTGATTACAGGCTCATCTGAATATTGGAGAACTGGAAATTGATTTCTTAAAATTTACCCCTTGGAAAGTCTTTGTGTGGCCCAGCTTGGAGACTGTTCTCTAAGTGAGAAGTCATCATCTGTAAGGTGTGCTGAGGAAGGACAGATCACTTTTAGACCTTGACCCTGGGATGACTGTGGAAGACAGGCTTATGGGGCTCAAGAGTGAAGGGCTCTGTGGTTCCAGGTAAGAAGCCACTGCAGTCATTTGGATCTGAAAGAGAGGAGAGATTTTTGCAGCAGGAATTGGGGAAAGAATCTGAGAAAATACTTTAAAGAGGCAATGCTCAGCCAGACTGATGACTTCCCAGATGCAGGGAGAAAAGGAAAGAGAAAGTCAAGAGTGACCATTTGACCCATAATGGTAAGGAATAAATATACTGTATAGAAATCTAATGTGCGTGCAGCCTTCTGAGAATAACATGTTACAACATTATAAAAATTTCTGCAACATTTGATTTTAACTTTTTTCAGTTATATTAAAACGTGACTGTTCAACCTAGATACTGAATCTCAGTGCTGCGGCCTCTGCAGTTTCATCTCAAGGGACCACACATCCAAGAGCTGACGGGGTCATGGGGTACCTGCTTGGTCCCAAGCTACAGTCAAGGCAATTGAAAGACTATGGAATGAGGATTAGAGAGAGCAGTGTCTAGGTCCAACTCTGCCTCTACTCCTTCCTGTGTGACTTCAGACATATCACTTAACCACTCTGACCTTCACGAATATCATCCGGAAAGCAGAAGATGTCGACAAGGTGACATGGAAAGCCCCTTGCCTCCCTAACCTTATCAAAAGGCTCTGGACCAGCTAGCTCTGTTAAGAGTAGTGAGAGAGTTAAGAAGTTGAGTGAAGAATCTGACAGATCATGAAGATGAATTAGCTGCAGGGAGAGTCAATAGGTGTAAATTGCGACAGGCTGGGGGGCTTTCTGCAGCCTCTAGTCAGCACCTGGAGGAAGAAGGTGCTAATGACACTATGGGGACAAAACCACTGATAGTTATTAAGCAGCAGGCAATGGAGAACCCAAAATTACACTAATGTAACCTGAATCGGTGCCAATATCAGCCCGATGAACGTCCCCAGAGGTGGGTGACAGCACTCTGAGAAGCTGAAAATGATAGCTAATAATAAAGCATGCATTCAAACTAATATATGCATTTCTCATTTTTTCTTTAAAAAAGAGACCCCACTCTATTAGCAAGTGCTTCTTCCCCGCAGAAGAAAACGGTTAATTATTTCCAAGTCTACAAACAGGTGGGCCCATCTTCTTTTTTAGCAAATGAAAGAAAGAGCATTGATCCAAGGTCTTTCACATTTCCTACCTGAGCTCACATTCTGACCCAAGGGGAGTGACTGAGACAAAGCAAAAGGAAGCCTGGGTTATGAAGTGGGAGGGAACCAGGCACAAAGCCACTGAGGCTCGGTTCCCAGATTTATCAGAAGAACAGTTCGATTAGGATCGTCCCTTTTGGTAAAGAACCCATGAATCCAGGGCAAAAGAGCCAGACAAACCAGTCTCCTGACTCCACTGAGGGTAGGCAGAGCAGTCTCACTTTTTCAAGATCTGTGATCTCACTTCAGCAGAGTTCTGTGATCTCCAACCTTAGCAATTCCATTTCCAATCAGATAGCCCATGTGAATTTGCTTGGGAAACAGACAAGAACTAGATCTCTCTAAGTGAGTTTTGCTACTTGCCCCACCTGGAGCCCTTCAGGCCAGCATGGACACATTCCTCACATCCTGCATTCCACGGTCCACCTAGGATGCTTCCTCCTCCCTGCCCTGCCTAAACCAAGTTCATCCTTCAAATCTCACTTTATCTTGACACCACCAGGAGTGGCTCCATTTCTAAGCCCCTATTATTCTTATAGAGTATAATTGGTAACTCACACTTTGATTTTCCCAATTTTTTCTTTCTTAAAAAACAGTTTTGAAACTGTTTACATTCTTGTAGCTGAGAGATATCTCCTACCCTTTGTTTAAACCTCTGTAATCCAAAGGACAGTTTGAGGTACTGGCAGACACTCTAACACCTGATTGGTTGATTGAAGATGTCTCAGAAAACTAGTTCCTGGGACTCAGAGCGGCAGGATGTCCCTCCATCCTTCACCCAGATGCAAATGTGGGTGTGGCAGTCCTGGAAACAGGAGTGACTTTCCTCAGCATCAACCTGCCCAGCCACCATATATGGCACCTCCCCAGTGTGGCCCTCACCTTCCAGCTTCTCAGGACTCTCACAGGAGGTCTCTCAGTGGCTCCTCCTGCAACAGCCATGGGAGGCAGAACTAGACTTCAGTGTGGCAGGATGTCATGGAGGAAGAGGAGGAAAAGGGGGTGACTGAGAGTGAAGAGACTGACATGTTCCCATTATGGAATGAGAAAGCCTGCGTCCTGCAGGATGGTGACAGCCTGCAAGGCAGCTGGAGATGTGCCATGAATTAAGACACATCTTGATGAGAGGAGAGATCACAGTTTGAACACTACAAAAATGGAAAAGCAGAAGAGATTAAAAATCAAGCATTAGGAAATTAAAGCAGAGTCACCAGAAAACCCACAAACTAGAACATCACAAGTCCTCAGACATCACAAGTGAAATCACCTTAAAAGAACCAGAGTGTTTTAGAGTGGGGGTGGACAAGGCAAATTTCCCAGAACCTCATACCATTCAGTGAGTTCATCTTTTAAAACAGCGTGCTTTTCATTGATTAAACATACACACACAATCTTGCATCAGCAATGTCTCCAAAGTATGTGTGGAGAAAAGGATACAGCTCATCTATTATAACAGATACTCTCCTGGATATGATGCATAGCATGTAAAGCCTGCACTTAATATAATTCATAAGAATTTAGTAGCCAACACGTGTGTGTGAAGCCAACTTCAACAACAGATGAAGTTACTATGTGCCAGGCATTGTTGTAAGTAACTTACAAATATTAACCCCTTTAACTCCCACACCAACCCTATTATTATCCTCACTTTACAAATGAGTCATCTAAGACACAAGCAAATTAATATCTTCCCTAAGGTCACCCAGGTGCTAAATAGATGAACTGAGATTTGAACCCAGCGTGTCTGGCTCCTCAGCCCTTGGTCTAAGCTGATTTGGTTCTCACCCCTATGTGGTTCTGCCTTTAAGCTACAGAGACGACAGCAATGGCAGAAGTTTCTCTCCTTTTCTCCAACCAGTACCTTCCATCCAGAGCCTAGTTCCCCCAGTCTTCCCAGCCTGGAGCTCCTTAATCAGCCCTATTGTCTTACTCTCAGAAGCAAAATCTGAACAAAGAAATATTTTTAGGGTAATTGGTATAGTGCCAATAAAAGATCTAGAACATTCTTGCCAACACTTTTTCTCTCTGTGTCTTTTTTTTAACCCATCATTACTGCTGATTGAGGTTCTCTTACTGACAGTGAAAGAACACATTGCTCCTTCCTTCTCCTCGGCCACCAGCTGACACAGCTTTCCCTCCCCACACCCACCCACCCAGGGATACATCCTATGAGCAGTGCCTCCTCCCCATGGACCTGCTGCCTGGGCTGCCACAATCTTTTAGCATCTCAGAACAGCAACGATCCTCTTTCTGGCTGACACCCCGCAAACTCAGCACCTGCTTGTTGATCTGCTGTCTATGCAAAAGTAAGTGAAAATTTCAAAGTTTTCCAGAACCCCCCTCAATTCCAAATACTTTGTCACATATGCAAATTGGAAGATGAGGGAATCTACAGAAATTTTATCTAAATTTGGGCTTCATTTTCCTGAATAGATATTATAAAAATACCATTTTTCTTAATGTTTGATAATGTACAGAAGAATCCTCCTAGACTTTGGGAGTTTCAGGAGGGCAATGCTTCCACTTCACCCTTGAGAATTTTCTGGACTTCCACCCACTGATGGCTTCCTGCACTGTCCCTTTGCCAGCTTTTCCTCCTCATATTTGCAGTCTTCCGTCATTCCTTCCTTCTCTCCCTCCCAACGAGAGGCAGCCAGAGGTGACTGGCATCCTCCTAGGTTACTCCCCCTTGCCTTATACACTGCCTCACTTCAGGTGTGTGAGAATAGCCAGAGTCTATGTCATTTACTCTGTTTAAACATGAAATAGACTCTATTGGATTGGGGGTAAAAATATGCTTTTGAAGAAGGAGTCAGTGGAGGCCCATATTTACAGGACATTTATTGCTGCCACTTTATGGGGAAAATTAGTCTTTTATGCTTTCGGTAATGATTCCCCAGGCCCTCTTTTCAAACGGCCTGCTCATAAATTCCTTGTTTTTATAGCAGGGCAAAAATGTGCTAAAGCGTGCTCTTCCTCACTTACTGGCATCATCTGAGGCTTCCTGGGAAGAAGACAGAGTGCTGATCAGGACCAGAAACCAGCAGGCTGCTGGGCACTCCCCGGACAGCTCTTCCAGAGGTGGGGGCAGCACTGTGTAACTGAGGGAGCCCATCTAGAGAGCACACATTTCTTAGAAACACATCTGGCTCTTAAAAAAAAGGAAGCCCAGGCACTGGTCAGGGAAAGCCTGCTCTGGCTCTCTGGGGCTTTGCTAGGGTTGAATGATGCTGGCCAGGTGCTGTTTGAAGAGGGTCCCCTCATGCCGGGCATATGGCCTCAGTATATCCTGTCTCCAAGTGAGCCAGAAATAACTACTTCAAATCCTGGAGAAGGTTCTGTGGATTGTGTTGCCCTTCCACGCTGTGCTCTGCAGGACCAGAGGACTTCTGGTTCCATGCCCAGTGGCCTGGGGCTCCCTTTCCACCTGGTTCAGCACTACTCCCTGAGTAACCTCAACCACCTCACCCTGACTTAGGCATTTAACACTCCCCGAAACTGGACTCAATGACACCAGCAAGAGAAAATAAAAACAAGGTTGCTTTATGTTTGAAAGCAAGTCAACTCCATTTACTTAAAAGTGGGAGGGGGCAACATTCAGTGTGAGGCTACTGAATTCCTATTTATGTCAATCTGTGCTTTCAGGCTAATATTCTTATTACTAATGCTACAAATGTAGCAGAGGGTATTGCCTAAGAATCAGCTCTTTTCAGAGAGTATTCGAATCATGTAGCAGTCTCGCTAAACTGTTGATTTGGATTCCATGAGTCTGGGGTGAGATGAAAGATTCTGCATTTCTGACAAACTCCCAAAAGAATTCCACCTTGAGTAGTGAGATCTTAGTTCGAGAGCTTTGGCTTTGGAATTAGATAGATTCAAGCTTGAATTCAGTTACTTATTACTCTCAGGATACTGGGAAAACTCCTCAAGTTCTGAGCCTCTGTTTTTTCACGTGAAAGGTAAAAGAAATAGTAAGACTTGTTCATCTTTCTTCCCATAGTTGATGTGAGTTTCAGGTGAAAATATACGTGAAGGATCTCGGAAAGCTCTAAAATGCTTATACAGATGTCACTTATTACTACTGATTCTTTTCAACAATACCGTTTTATCTAGAGTTACTCCTAGATTTTGCCTAGTGATGCAAAGAAATGCCTTTTGCAACATAACACAGAGACAGAATAGATGAGGAAAAAATTCCAAAAGGCTGTTTTTATTCCATTGTCCCCTCAAAGGTCAGTGATAAAACAGGCTGAGACAAATCACCTGGCCCATTTTTAGAGAATTCTGGGGGAGGAAGAGTCTACTACATTTCTCGGTAGGCTGTTTAACATCAAGTAGAAGGAAGCATTTCTTGGTTGAGTACTGGGTTTACATGGTCCCTATCACTGGATGATTAATAGAATCATCAGTTGTGTCTTGGATTTGATACTGAGTAAACATCAAGAGTAGGTAGATAGGTTGCATTTTTTTCCTAACCTTATTCAATACAGGTTGTTCGATTAAGTAGAAAAAGCACAGGCTTCAGAGTCACATATATCAAGTTCAAATCTAGAGTCTACAGCTTAGTAATTGTGCTGACCCTAAACAAGTTGCTTGACCTGAGTCTCAGTTTACCCATCTGTAAAATGGGACTAAGTGTTCACATCACATGATATTCTGGGGAGCATTCAAAGAAACAATATGTAAAGTTCCTGAAACCTAAAAGATGGCTAGTACTTATTAGATTTCTACCCTTTGTCCTGATTCTGTACCAGAGTACAAAGAACAAATTTTTACCTTAAAAAAGTATTAAAAGTTAGCCAATGTGTAAAATACTTTCTATATACCAAGAACTTCAGTAAGCGCTTTAAAAGGATTATCTCATCTAATCCTCACACGGGCCTTTTACTGTTGTTATTCCCATGTTAGAAATGAGAAATCTGTATTGTAGAAAAGTATCGTAGTCCATCCTCACAGCCAGTGGCAATGCCAGGACACGTGGTCCAGAGGAAGCTAACTCCAAGACTTTTATTTATACACCCCTGCTTCCCATCCTCCCTCTAAGACCAAACCTTCACAAGAGGCAGCTCATAATTCACTGTCAGCCTTCTCTTCCTCCCACTCTCAGGACAGCTCTTATGTTACTGTCTGGCATGCAAGCTGGTGCAAAAGACGTTACATTTTGGAGTTGATCCCATACAGTGCTGTCTGCCATTGGTACAGCTATGTGGAAGAACCACAGGCAAGGGACACTGCAGCAGGGCAAACAAAACAACAGATCTGGAAAGCAAGGAAATGACCAGCATGTCAATATCACCTTGCATCCCTCCATATATACTGCATTAAATGTGTATGTGTGTGTGTGTGTGTGTGTGTGTGTGTGTGTGTGTGTGTATTGTGTGTGTACTTTTTAACTGAATAGATGGAAGACCAAATTGAAGGAAAACTTTTAACTGTAGTCATCCCTTGCTATCTGTAGGGGAATGGTTCCAGGAGCCCCCACAAGTATCAAAATCTATGGATGCTCAAGTCCCATATATAAAGTGGCAAAGTACAATGAATTCAGACGTCCCTCCATATCCCCAGGTTCCGCATCCATGGATTCAATAAGCTGCAGATCAAATACTAGTACGAACTTTCCATCTGCTCTTTGGTTGAAACTGTGGATAGGGAAGGCCGACTGCACAGTACTTAAAATACAATCACTAGACCCAGACCATTTTCAGGTTATGAGATCTGTGTTTAAACAATAAACCTCAGAAATCCTTAGATCTTCCTTCCTCCTACAAGGGCAACTTCACCCTAACTTTTCTCAAGTGACACTTAAGAAGATAAGTGTAAGTTAGTTTTTAACAAAGGTACATTTTTACCATTATTACATGGATGGAGAAACTGAGGGAGATATAGATTAATTTTACATCATGGAGGTCTCAAAACTATGTAAGGAGAAGCTCAGGGACCAGTGCCCAGGTGCCCAAACTCAGATCTCCAGTTCCTGACTGACTGATGAACTGGTGGAACAACTGATTAATTACACTAACATTCATTGAGAGTTGACCATGCATCATGTAACATATTTTAACATATTTTTCTTCTTTTAACCTTTCAAAAAATGCCACAAGCTAAGTGTTGTTGTTACTCCAATTTACAGATGAGGAAACCAAGTGTCAGAGCAATTAGGTACTTGCTCAGGATAAGGTTAATAAGGTCAACTAGCTCTGACTGATTTTAAAGGCTGAGCTTTTAGCTACCCTGTGACAGCTACCCTGTGACAACTGCCCTTAGACTTTATTTTTTTTTTTTTTACTTTCCTCTCTTTTCTTAATCCTATGTAAGACTGTAACACTCACATATGTACACATGCACTCCCCAGATAATGGTCACAGCCACTGATTCAGGCTCAAAATAACATATGGCATTTTTAGCTTCACTCTCACCCCTGTCCTGTTCCTAGAAGGGATATATGATTAATTTCTATGAGCCCCCTCAACTCCCAAACTCCACAATTGTACCAACAAAGAAGCATGAGTTGAAGCAAGAAGTTGCTTGAACAAATTCTGGGATCGAAACTTTTATGACTGCAACATATTGAAGCTAAATCCAATACACACCATTCAGAGCCAGAGACCCCCCTCCACTTCTCTTATCCCTATATTATCCCCACGTCCCTTCTTGTGACCCCCCTGTATAATGTGACTCATTGTGCTGCAGTAAATGCTGGTCTAGGACTTAAGAAGACTTGAAGTGAAGCCCTGGTCCTACTATTATGATGCCACCTGTGTGAATGTGAGCAATTCACTCACACTTTTCTGGATCTCAGTGTCTTCATCTCTAAAATGGGGAGATAAATTCCAGACGAGCTTATGGCAGAGGATAGTACCTAAAATCCAGTGAAACAGAAGATACGGAAATGCCCCCAAAACTCTACACAATTATAATACTACATAGGATTTATCAAACCCTTATTCTGTGCCAGGTATTACGCTAAGACTTTGGAATGAAATTCTTCATTTAATCCTCCCAAAGTCACTGTGAGGCAGAAATTAATACAGATGAGGAAGCTGAAGGCCAGAGCACTCAAGCAACCTGCCCAGGACCACACAGCTAGGAAACTGGAATGCAAGTCCATCTTCCTTGTGCTGCATAGTACTTCTTTCAGGAATGAACACTTCAATCCCGCAAAAAAAAAAAAAAAAAAAGAAAAAGAAAAAAAAAAGAAAGAAAGAAAGAAAAAGAAAATGGAAAAAAAAAAAGAGAAAGGGGCTAGTATGTCTCCATTTCTGCTGTCTAGTGTTTGTTGTGAAGTACAACTAGTTCACGTAGAGGTCAGGGGCTTGCAGTACAGAGTGCTTCTCAACCTTCCATGCCCATTTGAATGACTTGGGGAGCTTTAAATACTGCTGACAACTGGGTTCCTCCCCAGAGATTCTGATTTAATTGGTTTAGGGTGACTCCTGGGCATCAAGCTTTTTAAAGGCTCCCAGGTGATCGCAGTATGCAACCAGAGTGGTAAGTCACTGCCATCACCATCAGGAGGACCCTACAAAGAAAGGCCCCCACATGCTCAGATCTGAGCTCTGAACGCTCCCTTCCCAAGTGGGAAGCAAGAGGTGGGGAGTGAGGGGAGAAGGGGAAAGTGTCTGAGAACTGATGGAATCCAGTATTCATTGCTGCATTCTGAACGGTGACTTTCCTGGCAGATACATTACCAGTCATGTCTCAGCCATAAAACACAGAGCTCTCATCTCCTCGGCAGCCTTATATACTCTGAGTACTTTTCAGCATTATTAACCTCCATGATCAAAATAGATCGGGAGGCTGAAAGCCAGGGAAAACCTCTTTACATCTTCTGAATTGCGAAGCCACACAGTGAGAAAGACGTCAGCCTGCATGCAAGCATTCTTGCTTGAATCAGATGAACCCAAAGCCCAGACAAACTCACTTGGTGTACATAATAGGTTCAGGAGGGCTGTGGATTTAGAGAAATAAATGTATCATAATTAGACTCATAGCCATTAGTATAACAGCATGCCTGTTGGAACAGTGTTCCATATAAATGAGGCTGTCTCAGCTGCTCTTAGGCACATTTCTATGCAAAAACTAGGATACATGGAGGAGACACAGCTCATTCAGGGCTGCCCAGCATCTAAACTTCCCTTCTCTTTGGGCGAATCACAGAACTAATAGGAGACAGAGTTCACTTTCTGTTGGGGAAGTAGAAGAAAGACAGGTAGCCCCTCTCCCTCCTCCCAGGAGGCTAGTTGTGGCCCATGACCTAGCCTCAGCCTTGCCTTGCCTCCTTTGATTGCTACCCTGACCAGTTGACCAACCTTCCTAGATTCCATGAGATAACCAACTGCCTTCCAAGAAATTCCTCTTTCTTAATCTAACCAGAGTGGGCTTTAGTTGTTTCCAACCAAGAACTCCACTGGCATAGGGTAATAAAAGAGGATCTAATTACTGCCCTTTAACTACTGGTTATCCAGAAGTTATCTAAACCCTAGAGATGTTTATAACGTGGCACAGTCCAAATATAAATCTTTCTCCAGCTCCTAATCCCTCACTTACAAAATCCGACTCTGTGCAAATTTACTTCAGTATTCTTTCCTGCCTTGGGAGAATTCTGGATACAGTACACACAAGTGGTGAGTCATGTCAAATAATGATATAAGGATTAAGAGTTCATTTCCTTGTCTGAAGAATGGGAATAAAAACACTGCACAGCCTCACTCAGAGGTCATAAGAGGGGGCTAAGAGCATGAAGCAAGCTGTTCAAGTACCAAAATTTAGTATTCCATTTTGGACTCATAGATAATCCTAAACCCTGTATCTATCATACTTGGTCTTCAGTTGCAGTACTCAAGTGAACCACATCCAAAATTATCTCTAAACATTTTTGTCTGACATCTTTTCTGCGGGTGGAGAGTAAAGTGTTTTGATCTGAAAGATCTTTTCTTGGTAACTGAATTAAGGGTAGGTTAGGAAAAGAAATCCAAACCTCATTCTTCAGCCTTCTGCTGTACTATATAAGTCTGTCAAGCTGCATTTCTGATTAGGAGTCCACGGAAAAGGTTATCAAGATCAGCCAAGGTGCTAATGTAAATGTCACCCAAGGGGTCAAATTGGGAGGATACAATATCACCTAAACCAGTAATTTTCAAGTTAAAAACCATCTACTTCGTGTCCACAGTCCTTGATGATCTCTAACTCCAGGAGTACTCACTGTCTCTACTGTCTCTACTCATCATCCACATGCAACAAATGGCTCCCGACTTGAAAGGAAACGTGGGACGGTTGAGAAAAATGTGGGGTTTGGAATCAAATAGAGCTGGGTTTGAATACTGCTTCTACTGCTGTGACCTCTGTTATGCTCTTGAGCAAATTCGTTAACTCCCTCCAAGCCTTAGTTTCTTCTTCGCTAAAAAAGTATATTAAAGTTATATTGAACACCTAGCACAGTGCTTGACATAATAGTTAGTGAAAATGGTTGACCCTATCCAGACAGGGTGATTGAGGAGGCCTGAGGAATATCAACTGTATTAATTTATACAAAACACGTTTACTGTCTGTTCATCATATGCAAGATTTTATAACTAGATATACTGATATATACATACATACATATACACACACACACACATGCCCACAGACACACAAAGATAACTAAAACCTAGAATCTGATCTCAGGGAACAGCTGATAATGGAAACATTGGCTAGAGTTTATAATGATCAGAAATACACCTGATACAAGTCCTGCTTTTCCCCATTTCCTCATAAAAAAAATTCCCTGTACATCTCCCCAACCCTGCCAAAAAAAAAAAAAAACAGTTAAATTCCTCTCCTAAAAATCCAATAATGGCTATTTTTCTACTTGCTCCACAAGATTCAGCCCAATAATCTCTTCCTCTATACCACCTCTCCTAGGCACCCCTCCCCACCCCCAGGCAGGAATATGCTACTAAATGTTTAACAACTGGCTTGCTGCAGGGGGAAAAGCCCTGATTTGTAGTGTTTGTCATTTTATACAAATACTCCCACCATGGCTGACTTTAAGCTACCAACACGACGCCACTGAAGACATAGCTGGAAAGAGATACGCAGTCATTTCTCACGAGCGGCGACACACCACAGTAGCCCCATGTAAAATCAACTGTTCTTGTAATTGTGCCTGCTCTGCTTGGCTCACCACTCTACTGATGCAGCATTGGTTCTATGTTGGTCCCACCCGATTCCAATAGACTGTAAGCTCCTGATGGCAGGACCTTTACCAGTACTTTCCTGCTACAGCAGCACTTGATACACTCCCTGGCCTAGGGTGGGTCCTCAGTGAATGCCTTAGAGTGAGTGATGTCACAGGAAGCTCTCCACCCTCTGGCACTCCTACCCTCTTGGAGATACAGTGAAAACTGGTCTTACTAAGTTCATGACAGTGGCCCTCAACTTCCCAAACTCCTCTTTGGCTTCTCAGGGTCCTTCCTCTCCCTTCCCCATTCCCATCATGAAGTACAACCAGGAAAAATCTAGTAGCAGTCATTTACACCTCAAAATGAATTAAATGTCTTGTTTTCACAAGCATGCCTTGCCTGAGCTCTCCCTGGGCAATGATTCATTGACCTTAATTAAGAGGACTTCAGTGACAGCAAGCAGGAGTAAAACTTCGACGGCAGCCACTTATTTTGTATGTATGTGGAAACAGCCTTATAGAAGCATCTCCCATGAAAATGACATTTCAGTAATTTCAGATATTCTTGGCTATGGAAAACTTGTGACACTTTAAAATCCATAGTGTTTTAACATGAACTAAGGCACACTGACTATTCGTGAAATTCACCTGTCCATCCTGAAACATGTAAATCCAGGAAGTTATCAATTCAACACACTCCTTTTTCAAAAGGCTTTGTATCTACCAACTACATCAGGATCTTGAAACTCTTGTTTTGACGACTATCTCATCCCAAAACTATAACTGTCCTCCAGCAGGTATCATTTCATGTAAGAGCTGTGTCTCTGACAAATGATAAAAATCAAGTCAGATATTAAGTACTAAGAGACATAATTTTTAAAGGAACATTTAAAAGAAATAATGATAACAAAGAGGATTCACATTCCAACTGCTTACCGCATGCCAGTCACTAAGCAAACAGCTTTATATCAATTTATTCCTTTATCACCTTCCATAGAGCAAGGAAACCATTGATGATGTAAACAATTGCAACTTAAATTTCCCTGTAACTTTAAGATTTTTTTTAATGTTGGACTTTCCTAAGGTAATGCTGTCATTTCCGAGCTCTGCTGCTGGTAGACTGAGAGCACGCAAGCTCTTGTGTATTTATACAGGATATATTTGCATACGCTGCTCTTCAACTAGCAAGAACCAGGCCAAGCCCTAGGAAGCATTAATTTAAGGCATGACATGAAATAATATCCACATGAATGGATTATCTCATATTCAATCACATTTGTTTTAGCATTTATTTAATTAAAAACACAACTATATTTATAATGGCAGCCTGTGCCTTCCAAGATCCATAGCTTATTTCCTTCTGGAAGCACTCACTGAAGAGGAACTTTAAGTACTTCTCTTCATAGCCAAATATATCCTATTTTCATTAGAGGTTCTTGAGCACACAGACATTCACCATAACCTTATTGATAATTGCACTTGATTAACCACAAACTGAAATAGGAGGAGGATTGAATGCTTTTTATTAATTAACATAGTCAAGTCAAAGAAAACAGTCTACATGAGGGATAGGTTGTATAAAAATAATTGACTCATTAATCTTAACCATATGAACATGTTCACATTAGCAAGGTCAGTCACTAGAAAGGATTCAAACTGGAATAGCACATTCATGCAAGTATGATTTTGTAGTTATTTCATTTGGACTAGCGTGGAATTCCCTAGAACAGTGAAGGTTTTCGGAAGGACACAGTCAGAGAAAAAGCAAAAGTTTCATAATGGCGATCTTGGCTTCACTTTTTCAAGCTGTCAGAGCATCAAGGGGGAATGCCACATTTCAATTTTTACTCCAACACACAGGTTGCATTTACACCCCAAAAGCGATCCCCTGGGTGTATGCCTCCTCATGTTGTGATCCCAAGGATGAAACCACCAAGCTCACCTCAACAGCAGCCAAAGTGTGCGTGCCAGGGGCAGTGAGCCAGACAGACCTTGCATCTTGGGGACGATAAATGGTGAGGAAGGGGATTTGGGTATGGGAGCACTAAAGCCTGGAAAGGAGTCATTTAAAATAATAACCAAAGAAAGTACTTCTTCACACAGCAGGTGGTAAACGTGGAACCCGTTACTCCCAAAGAGCTGAACACACCAAGAAATGTAAATAGGCTCAAGAAGGGTTTGGAAAAACGGCGGTGCCCAGTCTCTTACCAGTTGTCGAAGGGAAGTTCGAGGTGTCTGGATGCATCCTCAACTTCTGAAGTTGTAGAGGCCGCTGCCACATTCCTTTGCAAAATATCCCTGGCTCCAACCTGCTCAAAGGAAATATTGGGTGGAGTGAGCCATTAGATTGACCCAGTATGCCATGGCTTGTGCTCTTGCACTCTTAAAGAAGAGGAGCCCACTCACAGAGGTGTCAGAGAATCTGGGCCCTTGCCCTGGCCTGGCTTCTTAAAGGCTGTGTGACTACAGAGAGGCCTCAAAACCTTCCTGCACTGATCCGTGAAATGCACTTGATTATCTCCCTCCTCCCTACATCACAGTAACACAACAGTGGAGTTACTGTGAGGATTGAGTGGGAAAGTGCTCTCTAAACTGTCAAGTTCTGTGCCCATGTGAAGGCAGCACTTTTTATAACCCAAATAATTCTGGATGCTTCTTGGGCAAATCCTAGGAGTGCCACATCCAAAAGAAACAAAAAATCAATTCTGAAAAAGCTTAGATGATTGTGACACCACTAATGTCCAAGTATCTCATTTCCTCTCCACAGCCCCATCGTCCACTCATCCTCAGAGCTGCTCCCATCTGCTCTCTCCATCTCCACCAAGCTCCAGACTGCCTTCCCCATCCCTGTCCAAACTCGCTTTTTGAGCTTTATTTGGAAAACCAGCTTCATTTCTCTTTCCATCACCCATTATCCCTATCAGCAAAACAAAATTCAGGATCTGAACAGATTCACAGAAGGGTGTCATACCCGGGAATATTTCTATGTTAAGTTCTTACCCCTCAAAATTACTTCCAGCCTTACAAAGCAGTGATATAGCATACTAGAAATTCTCAGTGTATCATGTGAGAGGTGTGTCCTGTGGGAGTACGTTTAGAAGGCAAATATCCCAAATCCACAAATGCTGTCTTGAGTGCTGGTCTGCAGACACAGGTAGTGGCAGGGGCCAGGGAAATCCATATCGCCTTACAAAGTCTGCAGTCGCTGGGGATCACCAAAGCCAATGCTCTTCGATCTCACTATGCCGTTTGCACCCCACAATGACTACCTCATGTCAAGGGGCTTATCCAGCAACTCTGACCTTCCTCTAATCACAGTACAGTGAGAGCTCTAATTCAGTGACTTTGGACTAAAAAGAATCAGTGTGTGAAACTCAGTTCTGCCATTTAAAAACTGTGAGACCTTGGACAAGTCAATTATCCTTTGTGGACTACTGTTTTTTCTTATCAATAAAACAGAGATGTAAAACATACATACCTCCCCTTGGGACTAAATGACATAATGCATATAAAGCACACGAGTTCTGGGCCTGGCACAGAGGAGGCATACAACAAAGGACAAGCGTGACTCTCACAGACCCTCTGAGCTTCCCCCTAGATCTATGGGTCCCACAGAAACGGGGAGCGTGCTTGGTGGCATGACAACACCAGCTGCTGTAACTTGCAGATTGTCAGCTCCAGCGATACAGGAGATAACTAGCTACCCAGCAAACAACCCAAGAGTTGACTCATTCTCGCAGTGTTCCACCTCAGCTGCCTGTTCAAGATGCTGGAAAACTGCTTTTGCTCCAGAGGAGCCCGGACCCCGGATCTCTCCCTGGAGTCACGGTGGCAGGTGGCGTTCATCTTGTCTTCCACAAACTGTCGTTCCCTTCAAGGATCATTGCTTGTCTAAGCCACATATTATTTCCCTAATATTCTGGCATGGTCTCCCCTGATTGTTACAAGCTCCCATGTAAGCAGATCACTCGGGGCCTATTAAATATTGTATTTGCTTAACAGCCAGAGAGTCGCTGTGTAAACATGCTGTGGAAAGGGATATTTTCCATGAGCAGCTTTAGAGGTCAGTGCTTAGAGATTCTCATTACTTTGTGAGAAGCCCACATCCCTCACAGTCCAGGGAGGGTGGAAAGATGTCGCCACAGATACCCACCAGGGGATCCTCTTACCCAAACAACGCTTAGGTCTTCCAGAAACTAATCTGAATAACTCAGGAATTATCATTTACTTTTCTCCAAGAGAAAAATAATTATTCCCATTGTAGCCAGGGCTGTAAAATATTTCATGAAACCAAAGACCATTTTTCTTTCAGGAGCAATCAGATGGTGTGTAAGGAAACAGCAGGGGTGAGTGGGGATTAATTTCAGTATCTCATAGCCATTTATATTGATTTTTCCCAAGTTTGTACAAAAGAAAAGATTTCCCAGCTGAGCTGAGATCAAAAGGGGCGCATGTAACAGGATCTTGAGGATCCAGAAGGCCATCTTGTTTAAATACCTTTAAGAATCTACAATATGATTCTTTAAACCTCATGTCTACAAGAGGGCAAACAGTTTATCCAGAGAGGCGGGATGTAAGGGAGACTTTCTAAAAAGCAATGCTAGGAAGCCCTGTAAGACATTTCAGGGACTCAACGTACAGTTGCTACAACTAGCGAGTCATGCCGTTCCTGTTTCCTCCTTTTGCTGCCAGCTTCACAGCTACTGAAAAGGAAGCGGGAGATCTTCGCCACAGGGAGCAGCGTGAACACGGAGCACTAGATGTCGTGGGGGAGCCCTGCAACCTAAACTCCATGGAGGGCAGTTCCATTTTGAGGGGCTGGATTATCAAAGAAGACAATTTGAGAGTGGTGCCAAAATAACAATAAGAACAGTTTAAATAACTTTATTTATCTTAACACCTGCTGCCAGAACGTCAGAAAGCTCCATGATCCCTTGATCAACGAATAGCACCAGCATCACAGAATCGTGGGGGAAACCAAGAAGAGGATATGAGAGGCCTAAGTCGTTAAATTTCCCCAACATTCAATGAGTCCACACTATATATAAGACACTGTATCAGGTTCTTAGCAGTGGAAGAATACAAAGATGAAAATGGCATTAAGATTTACACCAAAGGAGCACAAGTGGAGAGAGGACAATTAGGGAGGAAGAAATTGAGACTGACATAACACACTTGTTAACAAATTTGTTAACAAAGGTATAAAAAATACTCTTGGTGTAACCACTGGAAAACTCCATGGAAGGGGATGAAATTCAAGTTGGGTTTTGAATGAAGATCAGGAAAAAAAGGAAGATGGCAGAGGTAATTCTGTAGTTTCTATATTGGTTGCCTGGGTAGATAATGATGCCATTGACCAGGACAGAGCAACATAGGGGAGCAAGTATGGGATGCAAATAAGTTCAATCTGAGATGAATCTGAGCTTCCTCACTTCAGCCATATGATGATAACCAAAGGATACTTGGAAACTCAGGTCCAGATCTTGAGAAAGCTGGTATGTACTCTTTCTGAAGTGCTGTGTGTGTGTAAAGACCAGCAGTACCGTGTACAGAATTATGGTCTGGGCCCTCATAATGCAGGTGACTTGGACACTTTTGTTTCTTGCAGGCCAGGCCTTGTACAGCCATAGCCGTTAGTCACTGTCCTCTGATGTTATAACTGAACTTGGGGGAATGTCACAGAAAAGACCATGTCTACCATTCCAGGATTGTGGCAGGAAAAACTATTGAGATAATTTTTATATTGTATTGGCTTCTCTAATAGGCCCCCCGAAAAAACTGAGATGGGAATCCCACCCCTACTTCCTAAACGGCCAGCCTGCTCTGAGTCTGTCTTCTAAGTCTTGAGAGGGCAGGGAGAATTCACCATGGTTTTAGCAGAGAGGGTCACTGTAAAGGCTTCTTAGAGGCCTGTGTTACAAAGAAGAAGCAACAGATGCACAAGGAGGGAACCTTTACAGCAGCTTTATAAGTAAAAATAATAAAGGGCCCTTCCAGGGCTGAGGACCCTCCAGGAATCACACCAATTCCTGGAAGGCTTCGGTGAATCCAGTGAAAGATGGGAGGGACCTCCAAAAGACCCAGTCTTAGCAAGTGAGGGAAAGTGAGAGATGTGGAACATATTCCATACATTGTAAAGGGCTATTCAGATGGAAGGCATTACTACTACTCAAATGCCCAATGCCATCTCCCCATTAGAAATGGCTCTTAGGAGAGCTTTTTATTTCACACATTCACACAAGGCAGATAGAAGCTAACACATAGCCCCTATCAGGTTTTGTGTCTTATTGAAGAAATTTCTGGCATGAATGAGCAGGTGAAAATGTGATGGGGGAAGGAGCTGCGTGTGCACGTATTGGGTAACATGTAAAGGATAACTGGTGAATCCACCTTGAGTAAGAGCACAGAACGACTACTGGTGAAGCTCATCATGGAGGAGCCCACAGGCAGAAAACTAGGCAAGACCTGCCATGCAGTCTCCATATTTTATCTCACAGTGATACCACACATACATATAGACCTGGAACAGCAACCTCTGTAGATATAATACATGTGTGTATAGGTTCACATATTATATAAATTATATCATTATATAATAAAATATTTTTTTCCATTCTGTTTCAGGTCTTCTGATAAGGGTCTTGAAATTCTTGTCCTAAATTCATTTGCCACTTGATTGTAAGTGGGCAGGGGTTGGTTGTGGGAGATGAATGTCTGTGTGTGTGTATGCTCTTTTTCCCTAATGCCTCTACATCTCACATCTTTCATTTTGCCTTTAGGATACTACGTGCTTTGTGGGAAGTCCTTCTTTTCCTGCTGGTCATACTTTCATAGGGAGATAGATGGAGAGGGTCCTTGGACAGTTATGGCTTTCCTACACACACACAGTATCCTAAAGGCAAAATGAAGAATGTGTAATGCCACAACCATTCGGCAAGTACAGAACACAAACCTCTCTCTTACACACACACACACACACGCAAGCTCATCCCCCCACCCTACCCCTGCCCACTTACAGTCAAAGTAGATTTAGGGCAAGAATTCCAGGACCCTGATCAGAAGACCTGAAACAGCATGGAAAAACTAGGTCACCCTGCTGCTTCCAGCGCTCCCTGGAGAGCTCCGTGCCTTCCGACAGCAAGCGTGTCTGCTTCTATTTCTGCTCTTCCTTCAGGAGGCCCCTCAGGGCTTGGCTGCTCTGTTCCAAGAGTACACAACTCAGGGCACTCTGGCAACTTGTGCCAGTTCCCATATTCGACTCAGCATTTGTGTATTGATATGCTTTCTCCCAGATCCATTTCCCATCATTAAGAGGCCTGATACTGGCAACCAGGAGAATCTGCCACCCTGGTCCCCTCTTCCTGCCAAGACCCATCCATTCAATATTTACACGGAAAGAAACAAGAGAAATGATTACAAAATTTGCAGACTTTAGAATGAGTTACATATCCATATAAAGAAAAGGGCATTAACCTTTCCTTTCACACGTCTTCATCTTCAGTCTAAGAAGGCTTTCTCCGAGTTCAGGGCCTTACAATAAAGCCGAACAGTTGTTCCCATCCCTCTAAAGAAGGACAACATCCCACCTTAAGGACAAAATAAGAGATACTCCTTAACGAAAGAGGGATCACTTATCTTCATGCAGGGAACATCTGATCTCATATATTAATCTGACTTAAGGCTTTGTTCAAGTCTAACTTTATACCAATCAGCCTGCCTATCTGTCAACAAACAGGGTGCAGGGAGGGGGAGAGGGATTGCTAAATTTGTTCAGAGTGGCTGGGCTGGAGAGTCACAGGGAAGGGATGACAGCAAAATAGCAGATGGAGCAGACTGCCTGGATGGAAGAAAGGGAGCCCCAGGCAGGAGGAAAGGGGGAGACTGACAGCCCACCTTCCAACAGACTGTCCAGGGAAAGAGCCACACATGGAGTAAAGGGCAGTTTTCAAGGGCCCCAGTAGCTCATTTCAAGTTTAATTATTCCCTAAACAAACATTCGTGGAAAAAGACATCAGTGAAGCCAAAAAGATCAACTTATCTTCCCTTCTTGTCCTTCTCCCCTTCCCCCCTTCCCATCCTCCCGTCCTTCCTGTCACAGATGAGGAGAAGCTCATCCACTTGGGACAGGAAGAGCTGAGCCGACGTCAGGGAAGTATCTAGGCTCCACCCACGAGCTCGACACATCCCAGCGCCAGCTCTGGCGCTACCCTGACTATTGTCTCTGCTGTCGAGTCTCACATCTGGGAGCAGAATCTACGAGACGAAAGCAGGAGGTAAAGTCTGTCAACTCCCTGGGATCTTGTCCTAAATTCTGCCTCTCAGAGAGGTAAGGGGATATTGTCCAGTTTCAATATGTCACGTGCCAGGCTTCTTGGGACTTCCCAGTCAAAATGAAACCCTGACTTCTTGGGCCTCTGCAGGCAGTGAGAGAAGGAGCTGTGTGGAATCTGCCCAGGCCAGGCAGGGCGGCTCTTTTGCTGGCACATGTCTCTTTCACATGAGAATTCTTTTGATCCTTACAGCAATCCTGGGAAATATATAATAGGATGGTTTTCAATCCCATCTTGTGAACCAGGAAACCGAGGCCACAAGAGATTAAGACTTTGCCCACGAATCGGCATAATCATGACCAGACCTGGATCCCTTGGTACTGAAGCCTGTGCTCCTGGCCCTACGCCCCATTCCTAGTAAGAAACACCCTCTTGGAGGATGAAGGACAGCACTGTATATTGTGCAGAAAATCCAATTCAAATTGATTATATGTCTGAAGAGCTGTATGCCTGCCTGATACTAATTTGCCTTCTCTCCTGTATTCTCTAAGCAATAATTCATGGACCTCCGAAAGCTGACTTACACAAGTGAGCAACTAAAAATCCTGCAATTAATTTTACACTTGTGCCATGCTTCCTGCATTTCCACCATTGTCTGGTTCTGATTTTCGACATCCTGTTCCCAAACTGGGACTCATTCAAAACCAGGCGCCTTCTTTGTAGGTTCCACCCAGCTTCCCACCTTCAGAGGCCTGAGAAATCATTGCTCCATTGTTGCTGGAGGTCCCAGGAAGACTGGCACGTAGTTGGAGAGACTGAAACTTGACAGCTGCCCCCCCCCACCCCTCCAAGAGGCAAAATTTAGGGCAGGATCCCAGAGAGTTTACAGACTTTGCTTCCTGCCCAAGCTTCATAGATTCTGCTCCCGGATATAAGATTAAGCAATAGCAGAAATTCCAGAGTTCTGAAAATATACTGTCAACTGGGCTGACAGAAAACAGATGCGTGGAGCTCAGTTTCCGATGGTGTCTGGTGGAGGAGTTAAAGCTTTTAACAAGGGATGGGACAGGGGAGATGGAGTGGAAGAAATAGAGGTGAAGGCCAGGAACCAGCTGCCTTCAAATCTTGGTTTGGAAGCAAGAGTCAGAGAGTTGTGATGATATCATATTCCTTGGTCGCTGCTAAAAAGCAGTAAAATTTAACAGTCTAAGAAAAAGGGTATACAGAATATTTTTTTACCCCTGGCACCAGGCAGACTGTACTGTTGTGCTCATAACTGGCTTCAAATTGAGAAAACCTGAATTTTTGCTTTGTTATTAACCACTTTCAACAGCTATGAGGAAATCTGGGTTCATGCGCTGAAGTTTTCTGTTTAACAGGGTAATGGAAGAAACACAGTATTTATTTTTATAACACAAATTCACCAAGGCCTTACGTGTCTGAGAGTATTGTAACCATTACAGTGACAATGACAACTCCAGTGTCACAGACTCCTGACTCCACTTGTTACTACGGGATAACAGTTCTCCATGAAATAATCCCTTATTATCTCCTCTGCTTCTTGGAGTCCTCAAGGAAGTTGTTACATGTGCTCACAAATCAGTCCACTCTTCCCAGTCACCTCTACCACCTCCACCTCCAGAGCCCTCGAGGGGCC
This sequence comes from Vicugna pacos, assembly GCF_048564905.1. Classification (NCBI taxonomy): domain Eukaryota; kingdom Metazoa; phylum Chordata; class Mammalia; order Artiodactyla; family Camelidae; genus Vicugna; species Vicugna pacos. Next base: position 30,755,331 of record NC_132990.1, read on the forward strand.
AAACCTCAGCCTGTGGTGACTGAGGGAAAAGATGATGCCTGCCCCTCTGCCTTGGGACACCCACTCAGATGCCTTAAAAGAGTATCACCTCTGCTCTTCTGCTTTTTGGTGTTTTCAGTGCATTAACTTTGTTATATTTTACCCACATCCTTTAATCTCCACTGAACCAGAAAATGAATTCCTGAGACTGGGCCAGAAAGAGAGAGATTTGAGTGGCAGCCTTCAGAGTGCACCCAGAATGCCCCTTTGCTCTGACAACCAAGGCTTGGTTCCCCCAAAGCCAAGATCATCACTACGTTTTTCCCCAAGAGGTTCCTCAGTACCTTTAAAAAGACAGACTCCTAGCAAACCCACCTCACACTCTCCTTCATTCCTTCACCAAATGCTTACTGAAGGCCCACTATGCATCAAAAATAACTGATTCCCAACTTCCCAAGGCACTGGCTCTTTTCAGACCCTATACAAATCGTTAAGTACATCGACTCCTTCCAAAATGTGACAGTGTGCCGGCAGTCACTGGGAACCACAGGGACATATTTCCGACTATACTACCATCTGAATGCATGTAATATTAATCATCCTGGACTCACACATCTCTGTTCTAAAGAAGAACCCAGAAGCCCACAGGCATAGCTATACTTAGAAAGCTGCTATAGGCTTTTGTGGAAGTAAAACAATCCTGCCAACAAAAGACTCCTCCCTATCAATACGGAAGAAAGAGTAGGCATTATTATTAAAGAGTAGGCATTATCAGATTTACACACATGTAAGACAGCCCAAAAGTGATGACAAAGTCTGGAGAGAATTTCACACAAATTTATACAGTGAAGGGGAAGAAAGAACAATCACAATTTCTCTTATCTCCTTGAGAGATAAGTGGATGTACCTTGTCACTGTCTCCTGTACTCCTCAGAAGGGAGCGATTTTAAAGGTATGTATTTACAGTTTGAAAGGTCAGAAGGCCCATGATTTTTGCACTGTAAAATCAAAAGGTCCAAAACCTCTTATTGAGCCTGTTATGTCTTCAAGGAGGCACTCTAAGAAAAGGAGAGTGGGGAGATGGTCACCTGCCTCTCCCAAGAAAATTCACCTTCTACCCTTATGAGGCCTGAGGGTCCAGATTATAAAAAGGATCCACAATACTGAGGGGGAAATCACTGGATTTGTTCAGGGATTGGTGTGGTTCTAAGCAGGATATGTTACACAGGATATTTGTAGAATGCCCCACTCACAGGTTTTTAAGTTTCCAAAAGAAGAGCATATTTGCATTCAAAGCTCATTTCATCTGCAGGTTACTCACTGTCACCAAGCAAAATCCAAGCCTCAAAGGGAAATGATGGTCGGAAACAGAAATAGGGGATACGGGCCCTAACAAGCCACAAAAGACAAAAAATGATCAAAAAAGATGGTTGAAAACATGCTGAATACAAATCTTGCTGGTTTCACGAGCTTCTCAAGGATCATCACTCCATTGTGTGTGTGTGTGTGTGTGTGTGTGTGTGTGTGTGTAGCCCCATCTGCTCAGGCTCATGCCAGATGTATTTATCGCAAATGAATACATTTTTATCCTCTTTATATTAACATTTTATGGTAGCGTATTTATGCAGGTAGTAACATTGCGGTTTCTTATTTTGTTTTTCTTTTTCTGTTATGCAAGAATGAGAAAGAATGAGAGTTAGTGGTAAATCTGGTCCCAGGATTTTACTCCAGTCACTCTTTTCCTCACTTTAGTATATTGGTAGGGCCCAAGGCAGAGTTTGCTTGAAAACAACTCCTTTTTCAGGCTCTTGTAGAGCCTGCGAGGATCTCTACCTCCATAGCTGCTTAAGTCAGCCGGCAAGTTCTCGGTACAGTCATGAACATGGGGTGATGGGAGATAGCTGCTTCTTAACAACTCCAAACAACTGCTTGGACACTGCCTTTTCGAGTGGGAGAGAGAAGTGGAGCCCTATTAAAGCCAGGCTTTCCATGATGCATCCAGAATTAGCACTGGAGGCAGAAGCAAGGCCAAGTTCATAACATCGGCAAAATTGCATCGGTGGAAGGTATTCAGTTTTATTTTGATTTTTGGTTGTGTCTATCACTGGAAATAACACTTCAGTGGATTTCAACCCTTTGACTCTTCGATCACAACTTAACTTAATAGGAAGTCCACCGTGGTCTCCACAGGAATGAACAGGCACCTCAGCTCAGCCAGTCCACACATTAGACCATCTCAGTGCCTTCTGATTTGTGGTGTTTTTTGTTTGTTTGTTTTAGGTTTCGTTTTTTGTTTTTTGTTTTTTTTTTTCAACTTTCAAAAGACAAGCCCTCCAGCTCCAGCTGCAAGAATCATCAGCTAAAGGCAAGCTGTGCTGGCTGATGAGCATGGCTCTGCTGGGCACCCTCTCACCTCAGGTAACACTGGCTGAGCAGAGAACCGTCACCTGGTGACTTCCCCCCTATGTTGAAAGGGGAAGCCAGAGGGAAAGTTTCTGTTTCGAGAACACTTGTTGAAATATTTTTTTGAAAAACAAAACTTTCAGGCATTGAATTCTTGCTGGCAAATAAATTCTACTATCTAGCAAAGCATTCCCTTCACTTTCCGTTAGCATAATTTCTTTCTGGAAATCAGAGCAGAAGGATAGGCAGCAGGCAGGCCGCACCAGGGTCATTTCTAAAGGTTAACTTTGACCATACTGTGCGTGGGAGCTCGAAATAGAGGACACATTCTTTAACTAACAAAAATTGTGCAAACCCAAACTCATTCCTAAAAATAATTTTCTAGACACATCATCTAAATCGGCCAATGATCATTTAAAGTTTTCCAACAGTTAGTATTCTGTTTGAAAAGACATGATTATGCGTGATTATATCTGGATGCTGGGATTATGAAAGGTATTTTTTTCATCCTTTTCTATATTTTCATTAAAACAAAGCAATGCATGCATTTGAGGGGGACTTTTTTTTAAATTTTGGATGTTTAGGGGTATTTATTTATTTATTAACATTTTTAAATTGAGTTATAGTCATTTTACGATGTTGTGTGAAATTCCAATGTAGAGCACAATTTTTCAGTTATACATGAACATACTTATATTCATTGTCACATTGTTTTTCGCTGTGAGCTACCATAAGATCTTGTATATATTTCCCTGTGCTATACAGTACAATCTTGTTTATCTATTCTACATTTTGAGATCCCAGTCTGTCCCTTCCCACCCCCAGCCCCCAGTCTGTCCCTTCCCACCCCCAGCCCCCTTGAATCTGTTTCTGTTTTGAATTTATGTTTTGTTTGTGGGTTTTTTTTTTAATATTCCACATATGAGTGATCTCATATGGTATTTTTCTCTTTCTGGCTTACATAGAATGACATTCTACAGGGACATCCATGTTGCTGCAAATAGTATTATGTTGTTGTTTTTATGGCTGAATAGTATTCCATTGTATAAATAAACCATAGTTTCTTTATCCAGTCATCTGTTGATGGACATTTAGGCTGTTTCCATGTCTTGGCTATTGTAAATAGTGCTGCTATGAACATTGGGGTGCAGGTATCTTTTTGAAGTAGGGTTTCTTCTGATATATGCCCAGGAGTGGGATGACTGGGTCATATGGTAATTCTATTCCTAGTCTTTTGAGGAATCTCCATACTGTTTTCCACAGTGGCTGCACCAAACTGCATTCCCACCAGCAGTGTAGGAGGATTCCCTTTTCTTCACAGCCTCTCCAGCATTTGTCATTTGTGGACTTTTGAATGATGGCCATTCTGACTGGTGTGAGGTGAAACCTCATTGTACTTTTGATTTGCATTTCTCTGATAGTGATACTGAGCATTTTTTCATGTGCCTATTGATCATTTGTATTTCTTCCTTAGAGAATTTCTTGTTTAGGTCTTCAGCCCATTTTTGGATTGGGTTGTTTGTTTTTTCTCATTAAGTTGTATGAGCTGCTTATATATTCTGGAGATCAAGCTTTTGTCAGTTTCATCATTTGCAAAAATTTTTTCCCATTTTGTAGGTTGTCGTTTCGTTTTGCTTATGGTTTCCTTTGCTGTGCAGAAGCTTGCAAGTTTAATTAGGTTCCATTTGTTTATTCTCGCTTTTATTTCTGTTGCTTGAGTAGACTGCCCTAGGAGAACATTTTGAGATGTTTTGCCTATATTTTCTTCTAGGAGGTTTATTGTATCTTGTCTTATGTTTAAGTCTTTGATCCATTTTGAGTTTATTTTTGTGTATGGTGTAAGGGAGCTTTCTAGCTTCATTGATTTACATGCTGCTGTCCAGTTTTTCCAACACCATTTGTTGAAGAGATTGTCTTTATTCCATTGTATATTCTTGCCTCCTTTGTCAAAGATTAGTTGACAGTATTTATTTATTTTTATCTTCCGTGTGGCTAGCTGTCCCCAGGCTCACTGCCTCGAGCTCTTTCAGTCTCTGAGAGAGGTCCTGGGAGTCACCTGACGCCAGCCAGATTTTCGATACACCCTGTTGTGGTACACCTAGCAGTTTTATTGCCTCGTCTGCCTGTAATTTAAGAGAGATCTCAAATCTGTTGAATCAGATATCCAGGGGCAACCCAGAAAGGAAGAGGTTCACCGGGTTTATTGCACTCACTGGAAAGAGGGCAGGATGACTGAGCACAGCCAGGATGCACCAAGGGCGACTCTTTTATATGGGGACTGGCAAATTTAATTTGTCTTTGTCTATGAATTGCAGACAGAGATGTATTCGCAGGGAAATACATGGGCATTTTTGAAAGCAATTAATTAAACGTGCAATTTATATGAAAACAATTTACTGCAGGACATTATCAGGGCACCCAAAATGTACATGCAATTTCCTTGCCTTCTAATTTGTGGACATAATTTATTTTGATTGTGCAATTAGGAAAGGAGACCTTTATTAATTTCGGTGCAAGTCTAAAGAACCAAGACAAATTCTGTAGTGAAAGAGTCTGCCTTAATGGAAAAGAAGGCGTGGCCCTTGGCTCTGGCCTTGTGGATAAGCTTTCTGAATCCAAAGCCACAGAATTGTATCTATTTCTGCTCCAGGCTTTCTTCAACAGGTCGTTTCACCGCTCTAAGCTTCAGCTTTTTCTCTTACAAAATGCAACTGAGAAAACCTTCCTCCTGGACTGGCAGTTAATGATGGGTTTGGGGGTCCTGTCATCATTTGCTTTGTCCCACAGAAATGGCAGCCTGCCCAATGCCTGGCCTCACTCTATGGCCTCATCCTTCCCCAGGCCTCCCCTTCAAGATAAATGCAATTTCACTGCCTGCAGAAGGTTCACTGCTGTGTCCTCACCAACTGACTCTAGGCCCACAGCTGCCAAGAATGAAGAAGGCAAACTGCCAGTGGGGAGATGGAACCCATGACCCCATTAAGCTAGTCCTGTAACACACCAATAAAATAGTCCAAATCATCAAAATTCCACTAGTGGTTTCCAAATCATAGAGCCCCCAAAGGAGTGGGTGTTTTTTAAGAGTTGGGGAAAACTATCAAGTCATCATCAGAAAAGTCTTTGGAGGCCTTCCAGCAGCATGAAGAAAGTGCTCATCGGCCCCTGGTCCCACCCCTCTCCCCCTCATCCATTCAACACAGAAAGGGGGAAAGGGAATGAAAGAAATCAAATGCACTAGGCATCATGCTAGAATCCCTTCCTATGTTATGTCATGCCAGCGCCACAACAGCTGCCTCAGTAGGTATATTTATTCCCATTTTGCAGATGGGACTCAGAAAGGTTAAGTGGGTCTTAGAAAGGCTAGGTAGAACCCAGTTCCAATTGCCTCCAGAGTCCACGCTCTTTCCATCAGATCACTAGAGCTGAGGGCTCCCCTAGGAATGCAGAGAGGTGGGCCAGCCATTTGAGCCTTTCCCTTCTGTGAACCTCCTCCCCTTTGGCTGCTGAGCCTTAAAAAAACATATTAGCCACTTCCTAAATTCCAAGTGTCACTTACCCTGTGTCTGCTGAAAATCAGTACTTTCACTGTTGAGTGTTAGTCTGCAACATTTCTTTGGTTTCTGATAAACCACTACCTTTAATTTCAATAGCTCTTTGTTTTCTAAGCACATTCACAACAGTTATTTACACATATAATCTGAACTACCCCAGGGTGGGCTCACAACATAACATTACATTGTTCTTTCATATACAGATTAACAATCCCACTGAATCCCCACACACCCAGATTAGAAGAAAATCTAAGCTTCCTACACTCACATAAAGAGGTTTCCTCTTAGACGTTGGTTAGACTTTCCAAGTACACTTACTCAGCCCCATAGATTCGATCTGGATTTTCTTGTTTTAAGGGCAAAGTTTATGGTACAAGAAAGCCAAAGAGATGCCTCATGCACTGCCATTGTTGATGATATTACCAATCCAGAGGCAACACTGGGAAAGAAAAGCTTTTATCATTGGAACAGACACTAGAAAACCCTGGAAGCTGGAAGCAATGCCCATTTGCTCCCATTGTTGCTGTTGTCACTGGGACACTGTGTCATCACTCAAACCAAATGGGGTTCCCAGAGCCGAGGCCCCAGTGCCATCCCCTCCCTGTGGCAGTTCCTTAAACCCCATTGCCAGGTTCAACCACAGACGTCCCCATCCAAACCCAACCTAGAGTTCCAACTGTTATGTTCCTAGTACTTTGAACTCACCCATTTTTCCCCCAGTGTGTGCACCACATCCTGGAGTGGAGTATCTAGCATCAGCCAAGGACTATACTGAGGAGTTCACTCACCAACAGTTTTGGCCCTGGTGCTGACTTGGGGACCATCATTCACACTCCTCCCTCCCTTACAGTGACTTCCTTTCAGAGCTCTTGCCAAACTTTCCAGAGCTCTGACCTGGTGGGCTTTGCTCCAGTCCATCAGAACTTCAAAGGCTCCTTGGGCACCTTGTAAACTCATGGAAAGACAGAGAAGAGTGGGATTTTGCCAGGCATCTAATACCTTCAAGGGGTCTCCTTGGTCCTTCTCAGAACCAAGCAAGTCTGCCCAAAAGTGAATAAAATTTCTCTCCCAGAAAAAGAAAACTGCTTAGAACTCTAAAATCATGGTTATAAAGTTATTCAAAAGTCAGTAAATAGAGCTAAAGTCCTATCTGCTTGGGCACTTTATAAATAAGCCTTTTTCCTTTGCCTAGGGTTGTTCCAAGCACACATTCATGAGGATAGGAAAGTTATGCACGTAGTTTTCTTCAGATAGTGAGGTGTGATACAAATAGTGATCATCCCCACAACAGGAGTGATTTCACACACAATTCACTGGCTGCCCACCATGACACTCTGCTAGGTGCTTTGTTTATGGTATCTTATGTAATCATCACAATAACCTTACAAGTTAGATACTGCCATCATTCTCACATACAGATGAGAAAACTTGAGCTCAAGGAGGTTAAGTGACACACTAATAAATGGTAGAGCTAGGATCTGAACTCACATCTATCAGACTCAAAAATCTGTTTTCTTAACGATCTGTGAATTTTGAGTTAGAAACAACCAATTTAGATAAAACCTCTGTTGCACGCTTAGATCTAACAATCAGTAGCTGGATGACCTTTGGCAAAATACACATTCAGCCATCATCAATTGACTCATATGTAAACGGAACTAATAACTACCACCTTCCAGGGTCCTGCAAGGAAAAAAGTGTGATAATGTGAAGAGAACTTCATAAATCATAACACATGTGAAACATAAGTCATATTTTCAACTTGTCTCCTAGTAACCTGGGCCGCAATATGATGAAAATAGACCCTGTAAATCTTGATGACAGGGGCCGTCACTTTGATTACAAGGATGGCCTCTAGCCCTGACAGCTTAGTGAGGTAGGAGTAAGATGTCTCTAACACACCATAGACATTATGGTGGACATGTGTCACTTGTGGTCGCCAAATCTTTTGATAACTGTCCACACTGCAAATCTCACCTTCTCAACACAGAATCAAAACAAAACAAAACAGCAAAACATGTTTCCTAATCTTCTTTGCTGTTAGAGAACAGACTTGTATTTTAGGTTCCACCACTCAGACGCACCCATGTGAGACTGACTCTGAAGAGACATAGGACAGGACGAGTGGAGGACAGCACGTCTATTATGCTGTTGAATTTCTGGAGTTATTGTTGGTACTGGTGGCTTTTTGGTCATGGCAGAAACAATATGGTTTTGGAGTGAGGGTGGCAAAAGCACCCTGCACCCTGACTGCAGCAGAAAAGCCTGGTTTTGGCATTGGCAGTGGTAGCAGTCCCCTCTCCGAGCCAGTTCTGCAGTGTGGCTCTGAAGAGTAGGCTCAGCCATGATGCTGTTCTCTCAGCCCTCCAACAATCCTCTGTGCCCTCTAATATCCCCGTATAACTTCAGTTCTGCTTAACTTGCTAAGGAGGATTGTGATGTCTGAGAGTTCTGACTAAAGCAGAACTTATCCCTTGTCCTCTAGCAATGATGCAAGGGACAAGTAACTACATGGAGAAGACTGACACGTAGACTCACGTAGGATGGTCCTAAACAGCTGCTGCCCAGGGGAGTTCTCCAGGAGGTGATAAAACTACAGACAATGACAATGAAAACAACAGAAGTGTTTTCTAAGTGCCTGGCAACGCACAGATCAGCAACTCAAGTTGGCCATTTTACACACATTCTCTAACCTATATAATCATCCTGAAAGATAGGCAACATTACTATCACTCCACAGTCAAGAAAAGTGAAGTTCAGAAGAGTTGAGTGAATTGTGTAAGAACAAACAGACAAGTCAGCACAGAAATCAGTCTTCATTTCAAAAAGTCACTCTGTTCCCAAAGTCCCTGTAACACTCTGGAATAGAGTGTGGACTTGGACCTAAGAATTTCCAGGTTCCTGAGGATCAACCTTCCCACAAAGAGAAAGAAATCACCTACTTTAAAAGATTTACCCACTACTGTCTAATGATCTTCCCCACAAAAAACAGCTCTAGATATATTTCGGTATCCATGGGAGAGATTTTTCATGAGCAGGTTTATTTAATCTGAAAGAATAAAGATTGATTTTCCCATTATTCATTCTAGTGGTTTTATGTATTTAAATTGCAAACCATCTTAAGAGGCAAGTTCTAAATAATGAAAGGTAAGTGACATCCACTTAAGGACCAAAACATTCAGATTTCAAAGAATTGTTGTTTCTGTTATTAAACAATACCATATCTGATGTTTTCTTTATTCTTTAATTTTGAGGCAAATGACAGTGAAAAGTCGCAAGTGTTTTGTTTCACCAGCCAAGTGTCAGGCAAAAATGAAAACACAGGTCTATTATGTGAGGGGGAAGTTGCTATGTAGGAGACTCAGAAAGAGGTCCAGGAAGGCCACCGGCTCTCTCCCAGGAGCACTGGCTCTGGTGATGGGTACAGATCCCCAAGCCAAGTGTCTCCACTTTTATCACCATTGCCTTCACCTTGCGAGAAGGAAATAATACAAGAAAACTTGGCCCAGGTCAAATAAGATGTCTCGGGGAAATAAAACCAACCATTCCATGAGCACAATCATTTTGACAGGAGTCCTCAAAGTAGGTCAGCTGTTTCTTACAGTCTAAGAATCTGGAAATCCAGGAATATTAGTATAAAAAAAGAGAGGGACGTGAAGTGGATTGTATTAATATCGCTATATTTCCTTGATTCTGAGATATCATTGGTTATTAGAGGCTCCTCTAGATTATTAACAGCTTCTCAGATTAAAAAAAAAGAAGCATTATTTCAAAAGAACATGTTACTTTTAAGATGGACTCCAATTTCCTGAAATACAACATTAAAAAAAAAAAAACTCTCTTAGATTCAAGTCAAAAGGCATTTACTGAGAAAGGATAAAACTTTGATAGTCTGTCATTTTCTGTTTATTCCTCCCTATTAATTAAGACCCTTTGGGTCACAAGCAACTAATTCAAGCATTAAACCAAAGGAGAACTTTATTGTAAGGATATACAGAGGTGTTTCATTGAATCCAAAAACAAAAACATAGTCAGATCTTAATGAGAGACACAAGTTAGCAACTGGAAAATTGGAGAATCTTAAGAAGCACCCTCTCGACATTTCTTGTCTCTGGCCCCTTCTGCGTAGCTTATTTATTCTTGTCTTTCTTTGATAACAGGCCTCTTCCTTTCCCATCCATGTGGTAATATTTGGCCACCACTAGAGAGTTTACTTCCTAGGTTCAAATTCCCCCATTCCCAGGAAAGAGATTCTGATTGTCCAACTTGATTCCAGTGTCCTTTATGTCTTAGAGGGAGAGGAGAGGTGAAGTCAGGTCATGCATGAAGATATAGTACCAGGGACCCACTCACATGAATGCAACGAGGCAGGGGACACAAAATTCTCAGGAACAGGTAAGTGGTTCACAGTCCGTCCCTCATGCCCATCTCTGGAAGCCCCAGCTCTAAGTTCAGAGCTACTTTCTCTGCCCAGCAGCTCACACATCCCAGACGGACGCCTTAGAACACAAACAAGTAACTGGACGTTTAGGTGATCTCCTGAGGAAGGGCGGCTGTGGCAATACGTCTCCAACATCTCACTTGGGTGTCATACTCTCCCTCTGAGCACATATCCTATGCATTAACGGTGCCATTTATAAGACCAACCTCCATACAGTTTTGCTATTTCAATTACTTCTAAACCAGGACACAGAAGATTTACTTTATTACTAAAAGACTCTGAGATTTTGCCAGTGAAGCCTGAATATAATGTAAATGTAAAATTACAGCCCCCCAAAGTGCCAGTGGTCAGCACTTTGCCCTAGTACAGCACTGCATGCACTTGGGAATCATCACCTGGCCTGACACTTGTGCCGTGTTAAGAGGCACTCAGTTCGGAACTTTCACTTTTGGGATCTAACCCATCAAGAACAAAAAATCAAACAAGCAAAAAAATGTGTCTAACACAGGGCCTGTGAAGATTAACCATTTTCAACAGTCAGAGTAGAAGTTACCTCATTTTAATGTCTGGCATATTTTTGACATGTCATTTGTTTCATTATTTGGAGAAGATTGTGTTTTCTGATATGCCTGATTGATTATTTTTATCATCTTAGAAACTTTTTTCTTTATTTTCTTTTTATTGTTGTGGTTTTGTTTTGTTTTGCTTTGCTTAGGATGTTAAGGTATCTATAGGGATACTAACGATGCTCGGATCAGGTAGGAAGAAATCAGGAGGTATTCGTTTGTCTTGAAAGAATCCTTCTCACTGACCTGATCCCACATGCTTGGCTTTCCCCAAAAGCAATGACCAGAAGGAAGCAGCTGTTGCCTCAGGCTGCCCGGAAGTTCTCACTGTCTCTAACCTTCCTTTTGCACGAAAGAAGTCCTTCAGTTGAAGAACTGTGCCCTGTACTTGGACCTTCACATTCTGCCTTAGAAAAGGAATCAGGGCTTCCTTGAGTCACATGCAGTCCTAATTTCTACAACTGGGAAGCTGAAAATCTGCGATGGTGATATCTACCCTTTGAACAGAGGTCCTTCTATGGAAATTGGTAGCTGCATTTACTACTGCTTGTGGAGAGGAAAGGAGACAGGATGGAGAGAGTCTGTAACAGGAGCACTCTCTGTAACTAAAGTAATCAAAATGGGAGCAGGGGAAACAACAAAAGTGGGTAGTGGGGATCTAGCACCAAGACTGTGCATACAGCACATCTTGGTCTGTGAAAGAAAGAGATAGTTTCTATGATATCTCAAGGATAGTTTGTTCCCTTTGCTATATTTTCCTCCTTTAGGGTTGAAGGTCTTATGGTCAGCAGGTATATTTGTTCACCCAATACCAGGATCTGAGGGATGTGAATCACCAGCTGCCTGTTTCAGAAGAGGGCCCACAGAGTGGCATTGCCTGAGTGAACTTACTAGAATCCATTGCTCAGAGCTGGACTCAGATTTGCCTGAACTCAAAGTCTCCTGTCTGAAACCAGAATACTGATCTATTTATTTACAGAGAAATATAATGTCAAGAGGCCAATACATTCAGCCCATGGGGCCAGGCATTCAGCCCATGGGGCCAGGCATTCTCTTCCTATAGGTACATTAACTACCCAGAGAATCCAGTTGTAACAACAAAGTAAATTGGTGAAAACAGAATCAAAATTAGGAGACTTTAAGTTTTATGAGGTGGATGTTTAATAGCATCAGGCTGAAACTATATCATGTATTTACTTCTACAACAGGAAGATCATGGGACTAGGTATATCAAATCCCTGGACAGGTGGTCACTCAGGCACTCTCTTTCTTTCAGAATGGTTTTAACTATCTTCATTCATACCTTGACATAGACTTTCTTTTGAAATGCTAATAGTTTTAGAAAGTTTTCTGTCTGGTCTTCTGAACAAAAGAGGCATTCTCTTCCTTATAGAAAAAAGATCATTACATATTTGTTATAAATGTTTAATTCTCAGAAAGCATTATTTTTTATTTTCATATTCTTGGATGATATCTTCTTATAACTACAGGAACTTAAAATGCTATCCATTTGTGCTACTTTGGGCACTTAAGACATTGGTGTTTCCCCTTGCAGGATTCTAATATTTGATGCTCTGCAGCCAACGGTCAAAGAAAATTAACATCACCAGCCTGTTTCAAGCCTTTGGGATGAAATAGTCTCTAATTATCTCACATGCTTATTTATGAATCCTTCCATTTTTTCCCTGAAGTTCACAAGGGGTTGGTCAGATGACCCATGTGGGATAATCAAATGGGCTTCTGTGTAAAAGAGATCTGCAGTAGTAGAGACATAAATAAATTCTGTCATGGAAATGTAATGGATGAGAGTGATATTTCCCTGACTGTAAAGGGAAAGACTCAGGGCTTAAGGAGATCACAAGGAAATAAAAGAGTGAGAGAGACAGGAGTCCAGACAGCCTCAACATTCATGCATTCAGTTTTCAAACAACTCACATATGTGGATGGATGGATGGATGGATGGACAGAAGGGTAGGCAGATAGATAGATAGATAGGTAGATAGGTAGATAGATAATAGATAGATAGATGATAGATGGATAGATAGATGATAGATAGATAATAGATAGATGATAGATGGATAGATAGATAATAGATAAACAGATGACAGATAGATAGATAGAGAGATAGATAAATAGATAGATAAAGAGATACATAATCCTAATATATTTCCATGACAAACTTGGATGTTCATATTTCTTCTCCAAGTCACCTCTCAGCCAGTGGTTCCTGCAACAGCAGCAACACTGTATGTATGTAAACAGCACTTTTTTTTAGCAATTACTTATATTTTTTGTACTTTTCCCTATTATTTTATAAATAGGGGTAAACAAATGTTAAATAGCTGATAGTAGCAATAAAATGCATAGGTATCAAACACTTAATTCATTTGTAACAAAGAGAGAACTCATGAGGCATGCTAACAGCAAAAATCATCAACCTAAACTGAATTCTTGCCAATTCAGTCAAAGCCAGCTGATAGTGTGTTCAGATGCAAAGGAAAAATAACCCTAAAAAAGTACATCTAAATAATACTGGAAACTAAAAAAAAAAAAAACAAAACAGTAATGAACTTATTTACAGAATAGAAACAGACTCACAGACATAGAAAACAAACTTATGGTTACCAGCAGCAGGGAAGGAGGGGTGTAGGGATAAAATGGGAGTTCAGGATTCACGGATACTAACTACTATGTATAAAACAGATAAACAACAAATTCCTACTGTATAGCACAGGGAACTATACTCAACACCTTGTAACAGCCTATGATGAAAAAGAATATGAAAAGAAATATACATGTATAACTGAATCACCATGCTGTACACCAGAAACAAACACAACATTGTAAATTGACTATATTCCAGTAAAAACAAGAAAAAATAATACTGGAAATGTAATACAGAAGATTGTATACAAAAGGAAAGATATAATTAGGAAGTTTAAAGTTTTTTTGCTCTTTGCAACTGAAATTTTCTTATGTGTCTGTTGTTCAACTTTCATATATTTCAATTTTTTGCATATTTTCAAGTATATATTAAATCTGAAATATATTCTTCAGCATTCTTTGAAAAAGAAAAAAACAAATAAGCCAAATACCTAGAGGCCTTGAGACTATATTTCTATTAACAAGGAAGAGGCTGAAGCATGGGTGAACTATGTCAAAACTTTCTGTTACATTCTGCTAGCAGAGCCCTGCCTAAGATGAGAAAAGTGAAGAGCAATCTCTGTGAGCGGAGATATTTCCCCCTTAGCAACAGTGAGCTGATTGCATTAATAAAGGTTATACACAGACTTTGATATCACAGTAGCCAGATTGCACTGTCTCTCTGGAGACATGCTCACACTAGGAAACACAAGTCAAACACTGAGCCTCTTCTTAAGAGCTAGTCTCTGAGTCACATCTCCCTGATTAATGAGTACCTTGGCATCAGAATCTGAAAGTTGAAAGATAATGAGAGCAGAACTCCTAGAACCAGCATCACCATCTGTCTGATGACTACTTTTACACTTCCCCTACATTCTGCACCCAAATTCCAAAATTACATCTCAAACTTTGATCATTTAAGCAAAAGCCTCGCATCATGATGAATAGTAGGATTCATAATCAAAAAAGAATTCTAGGACATTAAGGTCCACAGAAATAAGGCCCAATTATTAAGACTCCCTATTACCTTCTGCTTTAGTCTGCATGACTCTTGAAAAGACAGAGTTCTAATGTTATGTTTTGTGTCACTTAGTGCATGGGTAACACAACCCATGCTACCTAACGTTGGAAGATGAGGTTACAATACCAAGTGTTGGAGAAGTGAAGAAATGGGAGATCTTGAACATACTAAGTGGAATAATAATAAATTAGTAGAAACAGAGAAGAGCAGTTTGACAGTACTTACCCAATGTAATTTCCTTTCTTAAGCAGTAAAAAACAAATGAACTAGAACTAAATCTATCACAATGCATATATCTCAGATACCTAATGTTGAGTAAAGACAGACAATTGCATTGAGCTACATATAACACCACTTATCTGAAGGTTAAGACATGTGGAACACAGTATGCATTTTAACAGATATATCCACGTGCAATAAAGGCAGACAACTAAGGAAGAGAAAGGTATAAGCTGACTTCAGGATGGTTTATCTTGGTGGAGAAAAGGAGATAAATGAGACTGCACAGAGGTTGGAAAGGAGTTTCAACTGATTAGTGATGTTTTATTTCTTAAGCAAGAAAAATCTTAGGCAAATATGGCAAAATGTTAAGATTTGTTTAAACTGGGTGATGGCAGATTGAGAACACACATTTACTTTCATTCCCTCCCAAACCCCACTAAAATGATAATAAATGCATTTTGAAGGCATAAATTTAAAAGGAGAAAAAGAACAGGAAAGGAGACAACAGAAATGAATTTTGGAAGCTGGGAAGCAGATGGGATTTCTGACTTCAAAGAGCTGAGAAAAGGGAATCCTACACTGACAGTGGGGAAGCAGAAAAACAATTCGATTTTCTCTGCAGGCTCCCTAGAAAGTTCAGAAACTGGCAATACAAATTCTGGAAATGCAGGTGAAAGTGTTGCTAAAATAGGATGATGGGTTGAAAGTCTATTTTAAAGGCAGTTAGATCCTCAAATTCCTGTCCCTCCCTGAGCAGCTTGGTGACTGCCCTTCTCACCTGACTGGAGAACTCTAAGTTGTTTCCCTGAAGAAAGCCCTTCAGCTGGGAGAGAGCCAGAATAGGAGGACTCAGTTGAAAACAGGGCTAAGAGAATTCTTATTTGTTGAGTCATAAAACCCAGTCCTCTTCCCTCACTTGGTTCCTAGAACAATGGTCATACTCTCCAGGCAAGACATTAACAGAATTTTCTCTGGAGAATCTGATTATCCCAAGGGATGGTTGGTTGGTTGGTTGGTTTTTAACCACACTTTATAAGTTTAAAACCTTCTCTTGGTTCATGGGCCATACAAAAATAGGTCACAGGGATGTAATTTGCTGACTTTAGTCTACTCAACAGCAACATGGCAGCCAAGTGACAGCAGAGCAGTGCATTCAAATGTCTGAGGGAAAATTATTTCCAATCCAGAATTCAATACTCAGCCAAACTATTAATTAAGCTAGTAGGAGAAAGACATATTTGGTCATGTAGGGTCTCAAATAATTTTCCTTCTAAGTGCCATTTTGCAGGATACCACTGGCTTAGGCATGCCATCAAAAAGAAAACATATTAGAAAAGAAAAAGGAAATGCCATTACCAAATCTAGGATCAACCGGGAGAAATAGGAAGGAAATCCATGGTATGATAATGAAGATAGATGACAGGAGAGAATCCATGGCAGGTTAGAGCACATTCAAGTCTCCAGTAGAAACTTCTTACAAAAGGCAATAGAATGCCTAATAACAACTAAACATATTGGTTTTAAAGTGACCTTACTTTTGTTTTCTACACTCTTTCTTTGTGGCAGAGGAAAAAATATTTACATACAATTGAGTATTTTATAATCTCAGTTTTAGCCAAAAGAATATTCATCATGAGACTATCCCTCAGAGACTAAGCAGCCATTCTAGTTCACTTTGCAGAAGTGCTCCAAGCTACACACGACATATAGAAAATCACCACAATCCACCTGAGTGAAATGTTTTTGATTGTCCCTTGTACCGGTTAAAACCCTGTGCTATTCATACATGAAAGACACTTTGCTAATGATCAACTTCGCCATTCTGTTACCAAGATCCTCTTCCAAACTTCTTAGGGGGAATGCTAAACCTTTGCACTACCTTTATTAGAATGGTCATCAGGTTAAATCATCTCCTACATCTACCTTTCATTCTTAAGAAGAACAAACTGGTTGTTGAGACTTTCCTAAAAAGAGTATATGAGCTGTTTAGGTCATTAGCCCAAGTCATAGTTTCATACCATCCCACTCAACTCAATCCTTCTCATGAGATATTCTTGAAGTAAACTGTTTCTCTGCTAAACTGAAACTCACCCTCAACTCCTGATTTCTTCAATACTGGTTCATGCAATTACATTCTTTGGTTTCAACACAGCCTCTTCCTAAAAAACTGTTAAACAACTTCTCTGTTTCAACAAATATCTCACTTTCTGCCTCCAGCTCCCTTCTCTGGACTCCAAAAAGTCATAGAATTTTTTAGCTCCTCTTTCTTCTCTGCTCACCTGTTTTCATTGTTCTCTCCCTTTTCCTCCTCGTTTTGTCCTTCCTTTTTGCCATCTTAATTCCATCTCTCAGCCTGTCCCTCTCTTTCCTGTCCTGCAAAGTTCTCTTTCCTTGAGTTGGTCCAGGATTCAAGAGTACAAAGCCACCATAATCTACTCTTCCTGGACTGTCTCTACTATTTTTCTTTCTTTGCTAAATTTTATAAGGTTTAGTAATTTCTTCACTGTATTTCTCTGTCTTTCATCTCCCTATCCCTTTCCTCTCTTTTCCCCTTGTTCACTATCCACTCAGCTATAATTGACCCTTCAGCAATTCTTCTCCTCCATGAATCAATCTAGAAGGAATTACTCACTCATGAGTAAAGTCTCAATGTCATCATGACAAACCAATGTTGTTATTATCACCTGATTTTAGAGATAAAGAAACCAAAGCACACAGAGGCTAAACACCTTCTTCAAGCTCATAAAGCCAGTACACTAGCTGCAGAGCCAGGATGCAAGCCTAAGTCTATTCAACTCCAAGATTCATGATCATCCACCTGCACTAGGCTGGTTTTGCCTGAAACAGTGCCTTGGCCTCTTTGTGGTTTCCTAGTATCACTTATAACTAAGCTTCAGAGGATTTTGGTTTAAGATCTATCTCAAGTCAAAAGCTCCTGTATTTCCCTAGCATAGAAAGAAGGCTTTTCTGCAGGATATTAAACATATGTCAGAATACCATGTTGTATTCCGAAAGGTAAAGAACATAATTATAACTATACATACACCCAAGAAACCTTTGCACTACCTTCATTTTCTACTTCTATTTTCTTCTGTATGTAACTATACATACACCCAAGAAAATAACTAGATCCTGTTGACTTTTCCATGCCCATACAGAAATCTATTAAGGCTCTTGTAAATATGGGAGTAAATCAATATTTGTCTTAAGAAAATGACATACTTTTTTTTAAATAAAAGAGATTTAATTCAGAAAATGAGAATCTCTCATTAATGAAGAGAACTTGGAGACACTTATCCAGAAAGGGTGAAGGAAGGAGTAAATCTAAGAAACTCCATCACCAGCTATGGACAGTGAGGCCAGGAGGCACAGATGAAGTGAACATGGAGCATAGCCACATGGCCCCAGGTAGCACAGAGCACAGAAGAGGCTGTTCATCCTGACAGAACTGAGTCAGCTGAGGAAAGGAAAGGACTCTCCCAATAAACACGATCAGTTGGGGACCTAGAGGAAGAGAAAGGAGACCTAACAAGGGAGAACAAGAACATGTGAAATGATCAAATGCTCATTTGCCCAAGAAGTGGACTCTGCCAATGACACTTGTACCCCAGACTTGGAGGAAATCACAGAAGAAATTACTGAGAGTCTCTGGCTTGAAATGAATCCTATATTACAGGCTATGATAAAATCACAGAATTTTAAATCACAGGAAGAACTGGGAGATCATCTCATTCAGTTTTCTACATTTATAACATTATATTTGCTGTGTTATGAAAAGAAAAAAAAAGAAAAGAAACAGATTGGGCATCAGAAGACCTAGAGAAAATAAAAATTTTAAATACTTGAATAAATAGTGAATTACTATACAAAAGTGTTTTCATTACCATTGTTACCTTGTGTAATCTTCATTTGACCATGAAGTAGAAAAGATAAATATTAGTGTCCCAATTTTGTCAATGATAGAAATAAGACTTAAAGAAGGTAAGTAAGCTATATACACTGGCAAGTATTAGATAAATGAAACTGTTACTCAAAAGTTTTCTTATTTCCAGTGGTAATATATTTTGCTATTTCCTTTTTTCAGATAATTTATGAGTTACAAAGAAACAGTCTGATGAGAAATTGAAAACTGAAAGATTTCAGCTAAAACAGAGAAACCAAGACCAGTGTCCTTTTTAAAAGGGGAGCAAATAGAATAATTAGATACTATCTTTAAGTTTATAAGCCTAATTTTAAAAGGATTAAACTACTTTCCTGGGAAATTACTTTCTTTCCCTCCAACTGCTTTTTATTTATTTATTGCCTGAAGAGTTTAAATAAAGATAATAAATTCCATGATCAATAGAAACAACAAAGTTGCTTTGCTTAGAGCTGATAACAGAGCATATAGATTTTCCATGAATAATTGAAGAGGTCTGACAAAGAGGTTTAAACTCTTCCATCTCTGTCTCTCTCTTTCTCTGCATTGCTTACAGAGCCGATTCCTAAGTCTCCACATGGAAAGAAATCAAACACATCTAAGTCAACCTCTGCCACAGCCAGGAAGGCTTATTTATTGCCTGCAGAGGGGGAACCACGTGGCAGTAAGTGCTCAGGAAAAAAGCAGCAGCTCACAGCTGCCTGAAGTAATCCACAAACCCAAGGGAATGAGAGCCAGGCAGTGACTCCTTAGCCCTGAATCTTGGTTAAAGACATAAGTGTGTAAAGCCAGGTAATTTTTTTGTTGTTGCAAATTACAATAACTGCACCAACCCTCAAACCTGCTACTCTTCAAGAAACATCAGACAGGTTTCTCTAAGGTAAGCTTTGAGGCATATTTTTG
The DNA here is from genome assembly GCF_048564905.1 of Vicugna pacos. Taxonomy (NCBI): domain Eukaryota; kingdom Metazoa; phylum Chordata; class Mammalia; order Artiodactyla; family Camelidae; genus Vicugna; species Vicugna pacos. The sequence goes on from NC_132990.1 coordinate 30,774,979, forward strand.
TTGTTTGCTGTCATTTGTCCCATACTTTTTTAAAAAAATTATTATGGTAAAAACACTAAACATGAGCTCTACCCTCTTAACAAACTGTTAAGTGCACAATACAGTATTGTTAACTATAGGCACAGTATTGTGCAGCAAATCTCTAGAATTTATTCATCTTTCATAACTGAAACTTTATACCTATTGAAAAGCAACTCCCCAATTCTCCCTTCCCCCCAGCTCCTGGCAACCACCATTCAATTCTCCATTTCTATGGATTTAACTATTTTAGACACCTGGCATAAGTGGAATTATGCAGTATTTGTCCTTCTGTGATGAGCTTGTTTCATGTAGCTTATATCCATCAATGGATGAATGGAAGAAAAAAATGTGGTACATACACACAATGAAAAAAACCAAAGAAATCCTGCAATACACAACAGTATGGATGAATCCGGCCGATGTTAGCACTAAGATGCACTTACAGTTTAGGGATACATCTCACATGCTCACTCTATCAACAATGAGCCTAGAGAAAGCTTCTCTATATACATGGCTTGAGTCCCCAAGATTCTGACAGCAAAAGTCTGTAAGAACTCAGGGCTCCTGTAGCTCAGTATCTGGTTGAAGCTGCCAAAATTTGGTCATTTTGGTGACCACAGTCTATGTCCTGGGGTCCTCTTCTCCTTTCCTCTTTCTCATTCTCCCCAACAGTAGCAGAAAAAGTAATGAAAATACATGTGTCCTAGTCTCAGTTCTGCCAAGGGCTGGGCCTGGGGAAGTTGTCTGTATTGTCCCAACTCCCAGCACAGTGTATGGCGCATAGTAATGCTCAAAAAGTGTTTATTGAGCAAAGGAATAAATGAATTTAATCTCAAGGGATCTCCATTTTCTCACTAGTAAGTAGAAAAATTACAACAGATCCCTTCAAAAATCTCTGTCTCCAAGATTTTAAGATATCAGTGGCACTGTATTTTCAGGCCAGCTCTTCAGGATAGTGTAACTATATTGAGTTCCTCTTCTGACATGATGGAATAAATGGACAGACCAACCTTTACACAGAGAACAATTACTTAAAAACTCAGCAGAGCGAACAAAAGCTGGAATATTTTAGAGGGTAGTCAAACTTGAAAGAAGGGACCAAGACAGGGTGAATTTTTCATTGTTTAGCTTTATACTGAGGGCAGATCACAGTACAGCACATAGAGAACCAAACTACAACAGGAAAGCTTCCATCCTTCTGCACTGAAGAACCAAAAGACAGAGCACAGAGCACCACAGCCACCGGAAAGTCAGAGGGAATCTCAGAAAGAAAAGAACCCAAGAATGGAAATCAGGAAACCATAAATTGTGAGTATAAACTCTGCCCAAATCTCTGAGTGAGCCCTCAGTGATTCATACTTGCAGCTAAAGCTAAAAGAACTGAATTGAGATTTAAGCTACCAGAAATGCAAGTGAGAAATGATTTGCAATCAGAGTCACACAAAGTTAATTGCTGGCTAAGACAAAAACATTAATATTCTTTGGAGGAATTTAACAGAATCCAGAATTTCCACAATATTCCAAAATTCCAATATACAATCTGTAACTCCTCAACAGGAACCAGGAGAGAATCAAGAAAGTATTATCCATGTTTATGAGAGAAGACAATTAACAGAAGCCAACACCAAGATGACCCAGATGTTAAAATTAAGAGGCAAAAATTTTAATGCAGTAAACTGTAACTGCTCTAAATGAATAAAGGAAAATATAACCATAATGAGTAAAGATAGGAAATCTGTAAAGTAGAAAACATACAAAAGAACCAAAATTAAAATTACTGAAACATACAATACCTGAAATTAAAAATTAAATGGGTGGACATATTTGCATGATGGAGATGACAATGGAAAAAAAATCAGTGAACTTAAACGAAGATAAATAGAAATCATCCTGTATGGAAAAAAAAGAGAAATAAGGCTGAAAAAAAATTTTTTAAGTGGTAAGGATGTGAAGAACAGTATCAAAAAGTTTTGAAGACCCAGCTTGAGAGCAGAGAGAATGTAGTTTGGAAAACATTTTTGAGAAAAATACTCAAAGTCTTCAGAAATTTGATAAAAATTTACATATACAGATTGAAGTAGATCAATGAACTCCACACTGGATAAATACAAAGGAAACAATGGCTAGGTATAGTCAAGTTGCTGTAAATCAAGCAAAAATAAACACCTGAAAATAACCACAAAAAAAAGTGACACATTAAATACAGGGGAACAATTATTCAAATGATTGCCAGTGTCTCATCAGAAACTAAGGAGGCCAGAAAACAAGTAAAACTTTTAAATTATTGAAAGACTAAAACCTATTAATTCAGAATTAAACATACAGTGAAAATAGCCCTCAAGAATTAAGGTTAAATAATGATATTTTTAGATAAAGCTAAGAGAAATAGTCATCATCAAATCCACACTACAAGAAATAATTTATTTTTAATTTCTTAAAGTTGAATAAAAATGATACCAAAAGGAAAATCAGATATTCAAGAAAGAATAAAAAGCATAAAATATAGTGAACATTTGCAAATAAGAATTTACAATCTTCCTGTTAATTTCTTTAAAATACATATACAACATTATTTTGTTGTGCTTAAAATATATATTCAGACATACTATGTATGACAAGTAAAGTATAAAGAATGGTGGGACATGAATAAATGGACTCACAGTGTTCAAGCTGTCTACATTTTATGTAAAATGGTACAATATTAATTCTAAATACACTATGAAATGTTAAGAATGTGTATTGTAATTCATAGATCATTAAAAAATAATGCAAGGAGTTACATTTTAAAAGCCAGTGAATAAATTAAAATGTAAGTCTAAAAATATTCAAACCATCCAAAAGAATGAAGGAAGAGGGGAACAAATAACCAACATAAGGGCCAAAAAAACCCCAGAAAACCAGCAATAAAATGGTAGACCTAATCCAACAATATTATTCATTATATCAAATGCTAATAGACTAAACACTGTAGTTAAAAGGACAAAAAAGAAAAGAAAAACCAACTATATACTGTCTATAAGACAAGCACGATAGTATATATATGATGGAATACTATTCGGCCATAAAAAAGAATGGACTTTTGCCATGTGCAGCAACACAGATGGACTTAGAGGGCCTTACGCTAAGTGAAATAAGTCAGACAGAGAAAGATGAATACTGTATGATACCACTTATATGTGGAATCTAAAAAATACAACAAACTAGTGAATATAACAAAAAAAGAAGCAGACTCACAGCTTTGGAGAACAAACTAACAGTTACTAGTGGGGAGAGGGAAGCAGGGGAGGGGCAATATAGGGATCAGGAATTAAGACGGACAAACTATGCTGGTATGATGTAAGATACAAGGGTATAGTATGCAACATGGGGAATATAGCAAATACTTGATAATAACTATCAATGGAGTATGAGTTTTAAAAATTGTGAACCACTATATTGTACACCTATAACTTATATAATATTGTGTATCAGCTATAATTTTTAAAAAGGAAAAAAGGACGAGCATTATAAATAGAAAGACACAAATAGGTGAAAGTAAATAAATGTAAATAATTATGCCATACAAACAAAAAGCAATAAAAAGCTAGATAAAACAAATTTCAAGATAGAGTATTAGAGCAATAAAATGGGGCATTTCATAATAATAAAAGGTAAATTTATCAGAAAAGGCATAATAATTAGTTACCTATAAACTTCATAACAGAGCCTCTAAATACATGAAGCAAAAATTAATAGAATTAAAGGAAGAAATAGACAATTCCACAATGATAAGAACTTTAAAAACCCCTCTCTGTAATTGCTAAAACAAATAGACAAAATAAAAACCAGTAAAAACATAAAATCTGAAAAACATTATCAATCTGGCCTGACACTATAGATCCATACACCCAATCAGTTCAGAATCCATGTTATTTTCAACTACATATGTATGCTAAGACAGATCATACACTAGATTGTAAAACAGATCTCATTAAATTTAAGGGGATTTACAGAATATATTCTGAACACGATGGAATTGAATTAGAAATCAACAAAAATAAGATATCTAGTAAAAGCCCAAATATTTAGAAATTAAACAGTTGTACTTCTAAGTAATCCATGGATCAAAGGACAAAATCGTAAGGATAATTAGAATTACTTCAAAATTTATAGCAATGAAAATATAACATAAAGATGTGAAATGCACCTGACATAGTGTGAGAGTGAAAATTAGAAATTTAAACACATGTTAGAAAATTAACAAGGCCTAAAATCCTGAGGCTCCAGCTCAAGAAACTAGAAAAAGAAAAGCAAAATAAATCCAATATAAAAAAAGCAACTATAGAAATAAATTCAATCAAAAACATGCAAACAGTGGAGAAAATTAACAAAGCCCAAAATCTATTTTTAAAAGATAAATAAAACTGATAAAGACATCACTAGACTGATTAAGAAAACAAGAGAGGGGGAAGGAGGTAGAAAGGGATAAATTGGGAGTTCAAGATTTGTTAATATTAAGTAGTATATATAAAATAGATAAACAACAAGTTTCTTCTGTACAGCACAGGGAACTATATTCAATATCTTGTAGTAACTATAATGGAAAAGAATATGAAAATGAATATACATATGTATATGTATGACTGAAACACTATGCTGTATACCAGAAATAATTGGCCCATTGTAAACTAGCTATACTTCAATTTAAAAAAAAAAGGAAAACGAGAGAACACAAATCTTGAAAATCAAGAAAGAAACAAGGTTATCAATACAGACCCTACAGTTATTAAAAGAATATCTTAAAATATTATGATCAATTTTATGCTGATAAATTTAGCAACTCTAATGGAAGTGGGGAAAACTCTTGAAAAATACAACAATATGATACAAAATGAGACAAAAATATCTTTTGCACTTTATGTATTGAAGAAATTTGGTTCTTCATAAAAATCTTTCCCACCAAGAAAATTCAGATGAATCTACTGGTAAATTCTGCCCAAAACTCAAAGAAGAAAGAACGCCACTCCTACTAAAATCTTTCATAACATAACAGAGGAGGAGGCACTTCCAAACTCATATTTTTTGAGTGTAGCATAACCCTAATATCATAATCTGAAAAAAAATCATAAAAAATTACAGCCCAATATCCTTCATATATAAAACCCTTTAAACAATTAACAGACTATATATTTCATATACATATATACATATATAAAGTCTCAAGTAGTACTTGTCCCAGGAATGCTAAATTGATAAAACATTTTAAAAGCAATCAAGTTAATTGACCATACTAAAAGAATAAAGAAGAAAAATCATATGACCATTTTTAAATATGCAGCATCTTACATAAGATGGAGAGAGCCTAAAGCTAAGAAAGCATTCTCATACCAGACATCCAAACGTATAACAAACTACTTATGTAGAAGAAAAAACTTGATTTTCCACTCCATTCCTGAATTGGATAATTAGCCTATAATAAGACAAATAGCTTGCTGCAGATCAACTCTGTCCCTCTGTGCACAACTAGAAAATCTGGTGGTGGGGAATAAATTTAAGTCATCAGAAAACTGCAGAATCAATTGCAGAGAAAGGGAAGTGCAGAGACAAAGGTTTGGCAGGGGGTGAGTCCAACACTTGACACCAGTTTTCCCTTTAAGGCATCTGTTGGTTTGAAAGCTGCATTTGAGAGCTACATAGCTGAGACATTTCATGAAGCTAAGGATGTAAAAATACTGGACTTCAGAATCCACCAAAAAGGGAGGGGGTCCCAGTAAAACTCAGGCTTTCATTTGGGGTCCCTAAGGTGTATACCCTTGAAGTAAAGGTAAACCAAAACTAGAGGAAGCCGAAGACCAAAGCCCAGTTTTGGATCAGCTCGTTCCCTGATTATATTAAGGTGGTTTCTCCTTCTTTTAACTGAAACAAAAGTAATTATTCTCTGAAGAAATGTAACATTATTCAGAGCCTCAAATTATCTCTACAATTTTTATTCATAATGACTAGCATCAATCAATAATAACTAGGCATTGCAGGAGACATTACATCAACACAACAAAAAGAGAAATGGAAAACAGACAGCAGAAACAGCCACAATAAAACAAAGAGCCGTAGGACAAATAGAAAATACTCATATGACAGATTTAAGCTCAAATGTATTAGTAATTACATTAAATGGAATGAATTAAATCCTTAAATTAAAGGTTAAAGATGAAGAAAACAGACTTAAAAAACAACTACATGCTACTTACAGGAGATTTTTTTAAGCCACTTTATTCAGGTATGACTGACATATTTAAAAAGCTGTACATATTTAATGTATACAACTCATTGACTTTGGGGATAAGTATACACCATGAAACCATCACTATACATATCTAGACATATCCATCACCTATACACATTAAAGAGCAGGATATAGAAAAGTGGAAAGTAAAAGGGTACAAAAATAAAATCGGTATTGCTATACTAACATCAGACAAAGCAATCTTTAAGACAAGAAGCACTAGTAAATAAATAATATTTCAAATTATAATATGCATACTTTCTTGGAGATGTATGAAACTTGATCAGAATATTTTATATATATGTGTGTGTGTATATATATTTTTTCAATGAATCAATTATAGATAATTTATAAAATCAATTACAGATCCTTCTCTACCTATCTAAGAAGGCTGAATGTCCTCCCAAGTTCCATTCTGCTTACAAACCCAGTACAATCTAAAGCCTGCACTGAAGTTCACCTGAGTCCCTTAGAAGAGCCCACTATCCTGGATATGCCCTAAAGACAAAGAAAATGCAATGAAGACTTGAATTTTACTTAGCAGGGTTATTCTTGGTAGTGGAATCATACTGTAATTCTGAAACCATTTTGTGTTTTATAGGATTGAGAAAATTAGAGAATATATTGATGTTGTTAGGAACGAAGGTGTTTATTTAAAGGAGGAGAGAAAAACAAATATAAAATGGGGGCTGGTAAAGTTCTATTTGATTTTGAATTTGAGGTATCAATAAATAAATCTCCTAACCATACGCTCAAAAGGCCCTAGAAGAAATGAATCTCACTAGCTATGAGGCACAATTAGTGCTTGGTTCTTGCACTCTTCTCTAGTAAAGCTCACCAGGGATCTCTGGGAGAAATGGCTGATTCCAGGTCTGAAATAGGAAAAATACAAGATTATTCTGAAACATCTTGTGCCAAAAAGCAAGCAAGTACTTAAAAATTGATGAACCCAGAGCTGGCCCAAGGGGACAGCGCAGCCACTGGTTGTATCTGATCATTTAAAAAAAAAAAAAAAAAAGCCATGATGGTAATAAATTAAAACACACAGAAAAATACAAGGCCACCATAATATTTAAAATAAAGTGGAAAAGAATATGAAAAGGATATGTATGACTGAAACATTATACTGTACACCAGAAATTGACATAACATTGTAAACTGACTATACTTCAATATAAATCAATCAATCAATCAATCAATCAATCAATAAATAAATAAATAAAACAAAGTGGAGAGAGAAGAGAGAAAAAAATATCCTCTCTGCAGAAAAATGCCAGCTACAAAATGCAGAACAAATAGTAGAATGTAAAATCACCTCTCTGAAACCCAACATAAGAGTTGATTCAGGCAAAATCATCAATAAATGCTAAAGCAAATGGAATGAAAGGATGTTGGAGAATAAAATATTAGCAATATACTACTCAAAGTAATCTCCTATCCCATAGATCACTTATTCATTACAAAGGGGGAAAAAACGGATCTTCACAATGGAAAGATATGCTGGTCACAACTTTAATTAAGTAGACAAGTTTGACATCTCCAGAAGTGGAACACAGCCTGACAGTGCAGGTCACCTGATTCAATAAAGTGGGAGCAACACATCACCTGTGTAGCGCTGCTGCCAGAAATACTGACCTGAGTCTAATTATGAGGAACTCGCCTAAAGAAACCAGAATGTTGGATCCCCTGCAGGACCACGACCTTGACTCTTCAGAAGGAATCGATGTCATTAAAAACAAAGAGAGCAGAGCACCTGGAACTCAAATGCTGATCGTAGAAACAAACTTATACAACTACTTTGGAAAACAGTTTGGCAGTTCCTTATAAAGATACTTATATACCTGCCATACCACACGGAAATCCTACTCCTAGGTATTTACCCAATAGAAATGAAAACATATGCTCACATGAAATCTTATCCTGGATGTTCATCATGGCTTTATTCTTCATCATCTAGAAGTAAAAAACAACCCCTAGTTTCTCCCTAGTGGCCAATGGATAAACAAATCATGGTACATCTATGCAGCAGAATAACACTCAGCAATAAAAGGGATCACATGAGTAACACGTGCAACAACACGGACGAATCTCAAATGAATTACGCTAAATAAAAGAAGCCAGACTCAAATATTCCATACGTCTGATTCCATTTGTATGATATTCTGGAAAAGGCCAAATTATAGAGACAACAGTTTAATGGTTGTCAGGGACTGGAGGCGGAGGAGGGGTTGACAGCAAAGAGACACGAAGGAATTTTGGATGGTGATGAAACTATTCTACACCTAGATTGTAGTGTAGATTAAGTGACGGTAATAACACAATTGTGATGTGTTTATCGAAACTCATAGAACCGTACACTAAAATGAGTGAACCTTCTAAAAAAAATTTTATAGTTATGTAAATTATACCCCCAAAACCCTGACTTTAAAAAACAAACTGAAGAAAAAATAAAACAAATAAGACAGAGGAAGCTCATGGGACTCTCCTAGACTGTGGAAGACTAAAACGACATCACTACCAAATCCTATGTATGGACCTTGATTGGATCCTGAGTTGGGCTGGGGGGATCCTTTTAGGGACAATTGGGGAAATTTTAGGTTTGGGCTCTGTTGATAATGTTACTGAATTAATAGTGTTTTCTCAGGTGCAGCAATAGGGCTGTGATTGCATAGAAATTAGTTCTGTTCTTGGGAGGTACATGTTGACATATTTAGGGGTAGCTTGTAATGACTGCAACTTTCTTGTGGATACTTAGTCAAAAGAGAAGGGAGAGTGTGTACACAGAAAGGAAGGTAGAGTTGGAGGGGTCTTTCCTGTGGGTTTAAAAGATTTCAAAATAAAAATAAATTATATTTGCTAAACCCCAATAATGGACAGCTGCAACCCCCATCTCCAGACTTAGTGCTGGATGCAATGGCTTTGCTAATCCATCCCCACTTCCCTCCAGGTCTTCCCTTTCAGAAGTTTTACCCTTGGCAGCTCTTTCTTATTCTCTGATCATGCCTTTTGGCTGCCCGGAAAGCATCTGTTTCCAAGGCTGTTGATCTCTGCCATGGCCCTTCTCTTACCTCTCCCTTGAGCTGAGGCCTGACCTGCACAGCTTTGCTATTTTTAAGTATAATCTATATTCTCCAAGTATCTTTAACAGAGTCAAATGGTATCTAGGGCTCTCTGAGATCATCTACCTCCTCTTTAAAAAGCTTCCACTCAGCCCTCCTTTTTGAACTGGAAGTCCATTCACTAGCTTTGCCTCCTTCAGCTCACAGCCCAGCTGCCCAGCCAGTGGAGTCAGGGAGGATTTTGCTTCTAACATCTCATAAATTTCCCATCCTTCGATTGCCCTCCTTCTTTACTCCCTCTCACCTAAACTTTAGTTGTGAATTTCTCTCTCTTATTCTCATTTTCTCCCATGCCCAGGCTCCCAGATACACCAAATGTGGCCCTTTCTCATCTGGGCATCTCTGCAGACAAGATGTAAACTAATAGGTGACTCTCAGGGAGATCAAAGAGGGCCACAGAATATTGGGCACAGATAGCCTGGGATGGTCTAATACAGAGATGGGCAAACTTTTTCTGTAAAGGAGCCTTCAAGGCACTCCGAAAATATTATCTTGCTTTTCCTTTAAGGAGTGAAAGCAGGGAGCATAACCTTCTCTTTCCAATAAACTCCTCCCCCCTCCCGCCCCAAAATACATCAATTATAATTGTTATGCCAATTTTGTTAATGAAATGATCTGCTGAGAAGTGGCCATTAGGACTGAATATAAGCTATTTTCCATGGTTTCCATGCACAGCCCAGTAAACTTGGCCAGATTGTCTGGCAGGTTGGGTACCCAGCACCTCCTGTGCTTTGCTCATCACTATTATGAAGCTGATGATGCTCAGTTATTCTAAATCACTCCCTAATAAGATCCTAATATGAACCTCCTGGCAATTGGCAGCTCACTGGTTCTCCGATTTTCTTCTTAGTATTTCTCTACCTGGTTCTTGGCTAGATTTTCATCTGGATACCTTCAGATGGGTTTGATCCCACTTGGTAAGTAACTTTGGAATATTTGCTTTCAAAGACGTAGGTATGTAATTTACTTGATCATGCAGGTGAGCCAGCATCACTTCTCTGTGGCAGATCTGCTTTCTCTACAATAATTCACAACTATTATTTGTCAGCAGAGCAATTGGACACATATCCATTCAAATAAATTAACATTTCCATCCTGAAAATTTGATCTGAGAAGAATAAATTGGTAAAATGCTAATAGCAGGTGAAACAGGGTTCAAATACTCTAATTATCAAAAAAACCCATAGATTTAAAATAACTACACATAATTTTGAGCCATTGAAACTGCAGATCCTTTTGTAAAGGGTAATATGGCATCAGCACAGAGGCAGAGGTATGGGAATGCTGCCCGAGCAACACAGCTGGGATAGTGAAGGCAGAGCGTCTGGCTACAGAATCCAAGTACTTACAGTATCCTACACTACGTCCCTGAAGACAACGTTCTAATAAATCACAGTATGATTATCAGATGGACAATTAAATTCAACCTCTCTCAGAATAATTAATGATATGGGGAAATAATGGCATTATATTAAGTGAAGAAATCAGGACACAAAACTAGGTATGCAGTATGATCCCAATTTATTTTAAAATATGAACACAGAGATATGGGGGCATGTTTGTGTGTGTGTGTGTGGGTGTGTGTGTGTGTGTGTGTGTGGAATTGCATGGCATGTGAAGATTCCCTGGATTTGCATGTTGAACTAAATTGATGTGTAACACTGATTTCATGCCTTAGAGATTTTTCTAAAGGGTGATATATTCAGTCACCTCAACTCCAGGATCTCTTTTTGCTTCATCCTGTATCAACCCTGAGTTGAGGTTTCTAGCTCAGATACTTCCTTGATTTCCACCCAGAAAAAGGAAAAGCACAGAAAACATTCAAGAGTACAACAGAATTAAGCATTTGGAAGGAAGATAGAGAAGCTCACTTAATATATAAGCCATTTCAAACTGAACATTAAGTATTACTATTTCTTTAATTATTTTTAGCACCCTCCACCCCTACCACAGGAACACGGCCACTGGTCATTTGCCTGTTAGATCACCCAGCCTTACGTTGATGGGCACATCTTCCCCCTTTCTCTTCACCTCCCCTCTTTTAAGAACAATAAATTTTATCATTTTCCCATGCAGGCCACTTAACTCTTTCTTTTGTAGCTGAAGTTATAGACAACAGTCCTCTCTGGGTCCTGCCTACTATCTCAAGCTGTTTATCAAGTTATTTTCCCAAATAAAGACAGTTTCTGCCTTAAGAGTAACCCTGGTATATCAGCTATTAAAATAGGTGTTTTCAAACTTGGCTGCTCATTGAAATTTCTGGGAAGTTTTGTTTTTTGTAGTTTTTTTAAAATAAATATTACTTCCTTGGCCTCTCCAGAGGATCTGAGGGTATGATTTTGACATAGACTTATTTTTAATATCCATGTGATTCTAATGTGCAGCAGAGTTGAAATACACTGCTGAAATAAGAACATTCACATTATTTCACCATATATATTTGATTCTATGGTGCATGTTTTTTCACAGCTTGATATTTTTTAAAATTAGAATGCATTTAATATTTTATATCAAAAAGAACTTACAAACTACCAAATAGATTAAGTTGTGACATACTTGTCATTTCTTGCGATACATATGGGAAGAGTGCCTGATCTCTTCAAATATATCATGTAATCTTTAAAGCTGGGAGAGTTTGGTGTGACTGATTCATGCTTTATGAAGGACTATCATTTGGACACCAAAAATTCATGAGTAAAAGCTTCTGGCTGAATTTCAAGAGAAACGTGTGATGTGTGATTTAATCAAGAAAAATTATGAGTTTAACCAAATAGGAAATGCAGATAAATCTCATTATTTTTAAATATACATTGACATTAGATGGCAGACAAAAAAATGTCATAGGGTCAGGATTTGAAACACACATGACGGAAAGCAGCACATAATATGGATGATCTGTGCAGCTACCATCAGCCAAAGTGATTTTGAATTAACCTTAGACTCAGAATGAGAAGGAAACTTTGTCTCAAATTTTATGAGAAGAAAATGGTACATAATTGCTATTTTTAAAAAAGAAATGTATGTTTACCTTTATTTGTTTTTCTTGAAATAGAGTAACTAAACCAATACTGTGCTTTGTAATAAATAGTTCCTTAGAATTGAAGAACTCGGAGAGGCTGTGGAGAAAAGGGAACCCTCCTTCACTGCTGGTGGGAAAGCAGTTTGGTGCAGCCACTGTGGAAAACAGTATGGAGATTCCTCAAAAGACTAAGAATAGACTTACCATATGACCCAGGAATCCCACTCCTGGGCATATACCCTTCTTCAGGATGACACCTGCACCTGAATGTTCATAGCTGCACTATTTACAATACCCAAGACATGGAAACAGCCTAAATGTCCATCAACAGATGACTGGATAAAGAAGATGTGGTATATTTATATAATGGAATACTACTCAGCCATAAAAACCGACAACAACGCCATTTGTGGCAACACGGATGCTCCTGGAGAATGTCATTCTTAGTGAAGTAAGCCAGAAAGAGAAAGAAAAATATCATATGAGATCGCTCATATGTGGAATCTAAAAAACAAAAACAAAAACAACAACAAACAAAGCATAAATACAAAACAGAACTAGACTCACAGACATAGAATATAAACTTGTGGTTGCCAAGGGAGTAGGGGGTGGGAAGAGATAGACTGGGATTTCAAAATTGTAGAATAGATAAACAAGATTATACTGTACAGCACAGGGAAGTATATACAAGATCTTACAGCAAAAATCTTACAGAAAAATGTGTACAGATCTTACAGAAAAAAATGTGACAATGAATATATATATGTTCATGAACAACTGAAAAATTGTGCTCTACACTGGAATTTGACACAACATTGTAAAATGATTATAAATCAATAAAAAATGTTAAAAAAAATAAGAAAAAAAAGAATGGAAGAACACTAGTACACATAGATATTCACAATCCTAGAAAAACAACTGGAATGAAACACATCAAAATGTTAGTAGTCATTGTTGAGGGATAGACCTATGGATAATATTTATTTCTTCATTATACTTTCTTTTACTTTCCAATTTTTGTAATGAATATAGATAAATCTTATAATTAGGAAAGGCAAAGAATGTTATTTAAACACATATATGAGCATAGGCATATCATTTTCTATCTCTCACTTCCCCTAAAATACTCACTGATCAAAAATACAAACATCAAAACAAAAGCAATAGGAAAGCCAAAAAACTACATTTCAGAAAACGTAAATTATAGGCCTTTTAACCACAACATCTTTTTTTTAATGTAAGTCCAAAATGTAAAAGACTTTTAAGACTTTCTCCATACCCTTTCTCCCCACTTCAAACAATCTTTAATTAAACCCAGAGCCCAGTTTACTGGAATGATGTTAAATGTGCCAGAAAAAAGAAGCTAAGAGGCTGTCCACCTTCTCTCTTTCCAGCATTTCTCATCCGAATGGCATGCTGTGAAACACACACTTAAATTGATTGGTATTAATGCATGCACACAGGTTCCAAAATGTCAGCAAGATGCATTTGCTTTCAAGTTATATTAATTCAGCTGATTACAAAGGGCCGGGTAAATAAATCTTAGTTATATACAAAATATGTTTTAAGGTTCTTTAATATACATGCTTAGAATTTTCTTTCTCTCTAGTCTCACCTTCATTTATTTATGTATTCATTTGACAGAAACTGTGGTCCAGGCACTGTTCTAAGCCCTGGGAAAACAGTAATGAACAAGACAAGAGATCCTGCCCTCAATCAGCTTACATGCTAGTGGGTTAGGACACAAGCAAGAAACAAACAAGTGCACTGAATATACTTTAAAAAAAAAGGAAAGAAAAAAAGAAAAACTGGAAAGAAAATGTCTGGGGCAAGACAGGGGGAGGGGAGCAGGGAGCAAGTGCTTTAGCTAAGCTAAGATGGTCAGGACGTCTCTGAAGAAGTTACATATCCACAGAGACTAGAATGCTGACCAAGAGGTAGCCCTGCAAAGATCTGAAGAACATTCAGCGCAAGGAAACAGCAAGGGCATAGACCACATGTGTGACGAACTTTGTGTATGCTCAAAACACAGGGACAATCAGTTTGACTAGAACAGGGTGAGAGGAGGGGGCAAATGGTATAAGGTGAAATCAGAGCAAGAGACAGGAGCCAGATCATGAAGGACTGTTCAGGCCACAGGATGGAGTTGGAATTTTATTCTATTTGTTACATGAAACCTTTGGAGTGAGTCATGCTTCTTTTAAAAATGTGTAACACAGAATACAGAGGTATACACTACTACTTCCCTGAATCTGTTCACACCTTCAGAAATAAAGTAGAAGGAAGAACATTTTAGAACAAAATCAGGAAACCTGGGCTCCAGGTCTATCTCTTCTACCCAGAAGCTACATTACCTCAGTCAAGTGCTTAATCTCCTGGCCTCAGTTTCCTCATCTGTAAAATGGAACTATTGCATCAAAGCATTGAAATAAGATACAAGAAGATGAAGGCTTGGAATCACCAGTGGATGGTTAGGAGTCTTTCTTTCTCTCCTTCCTATGAGACACAGAGAAGGGGAATGCTGGGGAATGAGCACACACAGGGCACGTTATAATTGCTGATGGAGAAAGTGAAGCGATGGGGGTAGGTTCTTCCCCTTAGGTTGGTTACTCCAAAGCAGGCTCTGGGATCAGAATGTGACTTTGTTTGGGAGATGATCCTAGGAAGCATTGTTTAGGGAGGAAAGAAGTGAGAGGAGACAGAAAGAAGCAGACAACAATATTATCAATCATGGCACCACTCTGGGTACATTGGGCCCAATCACAGTCCCTCAGGCCCCAGGGTTAACTCCCCTGCACTTCCAACCTGCCCCAGACTTGGGCTGAGAGGCCTCTCATGGCCAGAGAAGGCCCTAAGCAGAGATCTGCAGGTTCTTTCAGTGGAAGCCATACGAAGGCATGCACAGGAGCGGCAGGTGCCAAGAGAATGTGACTAGGGCACCGACAGCATCTGCCAAACCCTTCCTCTCTTCCCCCAAGGGATTGTGAGGCCCTCTGTATATAAAACGCCTGTTCTCACTGCCAGAGCTGCAAGATGATTTTCTGCAGACTGTGACAAGCTCTAGGAGATGGTGTGTTAGGATGCCTGCTGTCTACACCACTAGGAGCCCCCTGGAAAGATCTCACCAAAAAGGCAAAGACTCTGGGTACTACATGCCTACTCACACCTGCAGGATAACTCACAGTCATGGCCTCCTCTTGGACCAAGTGTGTGGTTTTTAGACACAAAACAGGTTAAACCCATTAGGAATTTCCAGCCTCTAGGGAAATATTCCATAAACTGTCTTCCTGTTTAAGAAAAAGTTAAAATCAATATGCTTTGAGAATAGCCAGGCTTTGCTACATCTGGTCATTGGGTGAGATTTATTGTATCAAAATGAGAAGAGCAAGAGGTAGCATATAGTGAGAGAATTTGCCATGTGCCAGGGAAGGGAAGCACATACCTAACATCGTATAAGTGAATCCTATGAACAAATGAGAAGTATGAAGAATTGGCCTGTAATCAAATAGGATATGATAGAGCCAGATGTCATCCAATGGGGCTGGACTATGTTTGAAATGACACAATGTAACCCACGGAAGAGCATTTCTCATTATTTTGGATTAATAATACTAGCCTTAATTTATCGAACATTTATTATAAGTAAAGCACAATGCTAAATTCTCTGTTTACTCTAGCATATTTAAACTTCACAAAAGCCTAAGAGGTAAGTATTACAGTTCCCATTTAAGATATAAAGAAACTAAGACAAATTAAATTAAAGAGCTGGCGTTTAACCTATGTTCTTAAATCCTCCAAGCTGGAATCAAGGCTCTTCCTTGCCCTGAGTGCCTTTATAGAGAGATTCTGTGGAACATTTGGAAAGCCAGCTATGGAAGTACATTTGGAGAACTAATATAGCATCCCTGAGCCCTGTCCAATCAATGGATCCCAGCTGGGGGGAGCCTGGAGTGATGTCAGCCATTGAGCATCTCAGGTCCTCTTTCTCTAATGGGCCAATGGAAACTCATTCTCACTCTTGGATACTGTGCTGTGTTTCTTAAAATGACTCCATGAAGAGCATCATTTAATATTCCTAAAACTTTATATTCCTAAAATTGAATGGAACATAAGACCAAGTCTCATTTCAAATTAAAATCACTCTCAATTACTTGTCCCCTGAGTTGATTTCAAGAGAAGAATAAAAGACATTGCCTAACAGCAGAAAGCCAAAGCTATCTTTTCTTTAATCCCTCATTTTCACAGAATAAAACAAATAAACAAAAAGAATATTTTAAGTATTTTCTTTCACATACCTTTCAAAGAGAATTCTCTAAATTTGGTTCTCTATGGATTGGATCAAAATTAACTGCCCCTTATTTTCCTTCCCTGGGGGAAATACTGTGAAAAATAACCATTACCAACACCCCCCACCACCACTTTGCAAAAAAGCAGTTTACTAGTAAGGAAAGAAAGACTTCTTTTTTTTTTTTAACAGATCAAGATGTTAAAATTCTCTTTTACAAATCTAACTATTCTCTAGGTAAAACTTTCGTTTCTAGAGGAAGCTAAGCATGTCAAATACAGTCAGTTCTACCTGTTGGCACCTGTCTGACATCTCTTTTCCCTCTTCTTTCTCTTCCTCAGCCCCCAAAACCAGAGGGCTCCCTTGTACCTTCATCTATTACTAAAGCCAAAGACCCCACACTCATTCTCTGTCAATAAACACAACTCTACCACACATGGCATCAGTACAATGGCCCTAACAGGTAAGGCATAGACACAGACGTCCCATCGCACTAGTTATCGACTGCTGCACAGAAAAATTATTCCAAAATTCAGTGTCTGTTGACAGACAGTTCTCCAATGGACCCTTCTTATGAGCAGAGGCACTGACAGCTTTTGGTTCAGATTAGCTTTTCCAGGATATCTGTACAGCAAACAACTTTGCAAGATGGAGACAGTATCCCTCTGGGGAAGAGGTCAGAATTGTTTGCCATCCAGTATAATAAAAATAATGTCTCCCTCCAGGGTAAAGTTTGAGCAGATTTTCTTGAAGTCCTCTTATAAAAGACTGAGGTTTGCCATGCTGATCGTTCCTCAGCTATGAGGCAAATCCACTGTCTATGCAGCATCCAGCCATGTCCATCCCTGCAGCAGCCCCATAGGACTTAGGGGCAAAGAGGAACCAACACAGATGTGAGTTCACGCTGACTGCTGTGCTGGGAAAACTGCAAGCCTTTTGTCTCTGACTCAGCAGTCCCATGACTTCTAGTAGTGTCCATAAAACTGTGGTCGGCTCATTTAACTTACAAGTAGGATGAGATCTCACGTCTTTCTCAGTTTTTGACTGTGGTTTCCAACAACAAACATTTACTTCCTCACAGTTTCTGAGAGTCAGGAATTTGGAATTGGCTTACCTGGGTGGTTCTGGCTCAGGGTCTCTCCTGAGATTGCTGTAAAGCTATTGGCTGGAGCTAGTCATCTGAAGGCTTGATTGGGGCTGGATACAATGTTAAGAAGGCTTACTCATATGGCTGTTGGCTGGAGGCCTCAATTCCTCACCACACGGCTTCCCCCAAGAGATTTTGGAGTAGCCCCAAAACATGGCAGCTGGCTTCCCCACAGAACAAGAAATCCAAGAGAGAATAAGTTTGGCCAAAATGGAGGCTGCAGCCTCTTTTATAATCTAACCTCAGAAGAGACACACCATCACTCCTGCCACATTCTGCTGGCAACGCAACTCTACCTCAGCACACTGTAAGAGAGAACTGCGTAGGGGTGTGAATACCACGAGGCAGGGGTCATTGGGGCCATCTTGGAGGCTCTCTACTACACCCATGCAGTCAGGCGAGCACCTTGCTCACACAGAGAATCTGGTTGGCCTTACCAGGTACTTTCAAGCCAGGGCAAGGCAAAACTGATGAAAGAATGGCTAGGAAAAAAGAATAAAGTCTTGAAATTTGGAACTGGCTCCAGAAGAGATTATTTCAGCAAAGCCTCTGGAAAGAGTCTAGCAAAAGTGAGGCAATTTAGTACTCTCTCCCTATGAAGGGCAGTGGAACACAGAGGGATTTGCTTTCGTTTTCTTTCTGAGACAACTGACACACTCAATTCCATCTCTAGGAAAATAAAGACTCACCCATCTAACTACCTCCCTCCTTTCCTTCTGGAGAAAGCAGTAATTTTTTTTTTATCCTTGGCCACTTCTCTCCCAACAGCTCTGCCACTTTCCCATTTGACTAGCCCACGAGATAGGGGAGAATTTTTTTTCATTTTTCATGAGGGTTTGACAATGTCACCCACCACATGCATTACTGTACCACTTCAGAGTGGACACATTCACTATTTCTGATTCCAGCAAAAACACATCCGACAATGAAAAACATGTGCAATGAGGACATCAGGAAAGGAAGAAGGAGGAGCATAAAAGGTAAAGGTTGGGGTGGGGAGGGTGCATGTGTATGTATGCAGGCAAGAAGGTTCAAACTAGGAGTCAGGAAAAAAATCGAGCACTATGCAACGCAATTCTAATTCCTATTTCTCTTGTTCTAAACTGTGGAGGAGGATAACGTGAGAGAAGAAATGTAAGGAAATTTTCAACTTATTAATGCTGACTGCATCTTGCAAGCACTACCACATAGTATTGAAATGTTTCCCTGGAAAAAAAGTGTAGGTGTATGTGCAGTGTATAGGGATGATAAAGGAGAGGTCTAGGAACTTTTTGAAATAAAAAGCAATAGTCTTCATTTAGCAAAAGAAAACAAACATTTTGGAGCATCCTCTGTATGCCAGACTCTGTGCTAATTTCATTCACATTTAATCTTAATTCAGAACAGCCCACTAAGGCTGACATAATCACCCCTATTTCACAGGTGAGAAAAAAGTGTGGATCAGAGAGAATGTGACCTGCCTTATGTGACACTGTTAGTAACAGACGGAGAATCAGGAGTAAATGCTCTTGTATATCTCACTAGCTCTTTGACAAAATAGGGACATCTGTTGCTCAAAATAGTGAAGGGAAGAGATGCCAAATTCTGAAATCTTTATAGAAAGCAGTAGTATTTCCACAATTCAGGGAGGACATAATAAGTGAAACAACTAAGCGTGAAGATAATTTACAGAACATCCTAAGAAGCAGTAAAGCGCACATCAATTTATATCATCTCTTTGTCATCAGTAAGGTGTTCTATGGGGCTTCTCCTCTAACAGTTCTAGTGCCTTGCAGTTCTTGAAAGAGGGCTGGTAACCACCCAGCCCTCCAAACATGTATAAAGGAAAGGAAGTACCAAGCCTCTAAAAAAGACCCGAGACACTTTGGCCAAGACCCTGCTTCCTGGATTCTTCTTTAGAACGTGACCATTTCTGGAGGTGATGCAATCAAGCATGTCCATCCTTGATGGGGCTTGCTGTCAGGAGATATGTTAAAGAACTCCATTTGACACAAACAATCTATGGAGCATTAGCCAGCATCCTTCCCTCTGTGGACATGCCAAGTAATTGCCAAGGGAAACACTAGTAATGTCAGTCAACATCCCCCAAAAGAAGCCTTCAGTTTCTTTTTTTTTTTTTTTTTTTGGCACGATTAGGTAGTGTTGGGGAATAAAAGCAGGAGCATTGAACTAGACGAGAATATAACGTGCCCAGTGCCACCTCTTGCAAACCACCTATGGTCAGCTAACAGTCTGCTACTTTTTCTCGGTCTCCCCAGAGTCCTGCTAGGATGTTCAAAGACCAATTGCTTTCAGAGGTACATTAAACACAAGCAAACTCATGGCCATGGATAGAAAAGTACCTCTTACATGAGCAACAATATTTTAATTGTTACCAAAAGGAAATGACCTGGTTCAGAAACATCACAGGGCATGTGTAGCTGAGAGTGGGAAAGGAGTGGTACCACATATGATGTGTTATAATGGAAATTGGTGGAAGACCCTAAAACTCTTTTGTCTGAGACTTTTCTGCAATAGGGGAAATATAATGGGAAATCCTAATTAATTAAAAACAGTGCAAAATGTACTATGCACAGCACAGAGGCATCCAGCTGGTGAAAAGTTCACATGCACAGTGGAAAACAGAAAAAGCAAGGATGTGGAGTCAGACAGACCTGGGGTTTGAATTTTAGTGCAATACTACTAGGTTGTATGACCTGGGAAATTTACATAAAGACTCTGAGTCTATTTCCTCATTTGTACAATTAGAATGATAGTACCTACCTGAGGCTTTGGTAATACCTATGATACAACATAAGCAATACAGAGTCGGGCATGCTGGGTCCTCTGTAAATCACAACAATGAATTCCATCCGTCCATTTGCCAAGTCATGATGCATAAAACTTTGAGCTACACTTTCAAGAAAGAACCTTTAGGATTCTGAAACAATAGGCAAGCTAAGTTTCCAAAGGACCACATCTTTCAAATTGAACTAGATAAGTCAGAGGGTGTTTAACAGGGTGCTAGTCTTGCAGAGAACAGAAGATTTAATTCTGCTTAGTTCCTTTGGCATTTGCAGGTAAAAACCACCACAAATTAATTAGCATGTCTTCATTTGCTTGAGGATGATTAATAATACTCAGGCAAAACAGGTTTTACATAATTCATCAGTCTGACACAGCCCAGCGCCTCTGGAGTTCCAAGAACTTCCAATCCCAGCTGGTCTGTGACACTTTAAAACTAGCTACAAACTGATGATATTCTTACAGACTCTGGATTCACTCTATATTATCTGTTCTTCTGAAGTGAGGGAGAGAAATCTAATCACAAGCTTCAAGCCTATTTTGTCTCCAGTTTGGGAGAAATGGATATAAACAAATTCTCTCTACATGGAACATCAGTAATTCACCCATTTCACCAAATAGATTGAGCATCGATAATGTACAGGCACCATCATAGGTGCCTCCTTTTTTTCCTTCCCAGTTCTAGTCTGTGTGAGCCCCCAAATAGTGGGACTCTTTTAAGCAGAGTCTGTGTGCAGCACTATTTACAATAGTCAAGACATGGAATCAAACCAAACGTCCATCAACAGATGCCAGTTCAGATAGAAGGGTTTTCTAGCCAAGATCATCTAATGCTACCTCAGCTGAGACTCTCTTTACTGCAATATTAGAAGCCAACTCAAAACTACCTTTAATCTAAGAGGGAATTCCATGGAAGTATATTCAAATGCCTCATGGTTTTCAAGTGTAGAGGGGCTTAAGAAGGGGGCAGAAACTGAGACCTGGACCGTCAGGAATCTAGGCAGTGCCCTTTCTCTGTCTTTAATCTGGGACTTTCCAAGAATCAGCCTCATTTTTAGATGTTTTTGTAGAATGAGTTTCTCCAAGTCCAATGGCAAGAAATACCATGCCCCCCAAATTGACATCATGCCAGATTCAGCATTGGTAGAGAAAATCTGATTGGCCCAGACTGAATCAGGTAACTACCTTTGATCACATCAATTCTAGCCAAGGAGGTGGACGGGGTTAGGTAGTACACAGTTGCTGAGGTCTCACAGCTGTGGAAGATGAGAAATGACATGAGAAAGAAGGTAGATCTCAGGAAAGGAAATACTGGGAGCTGGGGAAAATCCTAAAAGAAGTCCACTACAAGTATATTCCACCAAGACAATAAAATATTTCAAGGTTTTGCTTATTTTTATTTCAATCAGGCAAGTAGTACAAGTTGCTGTTGCTTCCATTTGTGTCTTACATCTAAAAGAACTATGTCAAATCTTACAGATGCATCAACTTACTTTTTAAAGTGACAGCTGAAGCATGTTGTCTTCCTTGATTTAAGACTTCAAGTCACAAATAATCAATATTTGCCCTGAGGAAATCTTAGGGCCATTTGAAAAACCCAAATCCTATAATCCTCTGGTGCCTTATAGCTCTAGGAAAAATAAGTTATCCTCTTAAAAGGACCATCTGTAGTTGTGTCTTCTCCTATAAGAGGAACTTGGTTTAATGACCCCATTTCACGGGGTGGGGTAGACTCCTCCAGAGAGAATGGATGCAGTTATTTTTTATTTCCAAAGCCATCCAGGAAAAATGTTCCATATATAGTTTTCTGCTGTCTGCCTTTGAAAAAATGTGACTCTATCTACACTAAATGTTATCTCCATGTCTTTCCAGTGGCTAAAGGCTTGAGGGAGGGGAGACAGTTTAGCTAGTCAGGCAAACAGACAGTTGAAATTTTCAACCTAAACAAAAAGAATGGTAATAATTTTAAAATAAAACAAAATACCATTTTTTCTATCAAATTAACAATTTGGTTTCAAATAAGTAAAAGATGAACAGATACTCCATTAAAGAACATGTATAGATGGCAAATAAAAATGTAAAAAGATGCTTTACATCATTAGTCATTAAATACCACTTAACATCTTTTAGAATGGTTAAGTTTTTTTAAAATTGATAATATTAAGTGCTGCCAAGGATGTGGAACACTGGAAATCTCATTCTTTATTGATAGAAATACAAAATGTACATCCACTTCGGAAAAATGTTTGACAGTATCTTATGAAGCAAAACATGCACTTGCCTTGTAACTCAGCCATCCCACGGCTAGGTATTGACCCAAGTGAAATAAATTTTATGTTCACTTGAAAACCTGTACACAGGAAGCTTTATGCGTAATTGCCAAAGACTGGAAACAATACAAATATCCCCCCAGTAGGCAGTAGATAACACAAACTGGTACATCCAGGTAGAATAGAATACTTAGCAATAAAAAGGGAACAAATTACTGATACATACAACATGGATGAATCTCAAATGAAATATTAAGTGACAGAATGTTCCAATATTAAGTGAAAGAAATCAGACTAAAAAGTCTACATAAGAGCTATGACACTAACATGGCTTTTTGGAAAAGGCAAAACCATGGATAAAAATCAAATCAGTGGTTGTCAGGGGCTGAGAGACTGACTACAAAGGACACAAAGAAATTTGGGGCGGGGGGGTGATGAGGCTATTGTATATTTGGGTTGATTGTTAAATGGCTGTATGCATTTGTCAAAACTCACAGAACTATACACTAAAAAGAGTGGACTTCACTGTATGTAAATTACATCTTAATTTAAAAAGTAGAAAAAATACACCTTTATCAACACATATAGTGTATTATGTATTAATTCCTATTTAACTGCACTTACGTACACATTACAGATTCTCACTGAAAAATATTTTTAAATTTCGCATCAAGGCCAAGTCACCTTCAGCGTCTTTGGCTGCTTCCATGCATTTGTGAAATCAAATGTGAAAGCTCTTTTTTTAGCTCAACGGTGTTCACCTCCAGAGCCCTCTTTCTGAAATGAGAGCCCTTTTTGTCTTGATGGATTTATCATAGAAATGGAGGGAGACCAAGCACATCCCATGGGCACTGCCAAGGCTGAAGGCTCTCTCTGTGACATTCAACTCCTCACTTAAACAAGAGGGAAACCCTACCTCTTATTTTCTCTACCAGGTAACTTTTCCCCAGTTAGTACTTAAATTCAAGTATCCCTAAAGTCTATATAGCTGGAGACGATGCAGGGCATCAACAGCAACTTGCACTGCTCTGCCCTGGTCCCAGAAGGAACCGTTCCCTAGCTCCTGGAGAGGGGAAGGGCCAACCCATCAGTCACCCTCTGGGTGACATATATGGGCTCTATTAATATCACAAGATGCTTCCCCTCAGCATTCACCTCTTAAGCGTCCATTTCAATCCCAATAAATATTCACAACTGACACCTTCCTTATGCCACCTCGGCTAAAACGGAACTAACGAGCGCTTAGGAGATGATGTTTTAAAATGATGCACTGCATAGGAGCCTATACAAATCTCTGCTTTATTACGGGAACCAGAGGTTAGCATTAAGAGGACTGCCATTTTCTTCTCCAATTTGTAATACCATTAATTACTCTTGTGTTTTTAATCTGCCACTACACTTAAACAGGAGCATTGCAAAGCCTCAGCACAGGGATTCAGCAAACGAGGACTTGGGGAAAACTCACATACTCTAGAGTTATTGGTTCTAATTCCATCAAGGAAGGGAGAGCTCAGAAACCAGACTCTGGGGTCCTGGTTTAATTGGTGCAGGGTATGTGGGTGTAGGATGGAGGAAACAAAGGCAGAAGCACAGGGTAAAAATTTCACTGAAGAGGAAAGTAACTGTGAACTGTCCCTCTGAAAGCAGTCAAGTCTTGGACTTGCCATCTGGGCCCCTCTGGCTGTGCTAAACTAGCCAAAACCCGAGTCAAATGTAAGTGCCAGCCTGCCGCCAGGCACAGCGTGTCAGCCCTGACAACAGAATGCTCCTGTCCTCTGACCTACCAGAATGCTGCGAGCAGTAATTAACATCCATTAGAGGGCTAGTCAGCCTTACTCAGCGGCTTTCTGTCAAGTTCTAAGCAGACAGCTGCCCAACCCATGACCCAGGGCACCTCATCAGACCACTTCCCCTTCTGAGGAAAGGAGGTGACCTCAGCTCCGGTTGTCCACAGGGCAAAGGCCACAGACACTGAAAGGCCTCTTATCGCCATAAACAGTGTCCTCAGGATGGAGCTGAGCCCTGCTTAGAGGTGTCGGGGCTGGGAAGGCCAAGAGGAAATGGCTGTTGCTTGGTAGAAGGCTTCAAGGTTCGGAACAGGAAAACCAACACAGACAGTTGTGACGGATGGAAACAGTGCCAGGATGTTCTTAATGCAAGCCTAGCCAGAGCACACGTGATAATCTACAGTGACTTTCCCCTGCCTTCCCAACAGCCAACCCCCACATTGAAGCTCTGAATTCATGAGGCCCTGGCTGGGACTACTGAATGCAGAAAGTCTGAGAGGAGAAACTAACATCTGTTAACTTCTACATGGTGCCAAGTTCTTGCATTACATCCATTGCATAGCAATTGACACTTGATAGGTGCCAAAAAATCCAGACTTTAAATAAGAGTTGTCTAATGAATGGGGTGAATGAATTCCATTTCAGTTTTGCAACAACTCCAAGTTACAATTGACATGTGGGGAAATTGAGACCCATTAAAGCCATAGACTGTCTCATAGTCACAGAGCTATTTAAGGTTGGAAGAACTGAAAGAGGAGTAGGCTTTTCTGACTCTTTAGAACCCACGACAGTTCCTGATCCTGGTAGTTTATCCTATTAGTACTGACGGTACCTGGTTGATGTTACCTGCTATTAAGATACCAAGCACTGGATGCCTCACCAGGATTGTCTGGGTCCAAATTCCAAGAGGCTTCTCTTTCATCTCTCTTCTACCAATGACTGGTCGTAGTATTCCCTTTACATGTAACTACCTGTCGATGGGAGAGGGAAAATACCCCATGGTCCTTGCTGGGCACACTTTCATTCCATCATCTCTAGGACTCCAGAGCAGCTGATTTCTATGCCCTTCTCCATGACAGAGTAATAGTCAAACAAACTTTTATGGTTCCTCTCTCCTCCCTTCTCCACCTCTCCTCTCCCCAGAGGAGAAGGTATTTGTCCATTGCAGAGCCCAACACATCAAGTCACACACCAGTGTGGAGCAGAAACGCAAGGGAAAACCATCTTCACCATCTCTTTTACATGGCCTCCTGCCTGCAGCAGGAAGAATTTCTAGCACTCCTCCCAGTGTTCCAGAAGTGGTAAACACTGAAAGACCTTCCACTGCCTTCCTGGACTCTCTGCCACTCTCTCCTATGCCAGCACCAGCTTTGGGAGGCAAGCAGTGGCCTCCTTGCCGCAATTGTCAGGAGCCATCCGAGCCTGCTCACCCACAGGTAGGAGCTACCATCCAGGCTCTGGAGGAGAAGCTTCCACTTCCACCATGGCCAGAGGTCCCCTGTGCATTCTCCAGTCTGGCTTTACCCTGGATTTTGGCAACTAAGGGGCCCTCATTAATAAAGCTAATGCTCTCATCTGGCTTCTGGATTAGTTCTCTAGGACCTACCTAAGCCCTAGGTTCAAAGGTTAGGGACTGGATGAAGGGACTAACCACTCCTCCCTCCAGGATTCTGCTCAACTGACATTGCCGATGAAGCCTTCAATATCAGCCTTAAAGGCTGAGCACCAGTCAGTAGTATTTACCCCATCTCTCTTAGGCTGTAATTCTGTATATTTTAGATTTCATTTTGCTCCTTACATTGTCTGTTTTTCTTGGAGAAAGGGAATTTTGTGCTCTTTGTTTTGGTTTCTTTATTATAGATTAAAAGAGTCCATAATATCTTGTATTCCTTGCTTGGCCATTCAGATTTAGAAATGAATTACTAAAAGCCGATTGGTCTACAAATAATAAATCCTGGAGAAGGTGTGGAGAAAAGGGAACACTCTGGGGGAGAGTACAGCTCAAGCAGTAGAGTGCATGCTTAGTATGCACAAGATCCTGGGTTCAACCCCCACTATCTCTTCTAAAAATAAATAAACCTAATTACTTTCCCCTACCAAAAATAAACAGATAAATAAATAAAAATACATTAAAACATTAAAAAAGAAAAGAAAAGGAAACCCTCCTACACTGTTGGTAGGAATGTAAATTGGTGCAGCCACTACGGAGAACAGTATGGAGGTTCCTTAAAAAACTAAAAATAGAGTTACCATAAGATCCAGCAATCCCACTCCTGGGCATATATCTGGAGGGAACACTAATTTGAAAAGATGCATGCACCTCAATGTTCCTAGCAGCACTATTTACAATAGCCAAGACATGGAAGCAACCTAAGTGTCCATGTCAAGCTAAGACATGAATGGACAAAGAAAATGTGATTATTTTACATATATTTACAGAAATATTACTTTAGCTATAAAAAGAATGAAATAATGCCATTTGCAGCAACATGGATGGACCTAGAGATTATCATACTAAGTGAAGTAAAACAGAAAAAAACAAATATCATATGGTATTACTTCTATGTGGAATCTTAAAAAATGAACTTATTTATAAAACAGAAACAGACATATAGACATAGAAAAAACAAACTTATGGTTCCCAAAGGGGAAAGAGGTTGAAAAGGATAAATTAGGCACTTGGGATTAACAGATGCACACTACTGTGTATAAAATAGATAACCAGCAAGGACCTACTATGTAACACAGGGAACTGTTCTCAAAACCTTGTATTAACCTATAACATAAATGAATCTGAAAAAGAATATATTTATATATATGTAACTGAATTACTTTGCTGTACACCAGAAACTAACACCACATTGTAAATCAACTATACTTCAATAAAAATTAAAATAAAAGCTGACTGGAAATATGGTATACATGAATGTCAACTTATGACTCTTACCACAGGGTGAACAGCTTATAAACTGGCTCTGGTATTTCATGGGACCCCAAATTATTCCAGAAAACCCTCATATGATCCCCTGCCTGTAACTGTATATGGGGATTCCTGGAAGCTCTGTGGGAAAGAGTTGGGGTGAGGGTGTTCTACAATTCAATGTGTGCTTTCATTAAACTCATTTCAGCTCTGGGTTTCATCACTACCAGTCTGTCTCTTGTTAACTCATACTCAGAAAAGTGACAGCCTGGCTATGTGAGGGGAAAACGTACCTGGGGGTCAGACTACTCCATACTCGGGCTTTCCAGCAATGCCCCTGGTTTCAACTTTATACTTCACCCCTCCATTCAGGTCAGGGAACTTTCTAAAGTTCTGCAGGACCAGTTATCTCCTCATCTGACACTAAGTTTCCACCATCTCCTTCCACATTCCAGCTACCTAGAATACATGGAAAGTTCTCTCCTTCAGTTGTCCCCTTTCCTCTTCTCTCTGTACTTGTGGGTTTGTGTGGCTCTTACTCTCTATGAGTGTTTCGGGGGGGCTTGGCAAGGAACAGCAAAGTAGTCACCTACAGTACGTCTTCAGGTTTCTCTCTCATGGGTACCACTTCCACACCAAATATTGAAGGCAACAGGGAGCTCCAGAATGTGGCTCCTGTCTGTATATTACTGATTACTGATATTCAGAGTTCTCAGAGTAGGAGAGAGCATCACCATTGATTCTCCTTTAGTGCCTGGTAAGAACCCCCACTTTCCTACAGGAGTGGAGGCACTGTTAGTGCATGGCTGCCCCAACATGGCGAACTCAACCCCAGACCTTTTCAGGTCATCAC
The DNA here is from genome assembly GCF_048564905.1 of Vicugna pacos. Classification (NCBI taxonomy): domain Eukaryota; kingdom Metazoa; phylum Chordata; class Mammalia; order Artiodactyla; family Camelidae; genus Vicugna; species Vicugna pacos. The sequence goes on from NC_132990.1 coordinate 30,803,446, forward strand.
CATAGGCTCTGCCACAGGGATGGGGACATCTCATGCTAAGTGTATCCAACATTCCAGAATTCAGGGTATTCAGACAGTTAGACCTAAGTGTGGCATTCTTTCCTTTTGAGGATCCTTGCCTGTGTCTTGCCTTTAATTCAGTATTCTCAGTATCCTCCAGTAAGGGAATCCAAGGTACTTCTAGAGAACCAATATCAATCCAAAATGTGGAAGATGCCAGAGATCAGGCTGGTGGTGCTCTTTGCTGGAAAGGAATATGGCCAACATATTCGCAGGAATAAAGGGCAGGCAGCCGGCAGTGAGTTCAACTTGTGGGAAGAGGGAACACACCTTGGTGACAGACAAGTGGCAGGAAGCTCTGGAGTGTAGCTTATTCCAATTAATTCTAACAGCACAGGGCCTGGACAAGGATGTTTTAAAAGGGAGACATGCCTGACACAGAGGAGCTATTTTAAAGTGCATGCCTCAGAAACTCTAAAAAGGATTCTTTTCCCCTTTCTCTCCCTCTCTCTCACCTTTCTACCTCTCTGCTCTCCTCTTTTCTCTCTTACACTGTCTTCCTCTTTCATTCTCCCTTTCCAACATTTTTTGTTTCCCTCCGCCCCCTCTTCCTCTTTGAAAATGTGACAAGAGTATTTGGTGCCTGATAAAGATCTTCCACACCAAGCTCAAGCCCTCAGAGATTATTTTCGACACAGCCATTTCGAGGCCCTGGAAATGAGAATCTACAAAAGAAGTGCTGACAAAAGCCGTAAGTAGGGCAGCCCTGCGGAGCCCAGCCTATTTAATCAGCTTTCCGAGAGCTGGGCCCAGAAAACAGGATAAACTCCATCACAAAGCTTTTCACTCATCTTTAACCCACCTACTTCTCATCAACCTATTCATAATGAGCAGTAAAGGAACCCATCACAAAGCCCCAGACCTGGGGGCAGCATTTTATCTCACAAAAGAAAGAGCTTAATGCCTTTTGCTTTCTGTCAGAGACTTCTTGGAAAAGACACTCCTCTCTTTGGAGAGAGAAACAAGCCTAATGGCGTGCGAGAGCTAAGATTTAGTGAGCCCTTACTTTGTGCAGGGCTCAGCATATTACATGCATTATCTCATTTAATCCTCATAGCCACCGTAGGGGAGCATCTGATGATTACCCTCTTTTGCATATAAGGAACTGAAGATGTAAAGAGCTATTCGCCAAGCTTGTACCAGAGCACACAGCAATTATGTGGTGGAGTCAGCACTGAATCCAAGTACTCTGACTCCCAGGCACATGTTAAGCACCACCCTGAACTTGTTTCCTAAGCACAGAATTGCAAGATAGCCTCTATTCCAAGTCCTCACCAGTCCTCACCTTGTTTAATTTGGACCAAATCAAGCCTATTCAGGGTACAGAGGGCATCAGAACATAGAGAAAACTCCAGCCTGCTCCTTACACATAGCTTGGCATCCTGCCTCTCACAGACCCAGGTACTTAACTGCGGGGACAGGCTGTGCTTTGTCTTAGCTCCCTTCATCTCACCGAGGGCTGAACTGCACCATTTATTCCTGCTTAAGAAAGAGCAGAGTTTGAGATATAAATTCAGAAGTCATCGAGAGAGGACACTGGAAAACAACTAAATAGATGCAGTTGCCCAAAAGCAGAGGCAGGAAAGGCAACCTTGGGGAGATAATTTAGGAAAAAGAAATAAAATTGGGACTATGAAAAAAAAAACTAGAAAGTAGCAGTAGGAGAGGGTAGAAATTAAATCAGCTTTTGAAAGGAGAGTGTTTGACATATGGGACAGAGAATGACAGCATCAACAGTCCAGGCAGTTGGCCCCTAAATAAAGTGCCTTTTCGTGACCCCATGAGTGTTTGTATGTATGTGTACAGGTTTGTGTATCTGTGCATGTTCAAACCCCTCACCCATCCTCCACTCACCTCTTATTTCTCACCTTCCTGTACACTCCTGTAATGCACCAGTTAGTTGAATGTACTGATCAAAGAAGAAAACTGGTCATACTCATGAGCCGCGGCACCACTTCTCTTTGTTTTACTTCCTTTTCCCAACAGCCACATCCCAGAGAATCCCAGGCATGAGATGAGAGAGGGAACAACAGCACCACATGAATAACACCTCAGTACACTACTCCCTGAGCATCCCGGCACCTGAGAACCACCTCTCCTTCCTGACTCCCCTACTCTAACTCCACTTAAGACACATATTTTCAAGAGTTGGTGGGGGCTAAGGGTTGGGTTTTGCTTTCTGTTTCTTGTTTTCAAAGAAGGACAAAACAAAGCTCTAGCAGAGTAGAGGGGAAAAAGCCCCCAAGAAGGTGATTAATATCATTGCTGCTAATTTTCCACAAGCACTTGGCGGCACAGCAGTGAGCCGGCTCAGATAGTGCCAAAAGTAATCTTGAAATTCTCCAGCATCTCACTCCAGCAATAAAACACAGATTTATGTGGTGCAGCCCATAATAGAAGATGGGATAAAATCATTCTAGATGACTAAATCACAATGTTTCTGGTCGGGGAGCTTAATAACTGAACCCTTTATCCCTCCAGGGGCTGTTCAGCCATTTGTTTTCATTTCTCTGACATTGTGTCAGAGTCACAAAATCCCATATGCTGCCCTCCTTTATAGTCTGGGCCTCAGAGATGAGTGAGCCTCACAGTGGGGTCAGGTGACCCTTCTCTAGGTCCTGCTTAGTCACTCCTCAGTCTGAGACCTGAAGCTAATTTCCCCAAAAACCACATCATGACCGTCTTGCACCCCACCTTGGAATCTCTTGCAGGCTTACCATGTCCCACCTCCTCACTCTTCCTAGGTTCTCTGCCCCATCTGGTCCTGTATCTAGGTTCCTGGATTTCTGTTAGCCCATTTGGAGCCCTGTATAGGCTACGTCTACAGGAGAACAAAAGCCCAAGTTACCTATAAAACTATCTTTTAAATAGGTTTTATCAGTGATTGTCACCTGGAGTAGCTTTGGGTTTATTTGAAGCTTTTTTTGGTCCTCTGCCACAAGGTGGACTAGTGTCTTTTTCTCCCCTTTTACATTGTACCTTCTCCCATCTTTTCCTTTTCATGTCTTTTTCCTCTCCTTTCTTCCCCCTGACAATTACCTGGACCTCTCTGACACCCATTAACAGGCATTGCTTACTTGCCCGGTGACACTCATGGATAAAAAGGACACTCCTCCTTCTGCACACAGTGTCAGTTCAAAGTTATGTTAAATTACCGAGGAGCAGTATAAAGTAGTTTACATCTACAGCACGAGCATACGCAGAAATGAAATGGAGACACACACAGCTACAGCCAAGGTATATATTTGAGAGTGCAGTGGACATATGGACATATCTGAAGAAAAAAGGTGAAAACTTTGGAAGCATTTCTCCGCATGAAGATTACTCTTCTTGTTCTCAAAGCAAACAACAGATTGTAAAATCGCACTAAAAAAAAAGTGAGAAAAAGTAAAGCAGTTATTATTAAGTATCAGGCAACATGTAAGGACAATGTGCCTGAGTTTCAGCACTGGCTAGGAATGCACTTACAAATACGAACAGGACAAACTATACCTGGGGACACCCAGATGCAGAAGGTGCCTCTCCAAAGCTTAAACATAATGCAAATACATCCAGGAAGACTAACATTTACCAGAAGTCCTTTATCAGTCCTGGCACCCAAAGGAGACTTCCTATCTACCATGGGTCCATGTCAGAAGTATACTGGTATGAGATCAGGACTAACCATGAAGGTACTGAGAAAGAAAATTTATAACAAAACAAGGAAAGAGGTATTCCCTTAGTAATATTGGCTAAGCAGTTCCTTGAATGGAGAAATAAGAATTAACATAAAATCATAGATATTTAATGCATACACATATATGCATATGTATACATATTAAATGTGTATACTATACATACAGTAGCTTAGTGTTGAGTACATTTTTAATGGTTATATAGGTTTACATAACTTTTTCACAGTATTGCTAAGAAGTACCTAAATTGTTTGGGCCAAATTAACACTTTGTGTCAAGATTCCAGTACACAAATTTGGTAATACTCTCTGTGGTATAATGAAGGATATATTTGGTCTTTGGTCTCTGTCCCTGATTCCTGGCACAGAGCTCCTAAAACCCTTGAGATTCCTGAGTGATGGGAGTGTCTTTTGTTATTCATAAGGACCTCCATGACTATACCCTAGTTTACAATAATGAGGTACCTCTTGGAGGAGGGCCTAGAGAGGCTCAGATGGGGTTCATCCCTGGAGGAAACCACCACCAAATCACATGGTTAGAACATTCAACCCTACTCCACCAAAGAAGTCCCCAGGAAGGGGCAGGGGCTAGAGACTGAGTCCAGCCGTAGGGCCAATAATTCAATGAATTAACCTATTGTCTTGGCCTGTTCAGGTTGCCATAACAACATACCATGTTATTACAGCTTAAAGAACAGAAATTTATTTCTCACAGTTCTAGGGGCTAGAAACCCAAGATCACAGTTCCAGCTGATTCAGTTATTGCTGAAGACCCTCCTCCTGGCATGAAGATGACCACTTTTTCTCCATGTCCTCACATGGCCTTTCATTGGTGCATGCACACAGAGAAAGAGAGAGAAATTTCTCTGTCCTCTTCTTCTTAGAAGGCCACTAATTCCATCATGAGGGCCCCACCCTCATGATCTAATCTAACCCAATTTTCTCCTATCTCCAAATATCAGCACATTAGGGCTTGGGGCTTCCACATATGAATTTGGAGAGGCACAAACATTTAGTCCATAACATCCACAGAAGGAAAACTGATACAAAAAAATCTGGAGAAACAAGGCTTAGGAAGTTTTCAGACTGGTGAACACAGCAATGTGCTGGGAGGGTGGTGCACCAAGAGACAGCACGGAGTGCTGTGCCCTGGACTCCCCAGACCCTGCTGTCCTATTAATTTCTTCACCTAGCTTTCCACGTGTTCTGGTTATTTTTGTGTCCCTCTTCTCTCATGTACTTTTTGTATAAGCTCGTTATGTTTTCATCATTTTCTTCATGTATAACACTTAGATAATGAAGAAGGTTCACCTCTCTCACAAGTTTGCTAAAATCAAATGAGATAATGAATATGAAATTATATTCAAATGAGAAAAGACTTCCATGAAAGCAACAAATGCATACTTCTTAGGGAGCAATAATTTTATAGAATAATAGAAGCTCAGATTTAAAGAAGTCTGGTAAAATTCTGAAAGATATCCAATTGGATATTTGAATTTCTTTTCCAATACCCTACATTTATTCACTCATCAGAGATTTGCAGATGCTAATGACTATATATGGGATAAACAACAGGTTTCTACTGTATAGCACAGGGAACTATATTCAATATCTTGTATTAACCTGTAATGAAAAGGAATATATGTATGTTTCTATATGACTGAAGTATTGTGGTATACACCAGAAATTGACACAACATTGTAAACTGATTACACTTCAATAAAAAAAGAAAAGTAAGAAAAAAGTATAAAATATCGACTACAATCTACACACCAAGGAAGGTCCTTTCAAGTGGTCTATATAGTTGACATCCTCCAGTGATAAGAAATACACTATGTCCTGAGGGACCTCATTCCACTTGGTGCAGTCCTAATTGTCAGAAATATCTCTTTTGTATTAAAAGCCAAGTATCCTTATTCGTAGCTGGGTTTGGGGATGAAAAATAAAGTGTCAAGTGGTGCTTGGCCCCTAGCTGGGAAGTATGATTTACACACCTCAAGCCATAGTGAACAATGCAGAGCAGTGTGTTTGTGGCGTAGGACTGACTAAATGTACTCAGGAAGGCTGAAAGAAACAATGAAGTCTTCTCAGGGGAGGCAAAGCTTAAAGGAAGCCTGAAGTTCAGTCTGAACATGAGCAGTGGGAAGGCAACTTTAGATGAGATGAACGGAAGGAGTGAAGGCATGGAATACACTCGTGGGAAAAGGCTGTGTTTGACAATAGTGGAGGGTCCCCGAGCTTGACAAAGGAGTTTGAAATTGATACACCGGGAACCAGGAAGCCTCTGAAGGTCACTGAAGCATTATTAGTTTCACTTCCACAAGAGCATGTTTTGTCCAAAGAGAAAATGGGTGTTCTTCATCCAGAAGAGGAAGAGACACAGAATAGCACAGGTCCAAAGAGGACTTAAGGCAAAAGGTCAGCTCCAGAGAAGAGTGAACTGAAACAAGACCAAAGCCTGTAGTTGTTGAGTTGACTGTTACTTGTTTGACAAATGTGTCTGAGGAAACGGCCAGAAGCAAGTGGCCTGCTGGTCACCTGTTCCTTTGTGCAATGTGGCTTTCTGAGGTGTATGTAGAATTATTTGTTCTCTGTATTTTGCCAAGAGGAGTGGAGTATTTTTATGAGCCTTATAATTCATGAAACAGAATTCCTCTAGTACAGAGACCACGACTAAATAAAATCTCTTAATTAATATTTAGAGTTTAAGTATACTTTACTCTCTGAGTATGTCTTTCAGTGAGGTTTCTTTGAGTTGTATCTGGGGCCATTCTCACTCATGCTCCATCAATCCCCCACTCAGGTGGGATACACTAAGTTACATGTAAGTGAAATAACTAAGGATAGTTCTCTTGTACCTACAATACTGGATGAACGCCAGTCCACAGAATGTTATGATGGACAGCTTTAAAAGCTACTAAGTCAGGGAGGCTACCTCAGTCTGGGCAAGCACTTAATCAGATTTATCTAGTCATAGTGAGATGAGTGTTATGACAAGAGACTGATTAGAGGGCTTCACTGTTCTTTTATTCCCTAGAGAATACAGGGCCAAACCACAGGACAGTCCCTGCTCTGCTCTGTCCTCTGTCTCAAGCTTGTACTCTTCATTTACCCAGATGGGCCTGGACTCCAGATTGTGAGCAGTTCACTGGACTTCAGGCATAGCTGGAAGAGGGGGCATCTAGTACCAACCGCGAAGCCTTCTCCAGCACTGCAAAGGAAGGCGTGTTTCCTCAGCGCAAAGACAGGGTCAGCAGGTCACTTCATCCTAACTCCTCTCCTCCATGAAGCAGGTTTAAGGGTGACATCCTGTCACCATCATCTTAGCTCATTTGAGGCATGAAGGAGCATGGTTTTACTTTTAACAGAAATAGAAAAGCAAGCAGGCAAGCATCATTTTGGATCCACAAATGATGTTTAACAAAGATTTTCAGACATTTCACATTGTCTTCATTTTGAAAAAAATGCACGCCTTTCCTTCTGGGAGAGAATCCTTGCTGTATATTGCTTTAAAGCAGAAGTCAATAGTCAATCTGACAATCCTATAGGTTGTCATGAGAAACAAAAGATATTATACGGCAATGCATAGATCTCGGCAAGTTTCCAAAAGGTATCCCTTAATCTTCTTACAATTGCCAAATCTGTATTTCCTAGATAAGTCACTTTTTCCCTTTTTTCATGATTTAAACAGTTACTTTGTGTGTGTTTTCTATTATGTAGAGCACTGTATATGAAACAAAGAAATTGAATGTGCAATCCCTGTCCTCAAATGCTCAAGGGGCATATAGGTGTGAAGATGAAGGCAGGGACAAGTGAGGAGATTGGGAAGGCTCGTGCCTATACCTCCTTTCAACAGAGTCTGTGATTCTCAGCAAGAGAAGAGGTTAGCTCTGGGGGAGGGCGATGGAGCAGGGGTAACAGCAGAAAGTAAAGAATCATATTCATAACTTGCTTTGAACCAACCACCATCTCAGGCAATCTCATAACCACCCAATGAAGCAGCAATTCTTCCTCTCTTCATTTTATGAACTAGGTCACCAAGGCCTGGAGAGATCTAGAACTAGCTCTAAAGCTACACATGTAAGGAATGGAGAACCAGAATTCAAACTGAAGAATCCAACCCTGGATCTCACAGCATTAATCACAAGATACCACAAATGAAACATGTCACAAGTATTTCCTAGTGCAACACTGCCCAATAGAAATATAATGTGAGCCATATCATAAGTTTAAGTATTCTAATGGCCATAGGCAGTCTACCCAGGCAATAGAAATAAAAGCAAAAATAAACAAATGGGACCTAATTAAACTCATAAGCTTTTGAAAAGCAAAGGAAACCATAAGCAAAACAAAAAGGAACCTACAGAATGGGAGAAAATATTTGCAAAAGATGAGACTGACAAGGGCTTAATTTCCAGAATATATTACAGCACATACAATTTAATAACAAAAGACCAAACAGGTCAATCGAAAAATGGGCAGAAGACTTAAACAAGCAATTCTCTAATGAAGACATACAGATGGCCAATAGACACATGAAAAAATGCTTGGTATCACTAATTATCAGAGAAATGCAAATCAAAACTACAATGAGGTATCACCTCACACCAGTCATCATTCAAAAGTCCACAAATGATATAAATGCTGGAGAGCATGCCGAGAAAAGGGAACCCTCCTACACTGTTGGTGGGAGTATAGTTTGGTGCAGCCATTATGGAAAACAGTATGGAGATTCCTCAAAAGGTAAAAATAGACTACCATATGATCCAGCAAACTCATTCCTGAGCATTTATCCACAGGGAACCTTAATTCAAAAAGACACATGCACCCCACAATGTTCATAGCAGCATTTTTACAATAGTCAAGACATGAAAACAACCTAAATGTCCATTGACAGATAACTGAATAAAGAAGCTGTGGTATATTTACACAATGGAATACTACTTAGCCATTAAAAATTACAAAATAACACCATTTGCAGCAACACGGGTGAACCTGGAGATTGTCATTCTAAATGAAGTAAGCCAGAAAGAGAAAAAAAATACCATATGATATCACTTATATGTGGAATCTTAAAAAAAAAAAGACAATAACAAACTTATTTACAAAACAGAAATAGACTCACAGACACAAGAACAAACTTATGGTTACCAGGGGGTAAAAGTGGTGGCAAGAGATAAATTGGGAGTTCTAGATTTGCAGATACTAATATATATAAAATAGGTAAACAAGTTCATACTGTATAGCACGGGGGACTATATTCAATATCATGTAGTAACCTATGGTGAAAAAGAATATGAAAATGGATACATGTATGTTCATGTATAACTGAAGCATTATGCTGTACACCAGAAATTGACACAACATTGTAAACTGACTATACTTCAATAAAAATATATATACAAAAAAATTTTAAAGGACAGATGAAATTAATTTAATGTTTTATTTAAACCAACAGATCCAAAACATTTTCACTTCTCTGTGTAATCAACATTTTAAAAAAAACTATTGATAATATATTTTATATTCTTTTCCCGATACTTAGTCTTCCCTATCGGGTGTTTCTTTAATAGACACATCTCAATTTGGACTAGCCACATGCCAAGTGCTCAACAGCCACACATGGCTAGTTGACAAGACAACTCTGGTATATATTGTGAGAGAAGTGAGTTAGCATGAAAACTGATTTTAAAGAGAGACAGACAATAAGACGCAGGTTAGATCCACTAGAATGGGAAGAATCACACAGATTTAAAGTATATTATTTAATGTCTGTTTTCACCCTTATATCAATAAATGACAAATTCTATCTGCAGAGCCTAACTAAAGCCAATCCACAGACACGAAGTACGGTGAAGAATCACAGCCTTCGGGGTTCTAGTTACTCCTTTTAACACGATGTCCTTTGGCACCATGTGGCCACCTTGGGCTGAGGGAGAGGCCTAAGACAGTAATGGTTAATTAGCTGATGGCCTAAATGCTCCTGACCTTCTTTCCAATTTGTGAGATTAAAACTGTGAATTAAATTAAACATCTCCCTCTCCACTCAGACTCATTCAACGTCCACACCCAGGCTGAAAGCTTTCTTTCTTGCCAACAATCATCTCCATCCCCTGGCTAAGATTTGGAACTACTTAAACATAGATGAGAAGGAATAAAAGACTTCCTGGTTAATTTCCATTTTTGTGTCATTACAACTAGCCATATCCTTTAAAGCAAGAAATAAATCTCAGAGCCTATGACCTGGCAGGTTCACTCACTAATGCCCAGGAAACTTGGAACTTTGAACTAAGTTCAAACACCATCTCACCCACCTTGGGTGATGTTTGTAAGAGAGTTTAATCTTCACTTAAGTCATTCTACTTAAATATTGCTGTCAAGGAAACACAATCTTAAACTAGACAAGGGTTGAGTTGGGGTTTTCTATTCTCAGTTCTCACCCAGAATAAAGTTGGTCTGTATCCCATTAACCTCACCCCCAAATCCTTCACACACACTAAAATGTAAATAATTACACCTCAGTGGTCTGTTCTCAAATTTGATCAAGTAACAGAGTCCCCAAAAATCATGGTGTGCTTCTTGGAATATCATTAAAAATTGACACTTAAAAACATTAAAATCAATTATATAATTCTACATTAAACCAGCTACCGTCTCAGATTCTAGTATATACAACTCACAGCATATGCCAAGAGTATGAAAAGAGTTAAAGGGAGAAAATTTTACAATTGATAATATCCCATCCTCTGATTTCACATTTTTCCTAGAGTCAGTGAAAACAACCACATCCAGAGTAGCAGAACCCTTTGAGAATGATTTTTTTTTCTTGGAACTTTAACTTGAAAACTAATAGGTCACACAGTCAGCCATTTTTCCCAGGCTTTGCCTTTTAATAGGATCCAAGACTTCACATTTGGCAGTAGAGAAGTGATGTCAAGTCTCAGCCACTAGTAGAGGAGGACAGTTTTCTGACTTGTGGTCTGTTCTAACTTCCAGAATCACAGTGTAAGCAACAAGAGGTGTGCTGATTAAGAGCCAACACCACAGTTCTTAGAGCAAATGCTCCACAGTTTATTTTACCCAGTTTGTCCTACTGAATCCTTTCACTAGTCCAGAATATGGCAGGTATGGGAGAAGGGGAAGTGGAGAATAAGTAAGATCAATAAACCACTGTGACCGGGACCTAAAAAAGCAATGGTCCTATATATTTAAAGAGGCCCTGGGAATGCACTCCTTGCTCCCAAGGCAGCCTCCACAAGCCACTGCTTGTCTTTTCCAGAAGCCTTTGCATCGAGTCCCCTCCCTGCAGCCAAAGCAGCAGAAGCCAGAACTGCAAAGATTCCAAGGTGGTTGACCATAGCTGATTCCTTTCAAAATTGTATTAGGGAAAAGGTCAAACATATACCAAACAGAATACTAGAATGTGTCCCAAGTACTTATCAGCCCGGTCAGCAATTACCAATATATGGCCAAGCTTGTCAATCTACACCCTCACTCACTTCCCCCACATATACACTGTATATTATTTAGAAACAAATCCCAGATATTGTATGATTTCAAATGTGAATATTTCATTATGTATCTATAAAATATAGGGCTTTAAAATATACATAACCATAATACTGTTATCACATTTGAAAAACAATGAATTCCTTTATATCAAATATTCAATTAGTGTTCAAATTTCTCCTATCCTCATATATCTTTTAGAAGTATAGTTGTTTACATCAGAATCTGAAAAAGTTCACATATTATGTTTTGTTGCTATGCCTCAATATTTCCTGTAAACTGGAAGGCTTGATTATATTTAGATTCAATTTTTTTTGGCAATAACACTTCATAGTTGGTGCTGTGTACTTTCTATTGCATCACATCAGGAGGTACACAATGCCTGATGTTAATATTGATCAAGGAGTCCAGGTGTTGCCAGCCTGATTCATCCATTACAAAGTCCCCTATCAGCTTTTCAACTAATGGTCTTAGCAGGTAATGATGTTAATTGCTTAGATCAATTATCTCATTATGATTGAAATGTTGGTATTTTAAATCTATCATTCTTCATTAACTAATTGGAATTTTTCTACGAAGAAAAACTTGCATCAAATATTTAGCTGCTCTGGCTGACAAAGGCTTAATTTCCAGAATACATAAGCAGCTCATATAACTTCATAACAAAAAAAAAAAACAACCCAATCCAAAAATAGGCAGAAGAACTAAACAAGCAATTTTCCAGTGAAGACATACAAATGGCCAGTAGGCCAATATCACAAATTATCAGAGAAATGCAAATCAAAACTACAATGAGGTATCACACCAGTCAGAAGGGCCATCATTCAAAAGTCCATAAATGATAAATGCTGGAGAGGATGCGGGCAAAAGGGAACTCTCCTATACTACTGGTGGGAATGTAGTTTGGTGCAGCCATTATGGAAAACAGTATGGAGATTCCTCAAAAGACTGAAAATAACCATACCATATGATCCAGCAATCCCACTTCTGGGTATATATCTGGAAGGAATTCTGAATTCAAAAAAATATATGCACCCCAATGTTCACAGCAGCACTATATACAATAGCCATGACATGTAAGCAACCTAAATGTCCATTGACAGGTGACTGAATAAAGAAGTTGTGGTATACTTATACATGGAATACTACTCTGCCATAAAAAAGAATAAAATAATGCCATTTGCAGCAACATGGATGGACCTAGAGATCATCATTCCAAGTGAAGTAAGCCAGAAAAAGAAAGAAAAAATACCATATGACATCATTCACATGTGGAATTTAAAATTAAAAAAGGACACTATGAACTCATCTACAAAACAGAAACAGACTCATAGTAAACAATCTCATGGTTACTGGGGAAAGGGAGTGGGAAAGGATAAATTTGGGAGTTTGAGGTTTACAAATGTTAGCTACTATATATAAAAATAGATTTTTTAAAAAGTTTCCTCTGTATAGCACAGGAAACTATTTTTAAAATCTTCTAATAACCTTTGTGGGAAAAGAATATGAAAACAAATATATGTATGTATATGCATGACTGGGACATTATGCTGTACACCAGAAACTGACACATTGTAACTGAATGTACTTCAACAAAAAAATAGTTGCTTTGAGGTGCAGCTAATGCAGGAAAAATCAAGTTAAACAGGGAGTTCTTGGCGCTTATTTACCTATTTTCGGAATAATGGACTGGTTCCCTAGCACTCCTCAAAGGCGACTGGTTTGGGGGAGTTTTTTGTATTATTATAAATTATACACATTAATATATCTTTTTTATTTCAATCCATTCACAATTTTATTCCTTTGGAGCTTTCCATCTTTGGCCAGTGGGAGTTCTTCAAATTGGCTCCTGAATCTTTGTAACATAACCCCCAGCATCTTCCAGGTTTTCCTTGTTTTCTGATATAAGATGTTCCCATCTCATCATAAATATTTATTCTCCCAAGCATGGAATTTACCATTTTTCCACACATCTTCGAGGTTTTGTTGTTGTTGTTGTTTTCTTCTAGAAAAGGCTAGGTTTTACCTCTCCCTACCTCCCATTTCTCCTTACTCCACCAGGAAACCATGACTAAGGAACAAAGAAGAGTCATCAAGTTCCAATCAGCAGCCCTGGGTGATGACAGGTAGATAGGTCTGGCACTAAAGAGGCAGTGTGCAGCAGAACTTAATTCCATAGGAATCCAAGCTCCAAGGCTGGGAGGCAGCTTCTGCAGTTGTCTTGCTACCACCCTAGGGACGATCCCCACCCTGAAGATAGCAGAGAGTGAAAGGCATTACATCCTTGGTGACATGGTTGAGCTAATGAATCAACCAACCAGAAGTCACTCTACCTCCAGACCTCTTACTGTGGGAGATAATAAACTTCCTCATTGTTTAGTTCCATTTGATAAAATGCTTTCTGTTACTTATGACCAAGTTCCTAAAGGATACACATCCTTTGGACAGTGTGAGGGCTCTTCCATCTATTTCCAAGTGAGCCTAACTCCAGCTTGTTTCTCTGCTGCCAGCTGACTCACACTTACTCCCAACTCTGGCTCCAGTGTCTAATCCTTTCACTGCTGGTCATTGCTTGGAAAGCTTGGCCCATGTCCTCTCTCTTCGCTCCTCCAAAGCAGTAGCACTACACTAAGTGAGTAGCAAATTTATATTGAAGGTTTGGGCTCAAGAGAGATCAGTTATAACAACACAGGCAGAAACAACATCAACTGAATGTCAGCCGTCTTAGTTCCAAGAATTTCGTTGGCCGTTCCCTCCACAGGGAGTTTGTCAATGACCACTTCATGGATCCTAACCTTGCATCTGGTACTGAGCTCCATTCTCTCTCTCTCATTCCTACCATCTCAAGGTGCCAGAGGACAACTCCCAACTTCTCGTTATTTTACTCTGCAGAGCAGTTTCCTTATCTCTGTTCTAACTTCAGTTCTAGAAATACCCAGATACCCTGCTTTCAACAATAAATAGGCTCCATAAGACATTTTCCTAAACAAGAGAATAAATTCCATCTCTGAAAGAGGAACTAATTCTACCTTTCTCTTGGGTAAAATTGCTCAAATTCAGTGAGCTTTTCAAATATCAGTGATTTCCTTATTATTAACATTTAAAATAAGAATAATGTTACCCAGCTTGCAGCACTGCTAGAAAGCTTGATCAGTGCGTGAGGTTAGTAAAGTTATTTAACCTTTCTGTGCCTCATTTTTCTCATCTGTGAAATGAAGATAAATAATAATACCTTTCTCACAGCTCATAAGGTTGTTGTGGTGATTAAACGAATTAATATGTGCAAAGGGCTTTGAACAGTGCCTGGTACGAAGTAAGTACTCCAGTTGGTAGCAGCTGCTGCTGCTGCTTCTGGTAGCAATTTATCAGACAATTTGATCTAAAAAGGTTGTTCAGACACGATGCCACAGGAAAGATAAGAATCCTACAATACAGGGTTATCATGAGGGCTAAATGATCTGCATAACCTAAAACAGCATCTGGGATATGATGACTGGTAAAGGTGGGCTCAGATCAGAGCAGATCAGTGCATGTGCATGTAAAGTCCCTGCATGTGGTACATCAGTAATGTGAGAGCCTGTCATTTCACCTTTCAGGGAGGTTAGGAGTGATGTTAGAGAAGGGGGTTGCGGGAGCTGATGTTTTGAGAAATTCAGACAAGAGGCCCCGCTTTGGTTCCCAGAGAAGATATCACTCATTACTGTTGTAACCCTTGTTGGTAGGCAAGTAGAAGGTGGTAGTCATGTGGAGTGATGGCTGGGCAGCTGCACAGGCTGGCTACTGTGTACCTATCCCGTGGGGAAGTAGAGATGGACAATTCAGCTGCTGCCCATAGGTACAAAGAAGGAAGAAAAGCCCTGGGTCTCACTGCACATGCACCCCCCCAGTGGGTGCCAGTGGGGCCCAGGCTGGCCTCTGGGAGAGTGTACTCAAACCAGCTTTCATCTCGTGATGGCCATGCTGCCACAGTGACAGTCAGTCAGCAGGAAGTTTACAGCACCAGGGCCCCTGGCTGGACCGCTTTCCAGTGCTACAGGAGTGATGAGAAAACAGACAACCAGCCTTCCTCTCAGCTCCTTCCCCAATTTTCCCTAGACCCAAATGAGCCAGCAAGCCCCACCAGCTGCCCCAGGAGTTCAGAATAGATACAAAAGTAAGAAAGCAGAAAACATAATAGGGCCCTGAGCCCAGACACCAAACATTTCCAGAGATGTGGGTCCAGGTGACTGTGGGTGTTAGAATCCTTCAGGGGTAGTGACTAGGCTGCAGGGGAGCCCGAAATCAGAGAAAGATGATCTCTGCCCTTCTCACAGATGTGCTGAGAGTTTATGGCATTTCCACAGAGGCTGACAAATTAGAACCTGCTAAGAGCAGGTGGGCAGCAGAATCAAGTGTGCACTGGCGTGGGTCCCAAGCAGCAATGAGGATCAGCTGGAGGCCAACCACAGGCTACCTGTCTCACCTGGAGGCAGAGAGAAGCCACGCCCAGACCCCACGCTGCATGTGACAGAGTACTTGAGCAGCAGCTGGTCGATGCAGTCCTGCCTCTAAATAGCAGAAAATAAAACCTCAGGAACTTGGGGCAACTAAAACACTGAGAATTGGAGAAAACCTCTGGAGCTGCCTGCTCAGAAACCCAGAAGTCCACTTGTTAGAAACAAAAACCTTATCGTGTTCGTTTGCTTCAAGAAGTTCTCAGTGATTCTGCCAAAAATATACCTGGAACAGGGGAGAGGAAAGCCTGATGCAAGGACGCTGGCTACTCAGAGGACTGACCATTAGGCAATGACAGAAGCCTCTTAAGAAAGAAGCTAATTAAATGCGCCTGCACTAAAATGATTACATGGTTATTATCTGCCCACTCAGAGAAAGTGAGAACCACGAAGTCCGAAACATGGCAAGCAGCAGGCTTCATTGTCTTCTGTAAGAAACGGCTTTTGTTTGCCTGAGTGCTCCATCAAAAACACTAAGCGTTAATGCACCCTGTATAATCTATCAGGTGAGCTAACTAGTTTAATCCATCACACACCACGTGAAAGAATAAAAGCAGGTTGGTGGTGACAAGTTAATAGTAGAGGCAGGAAATAAAATGGAGAAACATGCTTTGATTGATGGTACAGAACTATTTGTGCTACTATAGATGGACTCTGTCTGGTTTTATATAGTGGCCAATCAAAGCAAAAGAGATCTAGTAATTTAAAACTTTAAATATGTCTCCTCAATTAAAAATTTAAAAGGCCAGTGGATGTATTGCATTCCAAGTGAATGATAAAAATTCAATTACAACTAACTCTCAAATACCTACAACCATAACAAATCTTAATTTCAGCTCCTCATCGGCCTGATTATCTGTACTGCCAGACCAACTCTCCTTGTTATCAAAATCTGTACTTTGTCTCCCTCTGCGCTTTCTCAGACCTGGATGAAGGGGGTGCCTTGGGAGCAGCAGCATTTAAAATGAAACATCTCCTTTACTTGAAGAGACGATGGGAGGGTGAGAGGCACCAATCTTAGAATTGGTGGAAGTATCTACTTGCTACAGTTTGAAAAGAAGAATGCCATCCATCCCCAGGATTGAAAGGGAAAACTAGGAAGTCTCATAGAGGCAAGACGGGGAAACAAAACATGGCTCTCCAGAACTTCTTGTTAACCATCACGGTGGACATTGTCAGATTCAGCTGAACCTAATGACTAAAGCTGGCACCTTCTCGGTCTGTTTAGTAGCTGTAGGGCATAAGCAGTCAGGATCCTTATAAACCTTATAAATAAATCTTCACATTAAAACACATGCTCATCTAGGTATTTATTCTAGCAAGACTCTTACACACGCATGTCCACATACACACGACGTACATACAAGATTAATGATTGCAACACACTAGAAACAATCAAAAATGTCCATAAAGGGAGGACTGGTTAAAGTATGGCACATCCAGCAACAAGTTGTTAGCAACTCTAAAAAATGAAAAACAAATGGCAAAGCTCCCTCTATACTAATATGAAGTGATCTCCAAATCATATTGCCAAGTTTTTTTAAAACAAAATGGAGAACGATATACATGCTGTAAAACCAGTTGTGTAAAAAATACAGCTATACATAGACATATATACACACACACACTGCTTACATATGCATTAAATATCTCTCAAGAAGTATGTAAGGGCCTCAGACTTTGGTTGCCTATAAGGCAGGGAACTGAGTCGTTGGGACAGGAATGGACTCAATTTTATTATACACTTCCGAATCGTTTGAATTTTAAATATGTGAGCCTATTATATGTTCAAACACAAATAAATTGCATAGTTAGCCTCATTAATCTCTACTCCCAGCTCTTCTACCCCTGTTTCCTGTCAGTTTAGTCACCCTAGGTTCCTTGTGTGTACATACACTCTGATCTCTGGGTTGTTCCTTCATCATCTTCGTACCTGTCTTGTCGATCTGCATCAGGAATCACTTCTCACTCAGAGATATCTTCATTAACATTCTTTGCTACCTCTAGGTTCCAGACCCAACAATTTAATACCAAATTATCTAGCTGTGCCTTTAGTTACCTCCACCTGAAGGGCTAGAAATACATCAATTCCTCAGCAGAGCCTCAGTTTAGCAGTATCTTTATGGCACTGACCTTCACAGTATAAGCTAGGTACTCCCTGTAAAATATAGTTGCTTTCTTCTCTGAAGCATGACTTTGGACCCTATATTAACTCTCTGGGGCTACAAACTGGGGATTTCCCTCTTGCGTTCTCTCAGCCCACCCCAAAGCTCCTGGGCTCACCCAGTCCACAGGGACGTTGTCTTGACCAAACCCCAGGCGAGCAGAGCGTTTGACAGTCCACTTCTGCTGCTGCCTCCCACAGCTGCGGGACGTCGCAGAGGAGGACTGGTGCTGCCTGCGTCGTCAGTGCTGTGGGTGCTGTGCTGAGGCCTGCTGCTCCTTGTCTATGCTCATTTACTCAGTTCTCCTGCCCAGATGAGGACAGCCTAGCAGAGGCCTCCTGAATCTGCCACATGCTGTGTCAGCTCTGCTCACTGTCTCAGGCTTCCCTTGGAGGAGTTCTCTTTGATCTCCTGGCCTCTTCTGCCAATGGACCAACTGATCGGTTTCCTTAACACAGATGTCAGGAAACAGGGGTTGAGGTCTCAGCCCCTCCTGCCCTGAAGGCTCTAGACTCATGCAAACTCTCCCCAGTGGTTAGCTCTGCACACCTGGCTGTCCAAATGAAGCCACAAAAGGTCCTCTGCCCTCCTTGAGCAAGAAGTATTTAGTCCCCTTCAGTTTGCATAACTAAGAGGCCCCATGCAAATAACTCTTCCCTGAACACAGTCAAATCCAAGGCGATGTGCTGTATCTACCCCTAGATGTAGCAGAGGCTGGCATAAGCCTTACCGCACACTCAACCCCAACCCAGGCAGCTCACTTAACCTCTGCTTACATAGACGTACTTTTTCAAAAACAAATGCAGTTTAGAACATCTAACTAATGATGTCACAGCCTATGACTTTATCACACAAGGACACTGAGTATTGAGTCAGACTTTCCATTTCACAATTATAAGGAATAGCAGGAATGTGCCACTACACTACAGTGATCTTCATATCAAGGTGATTTGAATCATTCAATAGTCAGGGTGGTAGAGTAGAAAAAGCTTGGGTTTTGGCATCAGACAGATCTGATGTTTCATCTTTTCAACTCACTAGCTACAGCCTTGAGCTTCTTAATCCACATGAGCTCCAGTTTTCTCATCTGTAAAACAGGGATTGTTCTGAGGATTAAATGATTCAAAGTATGTGGATGGCCTATTAGTACATCACAGGCACTCACATTAGCTCCTTTCCTTTGAAAACCTACATCAGCAAGGCCAACATAATAATTCCTAAACTGGATTACTCTGAAGTGATTTCATCCATTTGAAATAACTATGTGGTTCAAGGCACTATGTCAGGGCTACAGAAGATTCAGAAGAATGACAAAGGACTTGGCAGCAAACACTGCTGGTCCACTGACCCAACAGCCCCTCCCAACCACCTTCTGCCTTGCCACCTATCCCCATTAAAGCTCAAGGAGTTAAATACTCACTTTACCAGGCTTTGCTGCAGCTGCAAGTGGCCAAGCTGTGGCTGTGGACAAGGAGACAGTAAGTCGAAACTCTACTAGCAAGTTTCTGAGGAACAAAGGGGATAGAAGTAGTTGCTGCTTACTTTCTCATCTTTCTGCCCTTACTGGGGACTTGATGACTGGTGGGATAGTAGCCCTCTTGCAAGCATGAAGTAACAGGCATAAGGAAAAGACCAAGAAAACTGCAACAAAATTTGCCCTGATATAATTAAGCCACCAAATCAACCCCTTCCTCTGGGTGTGTTTTTCTACAAAATAATTTGACCTCCTATTTGTTTCAGCTCCTTAGTAAACTCTTCTGCTACTGGTAGCTAAACACAATGATAAATGTTACAGATGTTGCCCTCAAGGAATCCGTATCCTAGTGGTAGAAATAAGATATGTTTTCAAATTTCTAAAATGCAAAGTGGGAGCTATGAGTATGATTTGACAGAACACAATAAATTGTATAAAAATCACAACCACATTTATCCAAATAGGTGAGGGAATGTTGGTAGAGGTATTGTATATTTAAGTGTAGTACTTTATTCCATAGTCAGCATTCTAAAACATAAATACATTACTGCATATAGCTGAGCTCTTCAAGGACCACAAATGAAAGACACATTGCTTGGAAAATATCCAATTTTATATACACTTATCTTTTGCAGATATATGAAAACCATAAAGCAAAAGGATTTAGAAGTATTGTAGAGAATCTGACAATGCCTAAGGTTATAAAAAGTCAAATTTCCAAATTTACTGCACAACATGCATTTGGTTTGCTATTTTCCCAAGCATTTCATTGTTAAAAACTGTACAGATGTGACAAAGTTTCACATTTGCCTAATACTACAGACATAGCAAATACACAAATTGAAGAGGCTACAGATATCTTCACTTAAGGAATTTTTCCATTGCTCTTATGTTAGGTTTAAATGAAAAGTTGAGAGCATATAGCATATTTCACATTAACTGTACCAGGAGAGAGCTAAGAATATTTTAGTGATTCTGTTTTGCAGTATGTGGACTATTAACATAATATCTGAAATATAGGCATATCTTTATGATTTACTGCATAATTCTAAGAACAACGGAAGACACTAACACTAGTCTCATGTTTGAAAACACTTCAGTTAAGTTTGCATTCAAAATTGGCATTGCCTCACCATCAGAGACCTTACTAGGTCAGATATGACTAAGCTGGGAAGGCTGTATATTTAAATGAAAAGAACATTGAGCTGTCTTCAAAAGACTGAAGTTCTAGTTCAGGAAATTGCTAGCTGTCCAACTTCTGGGTGTCACTAACCTCTCTGAGCCCTAGTTTTCTCATTGGCAAAGTGCTAAGAATAACACTCATCTCACAGGGTCATTAGAAAGATCAAATAAGAGAAAAGGTAGTGGCTATGCATTTAAAACTCTGAAGTACTCTGCAGCTGAGATTATGAAATCTTCCAGCTCCACTGCTGCATTAGGGCAATCTTGGTAAGTATGCCAAGTTTTGTGTGCTTTTACATAGTCTAAAAATTATAGGAGCATAGTCTTCTCCAGGAAAATTAGTGTTCCTCTTTTAAAGGAAATTTCAAAAACATAGTAAGAGGTAGGAAATCTATATACCTTTTATCTACACATTTATTCAAATAACACTTACTGAGTGCTGGCTACAGTGGCACTATATAGCACTCAAGGATAGATAGGTAAACAGGACACATTTTCCCAATCTCCAGAAATCCAAAAATCTCATAGGGGCTGTAGTCATTCAAAAGTGTGATTCTAATACATTGCAAGGCATATGAATAATCAAAGGTGTTCAGACAGTCTGCAATCTTCAAAAGGAAGTGAAAGGGGCACCTGGAATCTCTTAGTTACAATCTGAGAGATCAGGGGAAAATTGCTGAGTAAGGGCAAATTTCCTCTGTGTCACAGTTTGCTTGGAACCTGCCCTTCAAGGAAGACTTCTCCAGAAGGTAATTTCAAGAGTGTCTTTGGAGCTTCTCAGATGAGGGTGTGGTCTTGGTTGGTTGACTCCCTAGTGGCAATAAAATCTCTTTAAAAGAGACTCTATATGATGAATTGCAATAAAATCCTTTACCCAGTTTTTGAGTGGTGATAATTCAATGGTTCCTTTGACCTGAACTCAAAATTGGATAGCACCATAATCTTCCCAATCTTGAGCTGAAATCTTTCTCCTTAACTCAGTCACACATACAGCTTATTGGAAAAAGAGCTTCCTGGCACTATTGTCAAACTAGCAGTATCACAAGATTTTTGCAGAAATCAAAGAAGATTGCATTCACTCAATAAACACTTCCTGAAGGCCTGTTAGACACCAGACATTAAGAACACAGAGCCAGCTGGGATGTAGTCCTTACTTCCAAGTCCTTATAATCTAGAAGCAGTGACAGCCACATGATTAAATCACTCCAGTAAAGCTCTAAAGAGGCTATAAACAAGGTGCAGCAGAGACATAAGCGATATAGAGTTGGGATTTCTTAGATGCTCAGGGAAGGATTTAGGGAGGGGGTGAGTGTTGAAATATGAGTGGATGTTTACCAGATGGACAGAGGGCAGAATATTCTGGGTACCAATGTAAACAAACCCACAAAGGTGTGAAAAAACCAGGAACCACATTCATTTTTCTATAGCTGGAGTATCAGGCTATGAGGGGAGGCGAGGTGAGAGTTGACATCTAGATAACTTAGACTAAGAAAGCCCTCGGGTGCCATGCTCAGGAGTCTGGACTCCGTGGGGATCTACTGAAGGATTTTCATCTGGTTTTAAGATGAGATGACTGTTGATGAGGGCGGCAGGCTTTGGGTCGACCACAGAGAGGATGCTGACAGCTCGCTTCAGCAAGACAGGAGGGCATTTCCAAGCTGTTCATCACTTTCATTGCATCAAACACCTAACACTCAGAGACCATATCTAAAAAGTGAAATTGAGATATCCAACTGATTAGGTTCCCAAGTGCTGAACAGATGGCTTTTAAAGTGCTTACATGTCCCAGAAACAGGCAAAGTTCCCTAATCCAGGAACTTCTCATGATCACTGACAGAAGTTCAATGCAATCAATCAGAAGCCCAATGAAAAAGCCTCTGCCCTCAAGTTTCTACTTAGAACAGAACCGTCTCTGATATCTCCGAGGACACCAGATTCTGTGCCAAGTGATTTTAAGTTATCAGCTTCTCTGTAAGAAAAGAACCATTTGCAAAAACAGCTCTCAGCAGTGAAGCATTCCCTCCTTTCAAGGAGAATCTTTCATCAAAGCTAAGAGCAAAGCCCCTCCAAATCCCACACCAAAAGTGTCAGTGCAAATAGAGGATAGGGTGTAAATTTACGCGAGGACTCAGTACGACACATTGTTCTGCTCAGTGGCTCGCAGAAACGCCACCAAGGTGGCTAATGTTGAATCAGACAGCAGAATCTGCTGCTTTGTGGTGTCTGGTGGCCCCTAGTGGAGGCTCAATTCTCCTCCCCCTACCCACCCCCCAGTTCAGCTCACCTTCAAAGAGAGGGAATTTTATTAGCAGTTATACTAAGAGGTGGGGCTCTTTACTCCATCAATAAGTGAGGAAGGACCCACCACACCCAAGGACACGGTATGTCCTAAAATACTTTGTATAGCAGATATGAATTGTTATAGGCCACAAACTGAGATGAACAAATCAAGTATCTTTCTTTAGTTCTGTATTTCTATCTCAAACCCCCTTCTTCTTGGTAAGAAAAGCTTCATCTTAGGTTAAGCTCAGGAAAACCAGAATTTTCTTTCTCTGGCTTTTCCAGATATTTCTGTTTGCGTCCTGCTAAGTTATGTAAAGTTCCTTTGACGAGGAGGAGGTATCTCATTCTCAATCTCCATCACTTCACCCAGGTCCTCCCTTGGGATGAATATGTCCCAGCCCCAGTCCTGGCCGCCTGCATTTCTCTGCCTTGGGATTCCTGTTCTCTTTGTTCAAGTTCTCTCCTGGCCCAGTAGTCCTCTGTCAGATACGTGTGAGGCCTTCTCTAAGGTAGTATGGGGGGCAGAAGGTGCTTTGAGGTGTTCTCTCATGCCACCCTGGGGCTGTGGAAGATCAGGGGGTTCATCTCAGGTTCTCTTTGCTGCCATGTGCCAAGCTGGATGGGACAAGAGAACTGAGATACTTAATATCTTCCTGAGATTCACTTGAGAAGCAAGACACAGATCCACTCTATCCTAGGACCCCACTGAAGTGTGGGGCCTCAGTCACTGCCCAGAATTAACTGCCCAGCTCCCTTCAACTCTGCTGCCTCATGCCCAGGAGTCTTCCTCCACTCTAGACAGAAGGATGAAGCTGGCTTCTCTCCCCCAGCTTCTTGCTTCTGATACATACAAACCTTCAAGCTTTCCCTCACCTCCATCTCTCCTGACCCTTATTTCTGTCATGCGTTTCAAAAAGCCAGTTTCTGCTTCTTTGGTCTTTGAGGCTCTCATCTGTTGGAACTCTAAAGAAAAGTCAGCCACTGACTGCATGGGAAAGAACCAAACATCACAGGAATTAGGTGAGGGGGAAACACAGCAGCTGATATGTCCCAATATTACATTATCCTGCTGCATTGAATTCTGCCATGAGGCTGGAGAAGTGGGAGGTTCAGGCCTGCCCCCTTTCAGGATAGGGCCCATCCAAGCACCACCCCCATCTGTTTCTCTCTCCCTCTCTGTCCCTCCTAGTGTGGTCCACAGGCCCAGGATTCTGCTGAGGGGATGCACATCAACAACATCTTATTCTTCCCACCAAACAGGTGAGGTCTGTAGGTGTGAACAACTGGCCTGAAGATGCCCATGGTGGAGTCAGTTCAGTTCTGCATCTTATAGGGGAAAAGAAAATCTTGGGTATGTTTTTCTTTCTCTAACCTTAACAAGACAGTCTCCATGTGGTCTACCCTAGATCACTAGAATTACAAGTAGGTTTAAGCCTCAGAAGTTACTTTGTACCAAGGATATCAGGGAAGTCTCCATGCAAAAGTCAACATTTGACCTTGGTCTTGAGGGATGGGAAGGACTAGGTAGAAGGAATTCTAGGGGAAGGAATCCACGAGAATCAAGACCCAGAGTTGGGAACACATGTAGGGAATAAGGGAAAGGGGGAAATTAAAGATGACCCCAAGTTTCTATTCCTGGGTTATCAGGCACATGATAAAACTCTGAACACAACTCAGGCTTCCCAATTAGCATTTATCATTGGCAGCCATATGTTATATTTTTCTATATGCATCTTGCCTTCTTGAAAACAGAGATACCCTTTTATTTATTCATTTATTCATGTATCTTTCTTGCAGTTTTAAAGAAAATAACCAAAACACACTGTCATAACCTGAAAATGAGCCACGGAAGATAGCCTCCGTCCTGTTCACTGGCTTTTCTCCATTTAGGAAAATGTTGCCAAAATGCATATTGTTATGTTTTCCTCAAACAATTTTTAAGCTTTGCAGATTAGAGAAAAATCTATGTTGTTTCTTCCCTACATATATCAAAATATAAATTTTCCTGAAATTAGTAGATCTTAAATCTGGAGTATTTGACGATTTAACCTTCAAGATATTAATGCAAAATCTCAAAATATTATTTTTCAGGGTCCTTGGGCTCATTTGCTATTTACCTTGTCAACAAGGTAGTTTTTCCTAACATGGAAAAAAAAATGAGACTTCACCTGTGGTAAATAGATCCTAATAAATTGTTTGCCTCCACCTGGAAATAGAGAAATGTCTAACTGCCGAAGCACGTCCCAATTCTATTTTTTGATAGTCACAAGACATACAAGACTAGTGTAGTGTTCCAGACAAAAGGGCATTTTTATTTGTTTTTCTCATTATACCAGAAAATTCCCTCTGGTTGAGCTGACTGCAGGTCAATACCCCATGTCCCCTACAGAAGCCCTGTCTTCCCATCTTCCTCTCACGATGGGATAAAAGCCCATTACCCAGGAGGCTGGGGCTAGTTTCTTGCAGGAAATACAGCCCTCAGTTTTATTCTCCTGCTCCTGTCTCTTTATTGCTCATGTCATTGATCAAATCCAAGTGTATCGAGCACTAGTGCATATCACATGCAGAGTAATCACTGAGAATTTGGTGAAGGAGCACAGTGATTTCTGGAGAGTTTTGAAATCCTAGCCTATGGACAACTGAAGAAACTATTTGGATACATGCACCTGACCCTGCTTAGTTACTTGAGAGCATCTGAAAAATTCTTGGTACCCTTAGGATGTATGAAAAATCGTCTGTCTTTCCCAACACAGAATATTTGCCTGCATGAAATTTAAAAATCCAATCCTTAACTTTTTTCTGTGATGTTTCACTTTTGCTTATTCCCTCCTCATCTTTCCTTTCCCAAGAACCAGAGAGAAGCACTACATGAGGCTCATCCTCTGAAAAGCCAGTGAGCATGACTCCTCTCAGAAAGGCTCCACGGTCTTTGATTTGGGCCAACCCATACATCTCCACCTGACAGAGAACTTTTTCTCCTTTGAATGCTTGGAAACTAATATAGCCTATTCCTAGTCCAGAGTCATGAAGCCTGTGGCCCAACCCGAGATGAAGTAGAACTAGAGAGGTAAGAGGCAGCAGCTCCCAGACCACCTGCGTTTTCTCAGAATTTTTACCACCTCTTCATTCAACTTAGAATCACAGCAGTGTGAGAGCTGTAAGACATCCGAGTGCCATGCAGCCCCATCCTGAGAGGTTCCACCCACCTCAAGGACTTCTCCCAGACCCAGAAAGTGCAGACATAAGAGGGATGTTGGGCAGATGGACCATCTGCATTGAATTAGTTCTTACGCAGTTCATCTGACCCCTGGGTACTTAGATTTCTGGCTACCTCAATTCCCAACTTATTTCTCCCATTTCCTCTGCAGCCAACCATCTCCAGCCCTACATGCTATTAGTTCTGCCTTGTTGGTTCTCAGCTTTTCTGCTTCATTTTCTAGATTCCACCCAGCATTTTGCTATAGCCTCATCCTCTCAGTGAACTTCTAACCTGCTAGTAAGCCCATCTTGGTTCATCCTGAAACCCTCCACATCCTTGACCCAAGGGAGCCCAGCCTCATGGTCTGGTTTCTAGAAATTCTAACCTCTTTTTTTGCATAAATGAGGAAATTGAGGCCAAAGGTCACATTGATGACCAAGTAAGATGTGAACCCAGCACTCTGGCTCCAAATTGTGGGCTTACTCTTCTACATAATCAATAAAATTACCACTTCATCTTAGTTTGACTCCAATTACTGGTCATCACCCTCATCTCCGTGCCTCCAAACTCTGGGTTCCTTTTTTTTGTAACATTAACAAGGTCAGAGTATATATCCTTCTCCCAGGACCCCACTTTGCCAGGAACTCACATCTGATGGCTGGTACAGCCATCTTAGACCCTGAAGATAAGAGCCTCATCTTAGAAACAGTAGAGTGATCATCCCTGACGACATCAAGGAATCACCACACTGGACAGCCTGCCTCCAGAATTCTTTCATTGAAGAGAAAAATTAAAATGTTTCTTTTTTATATACTAAATGCAACAAATGACCTTGGCTCTGACAGTGCCCCTGGCCTCAACTCGACATTCAGATGCCTGAATGTCCCGGCTAAAACAGAGCCCATACACTAAAGACTGGAAATGCAGAGAGATCAAAAGCACCCAGGTCTCTGATGCTACTGTGAAGCTACCATACCCACTCTGGTCTTACTTTACTTGGGAGAAAAATAAAGCTCGAAGTTATGTAGAGCTTCATGGAGGAAGTTGGGATCGAGCTGGAGTTTCCATAGGAGAAGCTTGTCCGCTTGAGCGGCTCCCCAAGTAACTGTGAACTCTCCTTTCTGTCTAAGGGGTTGGATTTCCACAGTCAAGGCTGTGGGAACACTGGCCTTCCTGCTGCCACAGACGGGCCAGTCACTTGATCGGTCACCCAGTGTCAGCTTCTTCAAAGAGCCTCTGAAAATGTCTCCAACTCTCAAGCCCTAAGCCCGAGTTTGATTCAGTGGTTTCTCTACATGCTTTATCTGAGAAAACACATGGGAGGACCCAGGAGAAAAGCAGAAATCCCTGCACCTAACCCAGTGATTTACCGGAACCAACCTGGAACTGTCAAAACAAAACACAAACACAATTCAGGCTCCACTCTCCCAACTTTCCACCCAGCGCTGGGCCTTCCCAGTGTTTACTGTTCAGCCATCTGTGAGTATCTTTGTGAAACTAGTGAAAGCCTTTTATGAGACCCTAAACTTCTAGTTACACTAATTTTCCCCCCACATGAATTAGGACTTGAGTCAACAAAAGGCAGACTCCTTGAGGAGGGAAGGTGACTGTGCGTGTTAAATGGTGCCTGTAACAGGGCCTGCCCACAGATTTTTCCCTTCCCATCCCTGGGCGTACAGGCAGCACGGAAGCCCATATAATGGACTCTTTATGTGGTACTTGGTTAGAAAAACGTATTGACAAAGAATCACAGACAAATCATCACCGTGACCTTTAGTGCTCAAACAAGATTTTCCCTGGGAGCAATTTAATTACCCATGCAGCTCGCTGGCTGCACATGCGGGCCTTCCTGCCTCTTCAAAGGCCACAGCCAGGCCAGTCTGGTTTGCCTTTCTTGTGAATGTTTGGGCAAGCGCCGCTGCTATAACAAGGCCCCGTCGTGCCATACGAGGATAAACAGCGTGTGGTATCCAGCTGGACTGGGAGAGCTTGAAAGATTGCTTCCCAAGCACCTGCTGCCCATGCTGACTTTGGATCTGACAGTGCCCCTGGCCTCAACTCGACATTCAGATGACTGGCATGGATGCTCTTGCCAAGCCTCGTGTGCCCACAGCAACAGGGCTGGACTTTGACTGCTGGGCATAAAAGTGGGGGCCTGGGGGCTACAGTATGAGGCCAAATATGTTTGTCTTTGCCCTTTTCAATCCCTTAGTGCCCCTCCTGCCTTCCTTTTGCCTGAGCTCTCCTTGGTCCCTTCGTTACTCTGAATTCAAGGAAAACAGGCGCCAGAAACAAAGGCCACATATGGTAGGATTCCATTTATATGAGCTAGCCATCCGGAGTAGGCAAATCCACAGCAACAGAAAGCAGGTTATCGGGTGCCAGGGGTTGGAGGGAAAGGGAAGTGGGGAGTGACTGCTTCATCGGTGTGGGGTTGCTGTTTGGAAGCGATGAAACACTTCTAGAACTAGATAACGAGAATGGTCCCACATCATCATGAAGGTACTAAATGCCACGGAATTGTGTACTTTAAAATGGTTACCATGGTTAGAATGTAAACTTTACAGTACACAAATTTTAGCACAATTTTTTAAAACATGACTGAAGTATTGTACTAGGAAAAGAAAAAAGATGGATATACATACTCCTGAGGCCCCAGAAGACAGAACTAAGAACAGTTTCCTGGAGGCAGATTTCAGCCCATCCTCTAAGTCAAGAGGCCAATATCATTCAGAGCTGGCCTGCAGTGAGCCAGGCACCCCTCATTTCCTTGAAGCCAACGACTCAGTGGGGGGTTTTATTATCCTTATTTTATAAGTGATGAAAGGATGGCTCCCAGAAGCTAAAACTACTTTTCCAAGTACACAGATCTAATAAGAAGTGGAGGTAGGTTTTGAACCCATGTCCTTCTACTGTAAAATCTGTACACTTTTCAATACACCAGTGCCTCTGCAATTTTCTAACAAAGTACCACTAATACTCCTTAGGGCAAGTGAAATCATGCAGCAGGGTGAATAAGCAGGACCCAGAGGAGCTGCTGAGTGTAGCTTTATGTTTTAATTTACAAATTCATGTAAATTGTACATGCTCGCTCTATTATTACATAGGAGATTTGTTCTTAAATACTAAAATAAGTTTTTGTCCAAATCATAAAGCAAAGTATCACCGTGGGAAGATGATCCATGTTTATCTGAGAGCCTCTCACCCCCATTCACATACCTCAGGGGTCTGCTTATTGCAGTTTGAGAAGCTGGCACTAAACTGGCTGCTTTCTCACTATTTACAATAGCCAAGACACGGAAACAACCTAAATGTCCATCAACAGATGACTGGATAAAGAAGCTATGGTATATTTATACAATGTAATACTACTCAGCCATAAAAAAATAATAAAATAATGCCATTTGCAGCAACATGGATGTACCTGAAGATTGTCATTCTAAGTGAAGAAAGCCAGAAAGAGAAAGAGGAATACCATATGATATCACTTATGCGTGGCATCTAAAAAAAAAAAAAAGAAGAAGAAGAAGACAGACAAACTTACTTACAAAACAGAAATGGACTCACAGACATAGAAAAAAAATTTATGGTTACCAGAGAGGGAAGAGGGTGGGAAGGGATGAATTGGGAGCTAGAGATTTGCAGATATTAACTAATACATATAAAATAGATAAACAACAAGTGTATCGTGTACAGCACAGGGAATTATATTCAATATCTTATAGTAATTTATGGTGAAGAGGTATATGAAAACAAATATATGTATGTTCATGTATGATTGAAGCATTGTGCTGTATACCAGAAATCGACACACTGTAAACTGATTATACTTCAATAAAAATAAACATATAAACTGGCTGCTCTCTGAAAGGGAGAGTGGGGAGCAGGAGGAGGGAGAGAGGGGTTCTCTGCCCTGGAGTGTCCATGCACCGGGAGGGCTGCTGTAAGAACTTACACACGGGAGGGTATGAGGTTGGACCTCATTGACTAACTCTACTTAGTCACAAATCCATTTTAAGATTGTAGTGAAAACTATGAACAACCTTCTTTATCAAAAATTTTCCAGATGTATAATGTTTGCATATTATTTTATGGGATTTGTAAACCCCATAAAGTCTAGACCTTAATTTAAGCATCCCTGGACTACATGGTCTTAGGCAGAAAACGAAACAAACCTGAGAATTCCTTTAACCCTCAGAGTCTGTGATCTGTGAACTGTATTTCATTCAGTCAACAGCATTATCAAAATGCACACATACTGAGGCCCATTTCCCTACCACTCTGAGTGACTCAATTTATCATCTAATGTTATGAACAAATTCAAGCTGATATGATAATGAATTGCCATATGTCCTTTCTGTCTCCTCCCAGATGACAGACAGTTGAATTTTGCTTCTTCTAGGGGATGTTGCCACTTCAGCTCCTTGTGGAAAAATGGAAGGCAAGAGGATCTTGTAATTTCTTCTTGAATCTCTATAGTTGAGTTCCTTTTACCTGATATGTACATGAAGCCAGACCCAGTGTCCAGCTAAAAGGCATTTTTGGTTGAGAGACTCAATAAAGCATGACAGTAGAGTTACAGGAGTTATATACAAGAGTGGACTTTGCCATTGCCTGCTTCTCTTGGGAGAGCCCCGTGACATTGACTTGAATGATTTTAAATAATGACCAAGGCTGGGTAGGGAAAGAAATTTCACAGGCTTCAAGAGAGTGGAAAGACTACCAAACTGACAGCCAAGAAAATTCTGCCCAGCACTGTCCCTGACTCAGCTGATTAAATACGACAAGGCAGTGTTCCTTTTTAAGCTTTACTTACCTACACTTATCTTCCCTTTCTCATAGAGATTACAGTCCATACAGGGTAAGTACATGTAGTCATGAACATTGATAACAAGCGACAGAAATCAAACTCAGACTAACTTCAGTAAGAAATGTCTATATTGGCTCTGTTATGACAGCAAAGAGACAGCTTATAGGATAGAAGTAGCATTCTGACTTTGAAACTGCTGTCTGGAGGCTCCTTAAGAAGAAGGGAGAGGGATACAGAAGAAAGGAAGAAGAGAAGGGAGTTGTCAAAACAAAGGAAGGAGATTCCTAGGCAAACAAAATTAACAGATGTTCCTTATAGAAATAAATTACCCACATCGTACTATGGCCTCATCAAAACATTTTCCTAGTTCTCTGCATTTAAAACACACTGATCTCTAATTTACTACGTCAGGATGAGTCCTTGTCTACATAACTGGAATAATAAAAGAGTAAATTGGAGTCTATACGTGGCTTCACAATGAGAGAGGAGGGATGGCAGAATTTAGTTGTCCACTTTGTTCTGAAAGCATCTCTTGTGAACCATTGAGCCAAGGTAATGACTTTCCACCATGCCATGCTGTGCTCCACTGTCTATTCAATGTCCTTTCCCCACCAAGTCATCAGGAAAGGATGGCTGCTTCTAGCACAAAGGCAGCCTCTATCTCCTCTGTTCAAAAAATGATTCAACCACAAGAGCAGCCACCATGCTCCCCACACAGATACACAGTCAGACGGGCACTGTAATCACACAACAGAGAAAGACTCGCTTTGGTGAGGAGAGTCTTGTTGTCTATGCTGCCATATAGAGGGGCAGTAAACTTACAAGGGGAAAGATATATTCTTGGCTCCAAACTGCTCTTTGTTGGTACATTTTTGAGGGATAATTATATTCACTGGGTTCTTTTCCTCTAATAGGTTTGTTTACAAAAATATTGAGCATGCATTTCACATCAACATAAATAATTCCCCCCATATCTTTGTCCTCCAAATTTTTTCAGTTAATTAAACTAATTTGTCTGTTTTTGTGAGTTGGAAACTCTTACTGTCATCCTTTCCAATCACTACTTATTTAAATTTCATCCTTGGCCAGTTTCATGATAATGTTTATCTGCTCCAGAGGATTTGAAATGAGACTAACACACAGGGATCCCATTTACATTTTTTCTTGAAGCTGAAAAAAGCCAAGAATCAACTGGCCAGTTAGATAACAAAATTTCCCCTGTAGGATATTTGCTTAAGATAGCTGGGAGCTAATTTAATTCCAGCGTTGCTTATTTACAGGTTTCTGTGAGGGATTCCCTGCAGTTAATAGTGAACTGGGTACAAAGATTCTAAAGAAGCATTCTTCAAGACTGTTCTCGAAAACAGGTTGAGTATGTTATTTTCAAGGAAAATGAAAATCTGTACAATTTGCTGTCAACATTCCACTCTGGCCAGTTCCCAGTCAGAAAGACATTTCAAGACCAGTTAAACCCATTGTTTGGCATTTCATTAATCCATTTAGAAAGAAATGACTCCTTGACTTGACTCCTTTAAAATGATGGCTTCAAGCCCTCAACCAGCTCCGTGTTTACCCTATACAGCCCTGGATTGCCACGGAGAGCAGAGAGAACCATCCGTAAGACGTAAGGAAAGGAAGGCCATTGTTCTGTTTCTGTTTTGTCCTGTCAATTCCCTGGAGATGCCGCCACAGCAGGATCTAGCCCCTGCCTATGTCTCTTCTTCGGCTTCTTTGAGCTTCTCCCCTCAGCAGCTCCCAACCACCAAACCACCCAACTCACTCAGTTCCCACAACCCTCCCCACCCATCCCACCCCTACCAGATACACTGACATTTTCAGTTTCTCACATAGTTCTCCCCTTCTCCTCCTACTCTTTACCAGGCCAACTTGAGTTCATCCTCCAGGTCTTAATCCAAGGCCACTTCTCAGGGGCCACCCTTCCTGGCACTGGTGCTTGCTCCAGTCGACATCAGCGTCTCCATCAGGTACTTGCTTGCAGAACTCTCCCTTCTCATTCTGCTACTCAGCACAGTCCTGACTGATCAGTTACCTGTGGAGTATTCGCTTAAAGAAAGCTTCTTTCCCCAAGAGGTTATAAGTTCCACAAATGGCAAGAACTGGGTCAGTACTGTTCAGTGCCGTAACCCCACTCAGCACAGTGGCTGGCACTGAAAGAGTGTGTTAAATCAATATTTGTCAACTCAATAACAAGTTGAAAGACATTGGGTAATTCTCTTAAACTCTGTGATTCCTTCCACATCAGGGATTATATGAATCTGTAATTCTGTGTGACACAGAAATGCTAGAACTGTAGCAATAAACCCAATTAACACTTGAATTAGGGGGTAAAAGAAATTGGTCTGCTGAGAAGGAGAAAAGGGTGAGAAGGGAGTGAACTAATCGGCCTGAGCAGCTCTGTAGCAGGTGCATTTGGAGAGCTTACCTCCATCAAGGGTCACAATAGACCTCCATCTTCACTCATCAGCCCTCCCATTATTCAGATTAGAAAACTGAGGTCACATGGATAGAAAGTAAGGGGGCTGCTTGAATCTAAAACTTGATTTTTTGCAGTATACTGTAAATTAGGTCTGTGCATTTAGTTAAAAAAAATAAAATTGGTTGTAGGGACTGAAAAGAGAAAGAGGGAGTGGAAAGACATCTGGTTTGTTTGTTTTTCCCCAGGCTCTGTACCCAGCCTGTTTTCTCATATTATGGAGCTCTCACATCCACTTTTCCCCCTCAACTCACACACACGTACATGTGCACACACCACACGCAGCCCTCCCTGGGAGAGGATCGTTTCCCAAGTTCTTGATGATAACCTTCACAGTTGATTAGGTGTGGCTTTAATCAGAAACGTCGGTCCTCTCTCTGCACCATTACCCTTTCTCCGCTTTTATCTTGGGTCCCCTGTCAGCTGTGCATGATTTGATCCTCATCTATGTGTCTGTTAAGCCATTATCCCCATTTCATGTTCTGAACCAGAATTGCACTTTTAATAAATTACAACAATCGGCTTCAATTAACTTTGAGAATAACTGAGGAGGCCTCACTTTTTGTTCCCCACAAAGCCATCGCTGTTTCCACCTCCCGGAGGAGAGGTGGACACAGTGTTCTATCCCAGCCAAATATAATTCAAGCCCAAACAAGACATCCCAGAAAAGCAGACAGCATTTGGTGCTGCTGAAACAAGCTCAGTACAGCCCAAGTGGGGCAGGAATGCAGAGATAAATGCCCTCTGGTAGAGAAGCCACTGTGGCCAGAGGTAAAGCCTTCAACTGCCCCCAGCCCTCCAGCCTGTGGCTTTAAGAATCTCTTGCTAGAAGACAGCGTTTCCCTTGAGTCCTGAAAGTCTTCACTTTTCTCTTTTTCTTCCTTCTTCATTGGGTTTCTTGGATGTATCTCTTCTCTGAAAATTCAACCTAAGGAGCAAGGTAGCTCTGCTAAAGTTTCCAAGGGCAGATATTTAGGATGGGACACCACCAAGAACTCAGGATTGAGAGCCACTGAAGGTGAGTTCCAGTTCTCCTTGGGCTGCTCTCTGGGAGCTGCTGGAGAACCGGGCTCAGAGGACTACAGGCCTTCCAAAAAAAGACACCCAGTACGTTAAAAATTGAAAGAAAAAACAATCCCTAAACAACCTGACTAAAACAGTGACAAAAACTAATTTGTATTTGTATTTGTATTAAACAGATTAACTGTGTTAATATAGCAAGTAGCACAATGTCACGGATTAAAAAGAGAGATGCTAAGTTTCCACTTTTGGTAACAAAGGGCTGAGAAGCTTCTATCAGACCAACTCACTCAAAAGCATGAGTGTCACAGAATCAGGCAGAAATTAGAGGAGTGTTGACATGTGGAAGGAGGGACTGGCCCTGGATGAGTTCTGTCTTTTACACAGTCTTCTGCTGTCAGCCCTCAGTAAGTACCACTTGGGGAGCTGAATTTTGGGCTACTACTGCATTTAGAAAGAACAGGCACCAAGTGGGAGGACTTGAAGGCTGGGGACAACTCAGTGGCTGGATCCTGAATCATCTTAATACACATTTACTCACTTGTCTGGCTCCTGGGCTGGGAGGACTTCAAAGCCAGGACCATCCAAATACCTACACACGGCTTGGTTTTCTGAAAGCACTGAGGCCGTGGGGTAATTGCTTTCTTACAAGCAATTGGGTTCCAAGTATAAAACTGACAGCTAACGTGGCTGAAGGTGTATCACCTTTTCATATCCTAACTCTAGACTCACATAGCATCTCCACCACTGCATTATATTAGTTACAAGTGAATCACAGGCCTCCTCAAATTCAAGGAGAGGGGAGTTTGACTTTATTCTTGTTAGGGTGTAATAATGTTCTAGAAGAACATGGGATAAGAGGTATGTTATGACCACCTTTGGAAAATGTAATGTCACAAAAATCATGACCTAAGATTTTACCATAAGAGCTTGAAAGAGAAAAGCAAAATAAACCTAAAATGAGTAGAAGGAAGAAAATAATAAAGACAAGAGTAGAAGTAAATGAAAGGAAACAGAAAAATTAAGCCAAAATCTGATTGTTTGGAACACAATAGCAAAAACTGATAAATCCCTAACTTGACTGATTAAGAGAAAAAGAGAGAAAACACAAATTACCAACATCAGGACTGAAGATATAAGCGGAGATACCATTACTGGTCCTATGGACATTAAAAGGACTAAAAAGGAATATTATGAACAACTAAAAGAAATTATTTTTACAGTTTTGATGAGAGTACAAATTCCTTGAGAAATGTAATTACCAAAGTGATGCAAAATGAAATAGGAATACGACTAGTCCCTTATCTATCCATTAAAGAAACTGAAAAACTTTCCCACAAAGAAACCTGCAGGCCCACATAAGTCTACTGGTGATTTTATCAAAGATTTGTACATTAATTAATATGAATGTTAACAAGAACCCTTTCAGAAAATAGTAAGAGATTGATTCCTAACACATTTTCTGAAGCTTACATAACCTTGATATAAAGCTTGATGAGGAAATTACCAAAAAAAAAAAAAGAAAATTACACAATAATAGCCCTCATGAACGTAAACTAAAAACCTCAGTGAGATATTAGTAAGTCAAATACAGCAACATATAAAGATAGTAATATATCATGATCAACTGGAGATTATTCCAGATATGTGAGTTTGGTCTAGCACTGGAAAATCAATGTAATTTATCATATTAACAGATTAAGGGAGAAAATTTTTTATCATTTCAATTGACACACAAAAAAAGCATTTGACAAAGCTCAATGCCCATTATGCTAGAGTCTCTCAGCAAGTTAGGAATAGAAGGGAACTACCTCAGCCTGATGAAGGACATAAAGGAAAAAACAGATTGTCATTATAATCAGTGATAAAATATTGAATACTTTCCCCATAAAATTGGGAAAAGGGCATTTCTATTATTTCTCTGCAGTGTTGTACTATACAGTATTGTAAGGTTAAAAGAAAAACAGAAAGGCATAAAGATCAGAAAGGGAAAAGTAAAACTGTCTATAATCACAGATGACATAATTATTTACTTGGGAAATTCTGAGGAATCTACAAATCAACTACTAGAATTACTAAGAGAGCTTTGCAAGATCAACATACAAAAATCAACTGTGTTTTTATGTACTGGCAATCAAAAATCTGGACAACAAAATTCCTTCAAATTCTGTTCATAATTCTTCAAAAAATATAAAATACCAAGGAATAAATGTTTCAAAAGATGTACAAGACATAAAAACTACAAAATATTGCTAAAAGAAATTAAGGAGGAAAAGCTTAACTATTATAGAAAACTTGGAAATATTTAGAAATAAAGTTGAAAATGCATCATTTTCATGAATTGGAAGAAATTGCTCATCAGATTTAACATTAACAAAATGAATAGGCAAGCCACAGAATTGAAAAAATATTTCAAAGCAAATGTCTACCAAAGGACTCATACCCAGAATATATAAAATACACCTAGAACCTAATAAAAAGACAGCCCAATTTTTTAAAGAGAAAGAAAGGTATAAGAAACAATAACTAAATGCAATTGAGAACCTAAACAGAATCCTGGAGTAGAAAAAGGACATTAGTAGGGAAACTGGTATATTTGAATAAAGTCTATAGTTTAGTTAACAGTATT
The DNA here is from genome assembly GCF_048564905.1 of Vicugna pacos. Lineage (NCBI taxonomy): Eukaryota > Metazoa > Chordata > Mammalia > Artiodactyla > Camelidae > Vicugna > Vicugna pacos. Next base: position 30,840,437 of record NC_132990.1, read on the forward strand.
ATGCCAACATTAACTTCCCAGTTTTGATAATTACGCTATGGTTATATGTGATGTTAGCATTAGAAGAAGTTAGATGAGGCATATACAGGAACTCTGTACTATTTATGCAACTTTTCTGTAAGTCTAAAATTAGTTCACAATTTAAAAGTTTCTTAAAATGGGTAAAGGATTTAGACAGACACTTCACAATAAAAAGCCATGTAAATGGCCAATAGCACATGAAAAAGTTCTCAAGTAATCAGTCATTAGAGAAACGCAAATCAAAGCCACAATTCCAGTTCACAACCAACAGGATAGCTAAAATTGAAGAGACTGATTACACCAAACAATGACAAGGATACAAAGCAACTGTAAACATTCACACATGTTGGTGGGAGCACGAAATGATTCAACCACTCTGGGGAAAGGTCTGCAGTTTTTCATAAAACCAAACATATATCTAACCTATCACAGGGTAATTTTACTCCTATACATTTATCCCCCAAAATGAAAGCATACATCCTCAAAAAGATGTGCACTAGAATGTTCACAAAGAATGTGTATTCATAATAGCCCCAAACTGAAAACATTCCAGGTGTCCATCAACAAGAGCACACTAAGCAAACTGTTGTGTTCATACAATACAATACTATTCATAAATTAAAAGAAACAGACCTACTAACACATTCAACAATATGGATGAACCTCAAAAACATTATTCTGAGTGAAAGAAGTCTTACATTAAAGAATAAATAATTTATCGATCCATTTACATGAAGTTTTAAAGCAGGCAAATCTAATCTATAGCAGGGGTTAAAAAAAAAAAAAAGAACAGTAGTTGTCTCTGGGGGTCCTGACAGGGGTCTTTGACTGGGAAAGGACAGGGAGAATTTTCTGGGTAGCAATAACGTTCTATGTCTTTATGGGGCTTGGGTTACACGGGTGTATTAATTTGTGTCAGTTCACAAACCAGCCCCCATACACGGACGGCAAAGAGACACGAAAGGCAGAGGCAGACCCCTCCAAGACTGGAAAGTGGTAGTTCTAAAAAGCAAGGGAACTTACCAGGCTTGTCTTGGGTGGCTACAAGACAGGTAGATCTCTGCACTCGTCTGCCAGAATCTTAAAAGTTTATAGAGAGGACTTACTGGGTTCAGACACATACACTGTCCAAATGGTCTCAGCCACACCCTACTGTCTCAGAGCTACATCCTTGAAAACGGCTCCCACAGTGGGAACAGTGGGCAGAGCGTACAATCCAAGGATGGGGTGAGGAATCTCCTATGGCCCAGGGTTGAGCTCATAGGTCAACCTGTGGTCATGCCCTCTCGTGTTCTCTATGACCTCCTCCAACAATTCATCAAAACTTATTGAATGATACACTTAAACTTTGTATATTTCACTGTATGTAAATTTTACCTCAACAGAAAGAAACAAATACTGAACTCTAGTTAACGATATGCATGCTGAAGTTTAAGAGTGAAGTATACTGACACCTTCAACTCACTTTGAAATGCATTTTTAAATGTATTGGTAGATGGATAGATGGACAGGTACGTAGATATGTAACAAAACAAATACAGAAACATGTTCATTTTTAATGAGACTGTGGACACATGGATGTTCAGTATATACTTCTTTCAATTTTTCTGAATGTTTGAAATTTTTCAACGTTGGGAGAAAAAGATAAAAGGCAGGATTTATTTTTTTAATGTGAATTCATTTTATACTGTAGGTAGTGTGGTACAAGTTTCAAGTTGAATGATAAAGAACCATTTCTTTGCACGCTTTTGCATCAGCATCACTTCACTTGTAGAATAGCTAACTTAATATTGAAGTTTTTTTTATACACCTGGGTTATTCTAAGCACATGGGATGCGTTATCTCATTTAATCTTCACAGCAACCAGACCCACTACTAACCCCTAAGGCAACATACTGAAAATTAGAAAAAGATAATCTTTCTTTGAGACATTTTACTACTGTCTGCCAGAAAATTGTCATTATAACTCCACACATCTACAGTGGGTCCAAGGCAAATAGTGGTCTGAGGGTTGAGCAGTACATGACATACACAACAGTAATTACTGGACATGGCAAGAGCCCTATGTAAAGTACAATTACTACTCCTGGGGTTAATACTTAGCCAATCCCACAGGGACAGCAGTACCAGTTGTTTAAAATATTGTAATATTTACTAGCAGGAAGACTCAAAACCTGAGTCCCTCAATGTGTTAGCAGCCATCCTGATCATGTGAGCCCCCCTTGGGATTCTCTGGGCTCCCCATGTTCAACAACTAAAGGATTAGCAGATCAGAGGGCCCCAGATCCCTGCTCCAGGACCATGGCCAAAGTCTACAGTGACTGGTCTAATTGGTCAGTACCTGTGAAGACTATTAAAGTTGAACAATATGCCTTATTTTCTTAAATTTACTGCTCAGGAAACTGAGGCATACAAAGCTAAAGTAACTTACAGATCTCAAAGCTAAGAAACCATACAAATAAGATTTGAACTCAGTAATGTGACCTCAGACTTGGCCACCATATCTCTCAGTCTCAACATCAAAATTCTCAATAGGTAGCTCGTCCCAAATTGTCTTCCTGATCCACTTTGATAAGCCCTGGTGACCAGCTCCATGGACTACCCTGAAGCTGACCAGCCTTTGGGTGACTCCAAGTAGAAGACAGCCCCCATGGGAGATACCAACTGAATAGTCTCCCTCACCAGGACCAGGCAGAAACACTGAAACATAATAACAACCATGAATCTGTGTTCGTTGGTGCCACGCCATAGCTCAGGTCGTCTCTCAGACCAAAAAAGATGAGAATACATGTTTGCTGAGTGGATGTGCAGCAGTTTTAGGTGACTTGGACACAAATGGCTTTTGACAGTATTTGAAAATCCTGTGGCTTGTCTCCAAAGAACTCTGGGATCTCAAATGCAAGAGCCACCAGTGGCCCTTCATAATCTGTCTCTTTCCTGGGAGTGGGTGCATCTAATGAACTCTACCCTAGCTCTTCCTCACATTAATTAGGACCAGACCTGATCTAACAGGAGAATACAAATTGTTATTGCTTCCCTCAGGGGTTGCACATTGAGCTGCAGGCGATAATTAACACAGAATAACCGTATGAGAGTCTTTTATCTTTTTCAAAACAAGACCAGGTCAATTTTTTTTTTTGTTTTAGGACAGCCTTTGTAGTAGCTACTACTCCTGTCAACCCAGCATTCAATTTCCCTTTCTTATAGTAACAGGCCACAGAGATGGTCTTGGGATTCTGGCTGGACCATTCAGAATCCTTCCCTGGCATCTTTTCCTTCTCTGATTACAAAGCCATAAGGGTAGAAGTTCAGAGCTTATATAGGCCATATTTCAGCTCTACCTGATGGTCCATTAGTGTGCTCTAGGTATGAAAGTTGACAAGAAGCATGGCACAGAGAACCCTGAGAGCCTTAGATTCCTTACTCCAAATAACCCTAAGGGTCAGCTCCTGGCCTTCCCACAATTTGGCTCTGAGAGTCTATACCATCCCTTTTGGCTTAAACTAAGTTGAGTTGGGTTTCTGGCACTTACACTCAAACAGCTGTAACCAATATAGTTGCATCACACTCCTACAGACATTCAGAATCAATTCATGAATGCTGCAGGGATGGAAGGATTAATTCCTGATAGCATTTAAACTAGAATTGGGCCTCAAAAGATGATAGAATTTAGGTAAGCAAGTTGATGAGGTGAGAACAATCCACATTAACTTGAGTAATGGCACCACAACTGTAATATACATAAAAATTCAGCAGCTACCACAATGCCTGGTGAATGGAAAATTTTGAAGAGAATGCCTGTGAGAACAATTATTAAGTGAATGAAGGAATGTGCATAGCATAGGGGGTAAGAGTACATGGTTACACACTGCCACGAAGAAACACACATGCACACACATGCATGCATATACACACGTCAGAAAACTGATAGGGCTGTACAAAATACATAAAATAATCCACATGAAAAACAATACAGGCCATTATTCTATTTAGGAAGGGGCAAATGTTAAAATTAACAACTTCTTCATCAACATAGAAAATAAAGCCTAGGCATGCCATCTTACAGAGGAATCTAACATTCCCATGTCTGAGTAATCTGTACCTTCACCCCCCCACCAATCATTTTATTGTTATGCCTGTGAATAAATGGATGATTTCATGCAAAAAGACGAAGTAGTAGAAGAGTTTTGAGCAGATGAGGAACAGAATGAAAAATATCATTAATAAAGAGCTACCTACTCTGGAGGGTTGGTAGTTTAGTTAGCATGAGGGGATGTGTGTGGGAGGTTACTTAGGAGGTGAGTGAAACAGTAACTCAGACTGTTACCGTAGCAGAAAGGATGAAGGCAGGAGATATTTGAAATTAAAAAAAAATAATCAATGTTATTGATTGACTGGGTATGAAGGATAAATGAGAAGGAAGTGGGAAAGATCTTGAACCCTTATAGCTGAAAATTCCCACCTAAAATGTCATTATCTTGTCCAATTGTATCTTCTAGATAAGAGAAATGGCAAATAACCCTCTACTCTGAAATTCTCCAGAAGGCAGCCCCCTGAACCACGGGGCTAGAACAACTGTCACTGTGAAGGACTCTGTGCTGTCCTGTGTTCATTAAAGAGAAGAGCTGAGAGTTACTGCTCAGAGCTCCTTGGAGTTCCCCACAACCCGGCAGTAATTTATCATGTGTGCCCAGCTGCCAGCAGGGCTGTTTGTTTTCCATATAAACCTGCTATCTCCCACACTGGACCAAAGAGGGCCTTGAAAAAGTCCTTTCTGCAGGCCAAAATATGTTCATGCCCAACTAACTGACAGAACAGAAAAGCAAAATGCCAACGTGCTATAGAAAAAAACACTCACCTTTGCCTGGACGATGTTCACCTGCTTTGACCCCTTGACCACTATTCTCTATGTCCATCTAGTCCAGATTGCTGCCTGAGGCGGAAACCGCTTGTTGCCCACCCAGTATCCATCTCCTCCCACCATGCTGCCCTTCCTTGCTAAAAGAACATCCATGGGCTAACTCAAAGATTATATTTCCAAAACTCTCTTGGAGCTAATATGCTTAACGTGAGCTGACTCCGAGGTGGCATAGGACATTTTCCCTTTTCTTCTCTTTCCTAACTACTGAAAATCAGAGGAGAGGACAGGAGTTCCAGCAACATCTTAGACCATGAAATGACATTGGAAATAGCAACCACACACTAACAAGACTGGTAGGGAGCCCAAGTCCCTGAAGACAGTGCCATTGCCATAACAACTTGGGGCCTCCTAGCACTGGGTGTATATTATCAGACATTTCAGCTCATTGAATCCACTTCTGTTTAGAGCACCACTGCGTATATTTGGAAACTGCGTCTCAGAGAGGTTTAACCAATTTGCACACAGCCTCAGCTCCTTTTAGTAACTTGAACTCAGTCTCCAGCTGTCCAATGCTTTCTGCATCAGGACCAGACTGAAAGGTCCTAGAGGTAGCTTTCAGCTTCAGAATACCATGGTTCAGTTTCAGTTCACTTTTCCTCTAGAGGGGTTTTACCCCCACACCCAGATGCTTCCCAGCAAACGTTAAATGTCTCTTCTACCCTATGACAAAGATGTCTAAACCATACCACCAAGAGATGAGAGGCTGTGAACAGCATCATGGCTATACAGCTCTGTGACTAAGCTTTAGAAACCAGGACCGTCTGCACCAGCATCAGGAACATGGGAATGCTGAGCAGTCTCCTTGGAAGGGAGAAGAAATGTCATCACTAGAGCATGTGACTGTCCCATTGACAGGGCCCTGAGGGCCTTTCACTTGTCCTTATAAAAAGCCACAGCAACAGACAAGTGAATGCCACAAACCCAGTGATCCATCCAAAAGCAAAGGCTGCAGCCTAAGGTCCAAATCCAGGTGCTGAAACCTTCCACCTACACCTTTAAACCTGTTTCATGTTGTCTAATACAAGGCATTCTCTGTACTTGTTGGTCATGGTTTTAAAACAGTTATCGAAAGAGCTTACATTTGTATTTATCTCATATTCCATACTTCTCCCTTGACCCCTCAGTCCTGTGAGTGTTCTGATTTTTAGATTTTACCAATTTCTGCACCATGAAGCATAGAAACTTTACCCTGCCCCATGTATGACATAATTTTAAATATTTCTTATACATACATATAACCACATCAGACAGTGTTATAATTTTTGCTTCAATAGTCAAGCATAATTTAAGACTGAAGAGTGGCCAGGGAACTGGAGGGAGGCTGAGAGGGGCTTTGCATACTCATCACCATCCCAGATTCCTTCACCTTTATCTGCTAAAATGACGTATTTTTGAAATACATAATTTTTGTGTGTGAACCTGTCATTGGGAAAAAATGATAAGGAAAACTATTATTTAAAAAAAGGCATTCAGAGGCTTGTCAAAGTGAGAAAATCAAGACCCAGCCCTGGGACCTGACTCAGCCAGGCCCCCACCCCTTACCTCATTCCCTCCTGACCTTAAACTTTATCCAGCTGTGGGGAAAGGGTGGTGTTACATGGTCCCCACCCAGCCCACAGGCAGGGCCAGAGACAAATAGCTTCCCTTCCATACAAAATAGAAACTAGGTCGAGGGTAGCTAAACCCTGAGTTCAGAAGTTAGGGAGCAGTCTCAGACCCTGGATCTTTTATTGGGGAATCGCTGTCACTGGTCCCCAAGAACCTGATCTCTTCTAATGAAGTCTGGGGAGATGGGATCTGCTCCCCGACTCTTAGTATAATATTAATGAAAATGAGTGGCAGTACAGCACCTTGTCTTTTCTCTGCCCTTCTAAACCCTCCACAGCAGTAGGGAAGCTGAGAACTTCCAGCTCTGCAGGTACAGAGGTGGGGGAGCTGTTAGGACAATGGCTCTAGCCGTGTTCACTTCCTGCCCTAAAAGATCAGTGATCACCAGTGAACTATCTTTGCTTTCTACCTTGATACCAGTGAGCCTGCAAGCAGCTCCGCGTGAGTGGTGCTAGGCTTTAGTCCTACTCCCATTTGTGGCAAGAACTGCAGATGATCTGGGAATTTACCCTACTGGCAAGCTAATAAGTTAGCCTGCCACAGTTTCAGAGATGTGGGCAGAAGACACAAGATTCAAAGATCAGAGATAAAGGCATTTTTTACACAGCACGGTACGCAACATGAGCTCCATGTTTGCACTGGCTCCCCAAGCCACCAGTCCCATGATGGAGATGCAGAATAGCCCTGATGGATACTGTGCATGCAGTGGGTTTACATCCCGGCTGAGAACTCCAATCTTAGAAAGCCCCCAATCATACAAGGCTGCTGCTAGCAAACCTGCCCAATCTTTGCTCAGAGAGGGACACTTTTATTATAGTGGCCAGGAAGCAACACTGCCCTCCACCCCAGAGGGAGTCACTATTTCTATCTTCTAAGGCTGTTTGCTATACAAAATATCCCTGAAAAGAGAGTTCAGAACAAAAGCTGTTACAAGACATGCAGACATGTGAAGAGCCCATGAAGAATGCTCTCCCAAGACTCGTTTGCATCCTCTATCACGAAACCATATTACTTTGCTTCCTAATCTTAATCTCAGTTTGAAAGTGAAAAACTCACTGGGATTATTTGATGACTGTCTGTGTCTCCACAAAACTATAAGGTCATGAAAATTGCAACACTTGCTATTTTTGTTCCACCAAGCCCAGTTCCTAGGCTGGGTGTAGGTGCTCAATGGATCAATGAACAGCCTCACTAGGAACAACTGGCAAAGTGCCCAGTTTGATGTGTGCCTGTGACATAAAGTTGGAAAGCGTGGATATGCTATTTGCTGGCAAAATCTGCATTCTCTCTTGCTTTTTGCTGTTCTCCCCATCAATGTATCAAAGCACAAAATAACCTTTTTTGAGGGCTACACAGGAAACTTATTCATCTCTAATTTGAGAAAACCATCATCTAATTAAATAATTTAGATTAAGTATGCTTATATGGAAGATCTTTTTAAAAAAGAATAATCACAAAGGGACTTCAAGAGGATAATTACAAATGGGAAATGTTGAATCTGAATAAAATTTCTATTTTCTTTAATTATTAAAACACCCTCCTAACAAGAGCCTAAAATGATCTATGTGTAAGTATTGTGGGCCATGACCGTCTCTCCAGGCATCAGGCAAGACAGGATTAAGTTACTGGTGAGGCATGCTTATCCAGGCATGCACATTCAGGGGCTTCTGGGCTGCAAAGCAAAACCCAAACTATTCCATGAGGACCTAATCCTGAGCTTCAGTCCCTGAGGAGACTGGCTCAACCCCCTGACCACTGCAGTCAGCAACACAATTGCCCTGCCTTGTTTTTATAAAGTGAACAAATTCCCAGTACTCTGGCTGGGAAGTGGAACTTCTAGGGAGTTGTTTCTACCCAGTCCCCAGGGGTCTCACCAGATTGGGTACTAGAGAAATAAGCTTTCCAGCAATCCTGACTTAGTCCTGTATGTCAGTATTTCTCATGCATGATCTGCGGCTCCTAGGACTTCCCTGATGGCTCTGAAAACATATTTAAAGAGGCAAGTTATGTGCTTGAATCTCAGATTGCTGCTCAATTCAAGACACTATCAATATTTACCATCATCAAAGAGCTCCTTAACAATAATTCACTGAGTGAGTTACTGAGGGCGGCTGAATTTTGGTATTCCCAGATTTACATCAGCAGATCACAAGAGTTTGTGAAACACACTAATTCAGCATTCTGAGAAGTCTCGCTGCCATGCAGCACCTTACAACGTCACAAAGCTCCTCCTGCTAAATCAGTGAGGAGGATGCTCTGCAATGAGGCACATCAGTGTTGCCTTGGGGTAGGAGCAGAATGTGGCTGAGAGAAGGCCCTGGTGTCAGCCTACCTGGACCTAAAATCTGGTCTCTCCCGCACTGTGTTACCTTGAGAAGTGACTTAACTTCTCTCTGTCCCCTCACTTCCTTGTTTGTAAAGTGGGAAGAATAATAGTTTCCACATCATGGGTTTTGGGTGAACTAAAGGACATAGCCTACGCAAAATGCTCAGCACAGTGACTAATGATGATGTTCAATAAATGAAATTATAAATACATGACATTTTCTGTTGCCATTTTTCTCATGTCCATTGTTATTTTGGTAATGCTACAATTAGATGTCGCATTTGTCTGTGCTTTTGTTGTGTAACTGCTGCACTGTGATTTTGTTTTTAAATGCTTGCTGTGTTGGTACATCTTTGTCCTGCTCATTTGTCCTACCAAGTACTCTTTCCACTGGGAAGATGGAAAGGGTGGGGTACAGAGATTAAGAAAGTCACTGTCCCAAGGCTGCCACACCTGTCCTATCTGCCCCACACTGATGAGCAGCACAAAGCTGCCTGCCATCCCCTGGTGTGGCCCCAGACAACAGCCCAGTACAGGAAGTTCAGATGTGACAGGCCAGCAGCGCGTACTTACAGCACATCCACACACACACACTCTCCTTAGAATGTGGAACCAAGTGCCAAACAGATGTCAGCACCACGAGGAGCCAGAGGAAGGTCTTGATAAAGGCCAGAGGAATCAGTACAACTTTGGCTTCACAGAGATGCTGAAACTACATTCCTTTTTACTTTTGCGTAGGAAGATTCCCTGACACAGCTTTTCTTTGATTCCACTGTCATTCAAACCACCAGCTTAAAACTTAGGCTCAGAAAGAAAAAAGTCCTTATGTTTCCCTCTCTATCTCACTTCCCTGCAAGTTCCACTTTGCAGGTGAGCACTCGCAAAGACCTGTGCAAGGTGTGCTGGAGGTGCCAGAGATTTAAAGGTCAGAAAAACCCATCTTCAGTACTGTGCCACTCTCTAGTTATGCGATCTAAGGCAAGTCACTTTACCTTTCCAAGACTCCACTTTCTTATCTGTAAAATGGGAATAATAAAGCCTGACTCATGGGATTGTCATGAGGATTCAATGGAATGATGCATGTGATGGCACCTAGCCAACACTGGGCTGGCAACAGCAAGTGTGATTTTTATGCACACAAAGGCACACATGTACACAACACTCACGTCCACTCAGTAAGTCCCTTCAGTTTCATTTGCTCATGTGATCCAAACCAGTTCGTACAGAGCTGCTCACGCCCATCCTGGGGTAGTGTCCCAGACTCCCAAGACACTGGAGAGTAGGCAAAACCGTGTATGAGACCTTACAGAGTCACATTTTTCTCTCTTGCACAGAGTCAGGCTAAGGGATGAGGCTGACTGTCTAAACTGCAGACCAGAGCTGGTGCACCCAGATGACAGCAGCCCTTCCCGAGAGTCCCTGAGAGTGGTCTGGTGTTGCCACACCTTCCCCAACCACTTTCATAACTCTTCTTTCAGAATTGCCTTCATAGGATAGAGCACTTTTTTTTAATACTCTCAGTGGTGAAACTTTTATCTTTTGGGGGTAGATACTATTTTTAAGGTTTTTTTTTATTTTGAAATAATTGTAGATTTACACACAGTTAAAAGAAATTATCCAGAGATACACTGTCTATCCTTTACCCAGTTTCCCCTCAATGGCAGCATGCTTACAAATCATAGTACAACATCACAACCAGAGTACTGACATTGGGACAGTAGAGACAGAAGACACTTCCATCAACACAAGGATATCTAAAGTTGTCCCTTTACAGCCACAGCCATCTCCCTCCCACCCACATTCTCTCCTTAACCCCTGGCAACAATCAATCTGTTATCCATTTCTATAATTGTTATTTAAGAATGTTATATACACTAAGTATACAGTATGTAACCTTTAAGACTGGCTTTTCTCATTCAACAAAACTCCTTAGAGATTTATCCAAGTTGTTGCATGTATCAATAGTTAGCTCTTTTTATTGCTGAGGGATATTCCATTACAAAGATGTACCTCCCCTTTTTAACCATTCACCTATTGAAAGACATCTGGGTTATTTCTAGTTATTGACCATTATGAATAAAGCTACCGCCAACATTCATGTACAGATTCTTGTGTGAACATAACTAAAATTTCTTTGGGATAAATGCACAAACATGCCATTGCTGGGTTGCATGGTAGTTAGATGTTTAATAGCATTAAAAATTGCCACTTTTCCAGAATGGCTGTACCATTTTACAGTCCCACCAGCAATGTATCAGTGATCCAGTTTGTCTGTATCCTCACCAGTGACTACTTTTTATTTTAGCCATTATGATAGGTATGTAGTAGTATCTCACTGTGGCTTTAATTTGCATTTCCTGCAAGGCTAATAATCTTGAACATCTTTTCACATGCTTATTGCCATCTGTATATCTTCTTTGGTGAAATGTCTATTCCTGTCTTCTGTTCATTTTTCTAAATGGATTGTTTGGGGCTTTTTTACTGCATATAATTTTTATTAAGTAATTTGAACTTAAGTATTGTCAACACCTTGAGTGGTTTCTCTGAGTAGTATCATTTTGTACTCCACTAAACACACCAATATACATACACACACAACCACAAATGTGTCTGTAAATCAGTGAGGCTTCTTTTCTTGTAAGGATCTTAAATGAGTTCAGAAGAGTTGCCAAAACACATACTGCCAAGGTTCTTAACCTATCTCTCTATGAATCTGATGAATATAAAAGACCCTCTCTCCACAAAAACATACATACAGAATTTTACCTCCAATTTTATGGGATTCCTGGCGCTGTTAAAGCCAGCAACAAACTCCAGGTTAAGAAAACCTAATTTAAAGGGATGCCTAAGTGGGTGACTGGAAGTGGCTTTGAAGAACTCCACACTCACTTGGAAATTATAGCTTCAGAGCAGGTTTAAAACTACCTGTGGACATCAGTCTCCGGGAGTCAAAAGCGCATTGAGCTCATTACTTAAATGCCTGGGCCAGCCTCCAGATCTGACCCAGGAAGTCTGTCAGGGAGCCCGGAAGTCTGCATTTCACACGGCTCACTGGGGCTGGGGCGGGAAGCCTGGCTGGAGTCAACAACCTCAGGGCCCACCCTCCTTCACTAACAGGCATCTTCCTTTCACTTAAAGGACTCAGGGAAGCAGATTATACAGTCTCTAGAGTGTGATACTCTCTGCAGTGCAAAAGGAATTTTCCCTTTAGACACTGACCTAAATACACTTGGGAGACCCTCTTCTCCTGTTCTTAGGACAAATGCATCTTTAAACTGCCACCAAGGAAACGTTCAAATCCTTACGGCTGTTATGGAGGCAGCTTTCCAAGGCTTCTCCAAATTCCTGCAGGGTGCATTCAACTTTCCCCATAGGGTTCCCTTTACAAAGTGAGCATTTTGGTTTCTCTCTGCTATATCCTATCCTGTAAGCTCCCATCAGCCACTTAGAAGACCATGCCTGATAGCTCTCAGGTTACCTGCACCAGTCAGTGGAGTACCATGCTGGCTTACCTGCACAGGTCAGTGGAATGCGCTGCCTGCCTGCACAGATGAGTGGGGTGTGCTGGCTCACCCACACAGATGGGTAAGATGTGCTGTCTACCTGCACAGCCCAGTGGGGTGTGCCAGTTTACATGCCCAGACCAGTAGAATGTGCTGGCTTACCTGCCCAGAGCAGTGGGGTGCACTGGCTTGGCATCCACTGTCATCAGTGAACTCTAAAGGCCAAATCTCAGCTCATCTCAAACCCTAGCTCTGCCCTTCACTACTTGAGCATTTGTGGGTATGTTTCTTAACTTCTCTGAGATCCAGTTTCCTTATGTGTAAAATGAGAACACCAAAATACCACCACCCTCACACAGAAGGTGAGAAGATTAGATGAGACAATACATGCACAGTTCCCGGCATTAAGGGGATGTTTGGTGAGCATTCACTCTGCTTCTCTTCCATGGACATTGATTTAATAGTAACTTTCCACCTGGAATGAGGTTACCCTAAGCTCAGGGTAGGTTAACCTACCCCTTGACCTCTGTCCCCCTACGGAGAACTTTTGCTTCACTCGATCCTTACTTCCCCTATGCAGCAGGGGCCCTGCCAGGCAGTACTAGACCATCCTCTCCCACAGTGCTAAGCCCCACACCTCCAGGCACAGCTCAGGTGTGACTCTTGACAGTTTGACCTCTCAGCCTTATGTTAGTGAATTCCCCCACCAGACTGAGAACAGTCTCAAAGGTGGGCAGCTTAATCCTGCCACTCCTCCCAGCTGGCAACATTTGCTGCCCCTTGGGCCCAAAGGGAGTTGTTTCTTCTGACAGCAGCCAATGGAGAACCTTTAAACAAAGGAACCAGACATCCCAGAAAGCAGAGATGACTCACATATGTAGATCCCCCTGGGACCCCAGACAGCTCCAGCCACAGGCCCCTACTCATGTGTCATGACCTGCTCCAACAGTATTCTCCTTGACTTAAATGCACAGTAAGTTTTCCTCTCCTCTGCTCATGGGCAGAGCTCCTCAGCTGGTTGCAAGGACCCCTTCACACTCACCAGCATCTGTGACACCTCTCAGATGGCAAACCCTTGAAGGTGGATTGAATGATTAAAGGCTTGGACTCTAGTGCCTGCCTGCCTAAGTCAAACCTAGCTCTGACCCTTTCTAGCCAGGGGACTTTGGGCAAGATGCTCAACCACCCTGTGCCTCAGTTTCCTCATCTATAAAGCAGAAACGATAACAATACCTGCCTCATAGGGTTACTGTCAGGATTAAGTGGCTAACATGGCGAAGTACTTAGAACAGCGCCAGCAACTATTAAGCCCCATATGCAGAGTAATTTACTACCATTACAGTATTTATTATCAGGAATTGACACCAAAGGAAGGGCCCCTGATGACAAGAGCAGTAACTGGACCAGACTCTCTAGGTAGCTGCTGGTCCAGGTTCATCTTCGTCCCAGGCCAGCCACTCTGAAGACTCTGGGAAAATCCTCTCCTCTGTGCCCCGCCCTATCCCCCACCTAATCCAAGGAATCTGTCTTAGAAAGCTGAGGGATGGGATCATTTCTGCAGAGCCAGGGAGCCCTCATCAGCATCTTGTTCCTGAGTGAGTCAAAGCCCCAAAGGCAGTAACAGTTCTCTTCTCTCAGTCCTCCTGAACATTCTAGGTCCTGCTTGGGTATTTTCTTGGGGACTAGGGTTGCTTTATCCCTGCCCATTAACAGTCACCCACTCCAGGTATTTCTCTACTTGCTGCTACCCACTTTCCATTTCTGCTGCCTGCCAGCAGAGGAGTGAAGAGAACAAGCCCTGGAGTGAGAGTGCCGAGGTCCAAATGCTGATTGTGTCGCTGCTTCTCTGGGCTCACCCTCCTCTGCAATAGTGCCTACATCACACGGTCACTAGAAAAATGAATTGAAACATTAGACATAAACACTGCAGGTAAAGCGCAGTGCCTGGCACACAGATGGATATGTCAACAAGTGTTGGCTCTCTTTATTTCCTTTTCCCCATCCTTTCTCATACTTTTAGCATGGAAGCTCCTGGATTTTGATGCCAATATGAGGCAGTATCAATCACACTCTATATCCACCCTGCCAACACACACACACACCCACCCCACACTGTCCAGGACAGCCAGTAGAGGCTGGATGACTCCATAGAGAGATGACACTCGAGAAGGTGCTCAGGGAGCCCAGCACTCCTCTGTCTTCTGCTCGTGACCGTTTGGAGCTGGCATTTCTGGGGCTGTGGAGGGGGAGGCAGTCCCTTGCTGAATGGGCTCTCACGATAGACACCAAGTGAGGCACCTATATCTCACGTCCCCCTCGTAGGAGTCCACAGGACACTGTGACTTAGATCAGCTGTTGTTTTCCAATTTCTTCAGTGCCCACCTGCTGTCTAAGCTAATTTAATAGCCTCCACAGCACGGGGGAGCCGGATGTTCGGATGTTCACAGGAGTGGGGAGGAGGCTCAGAGACAACCCAAGTGAGGAAAGTTAGCACGGATATAGCCATACATCCAGGCGTTAAATAAAATAAGCACATAGATTACAAACCCTGGAGGTTCTTCTGCTAACATCCAATTAGCAAACATGCCCCTGTAGGGAAAATCTGCCTTTCCATGCTTTGCTTTCCTGTAAAGCGATTCATAATATTAGTGAGGGAATTCAAGACGTTGCTTTGTGTGCTTGTGGCCAGAGCTGTGTTCCTGACTGGGAACTGGAGGGTGTAAAAGATGTGTGTGTGTGTGTGATATATGCATAGGCTCCTTTTGGGTGGAGGATTGGTGAAGGGAAGTAGGAATAAAAGATGTACAAAAAATAGTAATTCTCCTTTCTAAGCCGTTCAGCATCCCCCAGCACTAGTACCTTTCTCTGCTACCTGCCCATGGAGATATTTATCACATGAATCTCTAGAAGCCTGTCTCTGAAAATACAGAACAGATGACGTGGAGGAAATTTTAAATGGCTGGCCTGGCCATGACACATAATCCCTGCCATTGAGGTGAGATTCATGTTCATTCCAATTGTGTTCTTTGGGGCAAATATGCAGCAGGCTTAGGCTCTATTTCATATTTCCATTTAGACATATGTATATTAAGCTTAGTTTTCCTGTTGTCATATGACGTGCCCAGTGGGTCTCCTTCCGACTGCAGGAGCCTTAAATCTAGCTCTTCTACTCAGTTATTTCCTCCTCCCTGGATCCCATGGTGGTGGCTTTCTCTTCTCTGCCTCTGGGCCACTTGCTGACCCAGCTTACTTGGCTTTCTTCTGTACAGGCTTCATCTCGCCAGCCAGACTATGAGTTCACAGGAGGCAAAGGTGATGTCCTGAATCACTCTCATTTCCTTCACAGCACTAGCATCAGCACAGGCCAGGACACTGAG
The DNA here is from genome assembly GCF_048564905.1 of Vicugna pacos. Classification (NCBI taxonomy): domain Eukaryota; kingdom Metazoa; phylum Chordata; class Mammalia; order Artiodactyla; family Camelidae; genus Vicugna; species Vicugna pacos. The sequence continues at coordinate 30,856,193 of NC_132990.1, forward strand.
CAGCTATTCAGTGAATCCAATGCAGTGACCAGTTTCTGTTACTCCTGTCCTAATGCTTTTATTTCCAGAAAAATCACTAACAATTCTCTCCTTTAGGGATCTCTCATCTTGACACAGTGGCCCTCCTTTCCAAGGTACCTCAGTGACGTACCTGTCTCCCCAGTCATTCCAATCAGAAACCAAGCATCACCCTTGAGGCATCCTGATGTCTCAGAAGAATAGCCTAGGTTACACCGTCCATCATGGATCAGCAGAGGCTGGTAAATATTTCATATGTCACTTCTAACTACAGCCCACGAGGCAGAATTAGCCACAGGCCCTCACCCAACTGCAAGGGGGCAGGGGAAGGTAGGGAACAGAGAGAATTTTGAGTGACCATCATTTTTGCTTAAAATGTCTGCCATGTGTCTCTCCACCCATGATCGTCTGTCACCGATGCCTACTCACTCTACATTGTCCATTTCTAGAAAATAGGTCCATTCCTTCCCATTCCTAAAGACATGGCTCATTTTATTGCCTTCAGTGTTGACTCCAACCCTAAGCTTCTCTATCCTCAGCAGACAAAATAATCTTCCAAAAGCACAAATCTAATGATGTCAGCACCCAACTCAAAACATTTCAACAGAGCCCTTTACCTATAGACTACCTCTAGTAGCATGACCCATATGCCCATCTCACAACAGCTCTGCCTACCTGTCCAGTCTCATCTCACACTAAAAGAGGGGCTGAAATCCAACCCAACCCTCTTGCAAGGCTTGATCTCTGGTGACAGGCTGCATTTTCTTGGGTGGAAAAGGGTACCCATTTCTCCCTATGCACCTTTATCTAATGCAGACAAATATACTGTGCTCCCCAGGCTGCATTTGCCCAGAAACGGGGTACATTTTTCTGCTGCACATAAAGAATTTGTATTGGCTAGCAATGTGAATTACTAATGGTTCACCAAATTTAGCATCCCATTTCTTCTTTTTTTTTTTATTGAAGTACAGTTTACAATGTTGTGTTAATTTCTGGTGTACAGCACAGTGATTCAGTTGTGTGTGTGTGTGTGTGTGTATATATATATATTCCTTTTTATATTATCTATCATTATAGGTTATTACAAGGTATTGAATCTAGTTCTCTGTGCTATACAGTAGGACCTTGTTATTTATCAATTTTATATATAGTAGTTAGTATCCTGAAATCTTGAACTCCCAACTTACCCTTCCCCACACCCTTCCCCTCAGTAACCAAAAGTTTGTTTTCTATGTCTGTGAGTCTGTTTCTGTTTTGTAAATAAGTTCATTTGTATTTTTTTTTTTTAGATTCTACAAATAAGTGATATCATGTGCTATTTTTCTTCCTCCTTCTGGCTTATTTCACTTAGTATGACGATCTCCAGGTCCATCCATGTTGGATGGATAACGCAAATGGCATTATTTTATTCTTTTTTATGGCTGAGTAGTATTCCATTGTATATGTATATATACACATATATACATTACATATACACACACACACACACATATATATATATATATATACACACACACCACAACAACTTTATCCAGTCATCTGTTGATGGACATTTAGGTTGCTTCCATGTCTTGGCTCCTGTAAATAGTAGCACCCCATTTCTCACCTCCAGGCATTGACATGTACTACCACTCTGCCGGCAATGCCCACCCTATCCCACACATCCTGGTGGCCTGCTGTATTTCTTAATCCTTGGGAACCCATCTCAGACATGATCTCAGATATTCCCAGTTAGAGGTGGTCATTTCCTCCTGGTCTTAATTTGGATTCCTGTAAAAGCCAGCCCTGAGATAAGGATTGGACATAAGTGGTTTATTTGGGGGATGATTTCAGGAAGTATAAATAAAGGAATGATTGACAGTGAGATAGTTAAGTGAGAAAAGCCAGTAAAATATGTTAATGAGTAGGTTATTGCTGTTGGCAACTGTGGCTCATTCCCACTGGGGAGCCTTTGGAGAACCATGAAAAATAGCTCACTAAGAAACATGGAAGCTGAGGTATTTATCCACTGACTCCTGCTCCTGGTTGCTTGAGGGTTGTCCTTGAGAACACTACGTCTCTGGCATATCCTGGCTCTCCTGAATGAACTGAGCAAGCTCCATGTTCCTGGAAAAAGCCTCAGGTAAACATGAAGGCCTATAAGGTGGCTCTTGGCTCTGTTCCCTGGGCCATTAGCTCCACACTCTGAGTCATCTTTCTTTTTCCATCAGAAATGGCATGGGTTTACACTTGAGTAGATTTCTCAGTAGGCTTCCTGCCTGAAGTTTAAGGATACAGAGTCCTCTTTTCATTTTGAATTCTCTCTGTTCATTTCAGTTCAAGTTAATATAATTCCTTTAAAAATTTAAGTTCCTTATGTATCAAATTTTATTCCACTCTACTAGGCAAATGCCACATCCAGATTTCTTTCTGTGATAATCCCTTTTCTACCTTGTACCAAGCTACTAGGAGACCCTTAAGAATCTTAGAAGCTCTGTTGTCAAACAAAGACAAAGAACGTCTAATGGGAACATCAGGATTCTGATAAGTCCTATTGTTTACCTGAAGTCTACAAGACACAGCCTGCAAGTATTTCTGGGTTCTTAACATCACATTTTACAGTCATATCTTTGACTTTATTTTTATCCTAAGACGTTTTACTACCTTAAATGTGTTTGTTGCCCTGAGACCATTTCCTACTTTGAGGTCTTTTTGCTAGCTTTTGTTTGAGCCTTCTATATTTCTTCTAAATTCTTCTTGAAAACCTAACAGTTCCTTTTTAAACTCATCTCTTTCTATCTCTACCTTATACATTGTGTAAAGAGACAAGTTAGCACATTTAATATTCTTCCTGGAAATCTCCTTATCCAAATCTACCATTTCATTAGTTATATTTTCTATTTTTCATATGACTGCAGACAGCAGCATTGCCAAACTTTTCACCACTACACACTATGGGTTGGTTGCATTTTCTCCATCCTCCAATATCAACTTCCTACCTATCCTTTAAGCCTTCACAACTAGTCTCCTCGAGACCCTTCAAATCTCTGCCAGTCTCAGAAACCAATGTCATATGAGTGATAAACAGGTTAAAGGATTGATTACACAGCGTAGACCTTACACAACTGAAAATAGTAACATACAAGTCCAGGAGAGGATGGCTGAAGAATCAGAGAAAAGTCACCAACAGGGATCAAGAAAAGAAGTTGGCAGAGAAGTCTGTGCAGGGCTGTTGGCTCCATATCTGGGTGTGGGGCTGAAGTGGCTGTGGGTCAGCAAGGCCAGCAGTCAGAAAAGCTGGATATGAAGTGGGGAGAGAGGGGGAATATTGGAACTCAGAAAAACAAACCCAAACCCTGGGGATAAACTAAACCCACATGTGTCTCTCATCATTTCTACCTCAAAGACTCAATTCCCTCCCCACAAAGATGTACATACATCTGGTTCAGGAGGCTGAAGGACATGATTTTGCAGGAGCTGCAAGATCTGCAAGCTCAGCTGTCCCCACTGCCAGCAAGGTGAGGGGCAGATCAGGGATGACATGCATGAGCTGCAGCAGCACCTGGTGCCCTCCCTGGGCCTCCAGAGCATACCTGCTGCTGCTTTAACTCCAACTTCCAAATCTCAAGCAAATTTCTCTTGTAGTCCACAACCACACCAGGAGAGAAATCTGGGAACCATAGGTCCAGTTTAGCTGAATCGACAAAGAATAAAATCATCCCAAAGGGATGATTTATAGCTCATAGTTCCTGTCTTAAAGAAAACACTTCATAAATGTGAAATATTTATTTGTCTCCTTATCACCTAGCCCAAAGCTTAACACACAGTTATGTCTCATTCTCTAAAAAGTCTTCCCCAACTCAAATTACGTATTTCTTTTTATAAAGAGATAAGAGTCTTCTGCACCACCCTAGTATTTGGTTCATTTCCCTCTGCGTGGGACAGTTTGTTACTTAAAACTAAAGTCATCTACATACTACTAAAACCAGAAAACAGCAGCGTTAAAATTCATTCAAACTTGGCTGTAAGAAGAAGGAGGATCTCATAGTGTTACCATTTTCAATCGGGCCTGAGAGAGAGGGCAGGATGCATGCTTGAACACTTTCTCCTCATTAGCACTTCAGTTCCTGCACTCAGCTCCGAGCCCCACCTCGATAACCCTACTCAGACAAGGGGAACAGAGTGATGAGGTGATAATGAGGAGAAAATGTCCTGCCCTGTTCTGGGTCTGCCTAATACAAAGCAAGACCACAGGGATGAGACTGTACCTGGCTGTTTTAAGATCTTTCCTCATTTAGGAAGCAGCGTGATGAAAATTCATCATCATAATGAAGAAGAGGAGGCTGCAGCAGCAATGAGTATGGTTAAGAGAGTCGGTAAAAACGTGCTGGCCTGGGCTTGCAGGATGAACTTTTGCTACATTAAGTCTTTTAGTTTAGAATTGTTATGATAAGTCTTCTAGCATTGCTTTCTGCTACTTAACATCACTGGCCACATGACTGTATTAGGAAGGAAGGAGGGAAGAAGGGAGGAAGGGAGGGAGGGGGGGAGGGAGACTAAGGCTTTCCCCAGGAGATAAAAAGGGATCTTTTCATATCCTAAGCCATAAAGAGGCCAGTTTCATAAAGAGGACTATTTATTTAAGCTCCAAACTGATTTTTCAGGAGAAAGTTCAAAATAGCTCATTCTACAACACTGATTCTCCAAGGCATACAGAATGCCTACAATATGCAAATGTTTCCTAGGCCCCAGATCCAAGACTGCAGAGAAAAGCAACACAGGAGAAAACAAAACAAAACAAAACAAAAAATTTGCTCTTTGGAAGGTGGCTCCCCATCACAGTATGGGGTTTCTGATAGAGAAGAAGAGGGGAGAATGAAATTTTGGTTAGCAAGTAGCAGTCTCAGATATAGCCCTCAGGAAGACTTTCAGAAAGACTCCCTGGTATCTTTCAGATGGAAGAGGGCCCCCTCCATCAACAGTGCCTCTAGACCAGTTTCTGGTTCTATTATACCATCCTCTCTCCCATCATATTTACTGGCCCCTTCTTGATGCTCTCTTTCTCTTTGTCCTTCCCACTGACCTCTAGCCCGAATTTTCCCTCCTTTACTTCCAAGGTGTTCATGCCGTATTTGACCTCTCAACAATCAAATGGAGCAAAAACATTATTGTGACCCAATTTATAGATGAGGGAACCAAGGCTCAAAAAAGATAAAGAACTTGTCCAAGTTTACTCCTGTAGTTTGCAGCAGAATTAAGACCAGAGAAACCAGGACTTTGGACTGTTAACACCTCTGTTCTTCCAACTCTTCTGAAGGGATCCCCATCCACTACTGAGTGTACGTGTGAAGGTACACGTTAAAGGAAGGACACACCTTTCTCATGCCCACAAGGTAGCACTGAACTGTGGCTTGAACGTGTCTTGGCCATGGTATTCCTCCAACACTATAAATGCATGTGTCTCTAGGTTTATAAGTTGCACTACTAAAGAGTTATGATCCCATGGGCTATCTACAAGAACAGCCCAATCTTGAAACGCTAGCAAAATTTTCAGATGTCTCTAAGAGAAACTATGTTGTTGTTGTTGTTGTTGTTTTTCTGTTTTGACAAATAGTGTGTCTATTACGAGGGTTTCACAAATTGATTATTTATTCATTAACTGTGTTGGCATCTATCATGTCCAAGTTTCAATACTCAGTGATACAAGAAGAAACAAAATGAATAGTAAGACAAGATCCTGTCCTCTAGGAGTTATAGTTGGAAACATAGTTGGAAAGACATCTCAACAGACAAACGAAGTCTTGTACAAGCCCTAACGGAATGAATGCTCTCGATGGCAGAGAAGATTTCAGATGACGAAGAAAATATTTCTGCAGGGAGTCATTAGAAAAGTCTTCACTGAAATAATGGAATCTGAATGGAGTCTTGAATGATGGGTAAGATTCTGGGAGACAGAAATGTAGGATAGATTTCTGCAAGCAGAAAATACCATAATCAATAGCCAGAGTTGAAAAAAAAAAAGAAAACATTGCAATCTGGTAGTGGCATTAGAGTACTGAGAATACAGCTGGAAAGTGGAGACATAATGTGGAAAGTCCTGAACTTTGGAGGCCAAGTCTGGAATTTTTCCCAAAGGCAACAGGAAGCCAATAAGTGTTTCTGAATGGGATGATGAAGTTATCAGAGCAGTTTAAAAGGCAAGAAGATAGAAACAGGGACCAATATAATTCTTACAAAAGCATGGCCCTCTAAATTCTAGCAACTATATAATGAGGTTGTGATGGTTAATTTTACATGTCAACCTACCTGGGCTAAATGATGCCCAGAAAGCTGGTTATTTCTGGGTATGTCTGTGAGTGTTTCCAGAAGAGATCAGCATTTGAATTGATAGAGTAAGTAAGGAAGATTGCCCTCAAAAACATGGGTGGGCATTATCCAATCTGCTGAGGGCCTGAATAGAACAAAAAGGCAAAGAAGGGTGAATCTGCTCTCTACTTGAGCTGGACGTCCATCTTCTTTTGCCCTTGAATATTAGTTCTCCTGGTTCCTAGAACTTCAGATTCCAATGCGACTTACATCATTGGTCTCCCTGGTTCTCAGGCCTTTGGGTTTGGACTGGAATTACACCATCAGCTTCCCTGAGCCTCCAGCTTGCAGACAGCAAATCATGGGACTTTCCAGCCTCCATAATCATGTGAGCCAATTCTTTGTAATAAGTCTCTGCTTTGCAGACCCCGAAACTTGAATCTCATCAAATATCCAAGGGTCGGTTAGAATCAGGAAAACCAGAATGCCAGTTATTCATTCACAGTAAGAAATGTCCACAAATGCAGAACAGGATTTTCAGTTGTAAGCAATAAAACCAACACTAGCCAGATGAAGTAAAAAGGAGAATCATTAAAGATATTATGAAACTTACAGAATTTCCAGAAATTCAGAGTCCCTACAGCCAAGAAAAAAACCCAAATGCCAGTACTGGGCCACTCGTGAGTCAGTCCCATTGGCACTGTGGATGCAGCACCACAGCTTATCTGCTGGACATAGAGCATGAAACACTGAGTGTGTTGTGTTGACCACAGGATTTTACTGTTAGGAGCTTTGTTGCTACTACTGCTCCTGAAAGCCCAATCACTACCTGCCATTCTCTCTGGAAAGCTGGACTCTGAATGTGACCTTCTTCTTGATGTGGCACAATTCCCTGGTGGAACCTGGCTTACATGTCTGGCCTTGGCCGCAACAGTGGCTTGGAACACAAGTTTTCTTGCCTTTACTGTTGGAAGGAGCAAATCTCAATGAGAAAAATCACCAAAATACACGATGTGCATTCAAAAGGTGTAGGGTGGCCATAATTCTGACAAATATCCACTATACAGCATGACCTGGAGACAGGCTTATCTTGTATCATCAAAAAGTTTTTGCTCAACATGAAGTGAGAACACACACACACATACATACACACATACATTTATATGTCTTAAATTTTTCCATAGCTCTAATTTTTAGGCTCTAATAACCTGTTGAATTCAGTACCACAATTCATTCATTCAGTGACGTATACTGGCATTGACTGGTTTACTCCATGCCATACACACCGCACAGCACTATGGGAAGGGACACTACCCTCCCTTTGTCAGCCTTCTTTAGTGACATTACTCTCTCTTCCTTTCTTTTTTACCTCCCAAGTCTGCCTCCCAGGCCATGTCTGTTCTTTAATTTTCCTTCTGCAATCCACAGAGCTAGTATAATCTTTCAGAACTTGGCCTGAAGAGAAGAAAGAGCATTTTTCCTATTAGCATACACATCTCCTGGGCAAAGAACTTGAAATCACCTTCCGCATGCCACAATGAGTCCAACTTTGACACCTGCTCTCCCAAAGCACCAGTAATAACCCAACTCCCTGCAAAAGCTATAACTTTAATAAAAAACAGGTCACACATCAGACACCAGTATTGCCAGAACATGCAAACATACACGTACACTCTATCACCAATAACTCATAAGAGAAAATGAAATCTCCAACGGTATCCCCCCCACCAGTTTCTCCAAGGAGTTTCCTGGGGAGTAGGGAGGGGAGTGTCTAAATGGCCCTCAACACTCCAGATGCAATGTGCAGTGTTATTTCGGTTGTCATGGATATTGTCCTGATCCACAGAGAGTAATTGGGACGCACAGTCTTTATCTCATTACTGAAACACACTTGGAGGATAGGTGATGAGGGAGTGGAAGAAAAGGTACACATTTGAAGTCACACAGACTTCGGTTCCAGCCCTGGCTCTGTCTTTTACTGGCTGTGTGACATTAAACAGTTACCTCTTCTAGCTTAGTCTCAGTTTCTCCCTCTGTAAAATGGGCTTGAGATTCTGACCTCACAGAGCTGTAGCGAGAATTAAATAAAGAAATGTGTGCAGTGCTCCTCTTACTGTAGCGAGCAAACAGTGAACTACTACTAGCACTGTTATTACTGGAATTATTATCATCTCCTTTATTACTGAACCAAAGGGTCCCATTAACTCAGAGTTGAAAACATCTCTCATGTCCAGCTGTGAGTTCATCTCTAATAGGTGGAAAAGCCACTTTCTTCTCATTTGGATCATGGAAGCATTCAAATTCTTCTGAACAGAATGATGAGCCTGCAAGGACAGGTGACAGCTCACAGAGGGAAAAAGCAGAGCTGCCTCTTACGAACCCTGTGTGTAGCTTGACCTTCTCTTGCCCTGTCTCACCCCTACTCATTGCCCCCATCTCTCCTTACTCAGACACTCGCTCCCTAATTACAGGCAGTCTGGGGGGGTGGGGGAAGGGACTCTCCCATTCTCTCTGCAGAAACATTGACTGTACTTACGCATTGCCCTATAGAAAGTGAAACTGCATGGCCGGGAGAATCCCATCATCATTCCACCCCGTAATGAGAAAGATTGTTTGCAGGCAGATGAAATTAAATCGTAAGCTCTATTGACTTCAACAACAGGTGCCATTTGGGCAAACCCAAAGGGGGCCATTGAATTGTCAAAGAGATTTAACTCTTCCTGACTCTGCGACACTGGGTAACAGCCTCCCACCAGTTCTGCTGCCAGAAATGTCACCACTGGAGGTCCGCTCCACCAGGTTCTTGCCCTGAAATCCTTTTAAAAATGTTAATCCCTGGGGAGATGAAAAAGACAACTCAATCTTGCTAAGGTGTGAGTGTAGGTCCCAGTCCTGGCTGAGTTCCTTGGCCAAGTTTCCTCATCTGGAAAATGGAGGAATGCTGAGAATTATAGCTGCCTCCTAGGGTTTGGGGAAGATAAACTGAGAGTTTATAAGAAAGACACTTAGCACAGGAACTCCTATTATGAGTGTTTCACAATTTATTCATCATTTAAGGAATCTTTATTGAGTTTCCTTTCTGGCGAACATTCATGTGCTTGGAAAAATGCAGAGCCCTGAAACTTCCGCTTGAAGACCCTGCATCAGTAGCTCTGAGCTGGGCCTGAGAATGTGCACTTTTAACAACCCTCCCAGTAGCTGTTTGAGGCAAGTCAGATCGTTATCCTCAGAACCCATCCACTTCCACCACAGAGCCAATCCCTGCATCTAGCTAATAGGAGTTTGGTTCCTTCCAACAGGAAGGGCCTGAGGTAGGGAGAACTCCAGTGGCAGAAGGGGTGAATACTAGAGTGGGCCGGGGAATGAGGTGGTAAAAGTCCTGAGAGCCAAACTTTGAACAATTTCCAGTTTTACTTCCTCCAGCAGGACACCTTCCTCCAGAAAAAAATGAGTGAGGAGAGCACTGAGGGCTAACATAGGTAAGGAACCACCACGGGAACAAGCAGTAGTCTAGACAGAAGAGAACGTGTTCAAAAAAAACATGGTGGGAACCCCCCACACCAGCCACAGACCCTGAAATTCTCGTTTGTTTAAAGCAACTCGGCTCCTGTTCCATTCAGCCAGCGATGAATTGCAGGCATTTGCACTTCTGTGGTACCTTTCACGCCAGAGCCTCAAAGCCCTTTTCAAACACAAATCTGTTCAGCCTCATAACCTCTCTGAGAGATTTGGCAAAGGGATAGTGGGATCACTTCCCTCCTTACCACAAGGGCAGGCTCTTGGGCCGTGGGAGGTGGAAGGTAGGAGGCAGAGGCTGTTTAACAGTCACTTAACCAGGCATCTTGACAGCTCAGAAGAAAAGAGGCCGCTTGGGATCAGATGTTTCTGGGACACTTAGTCTGAGGCATGGAATCACAGAAATACCTGGATATTCATCTCTACCTTGTGAGTGTAAGCTTTTTCCTTGTTTTTAGGCTGAATAGTGCCTGGTGACTTGGCAGACAGTGAGAGTGCCTACCCAATATCTTCCTCAGTTCCTCCTTGTAACAGAACCCCAACTTTTGTCTGGGGCGAAACAGCCCCAGGGGTAAGACCATGATTTATTTAAGCCAAATTAGCAACTCTCTTTCTATTTTTCCCAGCTTTGCTTGTAGTTTTGAGTGACCATATGACTTAGGTTTAGCCAATGAGATGGAAGGGGAAATCCGCTGGGGGATGTATTTGTCAGAATTCAGTAGGATAACAAATTAACTCTAACTCGGTGACCTAGGACAACAAAGATTTATTTTTCTCTCGCGTGATAATTCTAATGCGGTCGGTGGGGAAATTACTCCTCACTCACTGGGGAACCCAAGCTGATGAAGTCTCAGTGAAACAATCTGAAAGTGTGGTCTCCAAAGTCACCATGAAAGAGACAGAAAAAGTTGGAGCTGGGGACATCAGGTCTCAGCTGCCTGTGCTGGAAAATGACACATGGCAATTTCTCTCACAATCTGTTGGCCACACATCATCACGTGGCTCTAAGCTGAGGGAGGCCTAAAAGTACAGGGTTACACACAGAACACTTGGTGACACTGTCTATGCCACAGAGGTGACTGAATGACAAAGATGACCTCTAATGATATCTCACATACCCTTGTATCCTTGCAGAAAACCCACTTTACAAATGGTAACCTGGAATGTCTCTCATTTGAAGTTCTAAGCGCCTAACCTTCATGTCAGTTCAGCAGCTATACGTCTGCTGAAGACGCTACAGCTCTGTGGATGCTGATAACTATGAGAAAGGCATGTGTGATCAGGCTGCCCAAGATGGCTGTGCTTTTGTCTGAACATCCCCTGCTCAGTCAGCGCCTGCCTCACCAATACCCTACTCACATGACTGACCTACATACTTGCCCCCAACCCCAGCTAGTGACTGTTCTAGCCTTTAGATCAGAATATCTGAAGTGCCCTGATGCACAGAGGCCTAGGAGCTTACGACGTCACCCTCCCATGGGCCACAGCCAACAGCCAGTTGATAGGCAGTGTGAATTCCACCCCGTGGAACATACGCGGTCCAGAGCCACCAGGAGACCACTCTGACGAAGGAAAGCAAGAACTCTCAGGACTTTAGAAGCCCCTACATGTGGGCTCAGCCCTTGGAGGAGGTTGGCGGATTTGGGGAGGGCTCTTGGACCTGGCCGGGGCCAGCAGCTTCCCCGGCGCCCGCCCGCTCCCCCGAGCCCGCCCTGTTCCCCTCCCCCTCTGTCCTTGCTAGCTCAGAGCAGGTCCTGTGTCTCAGCTGTGAGGGCCTACCTGTCTGCCCGTGTTTGAGTGGGTGTCCCAGTGCCTCCCCACTCACTCCTCAGTGTTTGTGGAGTCCAGCAGCCAACTCCGGCTTCACCTCAGAGTTACCTCAGACGGTCACACTCCAGACAAGTAGCGTTCGTCTTGAGGAAGCGCCTATATTCTCTGGAGTTTTAGGAGAGATTCCTGCAACCTTCAGAGATTTCACAGGCACTTTGTCCTGTGTCTTGCTCCTCTGTGAGGGGCAACTGCCTAACAAACACTTTACTTTTTTTTTTTAAATAAAAAAAAGAACATGTCCACCTGGATAGCTTATCAAAGGGGTAGTGAGGGGCGTGCCCCTCTGCTGGTTTCCCTGGTAACCAAGGCGCCAACCTGACGTCAGTTCCGCCTATAACTAGAGACCTCCCCCATCAGCGGTAGTGAAGCCGGAAGTCTGCCGCCATGTTCTGCTCGCTTCCTGCTCTCCGCCTGCGGTGGAAAGTCGTTCCCGGACCTTGCTTCAGACATGTAAGTGCCCCCATCCATTAAAGCACTGATGTCTCTGTCGCCGACGCTGAGCTTTTTCTTCTGTTTTAGAGCTCGGCGAGCCCAGGCCCGGTGTGTTGTGAACACAAACGGGGCGGCCCGGCGGTGAGCCAGTGAAGCGCGGGTTGGTAAAAGAATTTATCAGAGGTTAAGTATAAGAATAAAAAGGAGTTTATTATGGTATACTGTCACAGACAACAGCGGGCCACACTGACGAGAGGTGTCTGTCTGAGCCTGGAGGTGAAGAACAAGGGAAAAGTTTAGTAGTTGCCCTGCCATGGGCAACAGTGGGCCACACAGGTGAGGGGTGCCTGTGTGAACCCCGAGGGTTGGTTGTTGGGGTCTTTTATAAGGTAGGGTCACAAGGCGCCTGATGGGCTTCTGCCCAAGTCTCTGATTGGTTGCAGGTGAGGTAAGAAGTTTATGGTTTGTGTAGGGCAGTGGGGTTTGACTCTGATAAGCTGGGCTGACACAAGCCAGCCTGAGCAGTACATAGGGCTATTAATTTGTTAGGGAAAACATGCCAAGTAAAGAATGTACTTTATCTGTTGAGGGATCACAGGCAGACTTCTGAGAGCCCAGAAATGGGAGTCGTTGTGTCACCAGGAAAAGGGAAATAAGAATTACCTCGGTTCTTAGTCACCCAAAAAAAAAAGAATTTTTGATAAGAGACAGAAAGTGTGATATAAGCAAGGTTTTTTTTAATCGAAATAAAAAAAGTGAAAGATAGTACACGCCTGAGAATTGGAAGCGGGCCGATCCAAGAGAGGAAAAATGGCCCCGTTCCCTCATTTTTCCTGTTTTTATATTCTAGTTTCATGATTGATTGACTGACTGACTGACTGACTGACAACTCAGGTTCCCTGCGCTCTGGTTGATTGACAGCTCATATTCCTTGTGCTCTGGTTAATTGACAGCTCAGGTTCCTTGTGTTCTGAATTGTTCCTTTTCCCTTCCTCTCCCCCTGCCCAGTGCTCATTTCTATCTAAACTACCCTAACACTTGGACCTTGAAGGACATCAGTGAGCCCAACAATTGGCAGAGAAGCCAGGAAACCAAGGAAAGTCCCATGAGTACTGAGAGTTTGAGAAAATAAGGATGGGAGTGGAAAGTTGTGGGGCTGTCCACTAACATGTGGGACCCAGAAGTTCCAGGGTGATCCTAAAAGTTGCAGGGGAAAATCCCGAGGTGGCCATTTGATAGTTTGTGGGCCCTGTGGTCACTATCCTAGATAAATGGGGGCCACCAAGAGAGTACAGAGAACTCAGGCACCCCTAAGGCTGATGTGGAGATATCGGCTGCCATTACCACAGGGGAAAAAGAAGTGGCTACAGCTGTTGGTTGGCTGTTGCTTTTTTTTTTTTAATTTATTTAATTGAGGTATAGTTAATTTACAATGTTGGGTCAGTTTCTGGTGTACAGCAAAATGATTTAGTTATATATATTCTTTTTCGTATCTTTTCCATTATAGTTTATTGCAAGATATTGAATATATTGTGCTATACAATAGGACCTTGTTTATTTTATATATAGTAGTTTATATTTGCTAATCCTAAATTCCTAATTTATCACTCCCCCTACCTTTCCACTTTGGTAACCATAAATTGTTTTCTTTGTCTGTGAATTTGTGTCTATTTTGTAAATAAGTTCATTTGTAGCATTTTTTTTAGATTCCACTTATAGGTGATATCATATGATACTTGTCTTTATCTGACTGACTTCACTTAGTATGATAATCTCTAGGTCTATTCATGTTGCTGCAAATGGCATTGTTTCATTATTTTTTTGGCTGAGTAATATTCATGTGTGTGTGTATGTGTGTAACCACATCTTCTTTATCCAGTCATCTGTTGATGGACATTTAGGTTGTGTCCCTGTCTTGGCCATGGTAAACAGTGCTGCTGTGAACACTGGGTGCATTCATCTTTTCAAATTAAGAGTTTTCTCCAGATACATGCCCAGGAGTGGGATTGCTGGATCATATGTTCACTCTATTTTTAGTTTTTTAAGGAACCTCCATACTGTTTTCAATAATGGCTGCACCAATTTACATTCTCATCAACAGTATAGGAGGGTTCCCTCTTCACATCCTCTCCAGCATTTATTATTTGTAGACTTTTTAACTATGGCCATTCTGACTGGTGTTAGGTGATACCTCATTGTAGTTTTGATTTGTATTTCTCTACTAATTAGTGATGTTGAGCATCTTTTCATGTGCTTATTGGCCATCCGTATGCCATCCGTATGTCTTCTTTGGAGAAATGTCTATTTAAGTCTTCTGCCCATTTTTTGATTGGGTTGTTTATTTGTTGTTGTTGTTGTTACTGAGTTGTATGAGCTGTTTGTACATTTTGGAAATTAATCCCTTGTCAGTCACATCGTTTGCACATATTTTCTCCCGTTCTGTCAGTTGTCTTTTCATTTTATTTCTGGTTTCCTTTGATGTGCAAAAGCTTATAAGTTTGATTAGGTCCAATTTGTTTATTTTTGCTTTTATTTCTGTTGCCTTGGGAGACCGACCTAAGAAAACATTGCTACTCTTTATGTCAGAGAATGTTTTGCCTATGGTTTCTCCTAGGAGATTTATGGTGTTTTTGAACTATTTAAAAACTGGAAAAAAAATCCCCAAAAATGGCCGAGATGGGACTCTTGACATTCTAAAACTGGGTTTTGCATATACTCTTAGAGGAAGTTGGCTTTCTGGTAGGAACTGTTATTTCTTTTCTTGTGCCTTTGAGATGTAAGTGATCTACCTGGGCTCTCAGGAACTTTAGTCATCTGATCTCTGAGAGTGAAGGGGAGCAAAAAGGAGAGATCTTTAAGCTTCTAGCTGGAAAACTGAGATCTCTGTTCTATATAGATATATGAATATCGATGTATGCCTTAGAAATATGATGTGTCTTTGCCTCCACATGGCATTGCCAGAATTGGTTTGTGGACGAGCTCTGTTTATTTGGCTTAAAAGAAATGAAGCACTTACACAAATTCTCAAGAACATCAAAGTAACTATCCCAAATGAATTTCAGATTCCTGTGATCTGGAAAATATTCAGCACTGAAATCATATCTGGTTTTGAAGCTACTTGAGCATGTTGGTTTGATTAATATAGACATGTCTTTAAAGTCATCAATGTTGAGTATAATACTTCTGTTGTACCTAGGTTTACTACAGGTCAAATAAGACCTTATTATATCTGTTGCAATTTTGTCATCAAGAAAAATAACCTGATATGATAAAACTTTAAGTAAATGTAAATAAGATCTTTTAGGTAAACTCTGTAGAAATAATTATGTTTTGAGAATGTCTAAAATAGTCTCTCCAGATTTTTGTAACTTTAAACTAAACTAAGTTAAATGAAGAAAATTCATTGACTATCTTGGTCATTTCAAATAGGATAAAATATTGGAACATTAATGCTAATCTAAGTTTACCTACCTTTGCCTTCTTAGGAGAGGAAGACTAACACACAGGTTTTTCAATCGGGAAATGCTGGTATGACAAATAGTTCACAATTACTTGCTTCTTGGTTCTTGCCAGAGATTAAGGTTTTTAAAGGTTAAAATTATAGTCAGTCATAATTCTAGTTATTGTAACCATGTTTTGTTACCGATTATATTCTAATCAGATGTTTAACCATGCCTTTGAAGTCTTTTGTCATGTATAGACAGTTATTGTACTCTGATGCTTTTGCAAAAGTGCTTCATGGTCAAGAAGATTCATAGGAAGGATCTTTTGACAAGTACAGGTCTCCGAAAAATTTTAGATCTTAACACTGATCTGGGTAAGACATGAAAGAATGCTAATGGAAAACCTGATGGTTTCATAAAAAGTTACCAAAAGGATTGGTTACTGAGTGAACTGGTGAATATGGTTATCATTTTTATGGTTTTGTTGCGGGTGGATGCAATCGGTGTTCCAGATTCTTGTCCCATCCCAGAAAGAATTCAGAGACGACGCAGTGGTTAAAAAAGTAAAGTGAGGATTTATTAAAAGATGGATAGCAGACTCTCAAGGGAGAGCAGGTAGACTCAGGTGAGCAGCTGCCCTGAGTTTCTTTGGC
The DNA here is from genome assembly GCF_048564905.1 of Vicugna pacos. Lineage (NCBI taxonomy): Eukaryota > Metazoa > Chordata > Mammalia > Artiodactyla > Camelidae > Vicugna > Vicugna pacos. Next base: position 30,872,370 of record NC_132990.1, read on the forward strand.
AAGTTAGTTACATAGGGTGTAAAAATGAATGGGCAGAATATTCATTGGGGAGGGAAGGTTTTGGGGTCGTATTCCCTGATTATCATCCCAACTCCACCTTCCCAGATAAGGAGGGATTTTTGTCCTTATTTAGTCTGTATCGAATGTGTCATGTCGTCAGTGCATAATGGGTACTTCTGAGCTGCAAGGCTAATTTTATTGAAACGAGGGCATAATGAGCAAGAAGTTACGTTCAGATACTGGAAATTCTTGCCTTTTCTTGCCTTTCTTTGTTCGTCTCCAGGCCACTCATCACTCCAAAATGTGTGATCCCTTATCAGCCCAAAGGTTCCTGCTTTTCTTTCTCTGCCCAGGGACCCCTGGTGCTTACGTGATGTGTGGTTTCCTGCATTTGGCTTGTGCCCCTCCTTTCTGCCCAATTCCTGCCATTTGGTCTGTGTTCCCCTTTCTCTGCTCATATCTAGCTATCTACCTGCTCTAACAGTTTCTGTCTGGAATATTACTAGTTTTGATCTGTGTTTTCCAAATAAAGTGAAGCCCTTCCCCTCAAGTTAATTATGACTTATAAACTACACCTGCAAGTAGAATTGAAACATTTTCCTTTTCTTAGAGACTCAGATTCTGAGCAGCCTTATCAGGTGAATGGGAAAGGCAGTATCCTAGCAAGTGTCGGAACCTAGATATTTTGAGGACCTCTAGAAGAGAGAAATTCATCGAGGCAGAGCCTGATGGCAGGCCTTTGGCATGACTTTCCTGGTCTTGAGAGGGTTTTTGGGAATTTAGCCTGAGACTCCTTCTGGGGAGTTCCACCACGGCCAGTTTGGAGGAGTCTCTGTTGTCAGTTGACCAGACTTATTTTGCAAACAAATTAGTCTTGATTTGGCTGTGTTTGGTGGAGATGAGGATAATTTTAGAGAGAGAAATATTGTTTCAGTGGATATTAAATATTAAATTCCAGTTCTGTTAGTTGAGTCCTATATTTATGAGGTATTATATTAGCAATACTTTTGCCCTGATGTTCAGGATGGAAAAGAAATTCTCTAGTGAAGTTGTCACAGAGTATAATGACTCATAGTGCATCACTCCTTGCTTTAAGTCTTCCACTAAAAGTGCACATACTGTGTTTGTGTAACAACTTGGTATAAGTGATAAAATATATAGCCTATAAAATGTTTCCCAATAATGTACCTCTGAGCTTGTTCACAATATTTAATCAGTCTTCCTCCAACATGGGTAACCAGGCAAATATAAAGGAGGCCTGGCACTAAGGGGCATGATCTGGACCCAGGGCAGGCAACATTCTCCTGGGCTTCTGGGGACATATGGTTTGGTCTATTGAAAGGTTTGCAATCACAAGGGGAAATGATGGAAAAATCTTCATGCATGGAAGTATGGGGAAGTCATTCTGGCTTATACATGGTTTAATTTAAACTTTACTTATCAAAGTGGCCTATTTTGTGGCATATCAAACATGCATTGTACATCTGCTTTGGCCATTGTGGAAGGGAATGCATTTGAAAGTCAAAATGGAGTAGCTATGTTTCAAACATCCAAGGTAAATCTAGGTGGCCATTGTAGATGTGATTTTGGACCCGTTCCTGTATTACTGAAAACCTGAGTTCTCTGAACTGTATTGCAGACCAGGACAAAAACTACAGGCAAGTGTGGTATTATCTCAGAATGCAGGTACTGCTTGTATTTTGTATAATGATCACGATCTCCCCTGTGTTGTGCCTGTTAGATGTCTTGTATTTCATCCCTGGCCTGAGCAGAGGAAATCTATGCTAGGACTGAAAATCAACCATGGCCTCACTGCAAAGTGAGTTTAATTGCTGGGTCTACAGTGAGATGCCATTGTCGCCCTCCTCTCAACTTCCATGAAAATTTGACTATGGGGATGACTGACAATGGACAGAAAGACTCTTAACACCTTCCTGTCCCACATGCCAATACCTCAGAAGGACCCCCATTGGTAATCATTACAGCTGACTGCCCATGAGCACCTCTGGGCTATGCTTTGTGGAATGGAATAGGCTGGCTTTTAAACACACAAGTCCAGCTAGTGGGAGTAACTGTTTTTTGTTTGGAAAGACCTAATGGGTCCATCTCTAATGGCACTCAACATAACATCAGGTGACTGCTGACCCCTGGCTAGGCCACCAGCATGTTTCTTTTACAGCCAGGGCCTTCCCTTCCCCATGGGGTGACTCTAGGTTTGTAAAAACCAGGGGTGGCCTTACCTTCCTCATAATTGGACAGGATGCTGCCACCATCAACTACCTTTCCATTAACTTGGTAAGTGCTTGGCTCCAGAATTTGCCCACATCCTGGCAAATGAACATTCTTAGCATACTAGGTATCTTACTCTTGATGCTCTCCAGCTGCTGGTGTCTGTATTGTATGTGTGGTATCTGGTTGCAGTGCCCCTCTATCTATGTAACCACAGGGATATCACAGAAGAGGGATAGACCAAGATTGTAAGGGTTGTGTGGGGTTTGCAGGAAGGGACTGTATGATCAGACTACCCAGGATGGCTGTCCTCTTACTCTCTGTACATCCCCTGTTCGACCAGTGCCTGGTCACCTACACCCTAATCACATGACTGGTCTTCCTATATACTCGCCTCGTCCCCAGCTAGTGATTGTTCTAAACTTTAGATCAGAACATCTCCACCATGATAGCTTATGAGAGGAGTGCTGAGGGGTGTGCCCCTCTGCTATTTTCCCTGGTAACCAATGAGCCCACTTGACCTCAACTCCCCCTGTAACTGGTAACCTCCCCCTTCCCTGAGAGTGAAGACTGCCACCATGTGCTGTTTGCCCTCTACTCACACAGTGGGGTGTAGCTTGAGGACCTTGCTTCAGACATGTAAGATCCCCCTGTCTATTAAACTGTTTGTGTCACTGTGGCCTACTCTAGGCTCTTTCTTCAGTCTTGAAGCTGGGCAGGGACATGCCTGGCAGGCCTCTGTGGTACAGCCCAACGTGGCAACATGGAAATGGGCTAGCTACTTCTTTACTCAACAGGAAAGGCATATCATTTCCATGCATGCCTCTGGGAGGCTCAGAGTAAATAAAATGGAGTCTGCTGTCTCCTCAAGTTCCCCTGGGATTATTAAGAAATCAGTAAGGACTTTCAAAAATCAGCCTGCTGACGTTACATCTTCCAAGTAAACACTGAATATTAACTCCATTCACAGAACAACCTCAGACCTGAGACTGTTCAATAAGAATTCTAGGGGGAGAGTGGAATCAGTGGCAACTTTAATGGCTATTTTAAGGAATTTAAGTCTTCGATGAGAAGGAATAATTAAAGTGAAAAAAACACAAGCATTTTTGTCATCGTTGAATGCCCAGTTGTTTACAATCATAAAACATGGAGAAAATCTGCTTTAAAGAAAACTTGTTAAGTTCATTTCCTTCATGGGAACACTTTAAAAGGCCCTGTGGTGCTCCTGCTGGCCATATCCTCCCTTCAGGCCTCAGAGATGCTCCCTTTGTGGATTCCTGCTAATCACCTCAGTCACCAACGGGTCCTCCCTAATCTGAGCTGTAATTTGGTACCTCAGAAGTGTGAAGAACAATTAACCACTTGAGTACTGCATAACTTCAGAAATCCCTTGAGATGAAATTTATGCAAATGATGGTGTCTATGATTGGTCTGATAACCATTCTTTAATTCCAACTTTAAAGAGGAGAGATTTCCAGACATCGTGATGCATTTGATCTAACAAAATATTCAAACTAACTTTATATCACTTGGGTGGTAATTTATCTTTTCTGCCTGGAGCAGAAACAGTTTTCAGTGTAGTAATAATGAATTTATGTCTTCTTCCAAGTTGGTGTCTTTCAGTTGAAACACGAACATTCAAAACTGTTTAGTCTTTTTAGCATGGAGTTGCTCTGGGCATGGAGCCGTTCAAAAGATCCTGAGATGAAGGTTTCCACTTCCCCCCACCAACTGTTATGGGGGGAAGAAGTCACAGTTCACAAGAATGGAAGCTGTTTCTTGATGTCAATAATGAGTGAGAAAGAAAGAAATGAGACAGAAGAAAGGGGATGGGAAGCTAAAGAGAAAGAGACAGCAGTGAAGGTACTCCAGGGAGATAAAGTCCTCCTTGTTAAGGCTACTGTCTAGGCGTTTTCCACTCCTCGTCACATCTTCCTGGGTATCTCTGCTTTCCCCAGATTTGCTTTCAACCACACTGCTTTCCAGAAACTGAGACTGAGACTCCACCAAAGCCAGATGAGAAAAGGCAAGAGTCACGTAGGACCTGGTGGGATAATGCCTATTTTATTCTAATAAGGAGGAAACTGTGTTAATAAATGCCTGGGACATTTAATGATGTGGCTTTCATTTTGAACACATCATTGCTTGATATTGAATCCATCCATTTTGATAATAAACACCAGGACCACGGAACTCTCGCTTTCACTCAAAAATAAATAAACAATAGGGACTTATTTTGCACACTGAGAAAGAGGGAGGGTTGCAAGTCCCCTGCATGCGTTTGCATCTTATGAACTCTGTTCAGCCGTGTGGCCTCCCATCCGTCTCTCTAGAAATCCAATTTCCCTCTTGCAGGTTCGTCTGCCAGTTTTCTAATTTTCGCATCAAACTGCATATTACTCATTGTCAGGCTGGTTGTTCTGGAAGAATCGTTAGAGTCTTAAACCCTTTACCAGTATTTTCAGTCCAGCCACAGACAGTTGCCAGGCATCACGTTTTCCCAAAGAGTGTTACCACCCACCCCAAAAAAGCTCAAAATTTCAGACTTGCATTGCTAGGCCCAGGCTAGGACAAGTGAGAATAATATTTTCTGAAAGATCAATCCAATTTATTTAATCCAGCCAAATAGTCCCTCCCAGTGTACCCAGGAAGGTGTGATTGATTTCTCTATCCCTGGCACCTACCATACAGTAGACCAAGAAATCATTGATAAATAAATGATTAAATGAATGGTATATTTTTATATACACACACACTTCTACAAGATTACATAGATATGTTCTGTATGTTACACATACATTAAATCAAACTTTATTTCCTCTAGTATAAATTTTTATTTAACTCATTTATACTGACCAAAAATATTTATTTTAGAAAGATCACTAATTATGCTTTAAGTGGTAGCCTTAATTGATATAATTAATTTTAATTTGTATGAAGTTGATCCTTAACAAGTTACCAGGCTCAGATCCTCCCCAGATCTGCAGCTTCCAGATCTTTACATTTGGTTCCAAGGTCCTTGTTCATCCTCACATTTCCAAATTCTCGGATGATAAAGGGTATAACATACACTTCCTCTTTATGATGAAAAATGTAATTGTGGAAAGGGATCATTTGGGCTCATTGCAGCCAGAGAGAAAAGAATTTGGCTGGAAATCCACCTCCCTGGGGGTCCCTTGGATACCTCATGGTCTCCAAATGTGTGGCATGGCTGCCGTATTAAGAGGAGGGACAGGCAGCTGCAGGAACCTGCCTGTCTTTCCAGAAGCCCCATTCCATGGACATTTACCCAGGTCCCAGAAATTTCCCCTAGAATGTTCTAGGTGCACCCCAGGTATAAGCTCTAAAGGACTAGAAAAAAATGTTGCCTTTTCCTCTGGGAGATAAACTATAAAGGGAGTCCTTTATTCCTTTATAGAGTGAAACCTCAAAAACCTGAAGTTCATACGAAGTGAACGCAACTCCCGACTCTGAATGCTGTGCTAGAGAAAAATAGGTGCTAAAGGCATCACTGAAATAGGAATGGTGGAGTAGATCAAAGTATTGTATCAATATTAACTTGACTTAAATTGAAGTGTACTTGGGTATGAGAAGAGAAAATTTTGATGCTTAGGAAGCCTATACATGTTCATGAAGTATCAAAAGTACAGAGCTTTGATGTATGTAACTTGGCCTCAAATGATTAAAAATACCATATATAATGGGGGGGAGGGTATAGCTCAGTGGTAGACTTGAGTGCTTAGTATGGACGACGTCCTGGCCCAGTACCTCCATTAAAGATAATAAATAAGCCTAATTACAAAAAATATATATAATAAACATGAAAAATAAAATGTAAATATATTGTGTAAGGAGAGAGTGAGCACAAATAGTAAAGCAAATGTTATAAAATGTTACCAATGGGTGAATCTGGTAAAAGATGTATGATTTTCTTTGTATTATTCTTGCAGATTTTCTGTAAATTTGAAATTATTTCAAAGTTAAAAGTTTAAAGTAAATATTTTAATTCCACTGGCATAGAGGAAATCAGGCTGGGCCCTTTAAATACGAGCAGACCTGGACCAGGGGCTAGAGATCATAAGTAGGAAATAAATGTCCCACCAGCAGGAGTCTGCCAACTTTTAGAGGGCCAGATAGTAAATATTTTTAGCCTTTGTGGCCAGACTCTGCCACAACTACTTAACTCTGCCATTGTAGTGGTAAAGCAGCCATAGACAATATGTAAATGAATGGACATGACTGTGTTCCAGTAAAACTTTATTTGTAAAAACAGGCAGCGGGCTGGATTTGGCCCAGGGACCATGGTTTGCTGACCCCTGAACTGGATAATTGGTCATATAGGATCTGGCTTACTCCTGTTCCATTGGAGTCCCCTGGAGGGAGGATCCCTGCCTGGCTCCTTGTAGCAGGGTCCATCTTTAACACTGTCTGATCACCGCAGTTGACATTAGTAATCTCCACTCCCTGCAAGAGAAATCACAAGGGGGAAGCCCTCATCCAGAACAGCTGGAAGAATACAGATAATAACACCCACATTCATGCCGGAGACAGACAGGAATGTCATTACAAATACCAGTCTGGAAATGAAGGAGAGAAAGTTGCCCCTCCATACACATACTGGGGAAGCCTACTCCTCAGAAATCACAATCCAAAACTATACAGTGAATGTCTTTATTTAAAGGGAAAAAAAGTTCCTACCTGCAGATGGGTAGGACATGCAACAGATACCACATCAAGACGTGGACATTAAGAGCAACAGTGAGAGATGGGCAGGGATAGGAGAACTTGGAGTGAATACAGTTAAAATTCCTTTTGCTGCTGCATCTGTTGTCATTGGGTCGTTACCCTAGAGTCCTGCTGGTCCCCTCAGTGCTCTCAAAGTCATCTGGCTTATGCCCCATTTCATTACACTTCTGAGCTTTGCTGTAGTTTCCCATGGAGAAGACAATGCACCTGCCCCGCCACAAGCTGTCAGAGTGCCTAGAGAGGGACAGAGACTTGTTGGAGCTCAGCCAAATCCCACTGCTAACTCAGACCCACCACCCACCCCCAGCCCAGCTGTCCGTCCTGTTCCAGAGCACTTCTTCAAGCTAATGGTGCTTGCCCAGGGCCCCAGGATATGGCTTCTTGAGAGGCAATTTTATTTGGAAGATAATGAACCCCCAGGGAATGCAAAAAAGCAAGCAAGCAAACAAACAAAAAGTCTGAGACATCTAGTGTGGCTGACTTTAGAAATGAATAGAAGGCGTGGAAGCAGGAAGGTAGAAGTCAGACCCTGGGCAGTTCTCTCTCACCAGGTCCCCTCACTCTTTCTTGCCTTTGACTTTTGAATTCCACCCAGTAGAATTGATAGAATTCACCATGGGCTTGGCAGACACAGAGATGACTAGGACGGATGCAGCCCTGCCCCATGGAGCTTAATTCTGGTGAGGGGTCTAAAGAGTAAACAGGCAATTACATTAGAGCAAGCAGTGGTTCTCATACTGAGTGAGCACCAGAATCAAGCAGAGGCTTGTTAAAACAAAGATTTCAGGGCCCCACGGCAGAATTTCTGATTCAGGGAGTGCAAGGGGCCTGAGAATATGCATTTCTGACAAATGTCCAGGTAAGACTGATGCTGCCTGAGGACCAGACTTTGAGAACCATTGTATTATATCATGATTAGTATTATCAAGCTAGAAGTACAGGGTGTGATGGGAGCATATAAAGGAGGATCCTACCCAGACTCAGGTCAGCGATGGCTTAAGTAGGAATAAGCCAGGTGAACTGTGTTCCAGGCAGAGAGAAGAGCACATGCAAAGGAATGACAGTAAGCCTGGAGTGTCTATGGAAGGCTGAAATCAGTTCAGTGTGGCTAGAATTCAGACCAAGAGGGACTATAGTGAGAACAGTATTAAGGAAACAATATCTTCTTCTATTAGGATTTCAGAAATACCTAGTGGAAGCATGCTGTAAAAGTAGTAAAAAGCAAATGTCCATTTCTGTATGAGCCTAGAGGTCTCTTTGCAAAAAAACAAACAACAAAACGAAAGAGAAACCTCAGACTGTGGGGATTGTGCTTTTTTTGCTCCTAAGATTCAAAATGTGGCACCTAATTCCCCTCCCTTTGAAAATGAGCTGCACTAGTGTCTCACTTCTAACAAATAGAAAGTGTTGCTATAAAGGGATGATTTCTGATGTTAGATCATAAAACAGATAGCTTCATCCTGGATTTCTCTTTTTCTTGAATCACTCACTGTAAGGAAAGCCAGCTGCCATGTTGTGAGGACACTCAAACAGCCTGTGGATAGGCCCCCATTGGGGAGAAACTGAGGCCTTCCACCAAAAACTAGCCCCAACTTGTTAGCCATGTGAGTGGTCATCTTGGAAGTGACTACAGTCAGACCTTCAGATGATGGCAGCCTTGACTGACAGCTGTCTGCAACTTCACGAGAGATCCAAGTCAGAACTAAGATACTCCCACATTCCTGACCTGTATAACTGCAAAGGTAACAAATGTTCATTCCTGTGTTAAGGCACTAAATTTTGGAGTAGCATGCAGTGATAGATAACTAATAAAGAAAACATTTACAGTCATATACAACAAAATCAAGAATTTAGGAATAAATCTAACAAAATATATCTTAAGATTTTACAGGGAAAACTGTATATCATTCTTAAGAGATATTAAAGAAAACCTAAGTGAATGGAGGGAACTATAGCACGTTCATAAACATGAAGACAATATTGTCAAGATGTTAGCCTCCGCAAGTTGGTCTATAGATTTGATACAGTTACATCAAAAGCCCAGCAAGATTTTTCATAGAACTTGATAAGCTGATTGTAATGTTTATATGGAAGAATAAGGCCCAAGAGTAGTCAGAACCTTTTAGAGGAAGAAAAGCAAAGAGCCTCATGCTAGCAGATATTGAGACTAAACTGGTAACTGACTCAAAGGCAGTATAATTTGAGTGCATCTCAGTTCTTCTGCCAGGAATTCCAAGCTCTTTCTATAGGATATGAATCTGGAAGGATCTAGGCTTAGTAGCTGGCAGCAGCCATTTTATAACTCTCACAAGACAAAATGATTGAGAATGCCCTTTGCAGAGGAGAATGTGGGCCTAATGGTGAGGAAAAAAAGAGAAGTCATGTACAACTGCACCTAAAGCCAGTTCTGCCTCTAGGATTTTAGTTACAGAAACAGAAAATTCCCTCTTAATTTAAACAAATTTGGATAGTCTTCCAATATTTGCAACAGGTAAGATTCTGGCTGATATTCACCCACTTGTCAAACAGCCTGAAATTCCACCATTCTTCAGCATTTCTACCTCTTTACACTTAATCTAATGCAGGGACTAGCAGACTACTGTCTGTGGGCCAAATCTGGCCTACTATCTATTTTTGTAAATAAATTTTTATTGGAACACAGCAATACTCACTCATTTACATACTGTCTGTGGCTGCTTTTGTTGCCAATAGGTGCAACCGGTGTTCCAGGTTCTTGTCCCGTCCCAGAAAGAATTCAGAGACAAGACTTAGAGGTTAAAAAGGTAAAGTGAGGATTTATTTAAGGATGGATAGTACACTCTCAGGGGAGAGTGGGCAGGCTCAGGTGGGCGGCTGCCCTGAGTTTATTAGGCAAGTTAGTTACATAGGGTGTGAAAATGAATGGGTGGAATATTCATTGGGAAGGGAAGGGTTTGGGGTCATATTCCCTGATTATCATCCCAACTCCACCTTCCCGAAGGGAGGAGGGATTTTTGTCCTTATTTAGTCCGGATCGGAAGTGTCACGGCGTCAGTGCATGATGGGTACTTCTGATCTGCAAGGCTAATTCTATTGAAATGAAGGCATAATGAGCAAAAGGTTACATTTGGACACTAGAAATTCCTGCCTTTTCTCACCTTTCTTTGTTCTTCTCCAGGCCACTTGTCATCCCAAAAGGCATGATCCCTTATCAGCCCCAAGGTTCCTGCTTTTCTTTCTCTACCCAAGGATCCCTGCTGCTTACATGATGTGTGATTTCCTGCATTTGGCCTGTGCCACTCCTTTCTGCCCAATTCCTGCCATTTGGTCTGTGTCCCCCTTTCTCTGCTCATATCTAGTTATCTGCCTGCTCTAACACTTTTGTGCTTAAAATGGCAGAGTTGAACAGTTGTGACAGAGATTATATGGCCCACAAAGTCTAAAATATTTACTGTCTGGCTCCTTATAGAAAATGTGTACAGACCCTAGTCTAAGGAATCCCTCTGAAGTCCTGCTCAGTACAGTGTTTTAGAGTTGTCCTGCCTATTTAAATTTAGCCTGTCAATCTATAGATTCAGTGCAATCTCTATCAAATTACCAATGGCATTTTTCACAAAAATGGAACAAAAAATTTAAAATTTTGTATGGAAACACAGAAGACTCTGAATAACCAAAACAACATTGAGAACAAAGAATAGAGCTGGAGGAATCAGTTTTCTTGACTTCAGGCTATACTACAAAGCTACAGTAATCCAAACAGTATAGTGCTGGCATAAAAACAGACTTGGAGAGCAATGGAATAGGATAGAAAGCTGAGAAATAAACCCATACACTTATGATCAATTAATCTACAACAAAGGAGGCAAGAACATACAATAGAGAAAAGACAGTCTCCTCAGTAAGTGGTGCTAGGAAAACTGGACAGCTACATGTGAAATAATGAGATTAGAACATTCTCTAAAACCATACACAAAAATAAACTCAAAATGGATTAAAGACCTAAATGTAAGATAGGATATTCTGAAATTCCTACTTTGCAGTATGCCTGAAGCTAACATGGAAAGTCAACTACGCTTCAATAAAAATGTTTTTTTTAAAAAATTTTCAAACTCCTAGTGGAAAACATAGGCAGAACACTCTTTGACATAAATCACAGCAGTATTTTTTTTGCATTTGTCTTCCTAGCGTAATGGATACAAAAGCAAAAATAAACAAACGGGACCTAATTAAACTTAAAAGCTTTTGCACAGCAAAGAACACCATAAATAAAACAAAAAGACGATGGACTAGAAGAAAATATTTGCAAATGATGTGACTGACAAGGGATTAATTTCCAAAATATACCAATGGCTCATACAGCTCAATATCAAAAAACAACACAATCAAAAAATAAGCAGAAGACCTAAGTAGACATTTCTCCAAAGAAGATATACAAGTGACCAATGAGCACACGAAAAGATGCCCAGCGTTATTAATTATTAGAGAAACACCAATCAAAAGTACAATGAGGTATCACCTCACACCAGTCAGAAAGGCCATCATTTTGAAAGTCTACAAATAATAAATGCTACAGTGGGTATAGAGAAAAGGGAATACTCCTACACTGTTGGTGGGAATGTAAATTGGTGCAGCCACTACGGAGAACAGTATGGAGGTTCCTTAAACTTAAAGTAGAGTTACCATATGACAGAGAAATTCTACTCCTGGGTATATATCCAAAAAAGACAAAAACTAATTCAAAAAGAGATGTGCACCCCAGTGTTCTTAGCAGCATTATTTACAATAGCCAAGACATAGAAGCAACCTAAATGTCCATTGACAGATGAATGGATAAAGAAGATGTGATATATATAATATATATGTGTGTGTGTGTGTGTGTGCGCGCGCGCGCTATGTATATACACACACACATATACACACAATGGAATATTACTCAGCCATAAAAAAGAATGAAATGGTGCCATTTGCAGCAACATAGATGGACCTAGAGATTATCATACTATGTGAAGTCAGAGAGAGACAAATACTTTTATGTGGAATCTAAAAAAAAAAAGGCTACAAAATAACTTATCTACAAACTGGAAATACACTCACAGACATAGAAAACAAACTAGTTACCAAAGGAGAAAGGGTGGGGGGATAAATGAGTTTGGGATTAACATAAACATACTACTATATATAAAATAGGTTAACAGCAAGGACCTACTGTATAGCATGGAGAACTATATTCAATGACTTGCAATATATATATCTATAGATATATCTATATATATCTATATATAGATATATCTATATCTGAATTACTTTGCTCTACACCAGAAACTAACACAACATTGTAAATCAACTATACTTCAATTTAAAACAATTTTTTTAAGATCTTATTCTTGAAAAAAATAAATAAAATAAATTTAGGCTGCCAGTCCTGCATTCTGAAGAGCTGGAGGACCAATGTGGAAGAAACTGGTTCCTTAGGGTAGAAACATCTCTTGTAATCTTTTAAAATGGGTGCCCATTAGTGTGGGCTAATTCAACAGTTGTCCTTCCTTTCAGATTGGATTCTCTTGACAAAAGTCTTTGAACTATGTCCCTGGATGCCTGCTCACCTCCTGCTGCCTGCCCACCCCTACTCCAATCTATTCCTAATTAGCAGCCACTGCTCACTTTCCCTAAGCCTAATGACTGTGGGGCAGTGAAGGTCACTAACAGGATTGAGAAAGCAATTTGTCAGCCTTACCATTGATTCCACTGGGAATTGCCCAAAGCTGGGGAGAAGGCTGCTCAGCACAAAATATGACTCATGAGTAACCAGACAGAGCTTCAAGATCAGAGGTCCATCCTGTTCGTCTGATGCAGAATTGCTTGGAGGAAGCCAGCTTCCTGGGTAGATGAGAGACTGGGGTGCACACATCTGTCCATCTCCCCAGTGCATAGATGGCAGGAACTGATGAAAAGCCCAGAGCTGAAGATTTTTCTTTTTCCAAAGCTGAGTCAGCTGTGCACCCCTGGGCATCTCCCTCTCTTCCAGCATTCAGCAGAGACTTTAAAAATCTGACAACCCAAGAGAATTTCATGTCTTCAAATGGGCTTTTATGCACAGAAAAGGATATTCGGAAGTTTTTTTTTTAATATTATTAAATTTATTCAAGTTAATTGAACCTACTTCTTCTTAAGCTTTTATGCTCAACTTACCAACATCATCATTTTATATATAATTCCAGCAAATCTGACAATCACTATTAGGAACCTTTCGTTAAACTTGATCCCATAAATGTAAATAAACTTAATTAAGCGTTAAATATTTTAAATGGGATTTATAAAATCAATATATTCTATTTTGTTAATTTATTTTTGTTACAGTAAATCATGCACATAATGCCGCAGTCAATACAAAAAGCCTTATAACAAAAAAGATAGTTCCCTTGCCCCACTCCTTCCACTGCCCCCTCACCACTTTTCTAGAGGCAGCTCCTCTTGACCATTTCAGCCATTCTTTTGTAATATACTCTTTTCCACATTTCTAAATAATAAGCATATACTGCTAACTTTTGGCAGCTCAATTTGACACATTCCTCCTGAACTGTAATAACAGAAGTGGATTTCACTCTCATACCACCACCTTCTTTGCTTCTCCAGACCATTGTCTCACCACAATTCTGTCTAGATCTTCAGCTGGAGCAATTTTCAGTGGTCACATTATTTGTCTATATGAATGTTACTCTAAGCTAAGCGTTGTACGGCACTATGATTCAGTTTTATTTCTTTTTTTGTTTTCCCTGAAGTTAGCAATTGCTTTTTTAAAAAATTTTGCCTAGAGTTTTTGTTTTGTTTGTACATTTTGCTAATTTGTTCCATAATTTTCAAAAATCTCTCAGCACAATATTTGATAAATTTTATCATGCCTGGATCTAATGCTGCCATTTCCCCCCTCTGGAGACCTTCCTCCAGAAGAAATTCATTCTCCTTCTACCTGGGCTAATCTAGGCCTGCCACACACTGTCACCTGTGACTTCTCTTTACTGTCATTCCAGGAATTCACTTTGTCTTCTCATGAGTAAGATCCCTGTTTCCTGGATCTCATGTCTCCCTCCTTATTGATTTATTCCCCTCTTTTGCTGGTGCATATCCTCCAGTAGATTAGCTGATCAGAAAGAGGGTTGATGGCCAACAATGCAGTGATGACAGTCTGTCTACCTCCGGAGACTCACTGCCACAATCTTCATGTAGCCCCCTACCTGGGACTCCCTTCACTACCATCCTGGAGATTCCCTCCACCTGTGTCATGTGCTGCACCCGTTTTCTAATCCCTGTATAATTAAAACACTTTAAAATGAACCCTTCCTATTTAAATCCCATTCTTAAATGTCCAACATTCTAACATAGAAGTGAGTGACCCACTTTCTCACCCTAAAGGAAAATCAAAATGTAGAAACTCAGCATTTCCAATTCATTCCTGATAGGGTGGACTAATTCCCTTTTCTGAAAACGCACATCCTCCACTAGCTTCCAGATCATGTGTGTGTGAAAGCTAAATGTTTTGAGATTTCTTTTCCTGAAAATATCTTCTTTCTACCCTAACATTTAATTTTGATTTGTCTGGGTAGATAATTCTAAGTTTCCCCCCAAATTTTGAGGTTATTGTTCAGTTATCTTCCAGTTTCCATTCTGGCTGTTGCAAAGTTTCATCTCATTTCAAATATTCTCGAAACTTTTAAAATTTCTTTCTAGTAGCAGTGTATCTCCACAATTCTGGTATTCTACAATGCTGTGGTTCAATGTGGATTATTTTCAGCTATCATGCTGGGAACCTGATGAGCCCTTTTAATATAGAAACTCCTGTCTTACAGATCTGGAAAATTTTCTTAACTATTTGTTTGGTGATTAACTCAGTTACGGTTTTTTTGTTTGTTTGTTTGTTTTTCTTTCTATTTCTCTCTCTCTAGAACTGCCATTATTTAGATGTTGCTTGGCCTAAATTATTCATTATTATTTTTCTTTTATCCTCTTTTTCCATTTTTTTTTTTTGCTCATTATCTGGAGGAATTCTTCACCTTTTGTTCCTAACTCTTGATTTCTTTCATTTGTGCTGTCATTTTTTTCATTTCCAAGAGCTTATTCGATGAATATTCCTTTTATCCCACCTTGTTCTTGTTTCATGGATGCAATATCTGTGCTTATTTCTGATTGTTGTAACAATCACATTTTTTAGTTCCTTCCCCTGTGTAGTCTCTGCTCCCACTCACTTGTCTTGATCTCTGTCTTCCATATTAGAGCCTTTTCTCTAATGTCTGGCAAACCTTGTTTGTCTGCTCCTGTGTAAAAGTGCAAACTGGAAGTCCTGAGTACATGGGTGGAGTTTGTCAACTTTGAGTTTCACTTGGATGGATCTAACTGGACCATTATTGAGGAATCTCTGGTATCTCTAGGTCTTTCCTCTTGGGCTGGTGCAGTTTCCCAGAGGACACTTCTCCGCTTTCCTGAGTGATGGATAGAGGCTTAGCTTTCAGTGGTTCTTGGAAGTGAGAAAGACTGGGGTGGGAGTTGGGGAGGTAGGGGTGTTGGGGGGTCTCAGCACTCAGCATGCCATGTGTGTACATTCATTTCCTCTCCTTTGTGACCTCAGCCTTGGTGTCCTCCAGTCTGGAGCCCTTCTGATTCTGCTCAGAGAAGAAACCTTCATGTTTATTCCTCCAGGGATGGGGAGAGGAACTCACCTAGAGACTTGCAGAGGGGAATGAGATCTAGGACTCCCACTACTTTTAACTAGTGCTTCTTTATTGGCCACTGCTCCGTACCTCCCTCCCCAGTTTCTGCTCTGAATCTTTTGAGGGTTCGGTAGTTTAGATCAGGATATTCCTGGTGTTCTCCATTTCATGCTTAATTATCAGGCTTTTTATATCTGCTAAGTATGTTAACAGTCATCTATCTGCTTTTCAGCTTCCAAAATTCATTGCTATTGCCTCTTTGCCTTTTCTCCCCATCCTTTTGGGCTTCTGTCTTGAAAAATAATAATGATGAATATATGATAAGAATAATGATGACCCCTTTGCTGTTGTTTTAGTGGAGTTTCAGGAAAAAGGGAAGGTGTTAAATCCACCATTATTACCATCCTGTAGCCTTTTCAGGCACACCAGCTGTCTGACTTAGTTTATAAAACAAACAAGTTAATCCTTGTAAAGCTATTAATTAAACTTATGAATTCAGTGAATCTTAATTTTTACATATTCCAGTACTATTTATAAAGTAACTTCTACTTAAAATCATAAATTTAAATAAATTAACTGAAGTACACATATGAAATTAGAATTACCAGACACATCTTTCTTGTAACAGGCTAAATTATTTTTAAGCTTTGGAAATAATAAAATATTCACAGATTTCTTAATGTAAAAATGATAATATATATTTAGTTTTCTTTAAAAATTCATCTCTGAACTATATATCTGAGATTAAAAGATGCTAATTGCATAATCCCAGAAAATTTGGGGGTTATCTTCCCAAATATTTTTGGAGTTGCCATCCCTTCTGGCTTATTAACCATAGAAGAGGTTCCCCATGGAATGATGACTGAATTTCAGCCACAACACTGATGGGACCTTTATATCCCCAAGTGTCTATGGCAGGAGCCATTTCCCAATTCAGGCAATTTGCTTTGTCTACTTTCCAAGCTGCTGTATTGATTGAATTTTGCATTTCTTTAGCTTTTAAAGGATTTAAATTGTTATGTGTATCCCTGAAAACCTTTGAGTTGAAGGGAATCCTATAGGCTTTTCATTTTCTCCCAACTAGGGCTAAGCTTCTTTTAGGAATGAAAATGACCTCCAGTTACCCTCTTGATCTCTTCTTTGATTACAACTTCTAGGGTTACTGTATGGACATAATTAAAGGCAAAAACTAGAGGAGCTAAAGCAGAAACCAAGCTTTAATGTAAAGCAAAGTGTCTGAGGAGATTTGCTTTCTGCCACACACTTTCACACATGATCCCTGGGGGCTCTGTTACCCAATGTAAAATGTGCTTGGCCAGGCTGTGAATCCACTGGGGCTTCCCCCTGGAGGAAGGTGGGAACACATGAAGGGAGGTGAATGTACCTAATTGTAGGGCTGTGACTCAGCGTAGATCAAATGTGCTCATGGAGCCAAACAAGAAAAATGGAAACTACTTCTAACGTCGTCTTGATGTGAGCTTCACAGGAGTTTGACAGAAAATAGCTTTACAGATGGCCAAAAGTGATCAGAAAAGAGCAAGGCTGCCATGACTGATTTGGAACACTAAGAATGTGCTAGTAATATTTGCTGGAAGGTTGGGGCTGTGAGGATGACTGTGACACCACCTTTCCTATGTACTTTTAAAAAAAAGCTGGCAAGACTAGCTTCAGTCTTTCTTGTACAAGTCAAAGTCAATTTATGGAGTTGCTCAAAATTATGAATATGTAACTGTCAAACCCACAAACATTTCCCCTGAAGACAACTCATCCCCAGTAACCCTGTGTGTCTACTTATGTCCACTCCTTCTAACAACCCAGTAATTCCCTCACACCTTTAAACCCATCTTCTCCAAATTGTGCCTTTTACTTTCTCATGATTTTTGTTTATCCCAGCTTCAGCTGGCTAATAATCCCACTTGACATGTGAGATGCATACTTTCAGCCTTAGATCTTCTCCATTTCAAATTCCTGAGAGTGAAAATCCCACTGCCCCTGCTCTTTCCTATTGGAGCAGAGTTTCTAGCACCACACCACCTCATGGGCCACCGGCCAGCCAATGTTTTACTGCCCTTAGGTCAGGTCCTCACTCCTACTGCAATCAGCTATACCAGGGGTAGAAGCATTAATGCTGAGTTAAACATGGTACTAACTTAGGGTGGTTTCTTTTAGAAAGTGATATGGATGTGATAGACACTGTGATGGACATTTCTGGAACATCTGGCTTGGAGACCTAGGAAGGACACAATCATTTCTTTGCCCTTTCTCCTTTTTTATCAAGAAGAGCATTCAGTAAACTGAGAGACAGGATATTTGGGAGCATCTCTAGATAAACCAGAGACAAAGCCTTCCTTATTTGCCTTTATGACCAGGGAGGGATCTTAGGGGTTCAAGGCTTGGGAAGAGAGATCTTTTGGATTTGAAACACTTAGTTAATTTGAAATTTTGGCCTGTGACCATCTTTGTACTTCTTGTTGCTACTCTTAAGAGCTTGGGGCACTTTCTGCTTAGGACAACTCTGGAAATCCTACAGGAATGAGGATGGACCAGAGGACAAAGGGAGGGATCCTGCTTAAGGCTTGTTCTTGTTTTAAAGGAGAGAGAAGAAGCAGGACCTTAAAATTTCCCTCTAAATTAATTTAGCTGAGCTTCCCATGATGGGAGGTAGCAGAGTTCAGGCCAGAAGTGTTGCCAGAGTTAACACCTCAGTCATGGACTGAAATGTTCTCTGCTGGGCTCTCCAGAAAGCTAGTAGGTGAGCCATGAACTTCATTGTTGTGATGGACGTGAACATGATGGATACCAAGATAGGTGTCATCATAAATTGATTATTGGCACACCTTCTCTCTGCTGTTTGAGCTAAAGGATGGCTTGATGAGGTTGGGGCTCGTGCCCCCAAGGTAAAGAAGGTCCCCTGGCTCTGGTACTTGGCTCAAGGTGGGCACCCTGAGCTTCCAACAGGCTCCCCTGCAGCTTGTCTCCCTTCCGGTAGACACTTGAGCTCCTGTGGTTTGCTCCCAGTGCCTCAGTCATTCTTCACCAGGGTTTCTACTCTTCCCAGGCCCAGTGAAGAACTGAAGATAGGATCAAGCCCATACAGCCATCTTACTGCACACATCCACAAGAAAATAGATGGGAGTCTAGAAGTCCTAAAAGATTTAAATTCCTATTGATGATGGGTCTTCATTGAGATGCGAATGGCACTGACCTGGATTCTCCTTCATTAACTCAACACTGCACTGCCTTGAGCGTCAGTCCAGTTTAAGGACTGCCTTCCACTAGCCATCAGGGAAGGACACCTGGGGTTAAACGTAGGCCCAGTAGTCCCTCAAGGCCTGGGGGCTCTTGTTTACATCTCAGTGATCTCCTCCCCCCAAAAAGAATAATAGAAACAATAATTAAGAGGTAGAGAGGGAAAACTATTTACTACAGGTCTACTTTCAGGCAGATGCTGTGCCAAGCTTTGACATGCATATTTTATTTAATCCACCCAATGGCCCAATGATATAGATAGTATCTCCATTTTAAAGAGACACAGAGATGGTAATAAGTTTACCCAAGGTTACACAACAAGTAAAGAGTAGAGCCAGAATTCAATCACAGGTTTATCTGACTCAAAAATACCTTCGTCTTTGTAAAAATAATATATTATTATTAAAATATCCATGCCCTAAGGAAAAGATAAGGAAGACACTGAAAAATCACATGTAATTCCATTGCTCAGATATAATCACCATCACTGTTTGGCATATTTCTTTTTAGACCTTTTCCCCCTGCACATCCACATAGATACATACATCAAATACATACTTGTTCGTATATCAAATAATTTTTTAGCATTGCTATGTTGTAGGTCCTACTCTACATGCTGGGGTACTCCAAGTCCCCAGCCTGGGGTTACATTAGCTTACATTACAGTGGGGGAATCAGAAAATAAGCAAATGAATAAATTTATCCTATACTATGTGTTAGCATGTATGCCACATACAGCTGTGCAGGTTGTGTACTGCAGACCTCTGGGGGAGCCCGTTAAATTACAGCTGAGGTGTATGACCTCCTTAGGAGTCAGGCACAACTCCTACACCACATGTTATGGATACTGGTAGGAGACATAAAGCAACATAAGGAGAAATATTATGTTATGAATGAGAGGTCAGAAAATAGCTCTTTAATTAAAGAATATTTGAGAGTTACCTACAGAAAGAAAGAGTGAGTGCAGTAGGAATCTGAGAGAAGAGTCTTTCAATCAGGGGAACAGCAATTGCAAAAATCCTATAGCAGGAACGTTCTGAGCACGATCAAGGAACAGCAAAGTAGCTGGTATAGATGGAAAACAGTGATCAAGAGGAAAAGGGTGCAAGAGGAGGTCAGACAAGTAGCAGGGGCCAGATCATAGGGTCTTGTGGGTATGATAAGGACTTTGGATTTTATCCTGTGTGATAAAAGCCACTGAAAGAGTTGCTGGCAGAGATGAATGTGTCTTAAAAATGAGTGTGGTTGCTACATAAGGAAAGCAAAAGAAAAGTCAGTGAGATCAGGTGGGACTAGAAAAAGAATGATACTGGGAATTTGGATTAGATGAGAGCTGTGGAGTGATGAGAAGCAGTCAGATACAGGAAGTGTTCTAAGGTGTTGCTGGCATTTAGAGCAGATTTCAAGTGGTACCAGTAGGATTTGCTGATGCATTTCCGTGGAATGTGAGAGAAACCTAGGAGTCAAGGTGACCTGAGCGAATAGAGGAGTGCTTATGGGTTGTAAAGCACAGAAGGTGCAGGTCTAGGTAAAACCAAAGTTTCCATTTGGGGAATTTAAGTTTCAGTTGCCTATTAAGCGTGCAAGCAGAGATGTGTTGAGACTAGAAATATTTTGAAATTTACAGTGTATAAATGATGTTTAAAACTATGAATCTGAATGAGATCATATAGAGAGTATAGAAAAGAGAAAAGGTTCAGGGACTAAACCCTAGAGCAAAGCAACATAACAAGTACATTAAACAGTGAGGAAAATTAGGGGAATCTGCAAAATCATCTATGAAAGGACCTCCGGAGAGGTAAGGGGAAAACCAGGAGGGTTTGCTGTCCCAGAAGCCAAATAAAGGAATGTTATTAAAAAAAAAAGTGTGATCAGCTGGAACAAGGTTAAATAAGATGAGGAGAGGAAATTGACCGTTTGACCAAGTAGAGCCAAATTTGGCGTTGATGACTTCACAAGAGTAGTTTTGGCGGAGCAGTAGGAACAAAAACATGATCAGAGTGAGTCTAGGAAAGAATGAGTGGAGAGGATGTAGAGGCAAATATAAATATTTCAAAAAGTTTTGCTATGAAGGGAAGCAGATGATGTGATAACTGGTAGGAGATGGAGGAGCCAAGGAAGTTTTGATATGTTATTTTAGTTTTTTGGATGAGTCATAGTATGGCACTTTTTTAAGGTGATGGTTACTATCCAGAGGAGAGGGGAGAAATGATAATGATGGAAAGAGGACAGAACTACTGGACTCAAGCCCTAGAGGAGGTAGAATGAATAGAATTTTGTGCACAAGTCGAGCGATGGGTCTTTCCTAGGATAATGAACTTTTATTAATTGTAATAGAAGGGAACGAAAAGATATTTGTAACTAGCTCATGTAATACATACTGTCTTAAAATGTACTTATTAACTGACTATTATGATATTTCATAAATAAATAGAGATCAATACCATGGTCTCACAGTATTTTAGAACATAAAATTTATTCTGTCAATCCCCTCTTCTTGGACATTTAGATTGTTTCCAATTTTTCACTGTTATAAAACAGTGACAAACCAGACTCTAAATCTGTGGTACCCTGACTGCGTGCTTCTTGCAGGTCATCCTGAGCCAGTTCTCAATGTGGCACCTCCCTCCTCTGGCTCAGTAGCCCCCATAATACTGGAACTCTGCTTTCCATTCAACATCCAGAGCATGGATGGAAAGAATCACTTGATCCCCTGCTAATCATGTCACTTCCACCAGCCAGAGGGATGTGTCCATTTCTCTGGCAGACAGGGCACAGGAGGGTTGAAATAAACACTACTTCTGCCCCTCTAGAACTCACATTTGCTAAAAAATTTGAAGAGTGCCGTGGAAGCTTAGCCTCCAGTCACAGAAGTTTCAAAAAATTTTCAGGCTTAGTTATGTTAAATGTCTCTTTTAAGAAATAGAGATTTAGAGATGGAAAAAGCGAAGGCACAGAAAGCCTAATAGCTTGCTCTAAATTTCTCAGCAATGCAAGAAGACAAGCTGGGATTCCCACTGGGGTCTGTCTGACTATAAGCACCCTTCCTTCCTCCTTTTCCATTGCACTCCCTGTCTCACAAAGCCCTGCCACCATCACTCGCCCTTTCCAAGCTTCCCCATGCGTAACAGCCAAGTATCCCCTTCCTGGGAACAGAGTCCGCCCTGAGCCACAGCCTCAGGGCTCTTAAGAGTCAAATCCAAGGTCCTTCCAGCTATATCTCCAATCTTTCTTTCACAAGCTCTGTGAAGCCACATAGGCCCTTCCCACCTGCCCACGCCCACCCCAATATACCCTACAATTTCCTGCCTCTTTTTCTTTCCTTATACCCTTCCTTGACTTCGTGTGCTGGGATCCTGGGACTCTTCAAGGACCAGCTCAGATGCCACCTCCTCTAGGAGACTTAGCCCAGTGTTGTAGGGCTTACTCACCTCAGAACTCCTAGAGCGCTTTATCTGTCCCTGTCTTGTGAGCTTTCACACTATCTTGTTTGGAGGTCATTTTTATGTATATCTCTTCTCTCATCAGACTAAAAACTCTTAGAGGAAAGGGATCATGTCCAAATCACCTAAGTAGCTCTTTCAGCACCTGGCCCAGTACTGCACACAAAGTAGGTTCTTGCTAAATATTTAAGGAAGGATGGATGGATAGATGAATGGATGGATGGATAAATGAATTCCCTACCTATCCCTGGCTTGGAAACTTAAAAAATATTTTTATTGAGATATAGTTAATGTTTACAGTGTTGTGTCAATTTGAAAACTTTTTTGATGGTTATATTTTCTTTTATTTAAATTCCAGAACCTGTCCTTAACTGACATGATTATTTAGCGACGTCCTTAGTTGCCTTGAAATTCTCCATTCAATGTCCTTCTGCCTGTTGCTGTTAATAACCTGGTTCCTCCAACACACCTCCATCCTAACCCCTTAAAACTCTTACCCTATGTTCCCATAATTATCTCACTCATGTATGCCTAGCTGAGAAGTCAGGTTATAGGTACTTAAAATTATAGTCTTTGCCATGGGGAGTTGCATTTTAATAGGACATTCCAAAAGGCAGAAAGTACATAGGTATCTAGTAATGAAATTTTAGACACCATAGTAAGAGGTGGGGAGAAAGCCTAATAGCCTAATCCCAGACTTAAGGCTGACCAGCGGCCACATTTCTTGAGAGAGAGTAGGAATTATCATGAGAAGTTCGCATCAGTGCCTCCCACCCTCACCGTGGCCCAGGAAGTGACAACAGAACATCTCAGAGCTAATGTCTCCACTGATAGATACCCTTGGCTGCACCAGAAACCTACAGAGACCAGAGCCCCCAGGAGCAGTTTCCCTCAAGAGTTAAAAGGACAAACTACTCTGTATAAAACAAATAAGCTGCAAGGATATACTGCACAGCACAGGAAAGAGGGCCAATATTTTATAATTTTAAATGGAGAATATTCAAAATTTTGCATCACTGTGTTGCACACTGAAACTAATATTATAAATCAACTATACCTCAATTTAAAAAAAAATTGTAAGAGCTAACAGGCACTAGCATGACCTAGACCCTGTTCTGACTAGATGTCCAGAAGCCCAGAGCACATTTAGGAGTCCCCTTCCCACAGACCCCAGCCTCCCCCAGGAGGCAGCAGCCTCCTATCTGTCATTCTAAGCCTTGTTCCCAGAAAAAGGATCGCAAAGGGTCCTAGATAGTTTTCCTGGGCCTGGGAAGGGGCAGGGAAAACGGACAGGAAGACACGAATTGCTCCGCCTAGCAACTGAGCCCCAGTGTGTCTCTAGGGAAGTATTCCCCTTTAACCTGAGCCAAGCTGGTCTTCCTAATGTCCTGTGCTAGGAAGTTAGAGGCTGAAGAAGAATATTTTGAGCACCTGCCCTGAACTGATCTTTGGGTTCACTGAGGCTGAAAAAAAAAAACAACAACAGTGTTGACTCTGACTTTAAGGAGAGCATTAAGAGGTAATGGGGCTGGGTTCTGAATCCAGATCCATCATTACAAGTTCTCACCTTTTATAAGACTTTACTTGCTATAAAATTATAATAAAACAATACCTACCTCACTGACTGGAGATAAGAAATGTAAGGCATCCAGTACCGTGCCTGGACGCGGGGTGCGTTCCAGTAATGTCAGCAGTTGTTAGGGAGATGACAGTCTGGCCTCTCGAGACATTAGACATGGAATTTAGACAAGGGACAGAAGGAAAGAGAAGTCACGTTCCTAACACTCGTGCACCACCACTGCCACCATACTTTTGAATGTGCAGCCCTACTGCTGTCCCTGAGAGCTGGCCTGGCCACTAGGTGCCTGCTGCTCTCTTGCTTGGTATTCAAGACCCTCCAAAGTGTGTCTTGGTCTTGCTTTCAGTCTTCGTCTTTCTCAACTTCCTTCAAACAACAGACACTCTGGCCATACCTAACCATGACCCCACGGTTATCTTTCCTGTCCCCAAGTCCTTGGCTGTCTGCCACCACCATTGTTGACATCCTCCACATCATTCAAGCCTTAAATTCAAAAGCCTCTCCAACCTCCAAATTAGAATAAAACTTGTCCTCCTCTTATCCTCTGTAGCACTTTTAAGGTTAGTGAATCCAGAAGGCACTCTATTTTTTCAAGTCCCCTTTTGAAATGCTAGCACATCAAAGGCATAACAACTTTTCTGCCAAGTTTAGAACACTCTGGGCATAATAATACACAGAGAAGGGACTCAGGACACAGTTTAGTCACCCCTGCTTAGTCATCAGGCTCAGAACACCCTGGGCCTTGTGCTCCATTTCCAAGACAGCACCCAGGACAGCCTTCGGTGGCTAGTTTGCAACTGCCTGGGGCTTTCCTTGTCTTTCTCCAGTCCCTAGGGAATCAGAGCTCTTTCTGTCTAATCCTTAGATCAGTTTCTCTCCTGGCAGCCTTGAGACACCCTGGCCATCCTCAAGCCCACACGATGCTCCTTTTACTTTCCTGCTTTACTTTTCTAGCTTTAAAGCTGCTCCAAGTATTTCCTTCATTTGTGGTTCACACCAGTCTCCATGTTTCTCAGATTTTTTTTTTATTTTTTAACATATTATTCTGTCTCTGATACTGAGTCAACCCCATAGCCAGACATCATCGGGTATTTCTCTGATCAAGCCCCACATCCAGGCTACTAGCTCTTACGTTAACCCCTGCAAAGCTCCCTGCCTTAGGGTTTTGTCAAAGGAAGCCCCAGACAGCTCATCCTACACTTCCTGTGGCAGCGACATTATTGAGGGCCTTGTCCGTCACCTGCATCACTGCCTGTCTCCTATAAAAGTCCCACATGAGATATTTCTTTGAGAATTTACTGCTAAGAAAAGCTCTTCCACCTCCCCTGAGGAACTTTCCATAATTCTCTCTGATCATAAGGATTATGTAATAGTTCATGCCCCAGTTTGGGTTTTTAGCTGCCAAGAGCTTGGCAGCAGATTTAAGGCTCTGCTAAAGGAGTTTGGCTTTCCGTACAGTTCCAGAGTTCCTTCCTCTAAGGTTACCTCTTGATGTCTAGAACAGGTCAGTCTGTTCTGTTGGGGTCCTTTGATGATTTCCACTTTGAGCTTCCTTGAGTGCAGGTTCCATCTGTTCCCCTTCTCTGCCACTGGTGGGCCTCAGCCAGCCCAACACCAAGCTTTCTCATCCTCTCTATCTCCTTGTTCCTGGACCTTTTTGTCTTGAGTCCTATTCTTGAAGACAGCATGAGAATTTAAGGAGTTCTAGTATTTTAGATGGGAATAAAAAGAGATACTTAGAAAGTTAGTTGTTCCCTATCCCCCCTTTTTTTTAAATTGAAGTATAGTTGATTTACAATACAGTTGTTTAGATTCTTTTCCATTATAGGTTATTACAAGATACTGGTATAGTTCCCTGTGCTATACATTCGGTCCTTGTTATTTATCTGTTTCATATATAGTAGTGTGTATCTGCTAATCCTATCTCCTTTACCCCTCCCACCTTTCTCCTTTGCTAACCATAAGTTTGTTTTATGTCAACAAGTCTTTCTGTTTTGTAAGTAAGTTTATTTGTGTCACTTTTTTTTAGATCCCACATATAAGTGGTAGTGTATGGTATTTGTCTGTTTCTGTCTTCACTTACTGTGATACTCTCTAGGTCCATCCATGTTGCTGCAGATGGCATTATTTCATTTTTTCTGGCTGAGTAATATTTCATTGTAACGTGTACTACTTTTTCTTTATCCATTCACCTGTCAATGGGCATTTGGGTGGCTTCCATGTCTTGGCTACTGTAAATAGTGCTGCTATGAACATTGTATGCGTTTATCTTTTCAAATTAAAGAGTTTTTGTCTTTTCTGAATATATACCCAGGAGTGGGATTCCTGGAACAAATGGTAAATCTATTTTTAGTTTTTAAAGGGACCTCCATACTGTCCTCCATAGTGGCTGCACCAGTTTATACTCCCACTAACAGTATAGGAGGGTTCTCATTTCTCCACACTCTCTCTAGCTTTTCTTATTTGTAGACTTTTCAAAGAAGGCCGTTCTGACTGTGTGAGGTGATACCTCACTGTAGTTTTAATTTGCTTTTCTCTAATAATTAGTGATGTTGAACATCTTTTCGTGTGCCTGTTGGCCATCTGTATATCTTCTTTGGAAAAATGTCTATTTAGATCTTCTGTCCACTTTTTGATTGGGTTGTTTGTTTTTTTGATATTGAGCTATATGAGCTGTTTGTATACTTTGGAAATCAATCCCTTGCCAGTCGCATAATTTGCAGTTGTTTTCTCCCAGTCTATAGGTTGCCTTTTCATTTTGTTTGTGGTTTCCTTTGCTGTACAAAAACTTTTAAGTTTAATTAGGTTCCATTTATTTTTGCTTTTGTTTCCATTACTCTAGGAGATGGATCCAAAAAAAGTATTGCTGCAATTTATGTCGAAAAGTCCTCTGCCTATATTTTCTTCTAGGAGTTTTATATTTAAATTTTAAATTTAGATTTTTAATCCAGTTTGAGTTTTTGTATATGTTGTTAGATAAAGTTTTGATTTCTTTCACATGTAGCTGTCCAGTTTTTCCAGCATTGCTTATTGAAGAGACTGTCTTCATTGATATTCTTCCCTCCTTTGTCACAGATTAATTGATCATAAGTGAGTGGGTTTATTTTGGGGCTTTCCATCTTGTTCTTTTGACCTATGTGTTGCATACTGTTTTGATTACTGTAGCTTGTAGTATAGTCTGAAGTCAGAGAACATGATTCCCCCAGCTCCATTCTTGTCAAGGTTGTTTTGCCTATTCAAGTTCTTTTGTGTTTCCATACAAATTTTTAAATTTTTTGTTCTAACTCTGAAAAATCCCATTGGTAATTTGATAGGGATTGCACTGAATTTGTAGATTGCCTTGGGTAATATGGCCATTTTAACAATATTCATTCTTCCAATCCAAGAACACAGTATTTCTGTCCATCTGTTTTATGTCATCTTAAATTTCTTTCATCAGAGTATTATAGTTTTTGGAGTACAGGTCTTTTTAACCTCCTTAGGTAGGTTTATTCCTAGGTATTTTATTCTTTTTCATGTGATGGTAAATGGGATTGTTTCCTTAATTTCTCTTTCTGATATTTCATTGTTAGTGTCTAGCATGAAAGAATGAAATAATGCCAATTACTATAGATTAATTTTGTATCCAGTAACTTTATTGAATTTATTGATGAGCTCTAGTAGTTTTCTGATGTCATCTTTAAGATTTTCTATGTATAGGATCATGTCATATGCAAACAGTAACAGTTTTACTTCTTCCTTTCGCATGTGGATTCCTTTTCTTTCTCTGCCTTCTCTGATTGCTGTGGCTAGGACTTCCAAAACCATGTTGAAAAAAAGTGGTGAGAGTGGGCATCCTTGTCTTGGTCCTGATCAGGGGAATGCTTTCAACTTTCCTGCATTAAGTATGATATTAGCTGTTGGTTTGTCATATATGGCCTTTATTGTGTGAGGTGTGTTCCCTCTGTGCCCACTTTCTGGAGAGTTTTTATCAAAAATGGATGTTGAATTTTATCAAAAGTTTTTTTCTGCATCTATTGAGATGATCATATGGTTTTTATTCAATTTGTTAATGTGTGTCATTGATTGATTTGTGGATATTCAAAAATTCTTGCATCCCTGGGATAAGTCATATGATCATGGTCTATGATCCTTTTAATGTATTGGTGGAATTGGTTTGCTAGTATTTTGTTGAGGATTTTTGCATCTATGTTCATCAGTGATATTGGCATGTTATTTTCTTTCGTGTGTGTGTGTGTGTGTGTGTGTGTATGTGATTGTCTGGTTTTGGTATCAGGGTGATGGTAGCCTCATAGAATTAGTCGGGAAGTATTCCTTCCTCTGCAATTTTTCGGAATAGTTTTAGGAGGATAGGTGTTAACTCTTCTCTAAATGGTAGAATTCAACTCTGAAGCCATCTGGTACTGGACTTTTGTTTGTTGGAAGTTTTTAAATTACTGATTTCAATTTCAGTACTGGTAATTGGTCTGTTCATATTTTCTATTCTGGGTCAATCTTGGGTCATTGTACCATTCTAAGAGTTTATCCATTTCTTCTAGGTTTTCCATTTTATTGTTGTATAGTTGCACATAGTGATCTCTTACGATCCTTTGTATTTCTTTGGTATTGGTTGCAACTTCTTTTTCATTTCTGATTTTATTGATTACGGCGCTCTCCCTTTTTTGTTGATGATTCTGACTAAAAGTTTATTAGTTTTGTTTTCCTTTTCAAAGAACCAGCTTTTAATGACATTGATCTTTTCCATTGTTTTTTAGTCTCTATTTTATTTACTTCTGCTCTGATCTTTATAGTGTCATTCCTTTTATTAACTTTGGGCTTTGTATGTTCTTCTTTCTCTAGTTGCTTTAGGTGTCAGGTTAGGTTGTTTATTTGAGATGTTTCTTGTTCCCTGAGGTAAGCTTGTATTGTTATAAACTTCCCTCTTGAAACTGCTTTTGCTGTGTCCCATAGGTTTGGGATCTTTGTGTTTTCATTTTTGTTTGTCTCTCAGTGCTTTTTTATTTCTTCTTTGATTTCTTCAGTGATCCATTGGTTGGTTAGTGGCATATTGTTTAGACTCCATGTATTTGGTTTTGTTTTTGTTGTTGTTGCACTTTTATTCTTGTAGTCTGTTTCTAATTGCATACTGTTGTGGTTGGAAAACGTGCTTGATATGATTCCAATTTTTTTAAATTTACTGAGGATTTCTTTGTGGCCCAGCATCTGTATTATTTGTTTTTTCATGTCCTTGCATTTTATGCTCTTGGCACTAATTCAAGCCAAATCTGCCCTCCATTTGTGTGTGTCTCCCTTT
This sequence comes from Vicugna pacos, assembly GCF_048564905.1. Classification (NCBI taxonomy): domain Eukaryota; kingdom Metazoa; phylum Chordata; class Mammalia; order Artiodactyla; family Camelidae; genus Vicugna; species Vicugna pacos. The sequence continues at coordinate 30,901,590 of NC_132990.1, forward strand.
ACTATCTACAAGCACGTTTAAAATTCTGTTGATTTTATTTTCTTGATGAACTCTCTCCCAGAGCCTTTTGACCTGTTCAGCTCTGGACTGGTTGATCTCTAAATCTGCTACACAATAGGAGTAGATTCCATAATAGCGAAGGGGAGGTAGTGGGGGACTTTTACCTGAACTTGGGAAGAGCTTTAGCCATGGGAGAAGGATCATCCAATGGGAGTCATGGTCTTAGGTAGAATACAGTCTCTGTTGAAACTGCAACCCAGCAAGGAGAAAGCATGGAGTGTAAATACTACCATCTCAGTTTCCTCCTCCTGATATCCTGCCAGCATTTCTATTGGTCAAACACAACTAAAGCAGCAGCAAGGATGCATAGGTCATTAGTCCATAGAGGTCATCTCTTGTGGCATAGAGAACAATGCAGAGTAAATTGAAACTGAGACTAAGAATAATTAGCAAACTAAGAATAAGTAGCAAACCATGTCTTTCTCTTCTCAGTTTACTCTCTTATTTTGGCAAAACCCGTTCTCCAGTAATTTTACGAGAAAGGGCAAATGAGAGGCAAATTACTTAAGTGTTTAAGGAAGCATCTTTCTGTATCAAACTAAATTGATAGTTTGGCTGGATCTTGATTTCAATATTGGATATCATTTTTCTTTACTCTCTTTTCCTCTAGATTCTATTATTGCTATTGAGAAGATTCCTGCCAATCTAACAGTTGATTCTTTGTATAAAGTATTGAAGCTGATATGTACTTAGTTTTTGTATCCACAATTCTGAAACTCTAAAATGATTACTTTTCTATGTCTCTTTTTTTCAACACAGAGTGCTGAGTACTCAGTCTTTTCTTACAATTTAAAATTCTTGTCCATAAGTTTTGGATAATTTTCTTGAATTGTTTTTCTAGTGATTTCTTCACCTCTGTTATCTCTTTCTGGAAATCCAATTGTTTGAATGTTTAACCTCCAAAACTAGTTCTTTAATTTTTATTTGTCTTTCCTTTTATGATTTGTATCACACTTTTTTTTTTTAGAGATTTACTTAAATTTATGCCAGTTTTCAAGAAATCTTATAGGTTCTCTAAACGTTTTGCAGCATCTTGTTCTTGTTTTCCTCAGGCTATTAATGGTAGGTTTGGGAGTGGGGGTAGGTTGTCTGTTTCTAAGTTTTTCCACATAGAGTCAGTTTTCTCCAACTGAGTTTTCTTGTTTTGTTTTGTTTCTGTCTTTCATATCAGATGCCTTATTGATCTCTCAGCAAAAAAAGTGATTTGGTTGCTCAGTGCGCAAGGAAAGGATTGATAACTCTGGGCTTTCCTGTTAGGTAAAATGTCTTGATCATTTTGTTGGGGAGAATCTCCAATGTAAGAATCTTCAGATCTCTTCTCTTGAGCTAGATAGAGTCCACTCTCTTGTCTATAGACTATAAGCTTAGGTTTCCAGCACATTGGAAACTAAGTAAAGGAAAAAGGCAGAGTTTCAGTTAATTTGTGAGCATTTAATCCCTTTGTTTCCAACATGACTCTGCTGTCAGCTGTGCCTGTTGCCCTCAAGCCCACGGTTCTATCTTATGCTCTCCAGAAATCACACTTTCAGTTTTCCCTTGGGGCGGAAAAGAGGCAGTTTCCTTGATGCAAGGAACTGGAAAAGGGTCTCCTTAATCTTTGAATCTTGAATTTTCTTACTTTCAGTTCTGTCTTCACTTCCACTCCTACACGAACGTGCATGTCCATTGTGTTGTTTCCTAGTTTTTCCTTAAATCATTTTTCAACAGTGTTTCTCTTTTCAGCCCTACCGTCATCCCTACTTTTAGATACATATAGAATCAGCGATTCCTGAACCTTGTGGGAAAGGAGAGTTCTGTGTGTTAAGTTGCATTGCTTCTTGGCTTTCCCCCACTGCAAACTTAAGGCTCAACTTCCTCAAATCTACCAAATCTTTGGCCATCCCTTGGCTTTCTAGCATCTTTTTTTTTTTTTAATATTATCTTTTGTCTCTCTTTGTCATTGCATCTTTATGCTATTTTTTGTACTATAATATTACTAGACTTTAGGGTCAAGACAGAGGTAAATGCATGTGTTCATTTCTCCCAACTTCATCTTAGAGTCAGTAGTCACTTCTCAATGGTAGGATCAAAGAAGTGTTAAGACTTTAAATAAACTTGTCTTGCTTGTGCATTTTTCATGTATGGGGCAGATTCAGAGGCATTCACACAGCGTTTTTCTTTCATAGGATTCATTACAAATTCATCAAGAGAATACAAATAGCATTACCCTCCATCAAGCTTTATATCATACATTTGTATTCTGTTCTCCAGTTTCCAAATCACTTGCATGTATTTATCTGCTTAGATCCTTGAAACAACTCTTTGAAGTAGACAGGGCAGGTATTAAAATTCCCATCTGACAAGTGAGGAAAGTGAGGCTCATAAGGGTTGAATGACTTATCCAGAGTAGTAACCCAGGTCTTGGAATATGAGAAACCTGATTCATTTCCTTTGGCCCATGTTTTTTTCCTAGTGGCAATATTTCTGCTTTTATAACTTACCTAGAATGGCATTCAACCCAGTAGGAATGGATCCATTTCCCACAATGTGGCCAGATTGGCCCATGATAGTCTACAATGGGGCCACCTGTGGTAGATTAAAGACTCATAAGATTCCTGGACCCCAACTCCAAGCGATTATGATTTGTAAGCTCTAGTGTCTAAACTAAGTATCTATTTTTAAATAGTTCCCTAGATGATAGTGGTGTGTGCTTGACAGAGAACCACTGCCCTGAAGGGCCTGGAAATGGTCTGGAGGGGTCCCCTGGGCTTCAAATCACATGCCAATAATCAAATGCCAATGTCCAGAATGTAGCAATGTAGCCGTCCAGACAGCAGCCATCCCAGGCTGCCACAGTCATAGCTAATAGCTCCTTCCCTGCCATTCCCCACTGTGGCCCTTGGCGGACCTCGCTTCTCCCCTCATTACATGGCCTGCCCACTCACATAATGGAGACTCCCTAGCCAGCTCCTTCCACTGCTCTGTTTTAGCTTGTGAGACTTCAGGGACTTAACTTCCTGAAAAAAATTAAATTGAAAAACTTCCTTCTTGATAACTTAGGACCTCTTGTGGAACTCAGCTCTCTTAGGAGCCAAAGGGAAAGAATAATAAAGAGCTCTGCTCGTTATCTGATTGGTGGCCCCAGAAATGTTATCCCTGGCTCTCAGGTGGCCTGCTAGCTGGAAAATATAAAATCCAAATACCTTTTAGGTCAGAGAGGAAGCATCTTGGCATCAAAATGCAGGTACATGCATATGAATGCACAGCAGTGCACAGTTGAAGAGGCCTCTTTTCTAGACCCTCAAGGTCCCTGAGCTAAGGAAGGTGAAAGAATGACAGGGAGAAAGAAGAGAGCTGTGTAACAAGAGTCTAAGTATTCTATTTACCACTGAGAGAAAGAGAAGACTGAGCCTATTTGTCAGGCCAATGAGAGATCACCATGCACATCTCAGCTCAAGAGACAGAGTACTCTTCTAGGACAGCATTCCTCTAAGGAAGGAGTTTGGTGCATGAATCTTTAAGCAATAACTCAGTCATTGGAAGGGAGGTAATAGTGAAGGATGACTTTGACTATGGGTTTTCCCATGGACCAGATAGGCATGCCCCAGAGGACATACCACTTCCAGGGCCTTCCTTTAGGGGTTCCTTCTACATACATCATTTTGCTGGTAGCACAACACCCAAACCCTAGACCAGCAAGTAGACTGGAGGGGAAACCTGACCCAGATACAGTTAGTAAAGGCTAAAGGGGACTATGACCTGGCCTGGAACAAGAGCAGTCAAACAGGAAAAGGACAATTAAGTTAATCTGACTCTTCAAGAAATACATTTAATTCATTCAACAAATATTCATTGAGCACCAGCTCTATGTAGACGTTTTATTATTTTTGAGGTTTTTTTTTAAATGCTTCCATCGAACATACTCTGTGCCATGCCCTAGTATGAGTGCATTGCAAATATTAATGTATTTAATTCTTACAACATCCTAGTAAGTTAGCTGCTTTTATCATCCCCATTATGAAGGTTAAAAAAAATAAGGTACAAAATGCCTAAGTAACTTGCCCCCAGGCTACACACTTATTAAGGGGTAGGGCCACTCTTTTAAGTACTAGAGATATATCAATGAACAAAAGAGACCACAATACATGTCCTTATCAAGCTTATTTTCTACTGACGAGTTTGGTCTGGATATTTGGAGAGAGACTCAGGGGACTGGGAGCACAAGCTGGTAAAAATCATGGGGCGAAGGCCGGCAGCAAAGGCCAAATGGCAACAGAGGCCTAGGAAGGAAGTGTGAAGCTGGTGACTGCCCATGATAGAAAAGTTAAAGATCACTGAACCGAGGGTGAGGGCCCAACAGGACAAACAGGTCCCAAGAAGGACTTTCCTGTTGCCAGTCATGTTCATTTCCAGGAGGCCAGATGCTTCTTAGAGCCCTGTGAGGCCCAGCTACATGGCTGAGTTTTGCATCCTCTTATCCCTGCAGTAAGACCACCAGTACCAAAATAATCTGAATGCATTTTTGTCCTTCACATCCTTAAGAGCCTCCAACAGTCAGCCCTGAGGAGCCCTAATCCCTTCGTGAAAGCAAGGACTGCAAGAAACAAAACCTCAAAAGGCAGTGTGCACAAAAACAGTCTCCTTGAGGGATTAAGAGCACGAAGTTGCAGTACTTTGAGACAAGCACAGCCACAATAAGGGGACTAAGGATGGGATGACAGTTCCTCCTGCTTCAGAGAAGTGCAGGGCTGGTGCAGGGTATCAGTGGGAATTAACCTCAGCTAAGAATGGTGGTGACAGTCTGGACCCTGTGATCCCCAACTTCAGCCATTGGTGCCAGCAGCATATCACTGCATCTTCGGAATTACAACAGGGGCGTCATCCATGTTGCTTCTGGGTATGATAAGGGACAGTTTCAGCATTATCAGCAGGTATAGAAGAAAGTCCCTCTCCCTCAGCCTGGAGGCAGTGCCAGCTGAGGCCACTGACATTCCTAAAGTTATACTGGAAAAGAAACAGAGCAAATGGCAGTCACCTTGTGGAAACCAAGAGGATTTATTTATAAGCACATCTGAGATATCTCTTGGGGACTCTCAGACATAATTGAGGAGCAATTGATAGGACACTGGAACATGGCAATAGCAATACACTACTTGTAATTAAAAGTAATACTGTTTATAAATTTTTCACTGAGACCCCATTTAAACCTTCAAACTGATGAGACCAAAGGGGAATGAATACTTCTTTTCTTTCTTTCCTTCTTTCTTTTTTTCTTCCTTTCTTCTTTTTCTTTCTTTTTTTGTTTTTTTTTTTTTTTTTTTTTTGGTAAATTTTCCTTTGACTCACCCCAGTCAGAGCTCTTCTGCACAGGGAATGCTATGTTTACTAAGTCTGTGCCAGATCCCATTGGTCCTCATTCTCACCTCAGCTGTTACTCAGGAAGCCAGGTTCCAGCATTGAGTCAACACTAACGCTGATAGGGAATACTCAGCAGGAAGCTTCAGCAGTTCTGATGCAAGTCAGAAGGATTTCCTGGCAAGAGCTGGCTCATTGGAATGTGCTCCATTAGTCAGAAGAGTCGGCATTAGTTGTAGAATCGTAAGCACTTCAAAGCTGGAAAGGTACATGGGGATAGCCTCATTTCCTCACATCACAGATGGGGAACTGATGAGAATTTTATGTGACCCTCTGCAGGAATTTCATGTTGCTTTGCCATTCCCCCATACCAAGCCTTACCAGCCTCTGCTGCTCTCCCCAGGAATAGTGCCACCCTTCCAGCCCCCTAAGCAAATTGGCCTTTTCATCTCATCTCTTTCCTCCAGTTGAGTAGGGTAGTACCTGGAAAACTTATTAACACCAGTCTGTTAGGTGAGCTGTATGGTCTTCAACATATCAAGGTCCCAGAGGTTGTAAGTTTGAAGATCAAGATGAAGATGGTGATGATGGTGATGATGATAAAAAAGAACCGTAATGCTAGTAACAATAGCAGCTCCCACTTTTTGAGCAGGGCAGTATGCCAAATACTTTATATACATGCTCTCACTGAATGTTTACCATCACTTTTAAGAAATGGATGTTATAATCCCATTGTACTGATGGAGAAACTGTGGTTTTAATGTCAAGAGATGCATGCCAAGTCACAAGGTTATTAAGTGGTAGAGGAGAGTTTTGGCCTCAGATCATCCCTCCTTATGTTTTGCTAGATGATGTTCAGTAACCTCTTTCCTACCTCAGAAGGGAAGGGAATTCAGGTGTATAAGGGGCTGGACCACACTGGGCTGGAAGTGTTTCTACCATAGTTCTCTGTGACTGGTTCCCATTGACCATTTCCCTTTGCCCCCTACCTCCTTGTAGGTCCCAGGCATTTTCTATTGCCTGGGGAAAAAACCTGGCAAGTCAAAACTCTTCTTAAATTCTGATTTATTCTTATTCACTGTGGGGAGAAAACCTAGAGGCAGAAGAGGCCTAGAGAGTCAGTCTTGAGGAAAATCAAATCAACCACATTTCCCATCCTTTTCATTTTCTAACTTATTTAAATGGGATTCTAATTGCACAAAACAACCAATTTTGTTCATTAAGGTTCAATTAAATTCATCTGAAACTCAGGGTAATGGCATTGTTGTTGAACAGCCATATTAAAGATGAAACATAATCTCTTTTGACTTCATTTCCTTTGACAAAATGAAGTTCAGCTACTAATGAGCTTGCAATACAAGGTCTCTTTTATAAGTGGCAACAAAGGGTGCAAATTTATGAACAGCAGTTTTTATTATCATCAACAGCCATTTCCTTTGTTACCAAAATGCGCAGAAATGATTATGGGGCCCTTTTTCCTTATTATTGCTTTGGGCAGGGTGGGGGAACTAGAGATAAATAGCTTCATAATCATATCACAGTGAAGTCACACACTGAGAGCCCACAGGGGGTGGCCTCAAAGCCTTGATGTAGGGCATTCTGTGGACTAGACAGATATTTCAATTTCCAGTCTTGCAGGCTTCAGTCTCTCCCCCAGAGTCCTAATCTCTGTTTCAGAGTAAACAAGAAATGCTTCTCCCTACATAGCCTATCCCATGCCTTTTTGTAGCCTCAGGGAAGAATCTGTTTGTCCTCTAGAGTCAGGGAAGCAAAACAGGAAAAACCTGTTTAGGTAGCATGAGAATGCCTTGGCGAAGGGGCCTTCTCACCCTTTGGTGATACCTGACCAGTCCTTTCCATGAGTAGCCACCAGAATGGCATAATGCCACCATTTCCTTCCTCGGGGCCCTGCTGTGTTCATAGTTAACCTCACTTGGCAGCGTATCTTCCCCTGGTTAGCAGTCCTGTAACTTTCAAGCCTGATGATACTAATTCAGTACCCAAAACTAAGGTGCCGTTAGTCCCTAGCCCAGTGAGAGTATACATCTGAGTGACATTCAACCAAAGGAGTGGCTGGCATTGAACCAGGCTCAATGAGGGTCTGTGATGTGTGGGAGATCATGGGGAATACAGAGATGAATAAGGCTCTGTAAGTAGTGAGTATTACCCACTGAGTACTGGGTATAACATAAGAGGGCCACACTCCCTTATCCAAAATCCTTGGGACTCAGATTATTTTGTGTGAGTTCAGAATTTGGGGGCTTTTAGAAACGTAATTTCATTACCGGTTATCACATACTGCCTAACACCCAGTGAATTTTCTATAGTGATATGTTTGAATATTCATATTAAAAGAGGTAAAGAATATAAACAGCCTCAAATCAATTCAGTCAAGTTTGTTTCTAAGGCTAAACCTAAACCCAGTACTACGGTGAATAGAAGTGGTGAGAGTGGGCATCCTTGTTTTGTTCTACATTTTAGCAGGAAAGCTTTTCACCATTGAGCATTATCTTGGCTGTGGCACTGTTTGTCATAAATAGCTTTTATTATGTTGATATATGTTCCCTCTATACCCACTTTGTTTAAGAGTTTTTATCGTGAAGGGATGTTGAATTTTATCAAATTCTTTTTCTGCATCTGTTGAGATGATCTTGTGGTTTTTATCTTGTCTTTTGTTGTAACACGTTGATCTGTGTTATGTTGAACCATCCTTGTGACCCTGGGATGAATCCAACCTGATCATAGCGTGTGATCTTTTTTATGTGTTGTTGGATTTGGTTTGCTAATATTTTGTTGAGGATTTTTAATATCTATATTTATCAAGGATATTGACCTGTTATTTTCTTTTTTGGCAGTGTCTTTGTCTAGTTTTGGTATCAGAGTGATGGTGGCTTCATAGAATGAGTTTGAGAGTGTTCCCTCCTCTTCAGCCTTTTAGAAGAGTTTGAGAAGGATCACTTACCGTAAGTTCTTTATATATGTGGTAAGATTCCCCAGCGAAGCCATCCAGTACTGGACTTTTGTTTGCAGGGAGTTGCTTTTGTTTTTGTTTTTGTTTTTAACACATTCTATTTCACATTTAGTGATTGATCTGTTCAAATTATCTATTTCTTCTTGACTCAGTTTGGTCTGAGTTTGGTCTAAATCTTGCCTGTATGTTTCAAGAAACTTGTCAATTTCTTCTAGGTTGTCCAATTTGTTGGCATATAGTTGTTCATAGTATTCTCTTATGATTGTATTTCTGTGGTATTGGCTGTTATTTTTCCTCTCTCATTTCTTATTTTGTTTATTTGGGTCCTCTCTCTTTTCTTCTGGTGAGCCTGGTCAGATGTTTGCTTATTTTGTTTATCCTTTCAAAAAAAAAAAAAAAAACCCAGCTCTTGGTTTTATTACGTTTCTCTATTTTTTAAATCTGTTTTATTTATTTCCTCTCTCATTTTTATTATGTCCTTCCATCTGCTGGTTTAGGTTTTGTTTGTTCTTTGTTTTCTAATTCTTTTAGGTAGTAGGTTATGTTGTTTATTTGAGATTTTTCTTGTTTTATGAGGAATGCCTATATTGCTGTGAACAGTAAATGCTGTGAATGCCTATATCCCTCTTAGGACTGGTTTTGCTGCATCCCATAGATTTTGTATGGTAATGTTTTCATTGTCATTTGTCTCCAGGTATTTTTTACTTTCCTCTCTAATTTCATTGTTGATCTATTGGTTTTTTAATGGCATGTTGTTTAGTCTTCATGTAATTGTTTTTTTCCTCATTTCTCTTTCTGTGGTTGATTTCTAGTTTCATGACTTTGTGGTTAGAAAAGATGCTGGAAGTAATTTTTATCCTCTTAAATTTGCTGAGGCTTGTTTTCTGTCCTAGTTTGCTGTCTATCCTAGAGAATATTCTATCTGCGCTTGAAAAGAATATTAAGAGTTTTTTTGGAATGTCCTGAAAATATCAATTAAATATAACTATTCTGTTGTGTCATTGCCTTATTAATTTTCTGTCTGATAGATCTGTTCATTGATGTCAGTGGGGTGTTAGTCTCCTACCATTATATTCCTGTCAGTTTCTCCCTTTATATCTGTTACTATTTGTTTTCTGTCTTTAGGTTCTCCTGTATTGGGTACATACATGTTGACGTATATAATACCCTCTTGTACTAATTCTTTTATCGTTATATAGTGTCCTTTATCTTTATGGACTTTGTTTTAAAATCTGTTTTGTTGATAAAATTATTGCTATCCCTGCTTTCCCATCATTTCCATTTGCATGAAATATCTTTTTCCATCCCCTCGTTGTCAATCTCTGTGTCCTTCACCCTAAAGTAGATCTCTTGTAGACAGCATATTGTAGGGTCTTGTTTTATCATTTAATTTGCCACTCTGTGTCTTTTGATTGGAGCATTTAGTCCATTGGCATTTAAGCATATTTATTTATTGCCATTTTAAACCTTGTTTTCCAGTTGATTTTGTATTTCTTCTTTGTTCCTTTTTCTTTTTGTTTTTCTTTTTTTGGTTTGATGGTTTTCTTTTGTGTTATGCTTAGATTCTCTTCTTCCTCTTTTTTTCTGTGAATCTATTTTATGTTTTTGACTTACGGTTCCCCTGGTTTTCAAATATGTTAACCCATTACTATATCTATTTGCTTTAGACTGGTAGTCATATAGGCTCAAACACATTCTTAAAAAGAGATTTGCTTACTCCCTCCCTCCTTATTTTATGATTTTGATGCCCTGTTTTATATCTTCAAGTTTATTTTTTGCTGCTCATTGTAGTCATTATTTTTACACAGACAATGTTTTTTAATATACTGGCTTGTTTAAGTGATTTATTTTCCAATTGTGATTTTCTCTTTCCTTATAATTCTTGCTTCTTTTCTATTTAGAGAAGACCTTTCAGTATTTATTTTAGGATAGGTTTAGTATTGCTGTATTCTTTTACTTTTTGCTTGTCTGAGGAATTCTTTTTCTCTTTCTATTCTAAATGATAATCTTGCTGGGTAGACTATCCTAGCTTACAGGTTTTTCCCTTTTAGGACTTTGAATATGTCTTTCTGCTCCATTCTGGCCTGTAATATTCCTGTAGAGAAATCAGCTGATAGCTTTAAGGGTGTTCTCTTACAACTCTTTTTCTCTTGCTATCTTTAGAATCCTCTCTTTAACTTTTTGCCTCTTTACTTACAATATATCTTGGTGTCGGTCTATTTGGGTTCATCTTATTTGGGACCCTCTGTGCTTCCTGTAGCTGGATATCTATTTCCTTATTTAGGTCTGGAAAGTTTTCAGCCATAATTTCTTCAAATATGTCCTTGATCCCCTTTTCTCTTTCTTCTCCTTCTGGGATCCCTATTATGCATAGATTGGAATGCTTTATATTATCCTATAGGTCTCATATATTGCTTTTTTTTATTAATTTTTTTGTCTGCTTTTCTGATTGGGTGAGTTCTGTTATTCTGTCTTCCAGATCAGTTATTCATTCTGCATTCTTTTTTTTTTTTTACATTTTTTATTGATTCATAATCATTTTACAGTGTTGTGTCAAATTCCAGTGTTCAGCACAATTTTTCAGTCATTCATGGACATATACACACTCATTGTCACATTTTTTTCTCTGTGATTTATCATTACATTTTGTGTATATTTCCCTGTGCTATACAGTGTAATCTTGTTTATCTATTCTACAATTTTGAAATCCCAGTCTGTCCCTTCCCACCCTCTACCCCCCCCCCCCGGTAACCATAAGTCTGTATTCTCTGTCCATGAGTCTATTTCTGTCCTGTATTTATACTTTGTTTTTGTTTGTTTGTTTGTTTGTTTTTGTTTTTTAGATTCCACATATGAGCGATCTCATATGGTATTTTTCTTTCTCTTTCTGGCTTACTTCACTTAGAATGACATTCTCTAGGAGCATCCATGTTGCTGCAAATGGCATTATGTTGTCGGTTTTTATGGCTGAGTAGTATTCCATTGTATAAATATACCACTTCTTCTTTATCCAGTCACCTGTTGATGGACATTTAGGCTGTTTCCATGTTTTGGCTATTGTAAATAGTGCTGCTATGAACATTGGGGTGCAGGTGTCATCCTGAAGTAGATTTCCTTCTGGGTACAAGCCCAGGAGTGGGATTCCTGGGTCATATGGTAAGTCTATTCCTAGTCTTTTGAGGAATCTCCACACTGTTTTCCACAGTGGCTGCACCAAACTGCATTCCCACCAGCAGTGTAGGAGGGTTCCCCTTTCTCCACAGCCTCTCCAGCATTTGTCATTTTTGGATTTTTGAATGACGGCCATTCTGACTGGTGTGAGGTGATACCTCATTGTAGTTTTGCTTTGCATTTCTCTGATAATTAGTGATGTTGAACATTTTTTCATGTGCTTTTTGATCATTTGTATGTCTTCCTTGGAGAGTTGCTTGTTTAGGTCTATTCTGCATTCTTAAGTTTGCTAATTATTGCCTTTAGCTCAGCTTTTATCTTGGCAGATGGGTTCTCTACTTTTAATTGGATCCTCTTTATAGTTTCTAGTTCCTTGTTACAGTGATCTTCATTTTTGCAGACTTTTGTAATGCCTTCAGTATTTTTGTCTCCTTTTTGAACTCAGGATCTAGTAGACTAGAGATACCTGTTTCATTATTTGTTCTTTCAGGGGATTTCTCTTGTTCTTTTAATTGGGAGTGGTTCCTCTCCTTTTTCATTTTATTTTTATTTCTCTGACTATGAATTTATGAGAAACAGCTAGTCACTGTGGTCTTCAAGGGCCTTTTTTCTGTAGGAGACTCCCCCTGTAGCCTGTATGAATCTAATATTTTTGGTGCAAAGGCTGCTTTTAGTGTGGTTGCCTGCCATGTCATTCCTCGTGTGTGTGCTGACCATTATCCCTTTGATAGGGTATGTGATTGGTGTTCTGGTGACCTGTTCTGGATATTGAGTGGGGCCCCCTCTTTGCCCTGTGGCTATCACAGCCTGGCTGTGGGAGCTATGAAATCAGTGCAGTCCCCAGCCTTGTCTCCACATATGAGTGCCTGCAAAGACTGCAGCTAATTCCAGACCTGCCCCAGCCACAGAAGCACCACTAATCCACTTGGATGCGCCATATGCACTGAGCTTACAAAGGCACCAATGGCATAAGTCTGCCAAAGTTGCAAAGCTTCGTCAGACAGATCTCAGATTTCAGCCCTGTCTGTATGTGTGGCCAGTAGCTTACAAGCTCCCTGAGCTCACAGAGGCAGAGCCAACAGTGAAGCTGCTATGGCAGGACCCGGCCCCTCCCTTCGCACACATGTTAATAATGGAGCTTCTCTGGTGGACCTGGGCTCCATCCTGTGCACAGCCCCAGTTGCAGCCAGCCCCTTCAAGTTGTCTCCATACAGCCAACCCAGTCCTCTCCCCAGATCTGTCTGCTGAAGCCCGAGTTTAACACCCAGCCCCCATGTATATCAGCAAATGTGCATTTTGGGCTGAGGAGTGCAGCAAGTTGGCCAGGGCCATGTATACTAGTCTCTGTTCTCCCTGCCACAGTCTGGCTGATGCACTCTCCCCTTAGCCTCTGAAGCTCCCTATCTGTCCCAGCTGATCTCCCAGCCATTGTTGGGGGTTCCCAGGGTGAAGGAATTTTTCTTCTTTCGCAGTTCCCTCCCAGGGCAGGCAGGTCCCATCCACAATTCCTTTTTTTTTCTCCTCTTTCGTCCCACCTGGTTACATGGTCATCTATTTTGCAGCTTTGGTTGTATGAGATCTTCTGCTAGGATTCAGTAGTTACTCTGTAGAAATGATTCCACGTGCAGATGTATTTTTGATGTATTTGTGGGAGCAAGTGAGCTCCATGTCTTTCTATTCTGCCATCTTGATCTCTTCTCACAAATTTGAATGATAATAGGTTTCTCCTCTGAAACCACTTGAAATTCTCTCACAAAGGGCATCATCAGCCTCCTAGTGAAAAATTGCATGATCTTACTTGGACTCTGCAGCATTTTCTTCCTGTTGACCCCTCCTGCTCTTTGGAACACTCTTTTCCCTTGACATCCTTGACATCCCAGCATCCTGGTTTCCCATTTCTTGGCCTCTTTCAGTACTCATTCACAGGCCCCTCTTTTTCTACTTGACTGTGGGTAGCTATTCACTAGGATTCTGATTTTTTTTTTTATCATTTCTCGCCCTACTCTCATGCAACATGTTCTCTCCGAGTTACCTGCCCATCATTCCCCTAGATGTATTTATTTATTTAAGGCAGGTTTATTGCAGTGATACTTACAAAATCTGCCTGTGTTCAGTTCTCTGAATTTTGACATACAGTTCTCTTACCACCACCATAATCAAGATAAAGAGTACTTCCATCAATCCAAAAACCATTCCTTTATGCTGACCCTGTGTTGTCATTTTCCTCCCTCACCTTCAGTCCCTGGCAACCACTGATCTCTTTTTTCTCCTTATAGTTTTGCCTTTTCCAGAAGGTAAATTTCATGTATTTAAACATCTACCGGTAAAGAAGACGCCTTCCTCATTTACATCTCTAGTACTAACCTTTTGAGCTTCAGAGTCATCTGCCCAGTCCAGTGCTTTTGACTAGGTCAGGTTTAGAATCCTCTCTTCATGCATGGAGAAGGTTGAGTGATTCAAAATTTGCTTAACCTCTCTGAACCTTAGTTTTCCTCCCTGAAAGGGGAGAATGATAGATACTTCCTTTGCTGATTTCTTGGAGAGATTAAATAAATGCCACTAAGGAGCCTACCAGGCTGGATATACACAATAGATGCTCAGTAGATCATTAATATCATTGATAAAGTTCCATTTCTCCCAGGGGACCAGTACCTTCTCAGGATGGACCATGGGGTTTCTGAGTTTTCAGCCTACTTGCCAGGCATCATTCTCCTCACCAGTCAGTGCTATATGTCCCAGCAGCACGCTGGGTAAGAGGATGTGTAACACTTCCAGTGACTGCGCATTTGAATTCTTAGGAAGTTCGTGGTACAGTTGAGTCTTGCAGCCAACGAGTTACTACATGTAATGAGAACGCCTCATGAGCTCTAGTTAGCTTTGAGTTTATGGAGCTGATTAATATCTAAAATGAAGATAGTTTCATTTCAGATCCTTTTTACTTAAAGGCAAAAATGAAGCACATTGTTATCTTGCAGCATATACTCCTCCAATATGATTACTCATAAGACCTCCAGGTCATTTACAGTAATGAACACATTCTGGTCTTGCTTCACATGGGATGGGTACAGGAAGAAGTGGCAGACTGATTCATTCCTACATATTTTTGTATTCTGTCTTCACGTTTTCATATACTATTACCCAATAGCATTTTATAATGTATTCTGAGATATTTTAGTGGATGCTTCTTCTCAGTTTCTCTCTAGATGAACTAAAGAAAAGTACCTTCGTAAAAGTAAACTGACAAGAATCACATCATTCTCATTTCCAACACACAAAAAGGAACTAAAATGTTGTGAAATATACCAGGTAGTTATACTAATTCTCTAACCTCCAGAGAAACGGCTTGTAATTAGAATTATATTAGAATTGTCACAGCCAGTAATTTGTTTCTTTTTTTAATACGAGACAGACTTCAACTGATTTCATGCTACATGTACACACTAAAAATGCAGTTAGTGTAATGCAGAGGAATTAAAATTACAATTGAGGTGTCACATAGTAAGTGAAAAAGCTTTTCTGGTCTGTCTGAGCTAACAACGACTTTATCCAGAATGCAGTGAAACAAAGGTGTCTTTCTCAAGAGCCAAAGTGCATTTGTGGCCAGCACTATTTTGCTTAGGCCACATACAGCTGTACTTGGTTATAGGAACATTAGTTAAGTGAGACTATAAAAAAAACAGCTGTATTTGAGATCACATAGGACTCTGCAGATTTTCTCCCTGTGGCAGCCAATCAGAAATCTTGCTGACAGGCAGACTTGTACAAAATGAATGATCCTATTTAGATTAATTCTTCTTAATGCCTTACACAGGCCTACTTTCCTGGCATATCGTGGAGAGAGCAGGTCAATTCCATTCAAAACGTAGAGATAGAAAAGGCAAGCTTGATTACTTGATAAAATTTATGACCAAACTGGCAGCAGGTGTGGAGTGTTCAGTCCTCATAAAAATATGGCTGGTGGGCTCTTCCCCAGCTCAGAGTTCAGCCATGAGGCACTCTGGAAAATGAGGACTCAGCTGGCTAGCAGTCTGCAAAACTGAGCTTTAACTGTGGCTTTGTCATTACAATTTCAGTTCTTCACTCTATCCGGTAACACGATACATCCACACATTCTGCCGCCAAACTCTGAAATGCCCACCAATTGTTGGCTTCAAGCTTTGGTCCACAGAATGTTAACCAACATCACAGACAGGTCTAAAGTGAGCTGACTCAGCCAGGCTCTCCTGCTCCCTGCCTCTGCCATTGACTTGAGAAGAATGCACCTGGGCTAGCCCACTGGGTCCCGCAGGCTCAATGGGAAACACAGAGAGCAGACATGTGAGCTGCCCAAGCCGAGGTCAGCACAGCTGCTCAGCTGTGCCCGGCCCTGCCTTGATCAGCCAACCTGCAGACTCAAGCAAAGAAGTGCTTCTGGCTGCAGGACACTGAGATTTTGCAGTTGTTTGTTACACAGCAAACTGCAGCCATAGCTCACTGAAGCATCACTGAGGACTGCGTGACCCTGGGCAGTTGTTCCCCCCTCTCCTCCACTGCTCATCTATAAAGTGATGGTAGGGGTTGGAGGATCCATACAGCCCCTTCCAATGAAACTGAGGACCAAGAAACCTGGGATGAAAAGAGCTCCAGACTCCAGATGCTCAGATTTCTTCCAGGGCTAAAGAAAGAGCTGAGGAAAACACTTCAGCTGGCATCATGGGAAAACAGGGGAGCCTTTATCCCCAGTGGCATTGCCATAAATGTCTGGCAGTGTGTCCAAAGCCATGTAAAAAGTCAGTGAGAGGACAAGGGTCTGACAAATCCTGTTTGCTACAGGGTGAAACCTAGAAGAATAAGCAAGTCAGAAGACAGGATTGGAGAAAATGGAAATCTTTATTTTTAAACACTAGTACATTTTCAAGCTGTTTTAAAAAGGAAAAATCATATTACTTCAAAACTATGCATCAAAGCATATTTATTTTAAACTCTAATTTTACAAACACATAATGAAAGAAACATATATTTTATAAATATCTACTCAGAATAAGTATTATGGAAAAAAAGTGTTTAAAAATAACAGCCCCAGATCTCCCTCTTTAAATATATAAAATTCCCATACAATTCATAAGAATTCTTTCTCAAGAGCCAACAACTCAGTTCTCATCAGACACAATCAAAAGTAAAAGGAATATAAAAAAATGTAAAAGTTCTGTACAAGGGAAATACAGATAGCACACGGGTAAATCTCATTACCAAACATGCCATTCGTGTTTTAAAAATGTTTTATAAAAACTGCCATTTAAAACAAATAAGTGAGAGTCCTTCCCTGACTGTGGAAAATATATAAATTATCACCCTCCCACCTGGGAATGGAGGCTCCCACCTGCTAGGGTGAAGGAGAGAGGCCTCCATGTGTTTCCCGACTAGGGGCCTGAGCCACATGTGGGGACCCACCTCCTCTGGCAGTGGCTTTTTGTGGTGGGTGATTCACTATTATTTCCTTCCACTTAGAAAAATTCTTTGGGATCATAGACAGCTGCTCACAAGTGGAAGCGAGACTAGGAGACAACCTCAGATTGTGGTATCCAATTAATAATGTGTATTTTGTGGTTTTGGTGACTAGTCCTGGGAGGCTAATTTTCCACTGTCAGAGACACAGCCTGTCACCTGCCGCAGGAAACACGTGGCACAGCCCAGCCTGTCCCTTCACCGCCCCACTTCCGGCCCAGTTGTTCTGTCACCTGCAGCAGTGTAAGTAGACTACTGTCTCTTCTGACACTTCTTCTGGAAAGAGCTCTTCAGAAACGTGCGGTAGACGGGGTCATCCACATATTCGTTCTTAAACCTGGAGCTCAGCACTCTCTGCCTCTTTTTCTCCCCTTGGATGATGTCTGCTCCATAAAATGTGTCTTCAAATCGCATGTCAGAGGCTGTGGACTAAGAGTAGCCAGTGTTATACTGCAGAAGGGCAGGCCCTTGTCATCACAAGAGCAGACAAAGACCTGAATCGGTCGGTGGGGGGGGGGTGTGCCCCCCCCAGGGACCTTCCTCAACACAAGCAGGACTAGAGGCCTCTCATTTACGTCTCCCTCAGCCCCCACCTCTCCTCTGGCTCCTGCCCAGCCAGGTACTGGACAAATGTCTCAACACTCATCTCTAACTCACCTCCATTTCTCTTTGCCTCTGGGGCTCTGCCCCTACCACTTCTCTGAAACTGCACTTGTTCGAATCCTCATTCCTAGGACACCTCTCTATCCTAAATGTATGTGCCTCTCTGTCACCTAACCGCTGCATGAAGCTCTTTTCTCTCTTTCCTTCTTGCGGCTCCTCACTATTGATGTCTCAGGGGCTCCCCTCCCTTAACTATTTGCTCAACCCTGATGCCGTGGGGTTTCGCAGGTGGCCTTCTCCTCTCTAAATATGCTGCCCAGGCCTGTCTGTCCACACCCATGACATCAATTCGACATCAACTCCAAAGATGCTCACATCCCTTGCTCCAGTTCAGACCTCCCTCTGTGCTCAGACCTGTGTGTCCAACTGCCCAGCAGGCATCTCAGAGTGTTTATCCTGGAGGCATTTCAAATGAACCTGTCCTGAAGTGAACTCAAAGTCTTCCTTCTCCATCGCTGTCCTTCCGATATGCCATAAATGGCAGCAGCATCCCCACCAATTCTAGCTACACTGATTAGAAACCAAGTCATTGTAATCTTCCCCTTGTCCCCACCCTGTCCAGGACCCTGGCTACGTGTACCTTGACGCCCTCCATCTTTTCTTCTTTAACCCTGATGACTCCGTGGCGCAGGCCCTCACACTTCGTCTCCTGAACCACTGTAACAAATGCTGCACTCCAGTCTGTTTTTATAGAACCACTAGAAGAAAGCTCTCTAAACTCTTTGATTATATGACATCCCTGCTTATATAGTCTTTCAATAACCCTACTGCCTTCAAGATGACTTCTAAGCTTCCTAGGCTGGACGTACATAACTGGGCATAATCCTACCCCATGCTTGGGTCAGAATGAATTATTTGCAGTTCCTGGCCGCACTTGACTGGCTTGTGCCTCTCTGTCTTTAGATGTACTGTTCCCTTTGCATGGAAGATATTGTCTTCTCTGCCATGGCTTGGCCCTTCCTTTGCGTTCCTCTCATACTCTACATGTTAGAGATGAGGGCAGGGGCAGAGATAAGGGGCAGGGAAGTCTCTCCCCATCAGGGGGTTCACTGAACCTCTTGAAGGTGAGGATATTAGGGACTGTGTACTGAACTGTATGTATCCCCAACACCACAATGTGCCCAGTGCAGTCGCTGCTCAGTAAGCGTTAGCTGGGCGGTGGAATGTGGGCTTTTTCTGTTATGCTCAGGTAAAGTCTACATTAAAGCACTATTTTTCATTCCTAATACCCTACTATTTTGCCCCTCAAATGTGTTCCCAACTGGCTTTTCTGGAGTTGGATCATTTCAGATGACACCAACGCACAGTGCACCTCACTGTGTCATGGAGGCCATCTCCCCTGGTGGTGACAGAGGCAGAGTTCAATTTTTAAGGCTTGAAAACATGTGGTTAGTCGTGAAGCAGAGACAGTTAATGGAACAGTTAAGCCTGAAAACTAATAATGGACCCAAGTGCAAAGCTGTACATGTTCCCTGCCAGTTCATGAGACAGTCATCCACGGTGACAGGCTACCCCCATGGGTTCCCCAGATGCTACCTAGCTTCACTCGGGAAGAGAAGTAAGAGATTGTGGGGTGGGCTGGGCACCCTCTGCCATTAGGAGAAAACATTTTTGGTTCGTTCATTCTTGGCAGAGCACTTCCTCTGAGTAATGTCTCCCTTTTACAAGTGCTAAAGTTGTCAAAGGAGAAAATAAAACATCTATGGAAGTGTTGCCACTGAGTGAGAACAGCAAAAGTCAGCTGCTCAGATACAACAATAAAACCGATTTACCAGCAGCGCGAGTTAATTATGCACCGTTGCTATGGTTATTCTGTGAGACAATAAAAGGTAATGGGGCCATTTCTGAAGTTAGTGGGAAAGAACCCAGCACAATCACCGAGGTGGACTGCTGACTCTCTTGAAAAATTTCTACCCAAGTCAGCGTGTGTCCGGGTGAGCAGAAGTCATTAAAACACGAAGGCCTCCCGGTAAGGGCTGCAGCCTGCCTCTCCTTAAAAAAAACCCCAAATATTTCTCTAATCATAAAATATCTTCCATCAATGAGTTTTCCAATTAGATTTGTTTCACCAACTGGAAAAAAAAAATAGCAGTTGTAGACAGACTAACCAGGGGCCAGAGGGTTATATACAAACCTGAAGGAAAAGCTGGTTTGCTATGACAGGAGCACGTACGTCTTTGACTCAGTAACAACAGATGTGGCAAACTGGATTTAGTGACTGTGAGCAAACTGGATTTTGTTCCTGAAGAGATTTCCTACTAGGCTCAACTTAACAGGTTAGAGTCAGAGTAGCTATGTGATTTATATGTTTTTCACTGCTCCCCCCCCCAAATTAAAAAATTTCTCTGGGAATTAAAAGAATTGAATTTGCTGTGATCGTTCAGAGAAACGGACCTTAGAAAACTCAGGAGGTATGCTCAAGTCAAGCTACATGGGAAAGCATACTGGTACTGGAGCCAAATCTATTGTGGAACAAAGAGATTGTGATCAGAGCAGAAAGCAAAAGGCTTCCTTTTAATGTGATTAAGAAATAGTATTTGAAATCTGTTAAGACCCAGCTGGTAGGATGCTTAACCATATATGGATTAGGAAATCAAGAAAGGCCTGAGAGACTTCCAGAGGGCTGCCTACTCCATTTCCCAACCTCTAAATCTAGGCAATTTAAAAAACAAAAACAAACCAATGAAAAAAAAGGACAGAAGAAGGGAGGGGAGGAGGGAAAATTCATGAATACAGGAGCACAGGATGAGAGGCAGTCACCTCTAACATCTTGAAAAGGGAAGCTATTCTCGAGAGATTTCACTGACAAGTTATCCAAGTTTTTTAGATCTCTTGAAGGTGTAGCAGATGTCTTTACAAGAGGAATAATTTACTGTCCCTGTGCCTGTAGTCCGTTATCTGGGAGTTAATCTGTTCTCAGGTGTGTGGGTCCCCTGGGTGCCACGTCTCCTCAGTGGGCGGGTAGCAATACTGTTACTTCCCTCTTCTCTAGAATGTTTCACTTTGAAGGACCTTCTTCACACCTGATGCAGTTACCCTGTTCTCAGGATCTCACCTGATCGGAGAGGAGCTGAATATACAGCTGAACATTTAAGGAAGCCCACGTTTTTTCCAAATTAATCTATGGTCACTCTATCACTGCAGTAAAGTATATCATAAGCATGCATTGCACATTAAGGATGTCATTTCTTCAGAAAAAAATGTTCATTTTAGTCAGAAAAATCCCATTCGTTCAAATTTTCTTGTTTAGGATTTATCATTTCACAGATGCACTAGATGCAATTCTAAATGAGTAAAACTGACTTCATTTCAGGGTCCAGTAAATATTTTATGATACAATAATGAAAACTAAGTTATTGTGAATTGTATTTTTTAACAACTTCAGTTTTGATTATTTGTCCATGTTTATTTGTCTTTTAATGGTATATGCAAGGCTTGAAGCTAATGACATTTTCTTTTTTTAAAAAACTGCTTTAGTATTCCCACAACTAGTTTTTAGGCTTTGTTTGTTACTTTTGTTATAAAAGTGAGAGCTTAGTTTAATTATAAATTGACACAAACATTAATGAGCTTCTGAGAGAGAAGTTAATTGATACAATTGACCTGTGAACAACATGGGTTTGAACTACATGAGTCCACTTGTACATGGTTTTTTTCAGTAGTAAATACTGCAGTACCACAAGATCTGCGGCTGGTTGAATTCACAGATGTGGAACTGCGGATAGGGAGGGTCCGACTGTATGAGTTACATGTGACTGTGTGGAGGGTTAGCACCCCTAAGCCCTGCACTGTTCATGGGTGAACTGTGTGTAACAAGGCGCTAGGAAACTAGATGTTTGCTATGCTGAGTCCCCTTTAATCTACTGCTGAAAGCTTTCTTTTAATGTTGCTTGCACTAGCAAGATTGTAAATGTTTTAATGGTATCTTTGTATGTTCCCAGTGCCTTGCAAAAAGCACATATTCAGTAACTATTTTTGTATGCCAAAAGGTGTCAACACAAAGAAGCATTATGTGACCTCATGAGAAAGAAAAATAAGGAATTTACACGGATTTCCCTGTTTCTGGTCAAATTTGAGGTTTGGATTAGCTAGGTCTCAAGAAGGGAAAAGTTGTACTGGCTTTGTTCAAAATCAAGCCAACGACTTGATTTTGTGTGTTTCCTGCTGGGCTTGGGAAGCAGCGGGAGAGGAGGAGGAGTGCAATGGCAGGCCCCAGGAGAGATTATCCCGCACTTACAAAACGCGCTTTCACTCTCTTGGGTAACTCTTCATCTAGAGTGTAGATATCCTCTCTCTTCATTGCTATCTGGGATCCATCTTCAAATTCAACCTAATGAAAAATAAGACATCATGAGTGATATATTAAAAAAAAAAAAGCAAGCAAGCATTCACCATTTTCTTCAGGGTTCCAATTAACTACGTAGAAAAAAAAAAAGAAAAGAAAAAAGGATTCAAGCAGAACAAACGAGTGAATGAGCCAATAGCCAAGGAAGGAAGAAAAGCTCTTTCCCTTATCAAACAAAAATGAGCTTCTTGGAATATGTGATATGAAAACTTTATCCCCCCAAAGCAAAAACAACAAAAAAGTAACTGCTGTTCAAATGATTTCTTAGAATATGAGACTGTGGCCAATTTAGCATTGAGATGGGGGTGGAGGGGTGCCTGGCAGCACCGTTTGTTTCTTTAAGAGGCTCTAACATAAGAGGAAGGACTATTTCTCTTTGAGAAAGAAATGGTGATATATTTACTCTTGTATAATAATCCTCCCAGATAATTTCTCAATTCTTTTTTTCCCCAAGTTTCCAAATAATTTTTATTTAACTTTTTTTCTTCTCTTTGGATTTATGTATTCTGGATATATTTTTTAAATTTACATATATGTACTGTTCATTGTTTCTAAGAAAAATTTGGAGCCTTAGCTTTTAAACTTACATAGTTATCAATCAAAGGGATAAAGCCAACCACAAAATAAGAATCAACAGAATGCAGTAATTCAATCATAAAGGACAGTGAAATGTACTTACACATGTTTAAGAAGTCAGTCATCTAAGTTAAGTAGTTCGTTTGTGTCTTTTTTTTTTTTAAAGGTTCCACACATGTGATATCATATGGCATTTTTGTTTCTCTTTCTGGCTTACTTCAAGTAGAATGACGAGCTCCAGGTCCATCCATGCTGCTGCAAATGGCATTGTTTTATTTTTTATGGCTGTGTAGTATTTCATTGTATATATACACACACCGTAGCTTCTTTATCCAGTCATCTATTGATGGACATTTGGGTTGTTTCCATGTCTTGGCTATTGTAAACAGTGCTGCTATGACCATTGGGGTGCATGTATCTTTTTGAATTATATTTTTCTCTGGGTATATGCTCAGGAGAGGGATTGCTGGACCATATGGTAAGTCTATTTTTAGTTTTTTAAGGAACCTCCATAATGGCTGCACCAATTTACATTCCCAACAACAGTGTAGGAGGGTTCCTTTTCCTCCACACCCTCTCCAGCATTTATCATTTGTAGACTTTTCAGTGATGGCCATTCCGACTGGTGTGAGGTGATATCTCATTGTAGTTTTCATTTGCATTTCTCTAACAATTAGTGATGCTGAGGGTCTTTTCATGTGCTAGTTGGCCATCTGTATGTCTCTGGAGAGATGTCTGTTTAGATCTTCTGCCCATTTTTTGATTGGGTGGCTTTTTTTTTTTTGATAGTAAGGTGTATGAGCTGTTTGTATACTTTGGAAATTAGTCCCTTGTTGGTCGCATCATTTGCAAATATTTCCTCCCATTCTCTAGGTTGTCTTTTCATTTTGTTGATGGATTCCTTTGCTGTTCAAAAGCTTTTAAGTTTAATTAGATCCCATTTGTTTATTTTTGCATTTATTTCCATTACTCCAGGAGCTGGTTCAAAAAGTTAATTGCTGTGATTTACATCCAAGAATGTTATGCCAGTATCTGGTCTTACATTTAAGTCTTTAATCCATTTTGAGTATGGTGTTAGAGAATGTTCTGATTTCAGTCCTTTACAGTGAGCTGTCCAGTTTTCCCAGCACCACTTATTGAAGAGACTGTCTCTTCTCCACTGTATATTCTTGCCTTCTTTGTTGTAGATTAATTGACCATAAGTGCATGGGTTTATTTCTGGACTTTCTATCCTGTTCCATTGACCTATGTGTCCATTTTTGTGCCAGTACCCTACTGCTTTGTAGTATAATCTGGAATCAGGGAACATGATTGCCCCAGCTCCGTTCTTTTTTTTTCAAGATCTTTTTAGCTATTCAGGGTCTTTTGTATTTCCATACAAATTTTAACATTTTTATTCCAGCTCTGTGAAAAATGTAGTTGGTAATTTGATAGGGATTGTAATGAATCTGTATACTGCCTTGGGTAGTAGGGCCACTTTAACAATATTGATTCTTCCAATCCAAGAACACAGTATATGTTTCTATTTGTTTATGTTTTCAGTTTCTTTCATCAGTGTCTTACAGTTTTCAGAGTACAGGTCTTTTTGCCTCCTTGGGTATTTTATTCTTCTTGGTACAATGGTAAATGGTATTGTTTCCTTAATTTCTTTTTCTGCTGTTTTGTCGTTAGTGTGTAGAAATGCAGCTGATCTCTCTATATTAATTTTGTATCCAGCAACTTTACCAAATTCACTGATGAGTTCTAGTAGTTCTCTGGTCACTTCTTTAGGGTTTTCTATGTATAGTATCATATCATCTGCAAATAGTAACAGTTTTACTTCTTACTTTCCAATGTGGATTCCTTTTATTTCTCCTCCTCTGATTATTGCTGTGGTTAGGACTTCCAAAACTATATTGAATAAAAGAGATGAGAGTGGGCATCCTTGTCTTGTACCTGATCTTAGAGGAAATGCTTTCAGCTTTTCCCCGTTAAGTGTGATGTTAGCTGTGAGTTAGTCACATATGGCCTTATTGTGTTGAGGTATGTTCCCTCTATGCCCACTTTCTGGAGAGTTTTTATCATAAATGGATGCTGAATTATATCAAAAGTTTTTTTCTGCATCTATTGAGATGATCTTATGGTTTTTATTCTTCAATTTGTTACTGTGGCGCATCACATCGATTGATTTGCAGCTATTGAAAAACCCTTGCATCCCTGGGATAAATCCCACTTGACCATGGTGTATAGTCCTATTACTGCATTGTTGGAGTTGGTTTGCTAGCACTTTGTTGAGGATTTTTGCATCTATGTTCATCAATGATATTGGCCTGTAATTTTCTTTTTTTGTGATATTGATGATGGCCTCATAGAATGAGTTTGGAAGTGTTCCTTCCTCTGCAATTTTTTTTTTTTTGGAATAATTTCAGAAGGATAGGTGTGAACTCTTCTCTGAATCTTTGATAGACTTCACTTGTGAAGCTGTCTGGTACTGGACTTTTGTTTGTTGGGAGTTTTTAAATTACTTATTCAATTTCAGCACGAGTAGTTGGTCTGCTCATATTGTCTATTTCTTCCTGGTTCAGTCTTGGCAAATTGTACCTTCTTAAGAAATTGTCCATTTTTTCACCATTGTCCTTTTGGTTGGTGTATAGTTGCTCTTAGTAGCCTCTTATGATCTCTCGTATTTCTGTGGTGTAGATTGTAACTTCTTTTAATTTCTGATTTTATTAATTTGGGCCCTCTCCCTTTTTTTCTTGATGAGTCTGACTAAAAGTTTATCAATTTTGTTTATGTTTAGTTTAACTGATCTTTTCTTTCTTTTTGTTTTCAGTTTGTTTCATTTATTTCTGCTCTACTCTTTTATGATTTCTTTTCTTCTACTAACTTTGGATTTTGTTTATTCTTTTTCTAGCTGCTTTAGGGGTAAGGTTCAGTTGTTTACTTGAGATTTTGTTTCTGGAGGTAGGCTTGTATATCTATAAACTCTCCTCTGAGAACTGCTTTTGCTGCATCCCAGAGGTTTTGCATCATTGTGTTTTCATTTTCATTTGTCTCAAAGTATTTTTTGATTTCCTTTTTGGTTACTTCTGTGATCCATTTGTTGTCTAGTAGCATATTGTTTGCCTTATAGAGTTGTGCTCGGGTAAGATGCCTGGTATGATTTCACTTTTGTTAAATTTACTGAGGCTAGCTTTGTGGGCCAACATGTGGTTGATTCTGGAGAATGTTCCATGTGTACTTAAGAAGAATGTGTATTTGGCTGCTTTTGGATGGAATGCTCTTTAGATATCAATTAAGTCCATCTCATCTAATGTGTTATTTAGGGCCTATGTTTCCTTATTGATTTTCTGTCTGGATGATCTGTCCATTGATGTAAATGGGGTGTTAAGGTCCCCCACTATTATTGTGTTATTATCGATTTCTCCTTTTATATCTGTTAACAGGTGCCTTATATATTGAGGTGCTCCTATGTTGGGTAAATACATAGTTACAATTGTTATATCCTCTTCTTGGATTGACCCTTAAGCATTATGTAGTATCATTCTTTGTATCTTGTAACAGTCTTTATTTTAAAATCTATTTTGTGTGATATAAGTATTGCTAATCCAACTTTCTTTTGGCTTCTGTTTGCATGGAATATCTTTTTCCATCCCCTTAACTTTCAGCCTGCATGTGCCTCTAGCTCTGAAGTGGGTCTCTTGTCGACAGCATATATATGGGTCTTATTTTTGTATCCATTCAGCCAGTCTATGTCTTTTGGTTAGAGCATTTAATCCATTTATTTAAGGTAATTATCAATTTGTTTATTCTTATTGCCATTTTGTTAATTGTTTTGGGTTTGTTTTTGTAGGTCTTTTTTCTTTTCCCCCCCTCTTTCTTTTCTCTTTTCTTGTGGTTTGATGACTAGAGAAGTTCCTTTAACATTTGCTGCAAAGCTGGTTTGATGATGCTGAATTCTTTTAGCTTTTGATATCTGTGAAGCTTTTGATTTCTCCATCAAATCTGAACCAGAGCCTTGCTGGATAGAGTATTCTTGGTTTTAAGTTTTTCCTTTTTATTTCTTTAAATATGTCGTGCCACTCCCTTTTGGCCTGTAGAGTTTCTGCTGAAAATCAGCTCATAACCTTATGGGAGTTCATTTTTTTGTTATTTGTTGCTTTTCTGTTGCTGTTTTTAGTATTTTCTCTTTATCCTTAATTTTCGTCAATTTGATTACTATGTGCCTTGGTATATTCGTCTGCCATCTCATACTGTCTATCTTTCTAGTTGTATTTTTAGGTACGCTAGTTATGTTCCTTGACCTTGGAGAGGTGGCCCTCTGTGGGAGACGTCCTATGCATACCAGCAGTGCACTCCTCTCTTGTCACCCAAGGGCCAGGGTACAGCCGGTCCCAGTGTGCAGAGTCTGGCCTGTGTTTGTGGATTCCTTCCACATGCTTTGGGATTGTTGTTTCTGGTACCTGCCCCCTGATGGATGAGGCTGGACTACAAGCTTATGCAGGTTTCCTGGCAGGAGGAGTCGGTGCTTGTCCACTACTGGGTGAAACTTGGTCCTGGATCTCTGGTGGGTAGGGCCCTGCCTAGGGGCATGTCTAGTGGCTCAGGAAGGCGGCTGTCAGGTGAGGCTGTGTTCGTACCCAGTATGTTGTTTGGCCTGAGGCTTCCTAACCCTTAAGCCTATACAGGCTGTGGGGTGGGGCTAGGTCTTGGTGCCAATGAGCCAATCAAGATGTCAAAGTCCAGGAAAGCTCATGTAGATAAACACTCCTAGAATGTCCACCACCAGTTTTTATGTCCCCTGGGTGAGCCACAGCCATCCCCTACCTCCCCAGGAGACCTTCCAAAACCAGCAGGTGGGTCTGGCCCAGGTTCCTATGAAATCACTGTATCTGCCCTTGGGATCTGGCACACATGAGATTCTGTGTACGCTTCCCAAGAGAATGAAGTCTGTTTCCCCCAGTCCCATGGGGCTCCTGGAGTTAAGCCCCACTGGCCTTCAAAACCAGACGTCCTGGGGTCTCCTCCTTCTCCCAATGCCAGAACCCCAGGCTGGGGAGCCTGACGTGGGGCTCAGAACTCTCAGTTCTGTGGGAGGGCCTCAGCAAGTTAATTACTCTTTAGCTTGTGGGTCACCCACTCAGGGGGTATGGGTCCCAATTATATCACGAGCACACCCCTCCTACCGTCCTGCTGTGGTTCCCCTTTTATGTTTCTAGTTGAAGATCTTTTTTGCTAGGTTCCAGTCTTTTTTTCCCAATGGTTATTTAGCATTCAGTTGTGGTTTGTTGTCTCTCGAGTCTTACAGAGCTTTAACTTTGAAAACTCACTTTTGTTAAATTCAGCCAAAAGGCCAGGAAAATTCCAGGTTCTCAACCTCATAACATGTCAATCACATCAACGTGTGAAAATACACTGTCATCTAAATGAAAATGTTTAAAACTTTTTTTCAATCTAATCAATTGGCAGCAAATAATTTCATAACGTGTTTTTATTTAACATTTTAGGAGATTTTGTCAGAGGTAAGTGACACTAAATAACAGAAGCTTAGACCATCTGAGGGAAATTCATCAAATGCACTATTCAAAGTGATTATTCTCGGTTTAGGTTTAATCTCACATGAAATCTTCCAGAAGAAAACAACAAAAGGGAAACAATCAGGGTGGTTCCAACTCTTAACCACCTAAGATATTTTTGAAGTCCCTAACTTGTCTGTCTGAATTCTTTTAAGTAATAAATACATGCTTGCAATTCTAGTTAAAGTGTAAGTTAAACCATGTAGCTGTGCAATGTTAATTTGTTGAAAATTTGCTGATGTTTAAAACAGTATTAAAATCAAGATAAAATATATAATTAAACTTCATATTATCCATGTACTGCTCACATTTGACTAAGCTCAAACACTAAGGCAGAATCAGGTCTCGGTCACAGGGGAGTTTCCCTGTTACTTCCCAGAAGGCTGAGATGGGAAGGCTTTTCTTCCTGGCCTTGTTTCAGCAAAATGGTTTCTTTACCACTGAATTAAGCCAAGGTGTAATCTCATTTATACAACTTGATAGCATAGCTAGAACTACCTATGCCTACCTTTCTTCTGTTTTAGATGATTTGAAAATTCTAAAAGAGAAAAAGGCAATTTTAAAACTAAGAAGGAGTATGGTAGGGTAACCCACTATCCCAGTTTGTCCAGGACTGAGCGGTCTCCTGAGATGCAGGACTTTCAGTGCTAAAATCAAGGACAGTCCCTCACAAGATGGGAGGGTTGTTTACCCGAGTTGGGACAGCGTGGAGAGTAAATTCTGGCCCTCCCCTTTACCAGCTGTGGGCTCGTAAACAAATTATTAAATTCACTGAGACTTTTCCCCCACATTTATAAAGTAGGAGTCAAAAACACCTATCTTGGATGGCTCACAAGTGCCCCCAAAATGCATATACTTAGGAAACTTAGCACTGTGCAGTAGGTGTTTTAGATACTTAGCAATGTGCACTAAGTATTTTAGTTCTATTTTTATAAATGTCTTTGCTTATTCAGTGGTGAGACTGAATAATTAGATACAAAATACAAAATGATCTCAAAAGGCCACTTGGTTTAATGAGGAATTATAAACTACTTGTACTTGAGAGACAATTTTAATATTAGTCTTAACTTTTTCATTGAGTCTATAAATATGCTTACAGTTCTGTGTGGATAGGCCATCGTAATTCAACTGAAGTTAATACACTGATTACTAATTAGCCTGAATTTCAACATATCCTCATTATGTTTTTCATGTAGCTAATAGCTTTGCTACATATAAGACTGTTCACTTTTGCACTTATTGTTTAATTAAATGTAATCATTTCCTTATGAAAGATAATAGTAATGCTTCTTTTCTAGAAGTCTCCAGTATTAGTAGCCTGTACTGTGATTTTTGCTCAATTTTGGACATTCTGATACAAAAAAAAACCTCTAGCACCTACACTATTGTAAATGACCTCAACCTGCAACTTAACACTATCACCAATATAAGGGGAAAAATGGCCTTTACACACAGACATACACACAATGGATATGTACATCCTCCTGTCCCCATTCTCCTTGGGTTTTTCTGTGCCTTAAAAATGTTCTCTCCTAAGTTTCCTAAACTTTGAACACTTTTAATTGCACTGTGCTCCAGTTTTTAGTGAGTGTCTTCTAATGTACTCTTCCATTTAAGTCCTGGCCTCTTATCAGTCTTTGAACAATTTCTCTGAGGAGACTGGAAGTCTTATCATTCTCAAGCTGTTTTTAACTTAACAGGCCTGAACTTTCTTGCTTTTTCTCCTTTTACTTCAATCTTCCTGTTTTTCCTCTACTGCTTCGCTTGAGAATGTTGATTTTTACCATCATGCCACTAAAAGCACTATAATGTACTGGCTCGAATAAATTTGTTCCTCTTTGAAGTCTTTCTTTCTGAAGGAATATAAATGCACATGTGCCATCCATGTTGTTTTCCTCATTAGAGCTTAATTTATCTTCATTTCTAACAGGGATACAATTCATTTTTAAATTGTATCATATTTAATAATATGTAGAGCTCTTCAGTGAACAGAACGCCCAACTGACAACTGTACTTCTCATTAAATAAGCACTCCTTTAAGCCCAAGTGTATACACGGCCACACCTGTGCTGCTGCACCCTTGGTTCAGGTTTGCTGAGATGGCCGGTGGGGATGGTGACTCCCAGGGAAGAGCCACCCATTCAGGGGCTGCTGGTTGAGGAGCAGGTGTCACTGTCATACTTACAGTGAGATGAGACCAGCCAATCAGTCTCTCTCTGGATAATGGAAACACAAGGAAGCAGCCTAACATCCAGTCAGTTATCTTTCTGACCTAATTATAGTCCTTACAATTACACCATTCATCAGACATCATTAGAGTTTTCCTTGGTAATGAAACTCTAGTATCTGGGTCATCAGACATTGAATCTTGGCCTTTTTTTTTTTTTTAATAAAACAAGAGGTGTCCCAAATTCATGTAGCTTCTTGACCAGCAGCACACTGGATATGCTCTCTGCCCTCTGCTGCTCCCATCCATCTCAGTGAGCATCACACCCAGGGCGGCACTCACCTGGTACATGTGGGCAACATTTGATCCAAGATATTTTGCTCCGTAGAGTTTGCCATCGGGCCACTTGACTTGAACGACTTCTCCCTCGGCTGGAGGGCCTAGCTTCACACAGTCTCGGCTCTGCAGAACAAACAGTCAGGCTTTTCAAGGCAAATGTCTTAAGTGACGGCATTTAGAACTTAGCAAATGATGAACTCCTGGCAATTAAAAGGAGTTACTGCCTCTGTGTTTTATGGATTATGATCTTGCATGGATGTTCAGGGGAAGAGATATGAGCCAAAGGAGTACTTAGAGATTCAGCCTACATCGTAAAGTTGCAAAGGAACCACCATACTCCAAGAAGGAAAAAACAGCAGCATTTACATTTGCTATTTGACAAAGAATCGTTCAGAGGGTAAGTAAAACATGCATAGAAACCACTTGAGCTAAGGAATAGATCAGCTAATGATTTATAATACCTGACATTTTATACAGCATTTTGCAGTTAACAAAATGCTTTAACATACATCTCATCTGATCTTCATAATCACTTGGTGAAGTAGGCAGAGATTATTAATTACCCCCACTTTACTGACAAGAAAACCGAGCCTCTGAGGAGGCTCCTTTCAGTCGTCAGGATCTTTGGAAGAGAGAAGCTGTATAGGAGAGTAAGAGCTGAAGACAGCCAGGTGGAACTGAAGCCAGGGGAGAAGAAGAGTGTCATCCAACAGAGCTGGCAGGCCTTGACAGAGCAGCAAGTAGAAAGCGCAGGGAGCGTCCGCAGGTGGAGCTGAAGGGCTGTGTCCTGCTGCAGGCTTCTTCTAGACCTTGGCCCTCCCCCGGCAAGCCTGCTCCTGCCTGCATCACGCACTCAGTGACGAGCCCTCCTCCTTCCTCAGGTAAGCACGGTGGTACCCTGACCAGTCTTCTCACTTCATGTCTTCCACTCAACACTGCCTTCTCCTGCAGCAGCAATTCAGAGCAAATTTCCCAGCAGTTCATCCTGGAAAATGCTTTTGATGAGGTGAGGAGGGATACAGACATAGTTTGCAAATTTAGCCAATCAATCATGTTTTGCTAATCCTGGTATTTTACTGATGAGGCCATTCTGACGGATTGAAATGTACACTTGACCAATCAAGCTATAAATGCAGACTGGGCATGGTTCTGTGGTTTAAATGAGAGGCACACACAGGAAACATTTAGCGGTTTATGATCAGAAATCCACCATGTATTGCATCATAAAGGAGTGGCCCTTGGTTTGGAGTACACACGAGAGGCTCTTGCTCACTGCAGACTATGCTTCCATTTAGATCTCTAGGCAAAGAAAGAAAGTGTGGTCAGAGGCCCTGTAGAGGTGACAGTCTGCATCTGACTCAGTCAAATGAAAATAAGTTTCTTCTTGGCCTTTGTAATGATCTGACCTCAGGCCTTGAAGAATTGAAAGGGTAGGATGAAGAAATGCAGTCTACATACACCCCTGGGATTATCACCTCACTTTTCATTTCCCTTCCAAAGATATTTGTGGTACTAACAACATTAGAAGTGCAGCTTCTAAATAACATGCTACCTCAGCTCTGGGACAACTGTGGTAAAGCCCAGATGCTCTGGTGATGGGGCAGGGAGAAGAAGAGTGTGTTTCTTCTGTCTCCCAAAGTTTCCTTCCATTAGGGTAATACTCCTGGGTTTTTTTTTTTTTCCTCTCCCTCATTCATTCACTATTCCAAGAGTGTAAGGAGTGACTTAATTTTATTGTTGAGTTCTGACAGAGACTGTATTTTCCAAACTGTGCACCACAGTGCCCTGGGCCACCATGGCAAACTCACAGGGGTTTTGTGGGATGTTTTCAGGGGAAACACAGGGACACTTGTCAGACACCCAGCTTACTGCTACTCTTAACTAGGTTAGATCAAACTATTAGATGGACCTGTTAGGTATTCCTTCTGGCCTAGGGGCACTATAAAAATGTGCTGAGATACCCAGGGTCAGTGAGCCAGGGAAGGGTGGGAACTTCCAGCTTAACCCCTCACCTTCCTTTTCTCTTGGGGCCACTCTACTGGCAGAGAACACTCTCTGCTCTGCTTCCACAGAGAAGACCTGGTGGTGCCCTGTACCACCTGTCAGCAGGAGGCCTAATTGTCAGGTCCAGTGTTAGGGAAATTCTTTGCCCACACAGGTAAGCCACATTCTTAAGTATCTGCTTTATTAGTAATAAAAGGGATATTTTAAGTCTCCAAACCCTGAGTCCTTTGTCTCTCTACAGAGCTTTTCCTCAGGCAGGATGAGAAGTTCTACTAATTGGGCCCTTTCTCAATCCTAACAGAGACAAGTCAAGAGGGATTAAGGGATTAAGAGGCCATGCCCCCCATCCACTCACCCACCACAGCTGACCACCTGGCCAAGGAGTTATGCCCTTAGTTTCACAGATTTGACCTTCAACAGAGGTTTACTAGCCTCTAAAATAACTCCTCCAAACAAATCCCCCCAAAAGACCTGCATATCACCAAGGTATGGCAATGACCATAGAAAAGTGGCCTAAATATAGTATAAAAATACAGCCTTATTAGTAAACTAAATATATGCAAATTTACCAAATAAGGAGCTACTCTGTTTTAAAAAGGTGTTTGAAACCAAATGCCCGAGATACAGTTTGAAATCTTTCTTACTAATTGTCAATGAACTTTTTACTACAGATCTTAATGGGGCACAAGGTGCCTGACCTTGAAGGGCCCCCTACCAGCTTAGCCTCCACCTAACTTGGCTCCGGATGGGCCACAAAGATCACTTGCTCTTGCACATCAAAATCTAGGGAAGATGCCTCAGTTTGCTCTCTCAGTTTCTTGCCCTCAGAACACTTTTCCCTTTAGCAGAAGAATAAAGAAAAAGTAACCAACTATAAAAGAACATAATATCGTTCTGAGACTCTTCCCCCTCCATCACCAGGAGGAGTTATTCTTGGTCATGATGCCTAACTTCTCACCCTTTGCCATGACCTTTAGCTGGAAGTGGATATATTTAGAATTGCATAGAACTTCATTATTTACACCCCAGCTACTTTCCAAATGGACTTAAGGCAGCTCATAGTAAAACTCAAGCGTTCATTTCTCTTACATCTAGTTTCTTCCATAGAGATGGTTTCAATTCATCAGCTGTCTCAAATCTTGAGTTTGCCAGAAACTTTATGACTACATGGAGTATACAGTATTTAGACAGGAATGGGATTAGGAGCACGTGGGCTGATGAAAAGATGCTGAACAGTTTGACATTTAGGATTCCCTGACTCCTGAAGCACAGAAGCAGCTGGGTGTCCCCCAAGCTGTTACAGTCACTAACTCGATATCTATTCACTAACTCGATATCTATTTACTGACCAACTGTGTGAGACACTAGAGGAGACAACAATGCCCAGCTGCCCAAGCTAGGGGCAGACAGAAGGCACCATGTCCACATGGAGGCCTGTAGCACTGAGCCCCACAGCTGTGGGGTGGGGGCGTCAGGGGACCCTGCAAGGGCTGGAATCCATGCAGAGTGGGTGAGCTTTGGCCACCATGACCACTTCAACCAAAATAGAATTTTATTTGATTTATAGATTAGGTTTCTGAGTAAGGTTTCATGCAGATAAAAAGGTTTCTGTTAAAAATTAAAGGTCTGAAAAATTAAAGGTCTGAAAAATGAAATAAAATAAAATGTCTGAAGATGAGGGGAATTTAGTTTTTAGAAAGCCACAGCCTGAAGGGCCTGCCTCTTTCTTAAAGGCCTTCAGCGGCTCACACCACTCTGGCTGTGCATGAGGAAGACAATAGAGCAGAGCTTCTCTAAGTGTGGCTCCAACTGCTGGGGACACACATTAAAAATGAAGATTCCAGCCCCCACTCCCCACAGCTCTCTTGTGACCGGGATGGTTTTTTAAAGCATTCTAGAATTTGAGATATAGTCTACCAAAGGATGTAAAAGGTAAAAGAAGTCTTTCCTATTCCTTAGTGTGTTGCTGGAGCAAGTAAACATCTTTGCTGGAAAAGCATACGCATTAAAAACCTTGACTAAGGCATTTTTCTCCGTTGCTGTCTAGACTCTCAGAAGTCTTCCTTCACCTGACATAAATACCTGTTTACCATTTGCTGTACTGCCTCGAAGGATGTGTGAACTCCCCTGAAATCTGCCAGAGCCCTGTCCACAGGGACAGTGATGTCTGGAGCTGCCAGTAAGCCTGTAGCTACAGTACTAAATAGATGAGGTGAAAATTAAAGAAGAAATAGTCATCATAGTCAAGAGTGGATGTTTGAGTTTTTGGCAAGGATTAAAGGACCATGATTAAAGGATTGAGATGGGCCATAACCTCAGACAAAGGGACGGTGTCATAATCACATTCCTGCCAAAGTCAGGGCCAAACTCCTGTACTTGCTCTACCAACTAAAGAGAAAAGCCCAACTGCCATTGTGATTGTTTGACTTCTGAAGTCACTCTGTTCTTGGAACTGTTAAGTTTTAGTGGCCTTAAGTACCTTCACAATGTTATACAACCATCACCACCCTCCAGTCCAGAAGTTTTTCATCATCCCAACCTGAAGCTCCGTCTCTATTAAACAGTAACTCTTCACTCTCCCCGCCCCAAGTCCCTGGTAACCACCATCCTACTATGGGTCTCTATGAATCTGGTGACTTTTAAGTCCCTCATATAAGTGAAATCATATACCTTTTCCTTCTGTGTACTTATATAATTTGTACCTTGCTATTTATCACCTAGGATTACGAGGATCTTCTTAGTTATTAATTAGCCTTTAAAAACTCCATTTTACCGTTGTATTACAAATATTCCACAATTTAACCACTCTCCTACTGTGAAATATATAGGTCACCCCAATTTTCCTGTCATCTATAACACTATTGTATATTTTCTCCATAAATCTTTGTCCATATTACTATGTTCTTAGAATAGACCTGTAGAACCAAATTACTTGGCGAGAAGGTTTATAAACTATTTACAAAGTTAATTTCATCAGCTTCGAAGAATTCACCATCAGACTTATTTCTCTAGTGCAGTAAATCTATTCTTAGCCACTAGAGAGAATTCTGCTTCAGTCAGTCCAAGGTGGAGTCCAAGCTAAATGTGCTCCCAGGCCACCTGATGCTCAGTCAGGCTGAGAATCACCAAACAAGATTCTCTTCCCAGCATAAACTACACTTTCTATGTATAAAGAAAGAACTAACTCCATGCTGTTTCCTCTGACTGCAGCTTTTCTGCAGTGAGAGCCCCCAACACAGCTCTTATCTGCATTGCGCACTAGTTATGAAACACGTTGTTTCAGCCTGCGGGTTAATGGATTCAAGCCAACCTGCTTCCCCACTGACGTGCATCATCTGGGAAAACTGTATGTCTGAGGTCCAGTTTTCCTTTATAACAGTTTTCTAAATTCTTTTTAAAGGGACATAGACACAACACTTTCTCTAAACAATCATTCCCATAAACAGCAAATTCTTTTCCAGCAGCCACGCTTCGGCAGTGCCCTGACACTTAACCACACCTACCTTCTAGAAGATGGGATCTTCTTCACAGAAAGAACAGCACTGACACTTATTGGGGAAGTTCCTGAGAGCCAATTAGTTAGGACACACTTTCCGTCCTGCTGTAAGCCAAGAGTGAACACAATCCCTGGTGAAGGTGCTGAGGTCCCAGAGATGCAGGTGGTTTTATTGTTCTGAAAGTCACTAGAGCATTAAGCCTCAGAAGGTACATTTCTAAAGGAAGTCACATCTTTACGTTATTAGAACTGAGTGAGATTCTAGCATGCAAAAGCTTTAAAAACTCATAGAAAATAAAGTTAGGTAGTTTCCTTTGTAAGTGATCTTCCTGGTTCTTCTGGAGTAAAAAGCATGAAAAAAGTCAGTCACTAGAATCAGGGGTGACAGTGAGGAGCTGACTGACCAAGAGGGCTTGTGAGAGACGGACATGGTGGGGTGGAGGGGAGCGTGGGCATAAGCGAGGGGGCTCTGACGTGCCAGCAGGGGTTCTCTGCATTCTCCCAACTGGAGAGTAGGAGCAGAACCAAAAGCGGAATCATTTATTCACCAATTACCTGTCCTTGAGAGAGACCCCTCCTCCCCTCTCTGCCATATACTGAGTGCTCCTGGTATCTCATACTGAACTCAGCAATAGGAAAAACAGACAAAAACACTCCTTTCAGAGTCCTTTCTCCCAAGGAATTCAAAATCCAGTTAGGGACTCAAACATATACATGAATATCTATAGTACAATGTACCACATGTGCCAACAGGTAAGTGGGCAGGGAGGTAGAAACTCTCCGTTAACAATTCACACTCATGACATCAACTATGCCAAGGACTTTCTCCTTATGATTACCCAGATTCCTCAGGCCTTCCCCTCAATGTTACATCACCTTCCATATAAACTGAACTCATCATAGATCCTCAGTCAGGACTCTCCCACACTTTTCTAGTTGGTCTATGTGAACATGTACACCGTGCAGAGAGCAGTGATGTA
This sequence comes from Vicugna pacos, assembly GCF_048564905.1. Classification (NCBI taxonomy): domain Eukaryota; kingdom Metazoa; phylum Chordata; class Mammalia; order Artiodactyla; family Camelidae; genus Vicugna; species Vicugna pacos. The sequence continues at coordinate 30,938,735 of NC_132990.1, forward strand.
GCCCTTAAAGGCGGACCTCAGAGGAAGCAGCAGCTCCCCCAGCACTTTGTGAGCATCTCCTTTTATAAGGGTATCTAATTTTATAATACTGAGAATCTTGTGCTTAGGGGCTCTCTTGACCAGTGAGTTGGCCAAAAATTACTAGCCACCAGCACTAATAATCATAATAACCACAGTCATAAACACTACCTGAGTGTTGTGTGCTGAGTGCCACACTAACTGCTTTATACAATGTATTTCAGTAATTCCAACAACCCTAGCATTTATCATTACCTCCCTTTTATGGACAAGGTAACTGGTGTCAACTCCCTTGCTCTGAGTTGCATAGGTAGTTACAAAGCGGAGATGTACACTAGGTCTGTCTGCTGCATACCCAGTTTTTCCCACTTTGGAGAGACTACCAACCCATTCCTAAGGGCTTGGGCTGGCTACATCCTCCTGCTGTTTTTCTTGCAGACACTAATGCATAAGCACCCCAGAACTGTAACTCCTCATACTCAAAAAGGAAATTTTCCATCTATAGGGGACAGGTCTTTCCCCCTTTTTATAGTTGTTGGCAGAGGCTAAAATGCATAAGGGGAACAAAATATTTTACCATGTCAATAAAAACATATGTTGCAATACAAAGAAATGCAGGGCTTGAGGTGAATTTCTCTAGCGGTTTCTAAAAATAAAGGTCAGTTCCAAAAGCTGAAGAAAGATGAAAGGAAAGATAAGAAAAAGCACGTGGGGAGAAGGCTGTCTTGTGCTCACATGACACACCAGCAAGCTCTGAGATCAGACAGCAGCACTGGCCCCGCCGGCCTCTGCACACTCTGGTTCTGCTCCGCGGGATGCGCACGACTTCCCAGAGCACGTGGCTGGGCTCACTGATGCGGCCCAGGACAGCACCTCCAAGGTCTGCAGTCACACTGCCCGTGGTCAAAGAAGAGCTGCACAAGTGACTTTACCTCTGTATGTCCTGGTTTCCTCACCAATAAAATGGAGATGATAATACAACCTTGCAGGACTGTTGGGGAACGTGGGAGCTAATATATATTTAAAAGGAGAGGAGAAGAGAAAAGCAAAGCAGTGACTGGCAGCTGGTGAGTTTGAAGTGAACTGTGACTGAATTTAATTCACATCAACAGGGAACATCTGGAGGATGACAGGGAGAGGATAAAAAGCCTTGGGAGAAGGTGATTCTTGGCATTTAAAAACCATGAAGAAAGGACACACTGAGAATCCAAGAACCTACTACCAAAGATGATCAAACAATGTTATCCCCATTGAAATACGAAACTACCACACAGGATAGGCAGGCACGTGCCCCGTGCAGGTAATGCACAGTGACATGCCCCAGGTTGCACAGCTAGTAAGTAGACAAAGGGGGAGGCCTTTCACTCAACACACCATTTTCCAGCATCTCTTGTGTTCTAGAACAGTGGGATTAGTAGTGAGAAAACCAGGTATGGTTTTTTACTTCATGCAGCTCTTTAGTGGAAAATGCAGGCATTAAACTAAAAAAATAATAATAATGAAAAAGGTAAGTGTAAGAACTACACCACAGAATTTACAGAGTAAAGCAGAAGCATTTCACAAGGGATTATTAGCACACTATGTGGCTATTATATCCTAGGGAGCCTCAAGATGCCTCAAGAGATGAGAGAATTAAAATGAAATTTTGACACAAGATTCTGAAATAATCCAGATAAGGAAAATCAGGACAAAAGACTCATGGTATAAAGAGTTCTCAGGAGGGTTCAGATCTTTAAAAAAATTTCTTCTGATTATAAAAGTAAAGCATGCTTATATGGAAACTATAAGAAGGTGATAAAGCTGAACATAATCACCTATGATTACACTCTCCAGAGATAATCAGTAACATTTTGATGCAATTCCTCTGAGGATTTTTCCTTTGCATATTTATATTTTTATACATAATTGGGATCCTACTGTATATGCAATTTTTAGCCTGATTTTTCCATTTATTATATAGTGTCATTAACTATCCCTTGAAAATATGATTTTTCATAGCAGCATAAATAATTCATTTAACTTTCCTCCTAGCTGCATCAGTAAGTGTTCAATGTCCAGATTAAAGGAACAAAGAGTCATGACGCTCACATGTCCCAGCTTGGGTTTCAGGCTGTGTTCTTACACCTGTTTTAAGTGGAATAATGTCCCCAAGACTTTCACCCTGAGAGTGTTCTGGAGGAAGAACATTCTGAAAACCACTTTGTATTCATTGAAACATTCATTTCGTCCCACAACAAATATATCTTAAGTGACTGATGTAGAAAGACTGTTCAGTATGGATTTAAGAAGACTCAGGAGGAACCTGGTGTAAAAAGCTACCAGTAAAAGAATGGAGTGTTCAGTTTTGCTGTAGAGGTCAAGTACTGACTGGTTCTTGGGGTGTTTCAGAGGCAGCATTCAGACTCTTCACAAAGAAGCCACTACTTCCTAACAGTGAAAGCAACAAATTGGTGATGAGCTCCGTGCCACTTGCAGTCTTCAACAGTGGGCCTGAGAACCACTCACGAGGTAAGGCAGTGGGTACTCCCTGCATGGAGTGGAGTTCGAGGGAGTCACAGAGGAGGGCGGGGGGAAGGAAGTAGGGTGGGTTACAGGCTGCAGTGGGAGGGGACCACACACTCAGCCTTAGCCTGTCTCACTCATGCAGCAGCCTGGAACTGAGCTGAGGTTACTGAGAACTTCTAGACAAGAGACCCCTTGGCTAAGATTCCCTCACTGAACAGCCTGTCTCACTAGAAGTCACAGACAGCTAGGATTAGGGTTCCTAAATTTCTCAAGGCCTTGTCTAGTGCCCGTCTTCCTCCACCAAAGTGTTGGGGTAAAGAGCATGCAAAACACAAGAGGAAAAATCAGACACAGACAATAATCTTTTCCCTTAATCTAATGTTAGTCACTTGCTGGCTACACTCTTTGAGCTCTTTATGACATCAGCTTCCTCTGTGGTCAAAGAAAGGGAGTATCCTTCTGGACCAGCACCTCAAGGAGGGGGCTTATTCCTGCAGCACTGCCCTGTCCTCTGCTGCGCACACAAAGATCTGTTCTAACTTGGCAACTAGGAAACTAGCAAATGGGTGAAGCCAAAGCGTAGATGTGATGAAAGAGACAGGGCGGGGCCTCCGCCTACTGCTGTGGAAAAGGCTTTTACAAAGCTTTTGCAGTAAAATGTAGCACTGCGAAAAGACACTGTGGTGTGCCTTTTTTTAATGTCATATTTTTAATATGTCAGGGATTACTTCTGGGCTGGGGCCTAAAAAGTGCTTGATCCCTCTAGTCTCCAAATGATACTGTAGTATACAAGTGGCACACCATGCTACAGAGTGGGGCTATGTGCCCAAACACATGGCCTCGCCCAAGCCAGCCCAGCACATGCTCCCTCACGTGACCACACATGGAGGTGGTCATCAAGGCCTGGGATCGGAAAGGGGAGAGAGTGTGTGTGAATGAGCAGACCGCTGGGCCGGGGGCACATTCCAGTGCTTAGAGCCAGAGATGATTATGGATGACCCAATGTGTCACTCCTCTGTCAGAATCAGAAGACACCTACAAGATCTTCTAGGCCAATGTCCCATTTTAAAGAAAAGGGCTGAACAATGAAATGACTTGCCCAGAGTCACAACTCACCAAGAGCTGGCTGTAATTTAATTTTGCATTTCCCAACCCAGCAGTGCAAGATTTTGAGCAAATGAGTAACAGCAGGGCAGGATTTTCAATAGAGGATTAAAAAGGAGAACCAGGAAAGCGTGAAGACAAACTTAAGGAATTGTGAAAATATGATTTGTCAAAAAAAATCAGCTTGTATTATGTTAAATTCAGAAGCAGAGGAGTCCTAAAATGTATATATGTACAAAGGAAGTAATCCAGAGTATCCTCCAAGTTGCAGATGTGCCTGAGCATAGCAATAAAGTGTGAACACCTCATTCTATAAATACTTCCCATAGACGCTACTGCTTCCATCTCTGTTAATTTAACATGTCCTTCCCTTCAGAGTTAATGCAAATGCATAAACAAACAATCATGTTCATAACAAACTGCCTTATGAAGAACAGGATGTGTATAATTACTACCAGCCTATTTCCACAGAGGCCAGTCTGTCACAAATGGTGGACAGATAAATAAGATGGCTGAGGAGAGGATAACGAATCAGTCTATTTACTCAACACTATTACCCTTAAAGGGAAGCCAGAAATTTCCGAAATTCCCCAAATGATTCTTGTGTTGTCAAAAGACTGTCAAATCAAAATAATCTTAATGTAAAATTAAGGAGAATTTTACTGTTTACAGGGTCCCAGACAAGAATAAAAATGATATATAGATAACACGCTATTCAGATCCATCAAAACAAAAGCTTTTAATCCAAAGGCCTAAAAACACACTAGAGGAAGGCGGTGAATGCAGCTTTACTGATCGCACTCAAGCCTGGAATGCCTGGTTCAGAATTATGCTGAGGACTATGTGGTGCCCTTTTTCTGATTGTTAATGAATCTCTCAAGTAGGAGCCTCTCTATTCTTTTCACGCTGGATATTAATCTGTATTTAAAGCCTGATGCTTGCTAATATCTGACTGGCTTAATGAAAATTAAGCAGTCAGCCAATTAATATTTCAATTATGATATGGTCTTTTTTTCCCCATCTCCCTCCAAAAAACAAGGTTTTGTTAGCATCTTCAATTACCTTCCTTAAAACAGGCACCCACAGTTTCAAACTGATGTAGATTGGCAACTGTGAACCAAAAACATGCCCAAGGGAATATCCCAGGATACATGGGCATCTGAAAGAAGGAGTTGGAGCCAGAACACCTGAGCCTGGCTTTTACAGATTAAACTAAGCAGGGAGAAAAGCAAGACCTCAGGGATGATACTATGAAAAAGTAGATACGGAGGTAGAAGAAGATAAGGAATAAAAGGAGATGGCTTTGCAAACGTTTTTAAACATCCATCACTATCTACCAATCAGCAGTAACAATAGTACATGGGATGCAATTCTTAGCTTTTAACAAGTCAACATGAATGCCAGGTGCATTCAGATAAACAAAGATCTGCATGCACATATGCATGTGAAAAGACTATATGCATTTTAAAGGTCCTGGGAGGATATATAAGCAGCAGGTAGGACTGCACCCAGACGTGGGATGCTGCAGAGACTTGTACTTTTCCTAGCCAGCTGTGGGACTGTTATACAAAACACTGGGCATATGCGGTTCTTAAATGTTAGCTGCTAATTCTTACTCTTACTGCTAACCATACACATTTTGTCTACCAAAGTAAGTCACTGATCCTTTCTCTTTTGAAAATGTATATGAATCTTAAAAATGAAGGATGCTCATGACTCTGGAAGGTCCATCTCCTTCAGAAAATGAGAGTTCTTCCCAGGGCCCACAGCCAGAGAGCCCTGGGGAGGGCATAGGGAAGGCAAAGGGAAAGTAAATGTCCCAGGGGGAGCCCACAGGCTACATGTACAGAAACAGGGATAGGGTAGGGTAGGGGCAAAGTCAGGTAAATGAGTACAGAAAGAGAACTATGGAGTAAGAAATGTTGGAATGAGCTATACAGTGAGGCCAAGTCTACCAGTGCATGATTATGCTCAATTTAAATATCTGTGTCAAGATGGAAGCCCCATAAAGGGGAACTGTGACTCACCAATTTGGGTGGCCATATGGTCATACTGAAGAATTACTTAGACCAACACCATTTTATCAAATGAGTTACAGTTAGGTAACAGTATGTGTATGTTATAATATATCCATTTAGAGACAAAAATGGAAGTGCTCGACCACGCCATTTCTGAAATACAGGATGTCTGTTCTCACACTGGAGCCTTTCATTCAGTGTCCCTTCAATTCTGTGAGAGACAAACAAAACCGAACAATCCTATGATTTGCAAACCCAAGGTCTTGGAATGGACATGAGTGCACTAACTGCTCTACATGGGAAAAGCAGGGAAGAAACCTCAGTATGGCCAAGAGTATACCTGTAACCTTGGTCATGAAACCAGGGCTTCCTTCCACTTGGCTGAGCAAGCCAGAACCCTGAAAGTCATTCTGACACCTCTTTCCTCCTCAGCCCCAGTATCAGTCCACCACTGAGTCCTCTTGATTTCACCTCCTAAATGTATTTCAGATCCTTTCACTGCTCCCTGGTCCAAATTACATTATTTCTCCTCTGATCTACTGTGATGCCCTAACTGGCCCCCCACCATACACGATGGCCCCTCTCCAATTCATCTTCTCCACAGCCAGAGAAAATGCTTCATAACCAATCTCTTCATGTTGACTTCTGCTTAGGACTAGCAGTGGCTTCCCCTAATCTTAGAATAAAAATCCAACCCTATAACATGGTCTTCAAGTCTACCCTTTCCTCCTCCTCCAGGCTCCTCTTCTACATCTCCCGACAGACGCACTTGCCTTCTTTCAGCAACCTGAGCAGAAGGCCCTTCCAGCCAACAGCCGCAGGCCTGCTCTGCTGGGACACTTTCCTCTACCCTTCGCTAAATGCATCTTGTACATCTCAGCTCAAGTCACAACGATCACTCATCTACATGAGGTTTCTCTGGTTACACGTTCTTATAGGATGACATTCCTATCACTTCAGGACTTTTCTCAGCTTGAAGTACATTTTTTATTTGTGTGATTGTCATATGTTACTCTTTCCCATTAGATTATAAATTCTATGAGAGCAAAAACTATTTCAATTTTATTCCTCACCATCATATTTCCAGGGCCCAGCACAATGCCTGACGTAGCAGGTGCTCAATGGAAGCAAAATTTTTAGTAAGTCTCCACCTATTGAAGAGTAAGATATCTCTTGGCTGGAGAATCCATAAATCACCCACCCAGATGTGGCTTATCAAAGGCCTGGCCCTGCAGGAGTTCCTTTTCTACAAGAGGAAGGGCCTCCTGGAGAAGCATCAGCCTTTGCACTGATACAAGGCCCTCCCTCTCGCAGAAGAAAGAAGACTTGAGCATCACACACACTGCGTCCCATTCTCATTAGACTTCTTCTGCAGGGAGCCCACTCTTAGATACTGGTTAGATGTTAGCCCTTCCAACTTCCTGCAAACAAAACACAACGCCAAACAAAACCCAGTAAAAACATAACTAATGACATGGGGTAGCATCTCAACATAAATATCGGAAAGGGATTTTACTAGTATTGAAATCAATGTTTAAAATGTAAATAAAATACTGAATTTCATACCAGTTCTCTTATAGTTCCTTTTTTAACAGAGCTTTAGATACTGGCTGCTTAGAATGTAATGACCAAAAGCCTGACTTGTTTTGTGCTAGTGACTATTTTTATGGCATAAATCAGATAACTGCTTGAGAAGATTCGATTTTATCTGTTACTCCCTCAAAAAAAAAAAGAGGATATCACATATATTATTTTTAATTAAAGACAAAAAAGGGTAAATATGAGGCTTGTTTTAAAAACAATAACCTAAAAGTATATACTTATAACCATACTCCTGGAAATATGCCGAATTTTTCAAAAGGGAGGTAACCCCCTCCCTTATAACGGAGCTGTTAGCCATTACTCTGCAAAAGGCAACTTTTTCAGGCACAGATTATTTCAGCATTAATTATGGAAAATTCCAAATAGTGGAAAACCTTGCTAGGATCAAAAACAAAACCATCTATAAAAACATTATTAGACACCGTGTATTATTACAACATTTAGAAAAAGTTAAACATCCTTTACATTTAATGGGACTGGATAAAATAAGCATAGAAGACTTGCAAACAGTATATTCCATTTCATAGAAGCTAAGAAATCAGATGGTGTGGGTGACTGTTTGTAGAAACACAGACAACCAACAAAGATTATAGCAGGTCACAGCTTCCAGGTTTTTCACTCATTTCCTAGCAGAGAACATTTTCTGACTGTGGCAAAGATTAGAAATTGAAGGGAAAATCACACTTGCTCCATTTCCTCTCCACATTTCCTCTTCTCCCTTTACCCACACAGTCTGCCCTCAAAATATAATTTGTTTAATAAAATGAAGGCAAGATTTATTACTGGTTCTCTCACCCATGAAAATCAGCTAACCTCTTTCAAACAAGGTATGAAAAGGAAATAACAAAATGAAGGCAGTGCCAGTCCATCAATAAGTAGACAGTACTGACTTCTCTGTATATACTTATCAAACAATAATCTAAGTTCACTCTATTACTAAAATAATTTAAACCCCATGGTCAAATAGGAACATAAACTCGGTTGATTTATGAGCCCAGTATCTTCTGGGATGTGTCACCAATTTATGTGCTATGTCCCAGTGTATTCGCACCTGAATTTGGATAGAGGGGAAAGATAATGGAAAAGGGCTTGTAAACAGACAGCTCCCTGTTGACTACTTGCTTCAGGAAGCTCTCTGTGTTCACTATATATTTCAAAAATTGTATGCAGAATGTTATGCTTAAAATGTGCTACAGGAAAGATTTGCTTTGGAGTATTTAAGGCATATATGAAACATGCACGACTATACCACACTCGTGGTCATAGTAACTAGGTTTGAAATCAAAATGAAATTAGACCAAAGAAAGATTTAAAAGTTTGAAGCTTTGCAATTATAGGCAGTTAGTGTGCTATTTTCACTTAAAGAGGAAGAGAAGGGTAAACAATGAACAGTGATGTTCCGACACTATAATGCCAAGCAACAGTGACACCTGGCCACGTATTTATTAACAGGAAAAAGTAATTTTCATCATGTTCATGTTTTCAATTAAAGTTGATTCAGCCCGACTCTGAGACTTAGAAATGATGCCACCAATATTCACGGTTTGGAGCTGAACATTCGTGGCGGAAGCCGCTAAGACTACTGGTGACTTTTCCCCCATGGTCCTGCTATTGCACAGACCTAGTACCGGCTGCATTAACCCCATGGGTCCCTCAGCCCTCTCTTCATGACAGATTTCTCACTCTCATGGCAGTGGGACAGTACATAACAATTCACTTCATCTGAACCAGTGGCTTCACATTTTTTGGGGGCCAGACACCTTCTTCTTTAAAGAAACCCTAGGTGGAAGTCAAACACTGACGGCTTGGGTTTTCCCCAAGCTGCTGGAGTACAGCCCTGCTTCAAGGATAGATATTCTTTACCCAGAAAGGACATGACACTTGCAGTATGCATCTGGAGTCAAATTTTAAAACAATTCTTGACATTGACTATGGATTTTAAAATATACCAACTGTCTAAGGTATGACTTAGAATAACAAATTTAATACTTGAAGACATGATGGCTGTTAATTTACTTGGCCGTTAATTCAACAACTATTTATTGTCCACTTACTATAAACCAGATCCTGTGCTGGGAACTAGGTACATAACCATAACTCAGACAGACATGGTTCTTGTTTTCAAGAAGCTCAAAGTTTAGTGGATATCATATATCAGACTGGGATAAGTGTTATGACAAGTTCAAGTTAAAATGGAAAATCTGGAGTTTAATTTATTCTTTAGGTAAGCACTTCTTCATTAATTTCCCTCATATTACTAACAAAAGAAAATTTGTTTCTCCCTTCCTTCCTTCTCTTTCTTTGGAAAAACAAAACATGTCCTGGTTTGAAATATGATCTTGGAAATACTAATCTAAAATATATCAAGTTATTTTAGGTCAAAGCACATTAACTGTATTTCAGATCTCTTTGCAGATGAAACCACTGTTTTATATGGTATTTTCTGCTCATCTTTCCCTAAACGTATAGAAATTATGTTGAAAGTAAATTTTTGAAGATCTATACTATACATATTCTCAAAATACTTCTGATATTAAGTAAATGTGCACCAAGTTGTCCATAGGGCTTTCTAGAAATACAGAATATTAAAAGAAACAACTAATTTTCCCTTCTGTAATGCAATTTTGAGAAAAATTAAGTGAAGGAGCAGAGAATGACTTTTTTTGAGCACCTACTATGTGTAAGATGCTACACCTCGATGATGATTACAGACATTCTCTCATTTAATCCTTATAATTAATTCATTAAGTTGGGTTGTATGGTTTTCATTTTACAGAACTTGGACTCTGACCTCAAACCAACCACAAAAATTAACACATAACGGATCATAGCTGTAAGTGTAAGATCTAAAACTGTAAAATTTGTAGAAGAGAACATAAGAGAAAAACCCCTGTGGCCTTGAGTTAGGCAAAGATTTCTTAAAATATGACATCAAAAGGATGATCCATAAAGAATAAATCAATATACTGAGCTTCATTAAAATTTAAAACTTTTGCTCAAAAGTAAAACTAGGAGAAAATATTTGTAAATCATATATCTGACAAAGAATTCATATACAATATTTTAATAAAAGCAAACAATTGCAATTCAATTAAGAAATAAGTGAAATATCTGAATAGGCTTTTCAACAAAGATGATGTATGAATGGCTAATAAGCACTTGAAAAGATGCTCAGAATCATTAGTCATCGGGGAAATAAAAACTAAAATCACACTGAGATACTACTACATACCCACTAGAATGGCTGTTATCCGAAAGACTGACAATACCAGGTGCTGGTAAGGATGTGGAGAAACTATAACCTCCTCACACATTGCTGGTAGGAATGCAAAATGGTACGGCCACTTTGGAAAACAGTTTGGGAGATTCTTATAAAGCTAATCATACATTTACCATATAACTCAGTAACTTCACTCATAGATCTTCATCCCAGAGATATGAAAACACACGTTCACACAAAGGTTCAAAAGCCAATGTTCATAGAAGCATTACGTATGATAGCCCCCAAACTCAAAATAATCTCATCAATTGGATTTACAGCCATCAACAGGCAAATGGATAAACAAAATACGTTATACTCATACAATGAAATAATATTCAGACTGGGAAAGAATGCAAGATATCCAAAAAGAAACTTACATCTAGAATGCACAAAGAACTCTTACCAGTCAGTAACCCAGCTCATCTCTCTCCTCCCTGATGTGACTTTCTTCAACCCTCTGGTCCATCACCATTGCTTCCATCTCTGAACTTAAATTCAATAACCTTCACTCAGTATTTTTCTTGTAAAATCTTTCAGATTAGCTCCTGGTTGGGGTGAAGGGATGTAAGGGGCATCAGTGATGGAAAACACACACACACACACACACACACACACACACACACACACACACACACACACACACACACACACACACACACACACACACACACACACACACACACACACACACAAATGGGCTGGGATGGAGCGTGAATTTCCAAAGTTGCAGTGGCCTCACTGACAAGAGGGGTCTGTTCATCAATTTGGTCTCTGCCACTGCTACATCTGAGTGGCCACCTGACTTGCAAATCCAGGTGCTTCCCAGAATCCCATAGCAGAGAACGTTTCTGGGAACAACTTTTTTCTTAGTCTTTCAAACCCACTTGGGTATTTAATTTTGTTTCCAGAACACCCAGGATCAATCACTCCTCTACCTATACTTATACATTCAAAAAGAAAGATGATTGACTATTTCCAAACACAAGCAGATTTGGATCATGGTGCCTGCCACCCTTGGGATTAAGCCCTGCATTGAGAGGAGATGATGAAGTCCAGGAAATTAATAACACCATCCTTAAGTTCAAGGTAGTTATTTTAATTCTGTTAGGGTAGAGATGAGATGCTATATACCTCTGAGTCCCCTTGGAAAGAAAAGGATGGGAAAGAAACACCAAAAAAAACTGTGTCCTGGGAATAAGTTCCTCAAACCAATCACCTTGAGATAATTGCCAAAAGAGAAATACTGTCAAGTAAGAAAGGTATGCATTTGAAGAAAAATGTAACTGACAGTGTGTCTTCAGGGCAACTAGCTAATCTCCTGCGTGGGACATCAGAGCAATGACATACTTTTCTTCAGAGGCTCACCAATGCTAAATGGAAATTGTCAACATGATGGCTACAGAATCGTGGGCAGTGAGACGCATACAATTTATAAAGGAGAAAGGGAGCCCAGCTTTAATTAGCATTCAGCATTTCATTAGGAAGCCCCAGGCTTTGAGGCAAAAACCACACAAGAATTACACAAAAGAGAATAAAATTCCAGGGCCTGGTAAGAATCTACCACACCAACTTGACACAGTTCATGAAACTTAGGAAACTAGCTAGAACCTCAGTGAAGAACACACAATTTAAAGAGCTGATGACTCAGATGAAAGCTGACCGTAGGAGCCCCTGCCTAGTAACTGTGGGTCTGGTCTTCAAAGATACAGCCAGGTTCGATGCCTCTGAATGGACTTGAGGTTCTTTTGGTTATTTTTTTCTTAGTAAATTCCTAGCCAGTATAGTAGTAGTATTCCCACTTGGTGGGTTGATTATTTCTACTTACTTACCTATCAATTAAAATGTGTTTAAATACAGATGGTATTTAATAGATTATCCAATGTAAACTGTATTTATTAAGGTGCAGTAACGTGTTTTGTAAACATTGTACTTCTGTACATGTCGTTTCCTTTTTGAAGATGTTGAAATAGAGGAATCTGAACTACTAAACTAGCGTCTAATTTGTTAGCATCATGGGCACTGAGTGCTTCAAAAAATTGTGACATTTGTGAGAAATGTATGTATTCAATTTATAAGCATAGTTAAGATGTCCAAGGAAATTTGATAACTTAAATGTAAAATGGTTAGGACTTGACCTTGTCAAATTTATACATTATATAAACATTAATCAAGGAACAAATGAATTTGTTCTCATTTTTTATGTAAAAATTACTATATTTAAATAAAATTCCTTGACTGAATTTGAAGACTTAAAAAGTAAATTTTCAATTGAATATTGATTAAAATCAAAGTAATAACATACTCTTTCACATGTGTAAAGGACTTCCCAAAGATGTAAAAATCAATGGGAATTCAGCAAAGCTCTACAGCCAAGAAAGAGAAACAAGGGTGCTACTCTTGAGCAGTTAAATGCCAGGTGGGCCACAACTGCAGAATCCTAAACCAACAAAAGTTCCCAGAACCTTCTCTGGCAAATTTCCATTGACTCTAGAAGAACCAGGTCTGGCAGGGAGGGGAGGGTGGGAAGGAGCATCAGTCTGGAGCAAACATAACACAGATGGTCTGGGATGGGATGTGACTTCCACTTGACTTGAAAATCCACAGAACCTCAAAAATCTCAGAGCCAGTAGGACTCCAAAAACACTTCCAAGGATCCCACAGTATAGAGTGGGAAAACTTTTTTCTTACTTTCTCAAACCCCCTCAGATACTTCCTTCTGCTTCCAGGACACCCAGTCACCCCTACATCCATGCTTGCCTAGTGGGGACTTGTGGGGGTGCCAAACCCTGAGCAGTCAGACATAAGGTCTTCTACCACAGTGACACTAAGTCACAGAGGCCAGCCTTCCAGGAAGGGTGCCCCAAAGCACGGAGGCAACAAGCAGCAGAATATACGGAGCTGACCTGCGTTCTGGACCTGACCCTGTTGCCACCTAGTCTGGGGAGCTTGGACAATGCAAAGGATTTTTGTGACTTGGCAAGTATCACATCTGTGAAATGAACACAAACTTACTTTGGAGCAGGGTTTATTATGAAAAACCCATGAAATAACACTTTAAACATGCAGAAAAATACATGCATATTTAAACATGCAGAAAAATACATGCATACATGCAGAGAATTAGGTTCTTTATTATAAAGTCTAAAGATGCCAGGACTGCTTTACGGCAAGTGGAAGGTGAGTCAGTGAAATCTCACACGTACAGACACCCGTTTAACCTAACAATTAGGAACAAAGTTCTTAGAACACATTTTCTAGCCAAATTTCATCAAGACCAGAAAAGGGCAACATAAACTAGATGAGGGAGGAAAACAGAAAAAAAAAACTTCTACAGACTGAAGTTAATAACTGAAAATGTTTGATTTTGTGCCTGCCACGTATCAGGCATTTATCTCATATAGTCCTTTCGCTAATCGCAGAAGCTGTAAATTTTTATTCCCTTTTTAGTGGGGAAAATAAGCTGAGGCTTGAAAGTTTAAGCAATTCGCCTATAACTGAGGGAAAAATAAGCTCTGAGAATTTCAGTTTGCACATACAGCCCACAAAAACTGAAGGCCATGACAATCCATCCCTAGAATCCTGAAGAGCATAGTTCTTGGGCTTTTTTCACATTTCAACAGACACTGAAAAATGTAGCAGGTCCTCGTGGAAATTTCAGTGATGGACTCTTGCTGTCGAATTTCTGAATGGTCCTGCTTCTCTCCTCACTCTCAGTGGTGAATGTTAAGTGCTCATCCTAGGTCTATCCCGATCACACTGCCCATCCTCCTCCCTTGAAATGAGCTCCCAGTGCCGACAGGAGGAAGGAGCCAGCACTCAGTGTCACCATGAGCGTGCTCGAGAATCCCAGGCATTAGCAAAGGCGAAAAGAGGGCCCCAGAATCACCATACTTGTTGAAGTCTCTCCAGTGGGCAACTTTCATTCCCATCAAAATAGTAGGAGACAAAAAATTCATCAGGAAGTGTGTCGCAGTTTCACAGACTGACAGATGGAGGAGTGTAGCAATACATCGTTTATTACTTCCCTTGACAGCTACAGACTGCACACTGAATTTAACTGGGGGCTGATACACACATTCTGCAGGTGTACTATTGAGAAGAGAGATTTTGGACATTTTTCCGGCTATCACAGAAATAAACTATCTAGGTCTGGAAAGAAATGTTCTGGTAGTTCAAAAAATGTTTCATCCCTACTGCTCCAAACACTCCCTGCAGTCCCATAACCCTAACAAAGGCATTTTAATGCCCAGGAAATTTATTTTCAAACATGGACAGGCCAGTCTGCATTAAAGGTTTCTCTTCTGTTGGGTTTATAGAGTGATTGTAAACAGTGATTCCATAGATAAGGTGCATGTTATTTCTTTACTAAAGCATCCGGTTTCATAAAGGGCTATCTTTATGTTATATGTAAATAAACAGTTTGGGATAATTAAACTTGACATTCTAGATTTTATTTTCATAGTTTAAAGACTGAAATTGTGCTGTACCCGGACAGCAGTTCTGGTTAGCAAGCAGCTGCAGCTTAGAGAAGCTGGTTCTCCTCTAGCCAGTTACACTGACATCACGATGCATTTGATGAAAGAGCCTTCCCAGCGGCACTCACACCCGATGAGCACGTTGTGTGGATTAGAGAGTTTTCAGACAAACAGAAGAAAAAAATCATTTTCTACCCCCAGTTTCAGACGGCACAGGTCTATCAGCTAAGGAAAACAAGATTTCTCTGAGGAATATGGAATACATTTAGTATTTCCATCAAATAATTATTCTGCCCCAATCTGTAAGATGCTGAGACAGAAAAAGACCTGGTTACATTTTTCTTATCTCCTGATGAAATTCCCCAATGGGGTACCAAGCGGAGTTCCCATTTCCCAGAAGACAGTTCTAATGTCGATGATTATCAAAGGTGGAAGTGGGACGATCGTAAAAATTAATCCACATGGGCTGAAAAATGGTAATATAAATGTATTTACATTATATCACATATGGAAATAAATATAACTTATATGTGAATATTGACTATATACTTAGTTATACACACACATTATGTCTTAAAACACAACATCAAATCCCCCATACCAAGCCGAAGCCTAGTTGACATACTAGAAGGGCATTTAATCATGTAGCTGTCATTAATTTCAGGTGGAAACACAGACTCCAATCAATCCCTGATAATTCTTTACATTTTAAAAGCTTGCTGTATAAAATCCATGACTTTGCCTTTTGGGAACCTAGATGATGAGCAGGACAAAGCACAGAGCCAATGGAGTGGATCTGCAGAGTGCTACAAAGCCAACCAAAACTGTGGCTGCTTCACAGAAAAGGAAATTACATTATGCCAGTCAGAGCATCTGCAGGTCAGAGCAGTCAGAGGACCATGAGGTAAACGGTCTCCTCATATGCCCCAGAATAATTCATGCAAGTTAATATATGTGATGGTTAATTTTATGCATCACCTTGACTGGGCCACAGGTGCCCAGATATTTGGTATTTGGTCAAACATCATTCTGGGTGAGTCTGTGAGGGTGTTACTGGATGGTTTTAGCATTTGAATTGATAGACAAAGCAGACAACCCTCCCTAGGGCCCATCCGGTCAACTGAAGGCCTGAATATAACAAAAAGGCTGATCCTTTCCCAAATAAGGGGAAACTCCTCCTGCCTGACTAGCTATGAGCTGTGACTCAGTTTTCACTTGACTTTGGACTTCAAACATTGGCTCTTCCTAGGTCTTCAGCCTGCTAGGTCTTGGCCTAGAACTACACCATCTGCTCTCCTGGGTCTCCAGTCGGCTGACTGAAGATCTCAGGGCTTGTAAGCTTCCATAATCACATGAGCCAATTCCTTATAATAAATCATATACATATACACACACACATATATGTAATATGTATAAATATGCATTTACTTATATGTGTTAAATACACACACACTCTTACTCGTTCTGTTTCTCTGGAGAACTCTAACACAATATTATAAGGAAAAACAAAGCCTTCCCTACAGAGTCATGAAAGAAGGAAAGCTGGGGATGTCTCATTCAGCACCAAGAGAACCAAGAGGAAGAGGCCACAGCAGCTAAGTAATGGTGATCTTATTAGAATGTAGGCAAAATTTGAAAACAGAACATGATTGAAATATTCCTACTTGGTTGGTGTAAGAGGTCTAGAACAAGTAACCAAAAATGCAGCAGATAGGAAAGAGGGTGGTGGGGAATACTGAGGGAGGAAAGACTGGATAAAAGAGAAAAGACCTGCTTGAAGAAGGTTATAATTTCTTCCCTGAGAAAATTGTCATTTACACAAATTTATATAGATGCCCCCTCTCCAATCAATGTCAACTCCAGCCAGTGTGAGTGCTGCCACTTCCCTCCAAGGCCAGAGCTGTGACCCCCCCACACACACGGCTGAACCTCAAATCCTTATCAGATATGCTAAGGAAGAGCTAAACAAGCACTAAAGAATTTTAGTTTTTCATTCTTGATTTAAATGCCAAGGTGTTCCTAAACAGTCATCAATTTTAGAGACTTGTTCTTACAACACCCACAAATACTTAAAACCAAACTTGTCTGAGTTCGCAGAGTCCAAGGAAAGGCTGGTGGGATTTCAAGAAAACCAAGATCACAGCCACTCTTCCAATGAACAAGCTAAAGACATTGCAAGAAAGCTGAAAACTGCCTGAGAGGCGTGGAGGCTTGTGAAGTGAAAGGGAATTCAGGATTCATTAAACACTGTCATGGATAAAGATCTGATTTGCTCAGGTTCTGGGATCAGTGCTCAAAAGTCTTTTATCCTGTCCCCACCACGCTCTCCACTGAAGTTTTCTCTCTCTTGTTGGCTCAGCATTCACAACCTGCACAAAGAAGGCTGATTCTGACATAAGTGTGCGGCCTGGCCAGGGCTGGCGAGCACCGGGGGCTCCATGCCTTCCCGCCCTCGCACACCCCTTCCCTTCCTGCTCTACATGCCCTTCCTGCCTAGGGGGTCAGAGCAGAGGCTCCAGGGCCAAACTGAATACTCTTTCTGACACTGACTAGCTGTGCGTCACCCTGAGAAAGTGATTTACTTCTTTGTGCCTCAGTTTCTTCAGCAGCAAAATGCGAAAAACAGTAGTAACGAGTGTGTAAGGATGTGAGGATGAAATGATTCAGGCGTCGAGCTCCTGAAGCAGCCCTGGCACGTGGCACACGTCCGTCAGTGTCCCCCCTTCCCGACTCTGTGCCATCTCAGACTTAGCCTCTTGAATCCAACAGGTGTAAGTTGCCTCTGGCTCATTTATAGCATTTATCACACTGCCTAGAAAGCACCCATTTACCAGCCTGCCTCCCTCCAGACGGAGCACAAATCACACCTTCTTTTTCATCATCTTTGCCAGCACCCAGCGTGATGCCTGGCACACAGCAGGCACCCAGTGACTGCAGACTATGTGCTGGAATGGACGACCTCATCAAACAAGGGGAGTGTGTTAACTAAGGGTTGCTGTTTGGCAGTGCAGTAAAGCAAAGCTCCAGTTAGGATTCTGCAAAGAAACACATCCACCTTTTTGGTGTATGATCAAGTCCTGGGATTTGTAATCTGTTTAAATTCACTTGCTTTAAAATCTTTCAAATAAGGTAACTTTTTGTTTTCACAGTTGTTCCTCTTAAAGGCATAGAAAAGTAAATATAACAAAGCTGATCGAATCATGTTTCTTCAACCCCGGGAGACCAAGATTCTAGAAATATTTATAAGCAATTTCATAAGGTTACATTTAATTATCAAGTGCACATAATGCATAATTATCACCCTTAAAGAGTCACTAAGAAACGTCTTTCCAAGTACAAACGAGGGCAAAGCATCAACAGACCCAGGACAAGGCAGAAGTTACAACCATATTATTGATGCCTGGCTCCCCAAATGGACACTTACCTTAAATAGAGAAGGTATAACAAGATTACAGAACACCAACCCTGGTCTCAGGTACCTGATTTGATCACAAACACCTTCTGCTGAAAGTGCTTCTCTTATGAAACATTTTGCTCAAGAGCAAGTCCCCAGGACCCACAGACAGACAGACAGACAGATAGGCACATGTCCCACTCCAGACCACGGCTAAGAAACTCAGTAAAAGTCAGAGCCTTTTTCTTGTGAGATTTCTGTTGTTCCCATACGAAACATCACAGATGTTTCTGTCAGATCACAGATGTCACTGTCAGGTCAGATTAATAAAAGCCACATTCTCCAGTTAAGCAAAAAGAAAAAGCAGCAATAAAGGAGTTCAAATATATAAACACTCTGTGACAGAAAAGAATAGGTGAATTCATATTTTATGTTTCTGGCCACATATATTTCTCATTTACTAAAAGAACTTGGGAAGATGAATTAAGTTCACCTCTTATTTAGAATAATGAAGGCTAAGGAATCTTCTAGATAGCAATATTTCTTTGTGGTGGGAAAACACAATAACTGAATCAAATGTTAAGTGAAAGGCCTTTCTCCAAAAGCCAAAAGAAAGCGTCCTGAAATGTTCAGCTGGTTTAGCCATACAGAAAAGTAAACTGGGGAGCAGGCACCCCAGGAACGTACTCACCACAATATCCTCGGGGAACGTGTCCCTGCTAAAGGAGCCGTCATCAAACACAACCTCGTAGAAGGTCTGCGATGTTACAGCGGTCACCCTGCAGCTGTAGTACCGCGTGTTCCGGTGCTTCGTGATGACCGTCTGGCCCACAGAGATGCCCTTCTCCCCAGCCTTGGACTTCTAGGGAAGGCGCAGAGAAAGACAAGAGAAGACAAACAGGAGAAGGACAGAAAATAAAAGAAATATCTATTTAGAAAGCAATCTCTGACTCAGTCATGATATATATTTTTAATTTTGAAACTATTTGGGGAATAATTTCAAACCTAAAGTTGCAAGAAGACGAATAATACAAAAACACACTTATGCTCTTTGACCCTTGACTCACATTCATCTATTGTTATCTCTTTCTATTGTCAACATTTTACCTTTTTTTGCACTTTGTCTCCATTTTGTATGTTTTCAAGTATATATATATATATATATAAATTATGTGTATATATAAATATTAACACCTGCCACAAACCATCTGAGAATAAACTACACACATCATGGGCTTTTACACCAAAATACACCTATGTTTATTTTCTGAAATTAAGAATTTTCCTTTACATGACCACAGCACAATTACTAACTTTAGTAAATTTCACATGGATATCATACTTAAATCAACTATGGATATTCCAATTCTGTCAAATGAGCCAATGGCCTTTACGCCCTCCCATCCTTTATATACAAGAGCGAGTCTTGAGTCAGCTCTGCACTTAGTTTCCATGTCTCTTTAGCCTCCTTTAATCTGAAACATTTCCACAGCCTTTTGTCTTTTATGATCATGATCCTTTTGAAGGACACAGCTCTCCTTTCCCCTGCCTTTTCAACAGAGCATCTGTCTCATGCTTCCTCATGACTAGATTCAGGCTGTACATTCCCGGCCAGAAGACCACATAGACGCTGTTGTACTCTTCTCAGGATATTACATCTGGGGGCACACAGCTGTCTGCCTTTCAGTGGTGATACTAATGGTAATCTCTGGAAGAAACTTTTAACATCATGCAAACATCATGTTCCCATGCATTTCTGCTTAGATTTGGCACCCAGTGATGAGTCCTGCTTGATCCAGTTTTCCTATGATGGTGGTAATAAGCTGACTTCTCCTGCTCTAGCACTGCATCCACATTCACTAGTTGGCACTTGGAAATTGTTAAGCAAAAGTCTCCCACTCTCCCCACATCCATCTGTCCACCCACCCATCACCAGTATGGAATTATTAATTCCTCCTCCCCAACTATTTATAATTCATACAATAATTAATTATTCTGGTACTCATATTATCCCAGATTTGGCCGAAGGAGCCTTTTGCAAGCGGTTTCCTGTGTCCCTTACATTGCCGTTTTATTTTTTAGCAGTTCCTTACTTTCTGGCTTAACAAGATGTCACAAGATCATCTTGCCTCAGCCCTGGAATTAGCATTTCCCTGAGTGTGGTTCATTTTAAAGGGCAGAGATATTAGAGAACAAGATCCAGGTGCTTAGGTGTGCTTACTACTACAAGGGCATCTTTGCCTCCTGACCTTTTCAGAAGACAGAGCAAGGATATATATGCACGTGTACACACACACACACACACACTCACATGTAGACACACGTGGACATACATAAAACCATACGAAATCATGGACTACATCTCAGAATAAAGGCTTTAGGAAAGTGCCCGGCAGAGTGCTGGGCTCACAGTGAGTAAGAAATACTAGTTTGCTGTTATTTGAGGCTTTCCATTTCTTTTATTTTCAGGATAAGGCTATTGCTCCCTTGTCAGGAACTCATACAAAGCCTTTTCCTGCCAGGCAGAGTCGGCAGTCAACATCACATGAGGACGTCTGCTCTCAAGCACTGGGTCCCCTTTATTCCTCAACCTGTTTCTTCTGATGCCACAAACTCTGACCCACTAGAGGGGCCCTGAATCACTTGGGAAGGTCCAGGACCTTTGCTAAATGGGCCCTGGAAGGCACAGTCTCATAATCCACAAGATACTGGCATCAGTCTGACATGTCTTCCATAACCTACAGAAAGCCAGGACTCATGAAACCCCAGTATTTTCCAGCAGGGGCATTTATAACATGACTGGAAAATACAGTGTCATCAATTCAGAACCTTGGTTTAATTAGAGGCTTTACCTCTTTTTTTCCCTGAACTTAAAAAAAGGCTAAAACACCTTGTAGGAAACAGATAAAGTGCTATGCTTGCTCTTTTCCTTCCAGAAACCAAAGAAAACATGCCCAGAGAGTCATTAATTCATGAATTCCTTCAACAGTCTTGTGCTGCTAAACAGTGGGCACCAGGCACCTTCCCTGCTGCCCAGGACTCAAACAAAAACCACTAAGACTTGATGCCCGTTCCTGGAAACAGGTCCACACAGGTGTGCACCTGAAGCCATCCTGCAGGCGGCTGATACAAGATTGATGACCCTCCAACACGCCTTCGAGAGCAGGACTTCGTCCTTCACAGACAGAGTTGGGGGAGGAGAGCAACGACGCACCGAGTCCTGGGCGTGAGCAGAAGCCCAGCAGCAGGGAACAGCCCACTGTGTACTGCCCTGCAGAGACCCTGCTGGTGTGTGGGGGGGGGAGTGAGGAGTGGGAGGCGACTTTAGAAATGGTCTGGGGCCCAGAAGTCAGGCTGTAGGGGGAGAGGAGAGTTGGGTACTTCTTACACCATCCTGAGGAGTCTGCACTTTCCCCTGTGAGCCTAAGGAAGCCACAGAGAGGTTTCCGTACAAAGGAAAAAACTATCCAGGCCTGTGTGGTTAGAGGTAGAGAAGGGGCTGGGGAGTTCCCTACAACAGTACAGGTAGGAGACAAGGGCCTGGGGTGCAGAGCCAAGGACAGAGACGCTAAGGGTTTGGACAGAAGGCCGACTCCCTCCCAGACATGATCTAAAGGGTCTCCTCCTTGTGAAGCCAGCCCTGCCGTATAGATCCTCATGTGCCTGACAAAACAAGAGAATGCCGTCCTCCTTGAAACCATTCTCTACTGAGGATAGGTTGGCTGGGAAATTCTTCTGTGCCTTTAGGTATAGTTAGGTGTGTAAACATTTTGACATAGAACGAAAGTAAGAAGACCGGAGTGATTTAAATGCATTTCGCTTGAGGTAGAACTCCTTTATTTTCACAGCTGGTCATAGTATGTTACGTATGCTAGAGTAACTTCCTAGTTTCCTACTTCATGTCTCCACCCAACCCCTCAATGTATCTCACATTTCAAAGTAAGAGAACAACTTAAATGTGGTGATAAATTCGAGTGAAAGCATAGTCTGCAGAGTTCTGAATCTCCAAAATTGGGACCATGGCTGCTGCTTAAGATTGTACAAGTTACAGTTAACTCTAAGACGTGAAATTCGCAACCTGTGCGGTGAACATAGTGGCCCTGAGTGACTGGAATTAGGGCCAAACAAGGCTTCATCTTGGTAGCACTTTTTTTACAATTATTGTCCCCCTCTATCAAACCACCTTAAAAACACTCGTGGTCAAAACTGCAAGAACTATATTTTACTAAGATATTAGTTTCTTTGTGCATATTTTATTAAAAATTGAAATTTACCCTCTAAGGAAACAATGTTTTGAATGTGAAGTGTAAGCTCAGTTTCTTACTAGCTATTGTGACCTTGGGGATGTTAAACTTTAGCAGCCTCGGTTTGCTCATCTGCAGAAGGGATAATACTTATGTTATAATACTGCTATAAAATAGGGTGAATTACACGAAATGCCTAGACTCACGGGCAGGTAGTTCTCAGCAACTGTTAACTGGCTTCATTTTAGGAAGTAGGAAACATACTTGAGACCCTAGCCCCAGGGTAATAAACCACTCTTCCCTATTGTACCCCAGTAATTTGCATGTTCGAATGTGCAGCGCTCTGGTTTCACATAACAAGGCTCTATCCAGCTCCAAACCATCATTGTCCTGCTCTTTACCTCATCCTCTTCTGACTCTAATTCTTGTCAAATGGGGCATGAAACTATGGTCCTTCAGAAGGAAGGCATAAATAATGTGGTCTCCCCCCAACCAACTTCCAAGGTTCCCATAGTCTTTGTTTACAACTCTCTTAAGGCCCTTGTCAAATGTCACTTTCACTGACCATCCCTCCTACAACAGGGCAAAATCCACGGTCAGTGCCACAACCTACCTGTCTTTTTATCCATGGCACCCAGTACAATGCATGCAACACGGTTGCTGCCAGATGAACAATGAATGAATGAACAAATGAAAAACCGAATGAACAGAAAGAAATGAAAAAATGAACTATGAGGATGGATACACACACATTTTTTAAGTGGGAGAGGATTGATTCTAATCATTCACTGTCCAGAAAATGGCAAAGGGAAACAAAGAGGAGTTTTAGGAAGAAGTTCCTCCTCTTTCTTCAAGTGGGGAGGCATGCATGTGGGTAGGGGGGAAAATGTACAAAGCTTATGGTGAAATTCACAGGGTCTGGAAAGTGAAGTGGTCGGTCAAGGGAAAGGAAAAGTGATACAGACTCAATAGAGAAAAGGTTGACTCTAGACCACAACCATTTTCTTCCTGCTAGGACCCGAAATTTATGCAAACTGGCTGGGTGGAAAGATGGCCAGCACATAAATTAAATATACAGCCTTCATCTAAATAAAAATTTTCATAAGCCTCAAGCATGACCATTTCATGGGGAGTACTAAAGAAAACAGGTTTTTTCATAATGCTATTTTGATAGGATTTCTGATTTATTTTTGCAGGAAAAATTTATTGACAAGCATATCCCATAACTGATTATACATCCTCAAAAATATTTCCTGTTAGAAAAGCCTAAGAATCTATTGCTGCTACGAATGTCATTTCTGGTCAGAGAATACAGACATTATGCAAGGAGCTCCATCAGATTACAGAAGTGGCTATGGTTTTTGAAGATTAATGCACAGGCTAAGGTTGTGAAAGTCTAATTTTCTTTCACATGCACTAAGCAGAAATGAACAAACAGTCATGTCAGAAAAAAACACAACTTCTTTCAAAGAAAAGCTAGAACTAGTTCAAAATTCTGGGGATGTGAAAAAAAATGTTAACTAACAAAATGTTACAGACATTCCACAAAAGCAGCAAAGAGTCCCTGGGACACATAATGCAGACAGTCACCAGTGTGTGTCCATTTACACAAGCTACTTAAACTCTCCCAATAGCTCTGTGAAGTATTTGCTCTTCTCAGTAAACAGATGCAGTAACTGAGGTACAAGATCAAGTGACTTTTTCAAGATCTCAGAGCTTGTGAGAGGTTGAAGTGGGGCCCAGAAGCAGGTGCTCTCCCACCACGAGTGCCTTGATATCATCAACCAGAAGAACACACGTGGGAAAAAAATCAGAGGAGAAATAAAACCAACTAGGAAGTGAGACTAATGGAATCCAAGTAGTTGCCTAAAGAACTTCCATTTCTTTTCTTTCTTTTCTGATTTAGTGAGTATCTCCTCTGTTCTACACACCTTTTGAGATACCACATTTGATCTCTCCCATATAATCACAGAGTTGAATTAGCAACTTGGATTTGGAGCCTACCTGGAGACGAAATATGCAGAATGCATAACTGCACATGCTCTCGGTTCTCCTGTGTGTACACACATGACAGACACACACACCACAGTAAATTGCAAAAATACCCACAAACCTTCACTCGTCCTGTTTCCACATCCTTCAAAATATGACTTTGCAGCTTCTCACATCAAGGACTGGAGTCTAGTTCCCCAGCCCTCCAATCTGGGCTAGCCTTGGGTTTAGTCTACTTTGGCCATGAGAACACAGCAGAAATAATAGTATGCAAGTGCACAGCCTCTGGCACATTTCTGCTGGGTCCCAGGGGCCCTAGACTCTGTCATGTGACCAAACTTAAGTTGTCTTGCTGGCAGATGAGAGACCACGCTGACCGGAACTAAGGCCTAGACTTATGAGACAGCCTGGCCAAGAGAAAGCAAGCTGTTCTGCAGCTGACCACAGATGAACGAGGTAACCAGCCTGAAACAGAAGTGCGCCCAGCTGAGCCCAGCCTTAATTGATGACTTAAAGAATCAGCAGCTAAAGAGGGGCCATTGTTTTAAGACACAAAGTTTTGTGATGGCTTGTCACACACACAACTAAGAAAAAAAAGAATACACTGGTACTTGAACAATGCAGCATTAGGGGTGCCAACGCCCCTGCCCTCGCAGAGTTGAAAACCCACATGTAACTCTACAGCCGGCCCTCCGTATCTGCAGATTCAACCAATCGAGGACCAAGCAGTACTGCAGTATGTGCTCACTGAAAACAATCCACGTATGAGTGGACTCATGCAGTCTAAATCCATGTTGTTCAAGGGTCAATGGAAGTAAGACAAAACTGTACTCAGCCGTTGGCTCTGTGTAGCTCTAGGTAATGGGATTTTATCTATTTGGTTCTTTGTGTACTTCTCTGCACTTTCCATTGTATACAGCTTCCCTGAACAACGCAGGGATCAGGGGAACTGACCTCCTGCACAGTCAAAAATCTGCATACTGCTCTCTCTGCCTCAAAAACAAAGGAAGTAACAAGTGACTCACCTATGGCAGGGAAGGTGAAACAGTTTGGAGAGAATCAGGACTCTTCTGATTCCACACACTGTGATCTCTAATCAAACACAAACTTTTCTACTCACTCAGTTAATTTACAGATCTATGATGTGAGATACAGGTACTGTATTTATTGAAAAAAATTCAAGCAGAAGTGGACCCACACAGTTCAAACCCATCTTGCTCAAGAGTTAACTGTATTTCTTTAATAACTGTCATCACAGCCTTCTGAACTTCTGAACCAGGTCTGAGGGAGCCTGGAAGCCCACAAGCACACATGCCAGGAAGGCCCACTGAGAGTGGAGTGTTTGGTGCCATGAACTCCCCTGGTTAACATGCGTGCCTGTGGATCCCTACTCAGAACAATAGTTTTAAATGTATAAAATAAAATACCAGATTACCTGAACAAAATTATACTGAAATAATATTTTAAAAAATCAGTGGTATAATATCTATACTTCTTTAATAATGTATTACATATTAATACCTAGGGAAAGATCTAAGAACTATTAATATCCTAGTTTCAAAGTTACGATGAGTGTAAGTAATATTCTGAGATCTCTGTTACAATGGTAATATGATTTCTCTTGTGAACAGTCACAGAAATTGCTAATGCCACCTCTGCCTATGCTCAAAACTGGCAGAACTGTTAATTAAATTCTAGCTAGAATTTAGTAAAAGAAAAATTCAATTTTTTCCCCCTGATGATCCAATAAAATTTTGATATTAAATTATAAATAAGATTTTATCTCCAGGAATATTAAAGGCACAGCACTCAACCTTTTAACAACAGCCTTATAAAAACCACAACAATGCTTCTCACATATGGTGATTGTATATCCTGTCAATAAATGGACACAGCAGTGAAATGAAACTCAATGAAGGCATCTCTGTGAAGGGTGAAGCTATGGAGGCTAAAATGGGTAATTCTGGGGTAACCTGAACTGACACGGTAGTCTAAGTTAAGTACTGAGATTGGAATACGTACTGCATTCTCAAGTACCATCCCTCTCCAGTGAGTTTTTGACAGAGAGCTGGGAGTACTCAGTTCAAACATGACCTCTAAAGTGATGGCTCAGAGAGAAGGTGTCCTGTGTGGCAGAGGAAGGAAGATTTCTATGCTTTGAAAGATGTATCATCTCTTATCAGGCCTGGCAAGGCTGACCTCTGTTCACACCCTGAAGGAAGGTCACTCACCACCTGATGAGATGAGTCACGGGCAGAGATGTCATCTTGGGAAAATCCCTAAGTGAGTTCTCCATCTGTATAATGATATTAATAAATGGTGCAAATCCAAATATTATAGTATACGCAGAGGTCCAAAGGTACATCCACCAATCATTTAGCAAGGCTGGAGAGTTGAAGAACCAAAGCTAAGCAACTTATCCAGTAACTGGCCAAAAAGCATGCCTCCACATATATCCAACAACCTTTTTGCCTTCCCAACTTTATTATTTCTCTCTAATTTCTATGAATTAATAACTTGTGAGATAGTATTATTGTATTTTTTCAAGGTATCCATTTTATAAAAAGTCCTAGAGGTATCAGAGTAAATAAATTAATACAAACTGTTCTCTTTTTTTTAACCAAACTTACACAACAAAAGTTACTCATCTAAATGTGCCTTGTAATAATGAAAGCTTTCTTTGCAAAATTACAAGAGCTACATAAAAATCTTTTACCCAGAAAAACTTAAATCCCTGGGGCTTCATGAAGAAATAATTGCTCTTACAGCACAAATGCACAGGCAGACTCATAAAAACGTCACAAGTATTTAATTTTCTCCATGTCTGTTTGTTCATGTGTACTTTATTTCTCATGGGTTTTTAAGTACAAACATAATACAGTGGGAAATGGTGGTAAGCAGTTTCCCAGCAGATTTAAGGTCTTACTCACTTTAACATTTGAAGAAGTATAACTAATAGGCTGCAGAAGATACTGAGGAAAAAAAAATTATTTTCTCTCTGAGTCATTAACTCACCCCAGAGGTGGTGATCTTGTTCAAGAGGTAAGTGAAGGGGACTGGGATGGGAGAACCATCTTTAGATGCTTCACTGTGTTCATGTAGGAAACCCTCCACAGGTAGGTACTGCGTGCTTTCTACTCTGAATAGTTTCAGCAATTTACTCCATGAAGAGCAGAGAGGAAAGGTCACATCAGTTGGTCTGGGGAGCTGGAGAGGAGTCACAGAATCCAATGCTGAGATGGAACCTGACATGAGCTCTTCCCAACTCATTTCCAGTCTCATTAGTTGCGAGAGAACATGTGAGTCTGCCTGGCCCCAGAAGCTCTGCTTTCAGGCTTTCATATTTCAGCCGCTCTTCAAGCTTATTGGGTAGTAATAGTAAAACCTGGGAGGACTACAAAGTCAACAAAATCTCAATCATTCACAGCAGGCTGTGTGTGTGTTTAGAAATCAATAAGCTGATTCTAAAATTTATATGAAAATGCAAAATTCAGAACCTGAAATACACAAAGCAATCTTGAAAAAAACATTTTGGAAGAATTACAATTTGGGGGAAATGAGGACAAAGAGCATTCATTCAACTATAAAGTAATGCAATTTTTAAAAATTACCTTGGATGGGACATTTTCAACAGAGAGAAGTAAGGGACACAGGGCATCACTATACGGTACTCCAACCTATAAGGATTTCTGAATCTCGGTTACAGTGGGTGAATGGGTTAAAAGTAGCTAAAATATACGCAAACATTTTCTAGACAAGGTGACTCAAAGCAAAACAGACTAATTACAGGGCTTAACAGTTTTCCTGTGCCACCAAGAAGGAAGCCCAGTAAACAATGAAATCATATAAATTAATTCAAGCCATGGTCTCAAACTGGTAAAGTGGCACCAAAACAGCAGCATCTAAATGACACACTTTGTGCCCAAACTTTGAAGACCTGGAAGGTTAATGACTGCTGAACCTCTCTGAAGTTCCCTTTCATCATCTATAAAATGGATACAACTAGAATACCTACCTATGTGGACCAAATGATGCAATGTATTACTTAGGAAAGCCTTCAATAAACTACAAATGCACCATGCCAATATGAGCTAACACTACTTTTATTTACCTCATCTACACTGATAAGAGGCTCCCAAAAAAGAGGGGCAGTCACCTTGAACAGAAGAGAAAATCGGAAAGAAACAGGCAATTCTGATTCTATAAAGATGCACTACTTACATGAGCATTGTGGGGGGAGGGGAGGGAGAGGTAAAGATAAAAGGAGAGAAAGAGAGAGAGGTTAAGACTGAACAAGTACAAGCTTCTTAAACCTCTTTCAAAATTTCAGGAGAAACAGCCAAAGGAGCAGTGGAAGAGAAGCCAGCCAAAAGCTTTCTACCCCGCGTTGCAACAGCAGCAGGCGTAGTGCAGATTCTGCCTCGCCATCTCACCAATGACAAATCCAAGTCTTTAACGTCCATCGCTAATCAAGGCAGCTAGTGTCCATCTGTCAGTCTACCAAGTGCTAACTAAATGCACCCATGTGCCCAACACTGTGCTTCAGAGAGGGGTGTGTCGGGTTCCAGTGGAGCAGGAAGGGCAGAGGAAGGGCTAGAGGCTCAGGAGCAGCAACCCCTCCTTTCCAGCCCTGTGCCTGGAGCCTCCTGTTCCCTCCAAAAACACCTAAGGTTAATCTCTCTGGTCCCTGCAGCCTAGGCAAAAACTACTTCTTAGTACCTATTAAGGGTGCTCTTCTGTTCTCCAAATACATGATAAAGATACATGATAACAAGACTTGAAGGTACAGTTAAAAGTTGTTTAATATAAAAGTTTGCAAATTTTTCATTTTATTCTAATTCCTGAGAAATGTGTGGGAAAAGGCCGCTTTTCCCACACTAAACTAAAAGGCCTACCTAACATTCATGCAGAGACATTCCAAATGGAAAATAACTCATAAGGGTTATCTGATGTCCACAAAGAGGAGGGTTTTCACTTCTCCCTGCCTCCTGCCCGAGGAAGAAGCTCCTGAGGGCCAGATCAGCCCAGTCATGGCTAAAAGAAAAGCTAAAAGAAAGTTTTATTGATAAACGTAGAAACAGGAATTTCTTACGTTCCTTCAGATACTACTCTCTACAATTTCACTGACCCACTACACCCAGTGTGGGACAAGAAGACAGGGGAGATGTGATGTCTGATGATGAAAACAGGCCAACTACAGATAAGGAATAGCCAAAAAGCCATTCCTTTTACCTGGAAAGGAAAGCAGTACTGATGTGTCTGTGAGAACTGTGTCAGAGCCTAAGATGGCTACCAACACTCTGTGGAAGGGCAGGGCAAGGTAGCTGGGGCAGCTTCAGGCTAACTGGCTTCCTGCCCAGAGATGGCAGGAAGCCTTCTAGTTAATTCAGAGTTCTATACATTATGTTAGTTCAAAGTGGACATAGAGTGCAGACCTAGAGAGTAGCCTTAGAAATGTTGGAACTTATTTCATTTAAGTGCCTCTTCTATTGCTTGCAGTTAATAATCTCATAAAATTATACTTTCATGATATTTTGTCAGCATCTATGGATTTCATTATGACTATGGCATTTAATTATTGTTTTCTTCAAGAAGGAATGGAAACTCTTGCTCTCATGCTTTACAAGATGTTGGAATGTCAAATACTCTTGGCTGTTGTGTGTCTGCTGACACATTCCATTTATATTTCCCTACCATACCTATGATGCTTGACTGTAATATCAATGTGAAAATACGGGATTAGTGTCACTAGTTAATTTTCTTAACAAGCTATCAGACAATAATGCATGCCTTAATTATATTTTTAAAGCAAGTATAAATTGCAGAAATGCTTAAAATTTCCTAGAAACTGAGAAATATTAATTCCGTGAAATACTAAGCAAGTGTTTCATATGGAAGCACACCTTACGTAAGCTAAAAAATGTAGCCAGAGAAGTGGCCCTTGGAGTGGAAGACTGGATTTTCGTCAGTATGTGTGGTCCTTGAAGTTGTGAAGTATCACCCGTCCCTGCAGCTGGCCCCTCAGGCAGTAGGTCTGCGGACTGTTCCCTGATTCCGTGATGCACTTCATGGTGGGGATAACAGGGCCAAGTAGAAAACACAATGCCGAAAAGTTTCTCCTGGGGATTCTGGTAAGTCTGCTTTAGTGATGAAAACCAAACACCTGCACCAAGATGTAGATTTTTTCATGAAGTGTTTTTTCTAAAATCAGGATTAATTTGCCATGTACAAGGCTTAAAAAAAAAAAAGTTCAGGTGAAATAGTCATTTCTAGAAAGCTACATTATTCCACATTTTGAGAGAGATGAAAACAGCCAAGGCTATTGAACAGATCTCCCCATGGAGGGTGACTGATAATATATCAAAAACACTAAGGCCTTGGTACCCAACATGGCTTCAGAGTTATTTCAAGGGTTCTTCAGGCCCTCCACTGGGCCACAAACTAGAGCTTCCTGATACTGTTCTGCTCAGACATCTCCTACAGGGGACCTTTGACGACAGGATAAAGTAAACTCCTTATGTTCTGCCTAAAGCAACAGCAAAGAGTCAAAGGAATGCCCCAAGGCACAGGGATGATGAGAACAAGGTCCGAGGAGTTGAGTCTGGGCAAGAAACTCTTGAAGCCAGACAGAGAACAACTTCTCCTGCCTGGTCTCAGCACTGTCCCTGTTGGTGTGTCTCTGTGTGTGCATCCACGCACATTCATATGTGAGATAGCTGCTGGGTAACTTCCACTCACACCGAATCGAGGATGAATTGAGTATCTGTAGATTTTGCTCCGGGGGGCGGGGGTTCCTCCTCACCACAGCCTGTCTCCTCTAATGAGCAGACACCTTCCAGCCGCTCACCTCATCCCTAAAAGCAGATCCTCACTTAGCTGAGTTCATTGCCCTAACCTGAACAAAGAAGTTTTTATTTTAATTCAGGGATATATAAAAAGGGATATTTGTATTTGTATATATATAAAGCCTTCCACTTTCTAACTACCCAACTGACTTCTCCAACTTCATCTCCCCTCTTATCATATCCCCTTGACCACTCCAATATCACGACATGTCCTAGACCTCAGTTATACTGGACTCCTCAACTCTTCCAGATAAACCAGGCCTTTGCAGAAGTTCACATACATGCCATCCCCTCTACCTGGAACATCATTACCACTCTTATTTCACCAGCAAATTCAAACTCTCTCGGTTTAGAACCAGCAAAAATGTCACCGCCTGTGTGACTTCTACCTGACTGCCCCCAACAGAATTAGTAACTTCCTTCCAAGGGCTCCCAAAACATTTTATTCATTATCTTTATTTAGCCTATCTTATTATGGAATAAAGCATAGCAACTAAGAGCCTGGGTTCTGCACAGATTGCCTGGTTCTGAATCCACTCAGTCAAAGTGTGACAGGAGCATCAAGTCAACTGGTACCCACTGGATCTATAAAAGGCTAAAGAATCCATGATGATGTTCAGAAGGGTCAGTGGGGAATTACAGCAGGATTGAGTGTTTGGGGTCTCTCCCTATCAATCTATAATCAACCTGAAACACTGCAGACTCTTTTTATAATTAACAAATTCATATAAAAGTGTTATTGATTTCTTAAATTTTTTGTCATTATGTATTTTGCCAATAACTAATACTGAAAGTATAATATGCTATACAATATTCTCCTGTGATAAAATTACTGTTCTAGGGTTTAGAATTTAGAGGCCTTGACCATCCATTGTTCCACCCTTTGGTGAGGTGAAAGCTGTTTCTGCACACCAAGGAAAGGTTTTATTAAGTTAGTAATGACAGGCATCCTCACCCCATTACCACCCAAAGGTCAGTCACAGAAGCATGGATTAACCAGAGCTGCTTTGCTCCAGGCACTCCACCAGATCCTGTGCAATGTGGGTGTCTCCTCCTGTCCTGGGCCACAAACAGTGAAGACAGGGAGAGTTGTGCCGAAGCCCACCTGGGGAGCTGGCCTGCAGACACAGGCCAGGAAAACAAGGTTAGCAAGTGCTGAGCAAAGACCCAAGGTCAATTACAAAGATGAGTGTAGAAGAGAACATGAAGGGTAGCTAGAGGGGAGAATAACAAGAGACAAGAGAACCTTCCAGACTGGGAGGCACTGATACAGAAGCCAGCATAACCACTACGTTCCCCTGTCCACACCAACAACACTGCCTTGAAATAAGGAGCCCGTGTAAAATACCTCACACACCCTTGACACAAAAGGTGTTCAACAAATACCAGCTCTCTTTCGTCCACTAAGCGCATTCCTTAGCATGAGAGAGAGATTTCAACAAATTTGTACCAAGCAGCTTATATGGATGGCCAAGTACTAGTTAAAAAGACAAAATACTGGTTAAATCTAGTTAAAATAATGATCTAGTTAAGTAGAATCTAGTTAAAGTAACAGAGAAAATCTGAAGAAAACAAACACAGGAAATAGGCAGAAAACTGACCACTAAGAGCTTTGCTCTACACAAGTTCTTCCTCTTTTGAATAAGTAG
Organism: Vicugna pacos; assembly: GCF_048564905.1. Lineage (NCBI taxonomy): Eukaryota > Metazoa > Chordata > Mammalia > Artiodactyla > Camelidae > Vicugna > Vicugna pacos. The sequence continues at coordinate 30,971,843 of NC_132990.1, forward strand.
CCGTCTCCATGTTAACAGTCACAACTAAGAAAATTCTAAGGGAAACAAATTTCTCAAATGTCTTTGATGGGAGAGGGTAAGAGGATAACACTAGTGCACCTGGAACGCGATTCTGTACTGGAGAGGCCTTGTTCGTCACAGCGCACTGACGCACACGGCGCAGGAGGTGTGGAGCCCCAGAGCTGCACACACGAAACATGGAGCATGGAGGCTCACTGAAGCGATCTGCCTGAAACAAACCTGACTGCCACCATTCTCAGCCTGGCTGCCCTCTGTTATTCAGGCATCCCTTCCACTGGACACCTGCCTAGTCTCCCTGGGTGTGAGTAGATGGTCCCTGGGCTGGCTGCACTTTGCGGAAGTGTGTAATTTATGAGTAGCTCATTGTTCACTTTGGAGAAGAAACGTTCTTAAGCCTCCCAGTTTCAAAACCATTTTACTTTTTACTTATGTTCTTTGCCTTTTCCTTACAAACATCTGTGCAACATCCACAAAAGCGGGTTAGGAATACGACCAGTAGAGCCTTCAGAAACACAACCAGGAAGTAAGTCACAGTGGATTACGACTAAGGATGGTTAAGTACAACACCACCACAACACCTAAACACATGTGCACACATACGTACACACAAATATGGAACCTCGTATTTGAAAGATAGCAGGTGCCAGTCAAAAGACATGTTTGACAAAAACAGAAAAATGCATACTAAAATTTAGATTAAAATAATAGGCATTAGTGGTGCACTTTCTGTTACATCCTCCTTTCTACTTAAAGAATTTGAGAGGTTTCTGGTCAAGACGGCAGAGTAGTAGGACCATGAGCTTGCCTCCTCTCACAATCACAACAAAACCACAACTGACTGCTAAACAACCATCAACAAAAAAAAGACTGGAACCTAGCAAGTTCTTATCGCCAAACCTTCCTTCTTCAACTGGAAACATAAAGAGGGAATCACAGTGGGACAATAAACAACAAGTTTCTACTGTACAGCACAGGGAACTATATTCAATATCTTGTAGTAAACTATAATGAAAAAGAATATGGAAACAAATATGTATATATATGCTGTACACTAGAAATTGACACAACATTGTAAACTGACTATACTTCAATAAAAAAGAATGTATACATACACACACACACACAAAGAATATGACAGTCGCCTATTTTTGCAAATACTTTCTTCTCACAAAGTGCACTTATTGACCAATGGAAGAGTGCATTATAATAAATCAGATAAATTTTTTATACCATTATCCAGAATGACTTTACACCCAAAGCTCAACAGCACTGAATAAGCTGGTAGAGTTAAAATAATTTATGGCAGTAAGGGAAGAGGAGAATTTGCCTTAAAATGGTCCTTTTGGGTGCAAAAAAGCAAATAATGGGAGATGCAAAAAAAAAAGCGGTGGAGCAAAAACCCTAAAGTGAGTAAAAATGGAGATCCTATTGAAGTAACTGTAGCTTTATACTTCATTTTCTACTCTGTAAAATGCCTGGGTTAGGTTCCTATCTTAGCCTGAAATTTATTTCAGAGTTTGCATGGGTATGATTCAGCTATTGCCTGTTACTCCCTAACAATCAAGACATGGTTGAGAACAAAGACAAACTACAGCTCCAATTCTAGGGAGTGTTATCCCCTGACATTCACAGTTTACACAGAGAGATACTTGAGTGAATTTCAATTTTTTTATGCTTGAAAAGGAAAGGACAGTTAATGCAATAAGGGTCATCACAATGCTCTTAACCAAAGCTGTCAGATTCTATGAATTCCCTTTAGCTAGTTGCCAAACGTTTCAGGGAAGAATCCATATTTGGAGTCTAATTAAAGAATAATGGGTAAGTAATAGCCATCAGGAATGTACTTCAGAAATGCATGCTCATAGTGCTTTCCCCTAGAGAACTTCACAAAGGCAATTTGCAAACACTAAAAATTTTTCCTCATAAGGAAGAACTGCCACATGTAATGTTGTAAATTACATGTTTTCCTCATCCTTTACAAAGTAGACCAAGCTTAAAGTGTAGGGGAGAGTAGTTTCTAAGTCATCTCACAGTCAAATATTTTCTTTTTCATCATCATTTATGAAACACATTAGTAACATAAACCTGACTGAGCCACACATCATAGTTAAGAGGAATGAGGTCCTGATTAAACACCTGGATCTCTTTAATAGCAACTTCAATATAACCATCAGGAACCACAGAGCTCTAAAATATTAAAATGGGAATGTATGATCCCAAGCAGAGCTGAACACCTCTAGTACCACTCGAGGTTTGGGGTTTGGAATTCAACAAATAGAATTTACATTCCAGCACCTGTCACTCATTAACTGAATTTATTTGGGCAAAATAAAAATTGTACCTCTCTGAACTTAGGTTTCTTGTCCTTGAAGCAGGGATAACATTACTCATTTGGCCGAGTTCACATAGGACTGTAGCAGCAGCAGCAGAAGTAGTAAAAAATACAATTTTCATTTTCTGAGGGCTTCTAGTGTGTGGTGGTTTGAAATCCACATGGTAAGGTAGGCATGCCGTTGTTTTAAACAAGGAAGCAGAGGCTGAGAGATAGGAACTTGCACAAGGCTGCGTGCATGTTACTGGCAGAATCTAAGTGTGAACACCAATGACTCTGACTCCAGAGGCCATGACCTGGTTCACATCTCAAAATGTATTCACATATGTCATCGAATGAGGTAATGCTACTGACTGCATTGCAAGCAGCAAAGCACCATGTAATGCAATGTGTTATTACAGTAATTTTTTAAAGTTGCTAAAATGTGTTTTCTGCTGAATACATATACTATTCTTAGCAAGAGCCCATCAACTCAAGAAACTAAGGAAAAAGCACGAATGAATATGTAACTTGAGACCTAAGGCAATGGAAAAATACGGAAAGTAACTTTAAAATAGAAGTGACAGTTGGTGATGTCATTTTGTACATTTGCCCATCCACACGCATCCACACAGAATCCCAACCCACAAACATCAAGTACGTCTCAAAACGCCAATGGAAGTTGCTGGAATCGTTAAAAAGCTGGGAGATTTGCTGTGTACGGGTCATGGCTCCCCGAGCCCATACTGATGACTTGGCAGGCTGCTCACAGGAGGTTATTAGAGACATAGAACAAGCACGTTAGGCTGCAAATAGTCTGTGGCCAAGCTTCCCAGGGATAACAAAGGGCAGCACGTTAGCAAAGCTGAGAGGGTGGATATGATGCTTCAATCTCCTTAAGGAAGCCAAAACACTGAGGGTGACCAGAGAGCTAACAAAGGCATAGCAACCATCTCTACACTGTCGTAATTATTCGAAGCCTTTGAAACAGAGGAAAGATTCCATTCACCAAGGTCAGGTAAACGGATTAAATTATTAAATATTAATTAATTAAATAAAAATTAAATAAATAATTATTAAAGGTAAATTCACGTTACTTAATTGCAAGCACGCTTTTCCCAGAAATAGTTCAGTCCTAAGTGAAATGGAAAGGCAGAAAATTTGAAGACATCTATAATTCTCTGCACTTCTGCTTTTCTGAGCTAGTCATCGCTCCTCCCAGGGTGCCCATGCTGCTGCAGCTTATCCCATCTCAGGGAGTAAGGACCCAAACATTTGTGACCACTGTCTCCCTCCCTTTACTGTGTTGCTGTTCTTTGTTTCTTCTAGAAGAGATGAAATAAACCCCCAAGGCCAGAGTATACAGGTGTATGGATTAAATACTGGAGAATCTCAGGCAAGGCTTTCACATCACTCTCTTCCTACAAATGCTCTCACCCTCATCCTGGATGTGTGCAGTGCACAGTCTGCACAACCATACTCAGCAGCCCTATATACAAAACCCAAACCAGAACAGACATAAGGAGTTTTATCCATGCATCTGTTCATGCACTTATTCAACTCAATAAATATTTACTGCTTCCAGCACGCGCCAGACACTGGTGGATCTTGGGCAAATATTAGTAAATAATAACACAAAATCCCTGCCCTCAAGAAACTTGCAGTCTTGACAGGTCATCAATGAGTAACATGACAGAGTAGAGCATGCCAGGCCTGGGAGGTGTATATGAGTCTTGGCATCAGCAAAGGGCGAGCAGGACTTACCACGTGTGGGTTGACCTTATGTCGAAAGCACGTGATGTTCACCACATATGGCCAATCGTCAGGCTCCATCAGCACCCCGGCAGCGTGAGCACACGTGACGTGGAAGGAGGCGGGGCAGCGGCCATAGGAACACTGGATGCAGGCTCCAGAGACCTTCTTAACCCGGTGTCTGCAGAACATGCATTTCTGGAGGGTTAAGACAAAGAAGAGCATCAATTCAAATTCTGTAACTCAGCCAGTTTCCACACTTCACAGCGTAACGGCTATGAGAGATGAAGAAAACTGATGACATCTACAAGGCCGGACCTCCAGGGGCCCCAGCAGTGAGAGTGGCTGTGGCAATATAAGCTGAGTACCTTGAACACACCACTACAGTTACGTACTACCAGACATATGTTGAACTACTCATCGTGGTTAGGAAAGCCAAACCCTTTTGCACATGTGTCTGCAGGCACAGAACTGAGGAAAAGGCCACCCGGGGGGGTCCTGCAAGTCACCCATGAAAGCCAAAGCTACTACTCTTTCACCCCGGGCATGGTAGGCCTTTCTGTACATCAAGGGATAGGCCATGGATTTGGCAGAGGGGCACACACTCCCCTAAATTAGATGAAGTGAAGTCTTCGAAAATACCCAAGTAGCACACAGATGGGCTAAGGTTTCCATTTACAAGGAAATGCAAAGTGTTAAATGGTCCAATGTGGAAACTAGAGGCTCAAGTGTTTAATAATCCAAATCTGAACCCTTCATCGCTGAAACAAAAATATGCCTCCCAAAGTGAGAAAATTGAAAATCACCCCAAAGGGCATAATTTTGTTCAATCTCTATAGCTGACTCTGCCTGGAGAAGAGAAAATGGAAATAAGAAACAGCAATAATAATTACCACGATCTGAAAATTAAATTGCATACAATTAGCCCTAAACACAATCAGTACATTTGTTATGAGAGACGGGAAAAATCAAACAGCTTCACTAAATGCAAGATTTGTGAACTAATACTTATGGGTTAGGAAAAAATAGTTGTAGAACAACATAGGGTCAGGCTCAGAAAGCAGAGGAAGCAGAATGATCAAAGAGCTCAACTCTGCATTCCTAAGGATAAAATAAGTCTGCAATCTCATCAAATCCTGGTGCAAAGGCTCTGTTTTTATAGGTACACTTTCCTTCCTGGGACAAAAAAAGATACTTAAACTCAATGCCTTTGGAGAACAATAATATTTTATCACAGACCTGCGGGAATCAATGTGCACTAAACTTCTAACTTTTCTTTGCCCTCACATCTGATCACCAACTTCACTGTTACAGATTCTGCACCTTAATCTTGCTCTGATCTCTCCCCACCCATCTATACCAGCCACCACCTCCTGTGCCTATGGGTGTCTTGCCCAGCGTAGTATGGCCTTCTAACCGGTCTTGCCACCTTTTGTTTCATGCTATTTTGATTCACCTTCCCCAGACCTGCCAGAGTGATATGATCTCTGTTCAGCATAGATCCCACGTCACCCACCCTGCTTAATGTGCTTCAATGACTTCTTATCTCCAAGACTCTCCAGGAAAAAAAATGAACAACGTGAGATGGAAGAAGAAAGCTTATAAAAGGCCCTTCATGGTCTATCTGAGCAATTTTATTTCTCACTAGTCCCCATAAGGGCCCTACAGTCTGGGCATTTATAAGATCTCTCTGTACACCTGGATTTAATGTACAATCAAGCATTTTTAAGTTGGGGTTAAAGATGTGTGGACTAAGAATTTACAGAGAGAAGAAAAAAGGGAAAGAAAAGGAAAGAAAAAGAAAGGAAAAAGACTGGTATTCACTTTCAGGGATATCCAAGATGTACTGCTAATTTGCATATGAGTGAGTATAGTATGATAATTTTTTTTTATAAAAGAGCAGATGAGATCTTATAAATGTGTATACATTTGATGAGCACTGAAAAAGTCATGGAACTTTAACATCCAACATGTATATTAATTTGAAACAACTGGGAATAAAGGGAATGAAAACAAAACAAAACAATACAAAAAAGAATTCATAGAGAGAGAGCACAGTGGAGAGTGTGAGAGCCATAGAACTGAAACAAGAACCATTACAATATGAATACAACCATTATTTAACATCTTGATATCTCTTTGGCAATACTTGGTAACAGTTTCAGTACATTCTGGTAATTCTTGGTATTCTGGTATCTTTTTGTCAATTCCAACCATGTGAAATATGATGACAGATATAGCAGCAAGAACTCTTATCAGGAGCCCCAGGCATAATCAGATCATCTTTTAAGAGCCTAATTCATATTACATAAAGGTCAGTGTTTGAATAAATTCAGATGTTGACAGATGTATGAAAGAAGAAATTGTTTCCTATTTTCCTAATTAAGTATGATTAAGAGTAAGAAAGAGTATTAAAACTTAGCTAATTAATGAACTGGCGACTCCCAGCCACTTCTACCATTACCTTCCTCAAGAAACAGAAGATCTCCAGAAGAGGGAAGGAGAAGAGAGAACACACTTAAGCCCAGTGTGAATTCAATCCTTGGAATCTAGTAAGGGAAGTACCTCCATTCCCGGGAGGACAAGAGGTGGTCATTTCTAAGGATAGAACCAATATCCTTAGAAAGTCAACCTAACCTAATTGCAATTCAATTCTTTGCATGATGTTTACCCGCAGAGTTGAAAATTTCTACTTAAACATCAACTAGGTTCTTGCAGAGATACAGAACTAGGCAAAACTTAATAGGGGAACCATACCATATGCCGTAGTACAGTCTACATATTACTTCCGAACCCCAGTTTCACTTGGCCTGCTACTAAGCCAGTTATTCATCTGTGGCAAGGCAATCTGTGGCAACTTGACACCCACACTGCTGGGCTACAGAATTTAATTCAGTAGGGCAAAGACTAGGACACTTCCTAGAATGTTACAATAGAATAAATGCAATGAAAGAAGTAGAAACAAAATGCTATATGGAACTACAATGACCAGTGCAATGAGTTATGCTTGGGGACAACAGAGGGAAGAAGACTGCAAAGAAATGCAATGACTGACCAAATGAAGATGGTGAACTAAGCCCCTGCTACAAAACCCCCAGCCCCAAACCCTAAACAGACAGGAAAAAGAATGAAACCATAATGGCACTAACAAGAATGGGTGCATTAACTCCAGGGAGGAGGGCTCCAGCAAAAAAACTATCAGTAGGTATCTCAGAGAAGGTAGTTCTGGCAAGGCCAAGGCCAAGAATGGAAACAAATAACTAAAAGACAAGCAACCCACTGTCAGGCCAGTCCCAAGGATGCCCCCCATTATCATCAGCAGGTGAGGGATTCTGATCTGATCTGTATCCAGGTCCTGTGACCTGACCCATCAATCACCAACAAGGTAAGTGGATTCTCATTTGGGCTAAGAAGGGAGAAAAAGTGCACCGAAGAAGTACAACTAAAATACAATCAGATACTTAAAAAATCACAAACATTTGAGGGAAAACAATGCCATGAATAAGAGGTGCTATAATTAATAAACAGAAGAATACCTGGCCTAAGGAATCAGGTAAGTGGAAACAGAGAATGTCAGTACATATTATGATAGAGAATCCAAAATATATCCCATCAGTTTAAAAAAAAAAAAAAACAGTAGCAACTACACAGTCAGCACTAAGAAATTTAAAATATTGTCAAAAAAATCAAGATGGAATGACTATTGGAAGATCAAATTACCAACTGGAAGGTGGAGCCCAGAGATTGTACAAAACATAGAGGAAAAGATCAAAAAGAAGGAAAATGGAACACAAACACTGAACTATGGAAAATAGATCCAGGTGTTCAGTTATCTCTCCCAAAGGCACTCTAGAGAAATAGAAAAAGGGAAAAACACAGAAATTTTCAAGACCTGAAAAAAGGTCCAGCAAATAGGGTTAATTAAAAGAAAAACAAATCACCTAAACACAACTTAGCTGCACCTTAGACCACCAAATACAGAGAAGATCCCGAAATCTTCCTGAGAAAAGAAAACCCTGATTACCATCAGATCTCTAATCTTCAACAGTGAACGCTAAAGGACAATGAAACAATGTCTTCCAATTTATGAACGAAAATTTAAGTTGGTCTATATTCAGCCTAATTATCATTCAAATGTGAGGGAAAACATAAAAGATTTCTTTTCTTTTCCACATTCAAGGATCAGAAGTATGCATGAAGAAGTGAAGAGCAACCCAATTCTAAACATGTGGATAAATCTAAATGACTATTGACTTTATAAACAATAACAGTAACGTCTTCTGGGTTTGAAACAGGGAGAGAATCTGAATGGACAGCAATAGTAGCATATAAGGAAGAAGCGGTAAAAGTGAAGTTTTAAATATTCTAGCATTCTTGAATTGTCTGGGAAAAGGGTAAAAGTACCAATTAACTAATAGTGTGGGGAAAAAACAGAATAAGGAAAAATAATAAATTCAAACAAAGACATAAAAGGAAAGAAACAGAAACACAGAACAGTTGGGAGCAAAGGAAAAAGCACATTGTAAATTGGCAGGATTAAACCCAAACACATCAGTGCGTTAAGAGTGAACAGGCTAAACTTTATCTTACGAACCAGGGGTAGCAAACTTTTTTCTTAAAGTGCCAGATAAATATTTTAGGCTTGTGTACCACACGGTGCCAGTTGCTACCACTCAGCCCTGAATTGGATAGTTGACCAGTGAACACTGTGGGGGTCCGGGGAACTGACCCACCCCACCCCACTCCGGTGCAGTCAAAAATCATGTAACTTTTGACTCCCCCAATAACTTAGCTGTTAATAGCCTACGGTTGCCCAGAAGTCTTACCAATAACAAAAACAGTCAATTAACATATATTTTGTATGTTATATGTACTATATACTCTATTCCTACAATAAAGTAAACTAGAGAACAGAAAATGTTATTAAAAATTCATAAAGAAGAGAAAATACATTTACACTACTGTACTATATTTATCCATAAGTTTATGTCATCTGTTGACAAGATGATCTCGTCAGTACCTCATATTGTCTTATGTGATATGAAACACTGTAGATGTTAAACATATTACTAACACTAGGCATTAAAAATGAAAAGATAATGTGAAAAAGAAATTCATATTTATTTACAGGTAAATGACTCATGCATTAATAATGAAGAAGCAGTAACAGGATTGCTTTCTGGTCACCTCGTGTATTAGACGGCACCATGTATGGTCTGTGTTCGTGTGCTAACTTTTGATAAATTTTAACTTTTTATCGTAGATTTGTGTATATTTTATGGTAGTAAAAGATAAAATAGACCAGTATCTACATACAATTTATGCATTTATGACATACCTAACTTTTGGTTACTTTTTTTTCATATTTCTAGACCACACGGTTTATCTGCAGGTTTTTTCAAATTGCCACAAATCTCCAAAAAATTTTCCAATATATTTATTGAAAAAAATCCATGGATAAATGGGTCCACGCAGTTCAAAGCCATAAGGGTCAACTGTAGTGCAAAAGCAGTCATAGACAACCCACAAATGGTCGGTGTGGCTGTGTTCCAATAAAACTTTCTTTACAACAACAAGCACGTGCCCTAGTGTGCTGACCCCTGGCAATAGGCCACGGGCACATATTTGAAGTCAGTAAGCTGTGAAATGATGGAATTAGTATTTAAGAAAGATCACTCGAGCAGCAAGGTGGATTAAGAACAGACTGGAGGGAAAATAAACTGTTACAAAGCCTGGAAATACTGAGGTAAAGGATGATGAGGACTTGGACTATTATAGGAGGAAGGTAACCATTCAGTGTTTTTCACTCTTGCTACCCTTTGTGGACAGAAATTCTGTATCTTCCTTTAAATGGAGCTACTCACTCAAGGTCAGGGCTGGACAGTCCCTCTTCTGTAGGAAAGAACCTCTCTAGCCGCTGGCTAAGCCTTAAAATAGATGAGGGTTGGGGTGCCATCAATTTCTAGAGGGATGGGGATGTAAGGAAGCTTGTGGACTGTAAGATGGGTGGGCACTTAAACGTACAGAAGGATCAGAAAGACAGGGCCGTTCTTCATGCGGTCCACTGTTTGAGGTGCCAGTCACCCACTGGGAAAGGGATAAGGAGCCAGTTGATGGAAGACAATTAAATAAAGAAGTTTGAAGAGTCAAATGAGCAGCTCCGAGAACCATTACTTCGGGTGCTTTAGAACAAAGTCAAGGAGGCACTGATGTAGACAGACCAACGCAGCACAGCAGGAAAATGCTGACACAGATGCCACTGGAGAGTGACTTTAAGGTGTCGTTCACCTCAGTGGTTTTCTAGTAAGGATGCCTGGGACACAATGGCTGCTCGATGTTTGCTCAATTAAACTGAATCCAAGCAAGAATATTTTGGTCAAGTTACAGACCTGCTCATCTGCTTCCTCAACAGTGAAACAAGACTCCTCATTATATAGCTGTAACACCAGAGATGTCAGAGGACAGCGGGATCACTGAGAGGCCTGCTTAAAACACAGATTGCTGGCCCCACCCCCAGCGTTTCAGTACGTCTGGGCTGGGCATTGAATTTGCTTTCCTGACAAGCTCCCAGTGATACTGATGCTGCTGACCCAGGGATCACACTTTGAGAACGACTTAGTTGGAGGGTTAAAGGGTGTCAGTTATTTTGAGACCCTCTAGTATAAGGGAATGCAGGAAGTACAACGTTTTTTCACCTATTCTTCTGTGTTAAGGGCTGAGAGAATTCTCAGGAGAGTATGATTGATAGAGCCTGTACTTTCTTGGGGGACTGGATTTCCATACTCATTCCAATAGCGTAGGCCATTAAGGCTCCTAATGGATTGAGGAATTAATGAAGTATCTGGCAATGAGGCTTTGTGTATCATTAGATTCCTTGAGCACACAGCTTGGCAAAGGGCATCAGGAAATGATGAGCTGTGAAGGAGTTAGAGGTTCAAAGCACATCCTCTTCCCTCTTCCCTTCTTTTTTTTTTTTATTGATATGATTTGTAGTGTGATTTTATTGTCGTTTTGCCAGTTCTGTGATTCTTTTTGCTTCCATAAATAAGCAGGAAATTTCAAAACAGACACATATGCTTTTTATTTTAACTAGTATTTCCCTATCAGACAAGCAACAAGTTGATAGTATTTAATTCCTTTTTCCTTGGACTCTCCAAAGACACTTTTTCCAGGTACTCCACAGCAAGCTAACGATTCCAGCTCAAACAGGGAATAATATTGAACTCAATGGATATCATTATTGTTGCAAGCAAGTCAGAGGACTAAGTCTGAGACTTTCATTTTGCACCACATCTTTAAATATAGGTTTTAAAACAGAAGCTTTGGAAAAAAAAAGTCTACCTGTAAAATTTATATTCTGCTCATTAGTATTCATTGAGTCAATCACTCATGTGCACAAGCGCCGGCCAGCACTGGGGGAACACTCTATGATGAAGTCTAAGTTCTACAGCGAGGAGCTTACAATCCAGGGGAAGAAATGGACACGTAAACAACTTCGGCAGAAGGAAAAGCAGAATTCAAGAGCTGTCGTAAGAGAGCAAGATTCAGAAGGTAAGAGAGAGGAGGAGTTTGATCCCAAGAGAAATCAGTTTACCCAAAGAGCTAAGAGTGGCTGGGCTGGTGTAGCGGGGTCGGGAGACACGATGAAAACCAAGGTCCACAGTGGACTGGCACCACAGAGTGGGGACTGCTGCTGTGAGGGGCAGCAATGAACATGCAGTCTCACACCACTCGAGCCAGACAGAACTGTTCTGATCTCTGGGGTCTAACGACGTTACAAATGGCAGACACCACGAAGTGATACAGTAGAACTCAATTCTGAACATGCCTGCATCAGCTCGTAACATGGCGAGTCCTCTGACTCTCCACACCCCCGTCAGGAACAGTTATTTCTACTCTTCAAGTTCAGAGCATTACAATAAATGGCTCATGATGTCAAGTGTGTTGAATTGAATCCTTATTTATGACATGCATCAGAAGCCATTTATCTCATTGCTTTTTGTTTGGTGAGATTCACCCTGCAGAAGGTGAGAAGCTAAGAAAAAGTCAAGCAGCAGGCTAAAGATGAAAGGGCAGAAGGAATGAGCTCAGCCAGGCCAAGAGACGGAGTACAGAAGCAGACAGAGGTGGGGGGGGGGAGATCACACGGAAGGCTGCACATATTGAAAACAAGTAAGGGAGGCATTGTTGGCCCTGAGAAATATTAAATAAGAATCACAAAAGAATTCTAAACTGGAAAGGCCATAGCAATTCAGACACAAACTGACAAATTAATAAATGACTCCTGAAAAGTACTATGTCAACAGCCCGGTCACACTTTTTAAAAAATTTAGATCAGAAGAAGCACCAAAGGGAAGATCTCAAAACAGGAATGCTCTGGAAGCACCTTTTAATCCCAGTACCAGAACACTGACTGCACACAGTAGGTGCTCAATAAATATCCAGTGACTAAATGAAAGATTGTTTCCTTAATACATATACTGCATCAATTCATTCTTCAGCTATTTTAAGCTAATACTTGCTATATAAAAGGCAAAACGCAAAAGGAGATTAAAAAATGAAGAAGATACCATCCACACATTCAAGAAGCATAATTTGGCATACAAAAATAGCTGTAACAAAAGCTTCGCCATGGTGATGGTAAGACAAATGCTACTGGATTTTGAAGGAGACAGGGCTGGACTCGCAGAACAAAGGTGAGGCCGGCAGGTATGCCTCAGCCGGTTACCTACATCCAGCCTGGCTCTTTCACCATTCTTCTACCGAGAAAGAGAGGCAAGAGAGGATGAACTTCATGACAGCTGCCCAAGGGACAGCAAATACGGGACAAGGAAGTAGGTACGATTCCGCTTGGATGGCTCAGGTGAGGTGGCAGAATTGCTTACGCAGGTGAGCTGTGCACCACTCTGAACTGAAGGCCACGAGTCACCATATCCAGGCATTCCTGGGTCAGTTCCACAGGCTGGCTCCCAGGAACCCAAAGTAAAGTAAAAATGGGGTTTCTCTAATGTCTCAAGTTTCCTGTAATTAATTTCTTGATGTTGAGAGGCTACATGCAATGCTTCTGCACCTGATCAGACACTGCGTTGGAGAGCACTGGGGACATGCTGCATGCTGCTAGAGCCTGTGGGGACATAGGGTCCACCATGTTGCTTGAAGAAGTTGCCCAGCAGGTTTCGAGGAAACTGGGGAAGCCAGCAAAAGCAGGTGGACTTTGAGTTCGCCTTGAAGGACTAGCAGGTCTTAGCCAGCCCACGTGCAGCGGGATGAGGCAGGAGGAAGGACATTCTAGGTGGATAGAACAAAGCTAAGAGGTGGGAAAAACATGAGGCAGAATCGAGTGGAGAAGCATGAGCACAGCTAAGAGATGACAGGCTGGAAAGGCGAGGTCTTAGAGGCTCCTGGACAGTATCCTGACACAAACCTAACTTTCAATTGCCAAGGTGAGAAACTGACAATGGCTTAGCAGTGGCAGTTAATCTTCAGATGGAAAACAGGACTACTATTTTGCTAGTTTTCTGAGTGTTTTCAGCAACCAAGCAAGTCTCCAGACCAGCCCACCAAGAAAATCTGAATGACCTTGAGCTAAGCATGGCTGTTGGTCAGGAATGTCTCTTTGCTTGTCCATTCTTTGTTCTTTTAAGGTTGGACAAATTCTACCCATTTTGACATCGCAAGTACCTGGCGTGTGTACAAATTAAATACCGGGGGAGTCCCTTGACCAAACACCACACTCTCCTGTATCCTCTCTGTAGACAGTATTTCAGAGTAATTAGAAGCCTGGACCAGGAGGTCAGACAGACTTGGTTTTGAATTCTAGCTCAGTACAGGCACAAGGGCTAGTCATAGGAACTGCAAAAATTACACAGCCTGAACAAACAGAAGTGAAGGGGTGAGAAGCTGAGGGGGAAGCAGGCTAGCTCCTAAATATCTCCTGCCCTTCTCCTCTACACCTCTTCAGCAGAAAACAGAGTTTTCCCTCTACACTTACTACCTGGGCTGTGCAGAAAAGCCAGACATACAAGCAGCATTTGCAAGTAAATTAAATATTAAAGGCAACATCACAATCTCATATTGAAAGAGGCACTTCACTGATAGTATAGAGCAGCATTTGCTGAATCACAAAATCGGCAATGTTATCTATGCTGAGAAAAATCAATCAGTTACCATTTCTACTTCTCTAACAGACTGTTTGGGTTCCATACTTAAAGTTTATTTCAGATTTAAAGGGTGAAGGGGGCATACAATTACAGCACATTGAGAGTTTTAGAACAAATCTCATTCTGAGTACTTATTAAGTATCACTAAACATCTTTCAGTTGATGAATGGGAAAAGCAAGCCTCCTAAACCACAAAATAAACATTCTCTAAGTACTTCTGTATTTGCATTTTCATTTCTTTTTATGTTACTATTAAAAAGCACCTGTTTCCTAGAGAAAATCTTATTGAGATTATTGTTTACATGAGATCAAACAGAAATTTATTCTTTGAATAAAGCATTTAACTGAACTCAGAATTACTGAAATATGTACTTAAAAAGGCGGGGGGGAGGGCACTCTGTCCCTTTAGGTACAAGGAGGTCCTGCTAAGTCACTGATGTGTATGCTCTCTATCCTATAAAAATCTACAGATTTGTAAAGTTACTTACAACTTAGAAGGATTTCTAAATGCTATTTTTATAGATCTCTCTGAATTAATGTTGGAAATGATTACATTTTAATCATTTAATGCTCAGTGTTAAATCTAAACAGAAATACAATTTTCCTGTTTGACACAGTCTAGGAAGGCAGGGTTACAAGCTTCCTGATGTTCCCAGGACAGACAAAAAAAGAAATCTTTATTTGTTATGAATATCAGATACGATTTGCCATTGGCATTATCAAATCAAGGACTAGGACACGTTTTCTATTTATTTCTGACCTCAAGCCTGAAGGCCTAAAGATATCTGACCAAAAAAACCAGAATAAATCAAAGATAAAAGCTAATTATCCTTAGGAATAGTTGTTTTCAGACAGTGCAAACACTCAACACTATGAAAGGCTGCGGGGTTGTTTTGTTCAAGGTGTTTTTTTTAGAGAGGTGTGTATGTTTCTGAAATCCTGGTTTTCTGCATATTTACTGAAATTGCTCTCGTTGGTGAGGGTCTGGGAGGGAACAGCAAAGACACCTCACATTTGCTAATCTATAATAAAGGAACTGGGCCACACAAGCCATGTTTCAACCACCTCTCTCTCACCCAACTTCCCACAGGCACTTTTTAACAGTTTAAATGAATGTTTACATACACTCCTGCTGCATATACTTAGCTTGGTGAATGGTACTTATATGAGTGGCTGGGAAAAGGAAAAATAAAGAGATCTCATTTTTCCCCCTGATCTCTACCCAAGCCAAGATGCTGGGGTGTGCTTCCTGCTCTGAACACCAGAAGCTGTCCCAAGGTCCCTGAATACATCTGATCTTTACTATAAACTCTTGTCCCCTGTGAACTGTTCTGTCCGTGGCCTGCCCCAGCCTCTGTGCCTCAGGTCTTTCAATTACACCAGCAGCAGACCACACTGAGAAAATTTATGGTTAAGTCAAAACACCCCAGCATCATGTCTCCAAAGAACACTGAGGAAGCAGTGATGAAACGCTGCTAGGTCAACGTGGTGCAGATGTATTCCAGGTGGACTTACAAGGGAAGACCCTCTTCTTCTCCAAGGGGAACAACTGTGGCCCCGGAAGAGCTGGTTCAGGATACAATACTCTGTGTGAACACTGACTGTTCAGCCCCAACCCATCCCTTCTCCTGCTTCTGGAGGGAAAATCACCTAACAGTGAGTTTGGGGATTTGTCTTCTGGATTAGACAAATGTGGGGTTTCAATCTCAAGTGGCCCTTAGGGTCACTTAGAAATTCTTTTATCTTCCCCAGTTTACAGAGTGGACTAAAGGAGATAAAACGGGCTCTGGTCAAAGGTTTAGGACTGGATCCTAACCCTGCCTCACTGTGGCCTTGCAGTGCATCGCTAACCAGGATATTGCTTCTGGCTTATTTAGGCAGACTTCCTTTGAGGACTGGTAAATGGTCAGCAGTTTTTTCAGTGATCTATTTGTGGGCAGTTTCTCCAAGCTTCCTAGATATCCCAGTCAAGTAAAGATGGCAGTGGTAACTACTCCTCATGAAACTGTTCCCAGGGTTCAAAGAAATAACATATACGAAGGATTTCTCAGGCCCTGAGACATAATGAGAGCTAAAGAAAGCTGCCCTATCTGTTCTCAAACCTTACCACTCGCGAATCCCAGCCCAAATCCTCACATTCTAAAGACACCCAGGTAATAGGGGCCAGCGGGCATGGAGTTCCTCAACTGCCCCACTCTCCCCTTCACCTTCAGATCACAATTTCAGAATACGGATGCTTATAATCACTCAGACACTATACAACTAGAATTTGCCACATCTTGTTACTTAATGCATTAAACAAAAAAGCACATTATGATATCACAAACCGATTTTTTAAAATATTTTAGTAAGTGCATTTTGATAATACTCTTTCCTCTATAATTCTGTGTATTTTAAATATTTTGAAATATTTTTCTGAAGAAAGATCCATAAGCTTAATAAAAACTGCTCCAAAGAGTCCATGAAACAAAAGTTAAGAACCCCTGATACAGAACATTAAAAATGTCTACAATCACTATGAATGAACACAGGGATTACAATCATCATCTAACAACAGATATTTCATTGAATAAGCAAAAATGAAGAACAGCATGATTAATTAGTGTAACCTAGGTTTTTCTTTTTTAAGGCTATTTACTGTTTTTACAAAACAATGAAAAAGGATAGGGCATAAACCATGATATCTTTAGAGCTCTTTTTTTTTTCTCTCTCTCTCTCCTAACTTTTCAAAATCAGAAACCTTCAGACTTGCTCCCACAAGGAACCAAAGACACTATGTCATACCCTCGGTTTCCCTGTCTTAGCAACTAGTCATGAACAGGTCATAGAAAAGTGTTGCTGCAACAGAGGAGTAAAATAATTCCAAACATGCAGGTTTTCTTCATGAAAATAACAATACTCCATCTACACTATCTACAATGTTTTTCTGTCCTGAAAAACTGGCTGGACAGCTTTAAACAGATATTAGACTGGCCTGGGAATTAACTCTTCAGCCAAAGGGTGAGAACATTAACTTCTCTGAAAAGTTCATCTCAATGAAAAGTCAACATTTTTCAGATGCTGGGTTACATCTTACTGATTCTTGGCATGGCTTTTATAATGAGCTTTTCATTCTCCCTCTATTTCTTAATGGAATTTCCTCAATATTTAAAAATTCCATGTCTGTGAGATCCTTTCAAACAGAACAGTGAATTACCAAAGCAGATGTATGAAAGAACTCTAGGAGACATGCACTGCTTCTCTTATGGCCCAGCGACAATCGTCAGACTGAAGTGTGGTTGACTTCTATCATTCATGTTACTTTTTAAAAGATGAGGATAAGCCAGTTCATCCTGAAATTCACAGCTCACCTTCCTCACACATCTGCCTGCGTATGACCGAGAGCCCCTCAGCCGCTCCACGCAACGGGAGCCCGTCAAGCCTTAGCTAGTAAAAGATAAACTGTTTTTGTCTAAGTGTATATAAACGTCAGGGCTACAAATTAGGGGCCAAAGTGGTACTTTTCGATAGTAAATTATAAACAAACAAACAAAAATTATTTTTCTGGAACCCCCTTCAAATGACCCTGGTCAAATCAATGCAAAATGAAGAAACAGAAAAAAGACCTCTGGGTTTTTTCATACTAAAGGTAAGATTTGGAACCCCTAATGCTTGCTGGTATCTCAGCAAGTTTCAGGCTAACTCACACCCTTACTGCTCCCTGCTCCCTGCCAGAGGAGAGGCACTGATGGAGACTGCGAGCGGACTTCCAGCTCTCCCACTCGGGAGCAGGGTACCTGGGCGAGGTCCTGTGTGCCCCTCGGCCTCAGTTTCTACAGCCATACTTCGCAGGATCATATGGGAATTACATGGCTAAAGGACACAGAAGTGCTCTCTACACATAAAAGGCCTTGCAAACATGGCCATTGTTAGTATTGCCTTTAAAGATGATTGAAAAAAGAAATAAAAAAATAGCAGAATGTGATAATACATCAGTTCCTTTCCAGCTGCCAGAGCAAAAGGCACAAGAGCTCGAACATATGATACAAGTGAGGCAGAAAATCAGATCACACGGGTTTATCAGGGGATTACACCACTGAGGAACAAAAAGAGTGTGATTTTTAAACAAACCTTCACAGAACAGTGTAGCGGCACGTGCTGAGCCTGTGGCTGAGCCCTGTGTCAGGACAAACAACAACTCTTCTCAACCTAGTCTGTACCAAGTCCCCTGCTTCAGCCTCCCTCAGCACTGCATGATTTTTTTTTTCTGCCGATGGCTTCCCAGCTGTGAGCCTGGCTTCCCATTTCAACAGCAAGTGTGATGATCACAGCTTAACTCTTTATTACCAGGGTATAGTTTTCAAATTTATTTTTAGGAAAGGAGGAAAGAAACCTCCTTACCAGATTCAGGGCTTCCATACAGGATTTTGAAGTATTTTCTTCATTTTTTTTTCTACTACAGCCATGTTTAGTCAACCATTTTTTAAAGCAGGGTCACTAAAATCATGTGCACTCTGTATCTAGCACTCATCAAAATACAAGAAACCAGATATCTGGACTCACAGACCCTTCTTAAAGTATAGGGAGTGTGTGTTTCTGCTTTCTTCCAGAGGGAAAACTCTTTCTTTAGACGATTTTAAGTTTTTTAGGAAAACAAACAAAACTCAACATCATCTGTAATAGTGGGGTGGAAAAATTATTTCATTCTATTACTAGCCTTGTATGAAGTTTGGCATAATGTCACATAAGGTTTCCCTATTTCTCTTAAGTGAATTCTGACCTTCACTTTGGACTAACATTGGGTTAAAACCATTCCTACGAAAGCAACAAAATGAATGTCCCCACTGAATCACCTGCTAGTCCCCAGGGAAGGAAGAGCCACCTCTTCAGGCTCACTTGAAATATTCATGAACTCAGCAGAGGACCAGATTAAAGACAGAGTCCCCAAGCAGTGGAGGTGTTAGCTTTTTTCCCCAGGTTTTAGGCTTTATAATGGTCTTTTCACAACTTGACCCACCTGCTCATAAAAATGCTTCTGTGCCCTACCAGGATTATATTTTGTCTTGCAAATTTTTACCTAATGAACAAGAACAGGATATACAGTTAACTCTTTCCGTTGCAGGTGAAGTGTAGTTATCAGTAGCCATAGATGAGAAATTGTGACAGTGGATTAATACTGTGGTACGTGTCTATTTCTTGGAAGTGATAGTCAGGCACACTAGATATATATCATAGAAAACATAAACTCTTACAACATGAGTCAAAGAAAAAAATGCTTAGGAACCTGTATCTGTTGGGGGAAAGGAGACACACGACACATCTCAAAGTCAATTGAAAATGGTGATATTGTTTTGACTGGTCCCCTATACAGAACCTCCTGTGGCAAGGTTGAACAGACCATCACAAAAAAAAAAAAAAAATCTAGCCCTTTCCAAAGCCATCTTTCATTTGACCACACCAGATATTAATGCAAAGAAATCTTAACCCTTCTGAAAACATTTTAAACCTGATCAAATTAAAAGCAGCACCAGAGGGATTATTTTTTCTTAGCAAGAACCCAAAACCAATTTACTTGACTAGAGGGAAAATGCAAAGAAATCCTTTATCACAAAATAGCTTCTTGAATCTTCCCACCAATAAACTCTTCCATCCATCCAAGAATGCCTAGCCTTCCTGCTGATAACAAGCTGTGGAGATAAATATTTTATTTTTTCTATAAAACCCTAAATGATGCTTTCAAATAAAATAAAAATAAAACTACTACATGCCACTGTCAAAAATGGTCCTAGAAGAGGTAAATGTCATTTTAAAGGCTATGTGTTAAAATATTTAGTAGAAAGAATCTACTTGTCAAGTTCCTACAGAAAACTCCAAAGAGGTTATAAGTGCATCTATCAAATTTTCATCTACCTTGGGGCTGACCTACTGGGGAAACCAGAGAAAGTCTGGCCTTGTGTTACAAGGGAGCTGGAGGTTTAGAATTCTAGACAATAACAGGGTCACAATCAAGTACAAAGACAGGGCCTGAGAGAGTTTCTGTAGTGATTCCTCAGTGCACACGTACTGGCAACAGGGGGCTCACAGCTGGATTCTGCTTTAAGCCACAGGTCAAGCGAAGGACACGCACCCATCTGATGGACCATCCAACTCCCCTGTAAGAATTCTGACCTCTGACTCCCAACCTAGCAAAGAAGTAACTGTCAAATATTAGCAAAAGGAAGACTAAGCCAGCAAACATGGGAGAGATTTTTTTTCTTAAGTCTAATTTAAATAGCTTCCATACCCTACCCTCTGGGAATTATATTAAGTAACTTTTTTTAACAAGGAAAATTTGGTTTTAAGGAGCTTATGGGAACATTTAACTTGGACTGGAAAGGTTATTTGCTCAGGGTTAGGCTAAAAGCCAAAATCCACTTTTAGCCAGAGATGATTTTAATATTATACCTCACCAGAGTATTGTGTCATGTGAGCGGGCAGCAGAGATAAGCAGTGTAGCAAAGTTATGACTTCCCCCAAAGACTCATTAAAATGTATTATTTAGCAGAAAAAAGTTCAGAAAATCCTAAAGGCACCCGTCTGTACTATCTCAGAAACAGTAAAAATTCTTTCCAACTTATCACTTCTTTCACTCTGCCTCCTCCACAAATACCACTCAGTCAATACTGTGAAGAACTCGATCCTGACGCAAAAGAGGATGAAAACACCTTCAAGAGCTGCTATGATGCTCTGCAGATGGTTTTTCCTTTAAACATGCTACAGAGGAATATATGATGAATTCCAGTGACTGTAAAAAATAATACACTTGTGAAGAGTCCATGACTTTTAATTATTCAACACACAAGATATTTTAAATAATCTGTAAAATCAGAAACAGTATTTTGAAGAAAAATTGTAACTTTTTCCAATTTTAATTTTTATAATCTAAAATTTTAATAACTCCAATATTTTTCTTCTTCCTGTTTTGGTTTTTAATGCATGTCAAATTGTTTTCCCTTCATCAAATCTTGAAATATTTCTCCTACCTCTTCAATTGAAAGAAAAAAAGTAATGACTTCATTTAAGTCAAGCAAATGGGCTTAAGAAAGCTCGACCAAGTATTGACTTTCTTACCTAATCCTGCAGGAATGTGAAAGTGCACTTGCAAAGGCGTTCCAAGCTGCTATGGAAACGACATTCTTTTTTCACACTAACAGTACCCCTGGCTGAGGCTGCGGCCTGCTGGCACGCAGGCTCCCAATCCAAGCCCATTGACAGCTTGTGGAGTGGACAGATGAGGCGTGGAAAATATTTTAAATTAGTTCATTTATCTTGTTGAGACACAGGAAACGGCAACAAATTTCTCACATAAAAGAAAGAACAGAGAAAGACAATGCACCCCTAGCAACGTGTAGTGAATTTAGCCCATTAAGTCAAACCCGTCAGGCTATTCCACACTGCCTAATAATAGCCACATCTCATATCCTGAGGGAATGTTTTATGATCGAAGGGTCCAGAAGGATGGCTAGAAATCACTGACTGCTTCTGATTTTTTGATAGACTCAAATTTTGCAACTCAGAGAGTTTTTAAATCAATGTCTTTTGACTGATCCCAGGTAGACCTTGGGCCAATATGAACCCTGCTTAATAAATCTAGAAAACTACAACAAAGAACTGAAAGTCCTTAAAGAGAACTAAAAAAAGGCACATTTTTGGATGAGCTAGGCAAAGATGATTCAAAGACAGAATGTGAATCTCCCCTAAAAGTGAATGGGCGGAATGGCCTTTGTCCTAGGTCCCCATTCCATGGTTGACACCCCAGGGACTTCTGGCTTTGTGGTTCCTCCCAGCCTGAGCCTCTGCCACTGCCCCACTTTCATGGTAGCCTGTCACTTCCTTCTTCATGGATCCCTCCCAGAGGACAAGGCAGGGACTTTAGGCCTGGAAGGAGAAGCAAGTGGACACAGGAGCCAGACACTGGTCCTATAGAACTGGCTGCACCAGCATCACTGGGAATCATGGAATGTGTTAAAAATAAGGCCCTGTCGCCCCCACAGCTAGAACAAGGTCTGAAAAGGAGCACAGAAACTCATATTTTTAATACACACTTCCAAGCCAGATTTGGAATTCACCATAGCATCCTAAATCCTTCAGGAACTAGAAGCAGATAATTCTTGAAAATCTACACAATCTTGCATAATTTTAAGTAGGCACATAAAAGTTCTCATCATAACTTTAAATAATTCTGAAAGTTACAGTTCTGTGTTTTAAATATTGATATTTAGAAATAAAACAAGTGTCTCTAAATACCATGATCCATGGTGATTTGATACCTCCATCATCTATTAAAAAAAAAAAAAAGGCTCTTTTTTTAACAGATTGTATAGCATTACTTACTCTCTTTAAACTTTATATAATCTCTATTCCAGAATGTTATCTGAGACAAGATACTTTTATGTTCTAAACTCTTTTATTAACCACTCCACCATAATTCTATCTAGAAAAAATATGCATATTAATTGAAATTTCATTTTTTAAAATTTCTTATGACAAGGCTCTATGTTAAAAAAAATCTTCTGCTTTGAATAATTAATTAATTTTCAGTCTACAGCTGATCAAACCTACATATATATATTACAATGTTGGTAATTATTAAAATAAAAAAGTAAATTTTTATGTGATATGTATCTCTTCACCAGATAAAAAGAGATTTTTGCTCATATAAATATGGGTAAAATCACACACTGCTAGTGATACAAGTTTCAGTGTCATTTCAATTATATTTTTCTGTAAAAAAAATTCACATTAAAAGGTGGATAGACTGGAGGATTTGTTGCAGCAATGTTTCTCAGTTCTTTTGAACTCTTTCTCAGTCACCATTCATCACTATCAGCTGACATCCTTTGGGTAGTCCTTTAATTTTGTCAGAAGTAAAGAAAAGGAGCTATCTCTGAGTTGCAAATAAATACCTGCTACACAGTCATTACATTCATTCCTTTTTTCAGCTTTACTAAGACCAGTATTTTGCATCATCCGTCTGTTTAACATGCCAGAGGTCTTCCAACACAGAGCAGGGTACCACATTAAGATCAGAGATGGATGCAAGTGAAGGGGGAGACTGGCTGTGATGGGGAGGAGGAAGGAGACCCTGTAGATGGAAAGTCTGCTCTCAGACAGATCAACTTCAGAGAAAAGTGTGAATTATCCTTGCACATGTTCTCACAACGGAAACACAAGGCCAGGTGATCCTACAGCCCAAGATTCCAGGGTCTTCTTGTGGCAGCTGCAGGGTTATCCAAGGAGAAGGACACTCTGACAGCAGCTCAGACAGGAGCAAGGGCTGAACAGGGCAGAGCCCAGAACAGCATTTACTTCCCAAGGTCGGCTGGGACAAGGAGGGACTGGAGCTGAGAAGGAGGGTGGGCAACTCCCTCAGAGCAGCCTACTCCTAAGTACATTCTCCCAATTTTCCCAACTCCCCAGCCTCACTGTTCTATGAGGATTCCACTGAGAAACACAGCACAGACAATGGATGACTATTCCCTTCTGTGACAGAGGCACAGCTACTCAACAGAGTAACAACTATTCTGATGCTAGTTTTGCAGCAATCAACACATGTAAGAGGATGCACAACCAAAAATCCTGTGACGCCAACTCAGAAATTCACAACTAGGGCCAGAGGAGTTTTAAAATATAGAAATATCTACCAATTTCTAAAACTTCTCTGCTTGCTGTGAGGTCCAAATGTACTAGATGTGAATAACTTTTTAAAATGAAAAGTAATTTTTTAGAAAAAGAGGAAGAAAAAAACTAAGTTCCTCTACTGCATACTCCATTCACTTCAGGAGGGGTTAACACATAAGCCCAGTGGGGAGCATCATTTTCTATAAATGCTAAAATCATCTCACCATGCAATCTGAGAAGAAAAATAAAATAGAAAAAGAAATTAAAGCCCACACTCCTATGACAGAGGAGGAAGTGGGACCACAACCCTAACTCTCACCACCCTGCCTCCAGCAGGAGCTTTCGCTATGATGCCATCCTCAAGCAAAATGAAATGTCATCCGAGGACCCAGAGCTGCCAGAGGTCAGCCATCAGGACTCAGCGTGCTGTGGTGTAAAAGCTGGGTTAAGCACTGGACCACGAAGAGTCTATTCCCCACCACACCCCCTTGTGGTTGTTTCCCGTAGTTCTCTCTAAACAATTAGAGTTTATTAGAAACAACGTTCGACACAGCCTCACTGGCTCTTTTGGAACCACGAAAGGAAAAGGTAAGAAAAATCCCAGAACAGGAATTTTGAAACAGAAAGGATCATTTATCTCAGAAATGAGAAAACTGAGGTCCGAAGCAGGTAAGCCTGCCCATGGTCACCTACCCAGGGCCAGAGACGCCGGCTGGAAACACCCCTGTTCCTCTGCCACAAAGCTCCAGAGCTCGGTCCTCATGCTACTCGGCCCAGCCCCTCCACTGCTCCTGCCCCACTGACTTCTTTCTGTTTTCTGATGTGCCTGGTTCTTCTGGGCCTCAGGGACCTTGAATACACTACTCCCTTAACCTGCGTAACTTCCCCTACCCAGACCCCCCACGCCTGCCTTCATCTTGGCTGTACCCACTCACCTGTTAGTTCTTAAATGTCGTTCCTTCAGGGGCATCCATTCTGGACCCTTCAAACTCGGTTTGTCTCCCTGATGGACATCCTCGTGGGACTACACCTTTTCACAGTTTGTCATTTTTTAACATCTCTCTCTTTCTAGACCTAAGAACACTGGTACCAATATGTTCTTGTTCATTTTATAAGTCCTTATGTATAAGGCCTTATAAGTAACTGCACAGTGGAAGACGGTAAGCACTCATTGAATGTCTACAAATAAATTTAACAAATATTTACACAACATGTCAGATACTGCTTTGAGGGTAACACATATACCATTCATCACTTATATAACTTATTCCTCTAAACTCCATGAGATAGGCAATAGTAATATTCCCATTTTACAGGTGAAGAAGCTGAGGCACAGAGCTGTTCAGGAACTTCATCGAGATCACACAGCTCATAAGTAGAAGGGTTGTGGCCCTGGGTATCATTTTTGGTAGTTTATTTATAAAGTATCATGGAGACCTGCATGAGAACTCAATGCTTGGAACAATTTTTAAAGAACATGCCATGAGCATAGCAGGCCCTATTTTAGGACACTATGTGGCATTTTCCAAAAGCATATGGTAGCAGACTTTATATTAACCATCTTTCATGCTCCAGTAGCAACAATCTCCTAAATCTCACGAACCGTTTGTTTCTTGCCCACATTGAATGTTGTCTGTGACTACTGCAGGTCTTCCTGAATCTGGGCCCCAGGCTGGGGGAACACTCTGATCTGAACTACACCTTCTCACAGAGGGGAACAGAGAGACGGTGGCACCACGCAAGGCTCCCAGAGCTTCAGTCAGTAGCAACACAGATCATTACCACTCACATTAAATTAAAAGCCCCAAGCTTGTTATTTTTTTCCTCTAAGTTCCTCAGCAGTTAGAAGCAACCAGCTACCTCCATTCAACAACTTATCTTCGCTAAGACAGTCTACGGCAGCAAATACTTGGTCCCTCAGTGCCTTGTCTTCTCCAGGCACTTGATTACAGGATCTAAAGGTGGTAATCTGAGTAACTCTTTGCTACTGCACACCATGGGCTACCAGCCAAATCCTTCCTTTAATTCTCCATAGCTTTTTAGTCTTCTCTTCACATAATGCTTTTACACATTCAATTTTCTCCCAAATGAAAAACCTCTTGAGGACCTGGACCCAAATTCTCATAGAGATACAGTAGAGAGACCTCTCCTACGTTCCCTGTGGGAGAAGGCATGATATGGTAGGAATACAAACTGTCCACAACTTTAAAGGTTACCACCTTGTCTCACAAAGAGCTTAACTTCCATTTGCCTCAGGTACTTTACCTGTAATAATTCATGACTTGTTCGTTATGTCTGTAAGATGTTAGATATGATTACCTCATTTTACAGATAGCAAATAATATTAGACACCTAGAGATTAAATTCCTTGCCTAAGGTTTCATAGCCAACAGCAGAAGGACAGGATCCCTCCTGATGTTCTGCCCTTTGCATAGAAATGTTCATCCAGGCTTTCTGATGATCCTAAACTGAGACAGAGCCAGAGTAAATATCACCAACTCCTCTTTCCCCTGACATACACAAATGCATACATCCACACATACTAAATACATTTTATACGTGCAAGTGTTTCATATAAATACACACACACATGCACAAAGCACTGACTCAGAATGTGGGGAAGTGTTCCTGAACTGTTAAGTACATGCTGGCTGCTAAACTGAGAGAACTCTACTCACTTGATAAATAATTAAATACTGTGCACACTTTTTCATGAAAATAGACAAAAGGGAGCTGCAGGTCTCATCTCTGCTTGAGACTGAACCCTAACAATGGCTAGGAGCATAAATATTAAATAAAAGGAGCCCTTAATGTTTGGTGTTTCATTTTATCATTTCTGCTAAATCTGACAGTTTCCTTTTATTGCTTACATCATCTTGATCATTCATTCTGTTGAACAACAGACATGAGTTCCTATTGTCAGCTCTCTGTTTTGCTACTGCAAATGCTTGGCAAAATTGCCTGTTTCATTTTTTATTCCCTGTAGATCTTCCTGCCCTCAAGGAAGCGGCTCTAAAGCAGAGCGAGTTCCGGATCAGAGTACAACCACCCAGTAGTCTTGAGATGATGCATCAAGTCAGCAGACAATGCTGGCCACAGGGGCCAAGCAGACTCTCACAGGGAAAGGACAGCCCGCTGGAGGGCCCCAGGTCCCCGGGCAGGAGATAGTCAGAGCTCCGCCTCTGCAAACGGCTACTCAAGAAGCACTATCCTTCCACCGTCACCTTCAGAGAGGACCCCTGCTGCCAGACTCTGGAAGATCCAGTGAGGGTTTGTGGACTCGCTCTAAGGAGGATGCCTCTGGTCCTAGTGTCTTACCTCAATAACAGTATC
Organism: Vicugna pacos; assembly: GCF_048564905.1. Lineage (NCBI taxonomy): Eukaryota > Metazoa > Chordata > Mammalia > Artiodactyla > Camelidae > Vicugna > Vicugna pacos. Next base: position 30,999,059 of record NC_132990.1, read on the forward strand.
AGTGGCAATGTCTGACTGGATTCTCCTCCTGAATGTCACCTGCTAGGGAGCCTAAAATGAAACTCAGGTGAGCACACACAAGTCCAAATGGCCAAGTCCCTTCCTTTGTGCCATTCTAGTGGGCCAGGGTGGAGGGAAATCTTACAACTGGTCCATTCATTCATCATTTAAAGCTTTCCTGAGTACAGACTATGGCCCCACATGAGATTCTGGTGATACAGAGATAAAGAGGTCACTCTCTCCGCCTAGGAGGAATAACAGAGTCTCCGGAAGGAGGTCTCAGGAGGATTACTTTGATGACTCCATCCTCAGAGCCACCATGATGCTGTTCACAGGGATGAAGACCAGGCCAAGTGGAGGGAACTTGATGTCTCAACATCATTCATCCAAATACCTTCTTTAAAGTCCCTTATCCAGCAATTATCTCTCCAGGTTCCTGCTCTTGTGCAACTTCTAAAGAAGCATGAGAAATGTACAATGTTCATCTTGTCCCTTGAGTTTCAGAGGTAACACATGCCATTACTTACTAGCACCTGATCTGCCTTCTATTGTTTGCCCCTCTGAACTTATCTCCAGGGCTTTAGATGCTTGTTTTGTAGACACTGGAAACTCAAAGGATTCCTTCCATCAACTTGAAGAGGTCTGTCTTCATACTTTCTCATGCTCAATAGCTATTCTACTTCCCAGATTTCCCCACCACCCCTGCAGGCTCTGGACCCATGGGGTGTTTAGTGTTTTTCAACAGAAATGCCAGGTATGATTCTGGCATTTATGACTGACAACATCTTCAGAGTGGATGGATGCCAGGGACACACTCCGGGAGACACTTTTAGTCAATGGGGCAGTGCCACCTGTGAGGATGTGAGCCTCTGATGTCTTATACCGGATCTATCAGAGGATAAATGCTCAGGCTGCACTCTGCTGTTCCTCACTTGCAGTATGTTTGATATGCTGAATGGGGCACCAGTAGCAATGTTTCCCTAAAGTTATTAAAAAAAAAAAACCCTATGGGTGACACGCTTGCCAAATCATAAATTTAGGAAATTGCATTCTGTTAGACTAAGTCCTTCCCTTAGCACTTTAGTCACCTAGTTATTCTTCAATTTCTTTCCTACAAACACTTGGCCCAGGTCCCGAGGTTCATCCCATAATCTATGTGTCTCCTCAGCACATAAAAGAGATTCAGGAAAGGAGAAGGAACAATAAAATTTCAGGTTTACTGGCAGGACTAAGTGAAGTAATCCCCTTACATGTACGCTTTTCTTACAGGAAGATCACTTACTCAACCTTTCCATTCACCTGCCTGATGGGATCTATACAAATATTTTAAGAGGGTAATTTGGAAGACTTACAACAGTACAAGTTGTTCAAGCTGTAGCATTTGTCTCTGTCATTTGCTTTAGGTTTGCCCTGAACATTAGATTATTTGTACACACAAATAACTAACTGTTTGTTTATTAATCAAGTCAACCAAGACTCATTTAAACTCCTTACTAACAGTCCTTTTATATACCAGAGGTCTTCAAATGTTTTTGCTTACCATTCCCCAAAAGAGTTTTGGGAACTATATCTTTCCTTGTATATGTTAAAGTTAACCATTATAAATTTTATTTTTTAATTTTAAGATTGGAAAGAAAAGGTAAAGGATACTTTTCCAGCACAGAATTCCAGCATATAATTACACATGTCCTTTAAATATATTTTTGTCAAAAACTGGGACTGCAAATCAAGCAAAATTTATGTGAAATGTCTGCTGTGTATATAACCCAACAGGCAAAGGTGGTCCTCACTGTCAAACCAATCTGCCACAACTGATTTAACTCCCACCAGAAAAAAAGCCTGAATTCATTTTTAAAATAAAATAAATGTATTAATATGCATCCCCGTATCAAGCATCTCACTGCTGAATTCTAATTCTTAGAGGTAATCATGAGTGTATGAGGGTAAAATATAGGTCTAACTATAGAATGGCTCAAACAAAAGAGAAACTCATTTCTGGCTCACAAAAGAGTATTGGGCTGGAAAATAGTCCAAGTGGGTAGCATTACTCCACAGTCATTCAGGGACAAAAGTCCTGCCATATCAACATTCAGGTTCTGGGGTCTCTCTGAGTCAGCCCCTTTCCAGAAAACAGTAAGGAGGAAGGTAGGTGGGGGTATTTAGGAGCCAAGCCTGGTGCTGATCCATCACTCTTCCTCCCAGACTTTTGGCTGAGCTGCTACCTGCAAGGGAGGTGGAGTGATGTGGACTAGCTATGGCCCAAGGGTAGAAGACCATGGATTTCCGTGTGCAGCTAGTAGTAAGGTCACAACTTTTGCAATAAATTTATGGCCTCAGCGAAATAACATGCTGTTCTCTTCAGTATTTATCATCTAATCTCTCTTTGCTTTGTCCTCTCAACACTGCTCTCAGAATCTGTCCTTCTGTTTACCTACCTGACAGTAATGCACTTATTCTATAAAGCAAAGGGGGTGGAGGGAAAGGAGGACCAGCAGCTCCTTCGAAGTCTTGCTCTCCTCCACATCAGTACGAGGAAAGAGTACACACAAGATTCGGGGGTCTGGGAATTAATCCTCTCAGAATTATCACTGCAATGTACGTCTAAGACAGTCTTCAAATAACCCTAGGGTATGTGGACCCCAGTTTGAGAATCACTGCCATGTTAGAAAATAGAAGGAAAAAAATATTAGAAAATATACATATTAGGAAAAAAAGTATTAGAAAAAATACAGGGTCACAGAATTCTCAAGTGCAAAGGACTAGAGCATTTTACAGAGATGAAAAGTGAGCTGGAGGGAAGAAGCCTAGTCACTCTTGCAAAGGTTAATGCACATGGTGGGGTCATTCTTCACTCGAGCAAACCCATTTTTGCCTTTGGTGTAAATGCGTATAGAAAGCTAGAAAGCTTTCTGCTGCATGTTGTGTAGAAAGGAGTTAACATAGGAGGGCTGAGACTGCTATCCTTTGAATGTCCTGCTGATAACGTTGGCCCCTGGCAGGTGTCTGGAAACTTGAATTTGGGGAGAGTCTCCCCATTCCCTGAAAAGAACAGCTGACTGCACCTAAACTGTACAGTACAACAAATATGGTTCGTGCTAAACACTTACTTCCCTTCAGGGCGTCTGGAATTTGGGCACATGCTAGGCAGAGGGTGCCTACGTGATTAGTCCCCAGTAAAACTCTGGGCGCTGATTCTCTAACAAGCCTCATTTTACATGTGTTATCACAACTCATTCCAGGGGGAGTTAAGGAGTCCTCCTGTGTGACTCCACTGAGAGAGAACTCTGGAAGCTTGCCCCTGGCTTCCCCCAGGCTCCAGCCCACGTGCCTTATCCCTCTGCCGAGTCTGCTCTGCATCACCTCACTGTGACCACAGCTGTGAGTACAACTATGCCGAGTCCTGTGGGTTCTCCTAGTGAATCACCGAATCTGGAGTGGTTTGGGGAACCCCAACACATATGGAAATTACTTTCAACAGACGAGAATAGACTGATTTCCGGCTCCTAAGAACATACTAAGTAAAGAAAGAAATTCCAGTACTTGTTTTGTTTTTGTTTTTTTTTTGGAGGGAGAGGTAATTAAGTTTACTTATTTATTTTTCAAGGAGGTACTGGGGATTGAACCCAGAACCTCCTGCATTGTAAGCATGTGATCTACCACTTGAGCTATACCCTCACCCCCCTTATTTCAGTACATTTTAAATATAAGTTCTTTTTTGCATATGCAATTTCCAGAAAAGGGTGAAGGCAATTTATATTCAAGTTAATTAAGCGACATACTTTTTAAATGACAGATGAAAATAATTTAAAATACTGACCTTGGCCTCAGCTGGCAAGTAAAACAAAGATTCCCTGAAAATTACTACCAAAGACATCAGACGGGAACATTCCATGTTGAAAGGAACCACTGAGGAGAAGATGAATATGGAATTGTAAACATTACTAACACAAAAATGTGTCCAGAATTGAAAAAAATGGAGAGAACGAAAAGATGAGTCAGGATGTTTGTGTTGAAGGCAAAGGGAGGAAACTCATGCACATTCTCTCAGCAGTAAGCTGGTCCCACAGCCCTGCTACTTGAGGTCACTAGACAGAAAAGTCATCTGAAAGACCAAGTTATTAAAATAACATTTTTTCTAATTTTATACTTCACTTTTCCCCCTTTGATTTTATAAGGAATATAAGGCTTCATGTGGAAAAGCTCCAAGTTATACAACAGTATATATAAAAATTGTTTTTTTAATCACCCAATATCCTGCCATCCACAGGCAACCACTATGCAGTATTTGAGTCTTTTTCCTGTTCATTAAAAAATAATAATAATTTGGAACATTCTGTACATATAATTTCTTTTAAATTTCTTTCTCATCAAAATGTGGTTTATGAAGAGTTATTAGTGACATGAACTAAATAGACATGCTGAAGAACATTTTTTCCCTTTAACTGTACTGAAGGTTACACACATGTGGAGAGTCGTGGGGGTCTCTGAGCCCAAGGATCTGCCACCCAAGGAACATGAGAAACCCAAGGTGAGAGTGTGGTCACACGCTTCCTGCCAAGGCTGAGGCGGACATGTGACCAAGACACAGAAAGAAACACTGAGTATAGATGCTTTTCTCCTGAGCGTGACTGGTCTGACTGAAAATGTGGACCATGTGCTGTGTTGCGTGGATGAGCTGAACTCTGATCCAGCTGGGGTCCAGAACACTGTGATGGAGGCTCAGAAGTCATGATGCAGTTTAAAGGTGTTCCTGTGAGTCACAGAGCATCAGTTTCCCCATTTTGTACTTTGCTGTACATCACCTTCTAGAAGCAGAACAGGTAGCACAGTGAGAGTAAGGAGTTCTGCAGCTTAGTGGCCAGATGAGCTCAAACTACCAAACTCCAATTAGACTCAGTTCTATCAAATATAAAATGGGAACAATGATATCAATCTCAAAGAGTTATTGGAGGATGACCTAGACAACGCCTGGCACACAGCAGTCAAAATGAAGAATATTCAACACAAGAGCATTAGTATATCTTGCTAACCACTAAAATACCCTATTTCAAATTTACTTTTTTTTTTTTAGCATTTGTGCAGGGGGTGGGGAGTGGGGACAGCTTTTAATTACCTTCAAAGCAAAGCAAATCTAAGACTAATCTAAGAGCTATGCAAACAGCATGTTTAATTCACAAGATTGGAGATGCTCCACTCTGAATGCTAACGACCTGTCTTCCTACAGCATGTGTAACAACATGAGCTTCCACAACAGGTCCATTCTCAACATCTGTCAGCTCAGTTTCCACATCTGTTTTCAAAAACATGTATCACCCAGACAGAATTTTGATGAATGAGCAATAGCTGCATCAAAACCCTAAATGTGTTCAGTCGCTTTGATGTGCTGCAGGAAGGCAGGAGTCAGGCTGAGAGATACAAAGTGGATTCCCCGGGAAACAAGCTTCTGGCCTGTGCTGTGCTGCAGGATTAACAGCTCTACCTCTGAGAGTCCTATTAAAATGCCTCCATGCTATGGGAGGTGACCCCAGGATGTACCAAAACCATTAACTCAGTGCACCTTGGAAAGATCTTGATTCCAATCACTATTTGTGAGGCTGTAATAGGATATTCGTTGGTCTCAATTATAAAAGGAAAGAGAAATCCCAGGATAGGGAATACACACTCATCAAAACAAGTAGCTTTATCCACACATCAGGGCAACAAACAGAAAATAACTGAGCATGAAGTCCTAAAGTTCCAGGGGGAAATGACAGGTGACATTTTATCTTAGGAAAAACCCATGGACTGACTCAAGCAGGAGGAGCTCAGGCTACTGTGTCCCCATCCTAAAGATGATGCCGGCTACTCCCATCTAGGATGAGAAACTGCATCTTAAACAAGATTTCGGGGGGCAGGGGAGGCTGTGGGCAGTGTCATTGCAACTTCCCAGTTCCTACTGAAACAGCAGTTTTCACAGTCAGCCATCATTATTATTGTTGGTGTTGTTCTGTGTCTGGATTCCTAGTTTACCCTAAAAATTCAATGTATTGTAAATTTCAAAAGTCCAATGTGCTGGACATTAATGAATTTTAGTTCAAACAGCAAGGGCTTTAGCATGATATAGATCAATATAATCCCAGCTCAACCATTTCCCATATGTGTATCTTAAAGGAATAGTCATATATCTCAGTTTCCTTAAAATCATCTGACTTTACAGTAGAAATGGGCTGAAATAATGCTCAGCATAAAATGTGATGAAAACAGGAACTTTGGGTCATTGTTGTTATTGTTGTTGTTACTGTCGTTTCATTACAACAGGGCCTGGCGGAGAGGAGACTGAAATGCCAAATGCACACAGAACTGCTGGGACCATGAGGGTGATGCACAGGATGGCGCCGGCACAGAGCCCAGTGCAGGGCACACACATGACACACGGGAGCCCAACCCCGCAAGCTGTGTCGCTACTGCACTTCTCCATGAGTGGGGACAAGTGAGGGTTGACTTAGTTGAAGAGCGCTAACAAGACAAATAATGGCATCCAAGATTTATCTCCCAAATAAAACTCTTTCAAAATGACTAAATAAAATACCTAAGAGAAAGGTTTTCTCCTTTTTCCCTCACCAGCTAGCTTATCCTTCCTGATATGTAGGTCAAATGGACTAAATAGGTCAGGTGAACCTTTTTATAAAGCATATTTAAAAAAAAAAAGTCAGCCTAACAAAGAAAGAATTATAACTAATTTACTACATGCAGAGAGGTATTAAGCTCTGGGATCTGTTTTGGGGGCAGTGACAAGATATCTGAATGCAGAATTGTTCGGCTGATGTTCTGCTCGGTCCATATCATGCTCATCCATCACAGCTGGGTCTATTTGAGGAGAAAATTGTTTCACATTCCTTCTTTTGCTCAAGAAAAGGGCAGTCTGTTCACTACCTCATAAATACAAAGGAAGGAGACCATCATTCTCAAGGATGGAAATCACCCATTCACCACACATGGTAGAAGACTTTGTCAGGTGTCCTAAGACCACTGTAACCCCCCCAAACTTGTGAGAAGCTATAGTGCACACACCTTCTCATGTAAAACATGTGTTCTGACATACAGAGGCAACAAGCCTGTGTCTACATGTGGATGCTGGATGGTCAGCCAGGCTCACTCATTAAGACCTTATACAGCAGCAACAGAAGGCTTGGCAAAACTACTATCCACAATGGTCTTGCCTTTTAGGGTTACTCTCAAATAATTAAAATTGCAAAGGGTGGATAGGCAAAATGTTAACGTTGAATTTAACACAGCCCGTCGCATGCTTCAAAGGAACCCGAGTTGCCCTACAAAGGCAATATTGTAGATGTTTCCAAGACTCACTCACAAGCATAAAAATAAAGTAGTCAACCCTTAATTGTACATAACTTTCCATAACCAAATTTTTCATTCTGGTCAAGTCTCAAGAATGGTTGATATAAAAATTGCTTATGCACTTAAAAGATTCAGATGTTAGGAAATAAACCCAACAATGACATCTTTCTCTGCTCTACAAAGTGAGCTGCACTACAATCTTTTCATTTGAAGGCAAGATTAGTTTGCAGTCCTGCAGAGAGCAAATTCCTGTCTCGAGCTGTCTTTTTAGAAGCTGTCAGTGTTAAAATGCTGTTTCTGGTTAACAAAACCCATGTGCCCACATCACCGTGAGTTAGAGTTCTGAGAACACCTGCCACCAGTGGAGTTTATTTAGATGATAGATTTACGTGTCTCTATGCTCCTCTCTGAGGCTTTTAGCTGTCTCTGGCATACCAACTGTTTGTCAAAGCTTTTCAGAAGATCTGACAACAGGCAAGCGTGAACTGAAGGCTGACAGGTCCTGCAAGGCTGTGTGAGAGTATTTTTAAGCTTAACTTAAGAATACTTCCTCCATTCTCTTGCAACCTATTTCTGCCAAGGACTTAAATAACCCAGACATCATTTTATAGTACTGCACACATTTAATTCCTCTGAAATGGAAAGCAAAACAATATAAAAACCAGATTGTATATCTGAATTGAGACAATGGTTTTCATAGAAAATACTGGACACGACTAACTTCTGCACAATAGTGTCTGCTTTCAGCCTTTGAGAAGATCAGAAAGCTTCCTGACTCAAAGGTGAATATAATTTAGTAGCAAAGAGCACGGGATTTAGGTCAGGAGGCCAGGTTTATCATGGTTCTTCAATTATTATCTATAAAACATAACCACTTTATATCTCTGATTTCTCACCTATTAAATAAAAGTTGACATCATCACTTCATGACAGTTAAGTATTGAAACTTATTCAGTGCCAGCCATTGTGCTAACGCAACAAATATCTCATTTAATCTTCAATGAGATAATGATTATTATGATGAAGCAGGAGAAACTAAAGTTAAACCCTTTCTTGGGAACGCTTTTGGCAGAAAGATTTCAGCTATGGAAATAGCTACCTGATGTCAGAACTTTCTGAATGGAGGGAGATCTATGTGAAAAGCCTTCTGAGTGGAAGATGTGAACGTCCACAGGAGGATGCAGGCAAGTCATGGACTCAAGTTCTCACTTCCCAGAACATTCTCCTTTCTATGTCATCCACATTCTTTCCTTCACTTCCTCTCCTCCCATCTTTCTTCACCACATTTCCCCTTTCCCTGTACTACTGAGCCATCATTTGTTCCCACAGTTAATCTACTAACATTTAAAATATGGTTTTATACTTAATGTTTTAATTGCAATGTAATTAACATAGAATAAAAGTCACACTTTAATGTGTGCACTTCAATATATTTTGATGAAAGAATAGTCATGCAAATGCCAGCACAATCAACGTCTACAACAATTCAGGGGCTGGGTATAGCTCAGTGGTAGTGAGTGCTTAGCACACATGAGGTCCTGAGTTCAATCCCCAGTACCTCCACTAAATCTGAAAAAAAAAAAAAAGAAAAAAAAAAAAGATACACAACAATTCCACCAGCAGAAAACATTCCCTCGTGCCCTCTGCAATTAACCTGTCCACCCAGCACAGTCCCTGGCACTAATCTCGTTTCTGGTCCTTAAAAGTTAATTTTTCTCCAGAGTGCAACATGAATGGAACTGCACAGTGTTGAGCCTTTTGAGTCAGGCTTGTTTCAAGTAGCATAATGCATTTAAGCCACTCATGTTAATGGTATCAGTAGTTTGTTCCGTCATGATGCTGAGAAGTAATACATTGTATGGATGTACCATGGTTTGTTAATTCATTCTCACTGGGTTGTTTCCAGATTTTGCTGATTATGAACAAAGCCACCATAACTATTACTTACAGATTTTGTATGAACACACATTTTCATTCCTTAAATAGACTCTTAGGAGTGGGATTGCTGGATGGTATGGTAAATTGCATGTTCAATTTAATAAGAAACTGCCAGACTGTTTCCCAACAGGGCTGTACCATTTTGCATTCCCACCAGCAGGGAAGGGGGGGTTCCAGTTGCTACACATGAGCATCACTGCTCAGTATTGTCAGTTTTTATTGATTTTAACTTTCCATGGATGTGTGGTGGCATTGCATTGTTTCACTCGCTTTATCCAATGGATAATGTCATCAAGCATTCTGTCCTCTGATGAAGTGTAAGATCAAATTTTTGCACAATTTTAATAGAGTTGTTTTATGTCAAGTATCAAGAGTTCTTCTTACTTTTACATATGCCATAAACCACAACACATTGCTATTAATTTTGCTTTACCTCCCTTTTAACCATTTCCACAGAACTACATTTCCTTGTAATAAAATGATAGCTATAAATGTGACAAAATTGCATAGAACTAAATGCACATAGTGTATGTCTGTTTTTGCTATTGTACTATAAGTTATGTAAGATGTTACCAATAGGGAAACTGGGTGAAGGGCACACAAGAGTCTTTATACTATCTTCACAATTTCTTGTTAATCTGTAATTATTTAAAAATCAAGAGTTTTTTAAATTAAATAAGCATGAACTTTACTAGTACTTAATTATTTATAATATTTTATGTATGAGAAAATCTGTTTCAAGTGATAAAAGTAAACTTAAAAGCAAAGTTAATGACATTTATTCATAAATTTATAAACTACATAAATATTGCTATTTTATTTTCATATAATGTTGTTACAGTAATGGTATTACTAAGGTAATATACTCATAATAAAAAAACAATAAGAAGGAGTGGGGAGAGTATAGCTTAGTGGTAGAGTGCTCACCTAGTAAGCATAAAGTCCTGGGTTCAATCCCCAGTACTTCCTTTAAAAAAACCGAATGAAAATCTAATTACCTCCCCACAAAAGTATACAGCACTGTGTGTCAATTATATCTCAATAAAACGGGGAAAAAAAGAAAGTATGATTTTTAAAACAAAAACAAAACCAAAAACCAATAAGAAGGAATGTTTATTGAGCACTAATCATGGCCAGGTACTGGGTGAAGTACTGTAGATGCCCTACCTTATTTGACACTCACAACAACAATAGAAGGTACTATTATTGTGATTCCAATTTTACAAACTCTTACTGAAAATGTAAAGAGTGAGAAAAGAGTTTCAGATAGAAACTGGGGGAACGTAACATTCAGGAGACAGAGGAAGAGGAGTCGGCAAAGAAACCTGAGACCAAGAGACCAAAGAGAAAGAAGGAATACCAAGAACAGCTGTCATGAAAATGAAGGACAGACTTCCAAGGAGGATGACATATTCTCAAATAACTGGGAGGTGGCAGAGCTGACATGCGAACCCAGGTTGTTAGACCCCAGCACTCGGATGCTTTTTTATCACATTCAAATGCTTTTACACTTGCACCAAATGGTACAGCAGAGGTCCAGTCAGACCTACCTTTATGCAATACAAGTGATTAAGTTCTACTTAAACTTAAAAGAAACTTTAAAAATGCAGCCTGAAAAATTTCTGAGCCAGTGAAATAAACAAAGGTGTGTGAAATATCATGAATGTTGGTAGGTTGATAGGAAGACCAAAGGAAAGGAAAAACCTGACTACCCTTAAGAGAAGGTTGATATTCTTATAAAAAAGACTTACGTATATGTGTCTGATTATCATACGTATATAGTATGCGACTGAAACACTCTCTTAATTATAACACAATATGATAAAGCACTATATCTTTCCAAGCAGTTTTCTCCATAGAAAAAAGTCAGGAATCATTACTTCCTTAGGCTAAACGTGATGACTTCTGTGGAATGGTATGAAGGTAGAGATGATTTCAGTTTGTATTTTATACACTTCAGTATTAAAAAACAAAATTGACAACAAGCATGTTGCTTTTATAACTAAAACTACAGGTCTCTGAAAATAAAATTTAAAAATAAGAACCAAGAGCCTTATATGATTTATATATTAAAATTTGAACATTAAATAAACAAGTCACAGTTCAACAGTACAGTTCAGCCTTATCTGCTATGGAGATGCCCTGCGCCTTGTGTGTCTCAGGCTGATAACCTGAACTCTCAGCTCGGCCTGTCATTTTCTCGGAACGTCTCTGGGAGAAATAGAATGTGATTAAGATGAACACATCAGGCTTGCTTGTTTGCCTTCCCCAGTATAGGTGGGCTGTCACCTTCTGAGCGCACGGCAAGTTGAGGTTAAAAGGCTGTCGTGTCTTATCTATGCAGAATGTACAGTGCGGTGTGTTAGGTGCCGTGGCTGCAGGACAGGGCTCCCCAAATCAGCATGTGGCAAAGGGCGCAGAAACAGTAATACTGTCAAGGACAGCAAAGGGAGACTCAATAGCTCTAAGGCTATCACTAAGATAAATGGAATTTTGAAATTAAATGGTGATTGCCCCTGTCAAAATGAGAAGCCTGAAAATGCACATATATTAGCTGCTGGGCCTGCCAGGAAAAAGAGTGATTTTTCACATTGCTGGCTTCTTCATGTTCTAATTATAAAAAAGGATTTTTGGAGAAATAGTATCTAAGAGTTAAAAGTATTTAAATTTATTTGTTCTTTCTAAAAAGATTTGGGTCCCTGATCCCCTACCCTTACTTCTGCATTGCCCTGCCAACTGCAATCTTCTGTAATGTTGCATTATTATTTGAAAAGCATTTATGAATTGTTTTGAAAAACATACGAAAGGGATAATATCAAAGGATAATTGCCTCTAGATGGCTTCTTCCTAGATATATTTTAAAGAAAATTTCTGTAGTACACTGAGTTTATGCTTTTTACTGTGTACTTTAAAACTAACAACAACATAATACCTCAATTCATTAAAAAAATATTGTGGTATTTAAAACAGTATGTATTATGAAGAACAGTTTATTATTATGAATGTTTCATTATTCATAAGATATTTCACTTTGTTGTGAGCTATGAATTTGAAATTTTATGTTAACTTGCCACTACTTAACTTTTTTAAAAATTTTTTTATTATTTCTAAAATGATTTCAAACTAATTTCATAATATCTGAAAAAAATGTTCTCCTCTGATATTTTTGTGTATCTGTTAGACACTATCTACACTAGATAAATATCCTGATATTAGGCAACAGTAATGCTTAATACATCTCTTTGTGAAGAAATGCCTTAGAAGAATGCTTTAATCCAGCCCTTACCTTCTGCCTTCCAAAACTACCAGAAGAACTAATGACGTCCTTGGACGATCTATGTCTAAATCCTTCCAGGAGGTAAACCTCACGGGAGGGATGACCCAGGGATGCCAGCCAGCTGTCACCAAGCACCAAACACTAGGATCAGCTCCCCAAGTATTTACTGAATAAAAGATTGATAAATGAATGAAAGAAGTGCTCTTTATCCCACAATTTTCCTCAAAACCTTTAAATGACACGCTGGAATCTGCAAATTATGTAATGAAAGATGACTTGATTACAGTTTCAAGTATATGTTTTGTGGTAGAAATTATCCTAAGTAGATCCCCACGATTGTAAAGAAAGCTGTTACTCATTCAGTGCCCTCAAATCAACAGCTGTCAAATACAGAGCTGTGACAGCACTGAAGCTAGGAAAAGACCACTGAACAGACCTGGGGATCAAGTCGTGCTTTTTCTAGTTTTTTAAAACTATAGTGGCTGACTTATTACATTTCACACCACTTAGAGTTTTTAGAATTAAATATGGGTCAACAATCACTAAACACATCAACAAGTGACACTCATTGAAATAAATCATACCAAATGGCCAGCATATTATAAGCTGCTGTGACACTACCAGTGCTTTCATAAATAAAAAATGAGAATTAAACTTTCATAGTAAAATATTTCACCAGACTAGATTGCAAATTTTGACACAGTCAATTCATCATTGTAAAAATCAGAAGAGGCTCAGTCGGCTCTGGTCAGAAAGCTCATTAGTCTGTTAAAATTATACCTTTGCCAGGATGTCATGATTCTTTTTACTGAAAAATAAATGTTATTTAGTGAAAAGATTTCACAATATTTTTTTTGCTTTGTCCAAAGAAATAAGTGTTTAAAATTGATGA